>NW_025964013.1:1345000-2012500 GCF_023055435.1 Haliotis rufescens | reverse complement strand
GAGGAAAGCCCGAGGTGATGCAGGGGTCAGACGCTTAACACTTTGGTGAAACCTACGAGCACGGGTATGGTACTGACATATCAATAAACGTGATCAGGGGGAATTGTGATTCGAACCCACAATCATAGGTTTCTGGTGTGTGTGTTGTTTTGTTTGTTTTTTGGGGGGGGATGGGTGGTTGTGGGGGGGTGGGGTGTGGATGCTGGTGTGAGGCTTTTTGTTCTAGTCCGGACTTATGCGGGTTTTAAAGGGCTGACCCACTGAAAATCGAAGCCACGGTTTAACCTGAATATCCCTCTCATGCACACTATACTGTCTCCGACCAGTCCTTGTTTGTTTTAGCCTTTTAATACCAGCCAGGATAACAACAAGTACCGTTTTTTGACGTCTTTCGGAATGACGCGTCCATGAGATCGAATCGCCCCCCTTCCGCTCTCCGGGCAGACGTTCTATCCACTAGACCACTGAGGCGGTCCACACATTAAGAACAGGCTAATAATCAATACAACCGACAAAAACTGACAGATCCACTTGCAGTGTGTGTGTGTGTGTGTGTGTGTGTGTGTGTGTGTGTGTGTGTGTGTGTGTGTGTGTGTGTGTGTGTGTGTGTGTGTGTGTGTGTGTGTGTGTGTGTGTGTGTGTGTGTGTGTGTGTGTGTATGTGTGCGGGTGGGTGGGTGGGTGGAATCACTGGTACAAGGTAATCGACCTTTGTTTCTTCATAAAGAGATTCCAATCAATTGTCCGGGTACAGAGGGCTGCACTGTTGACTGGGGATTAATCATAAATGAAAATGTGACATTGAACTACATCAGTGTATACATGAAAAGGGGAATGGTTGGCCCAGTCGTCTAAGGCGCTGCGATTCGCTGTGCAGAGTTGCGTCCCTTGGACACGCCAGAAACCTATGATTGTGGGTTCGAATCCCGGTTCGGCCCAATTATGTTTCTAGGTTTGTCAGCACCATACCCGTGCTCGTGGGTTTCACCGAAGTGGTAAACGTCTTAGACCTGCATCACTTCGGGCTTTCCTCCCACATTAAGGATCACCCCCGAGGTTCCAGGTGCTAAACAGACATACATGTAACTTGCTATCAACCCCCAACATGACGTTCCTGATAATAGCTGACCGCGTAATGCCGCCATGTTTAGATAGTATCGGGTGTGGCACGATGACTTGGGTTTGACGCCGATTTCAATTGTACACAGACCGAGGGTCACAACTACGTCCAACCGTGGACTAGAACCCACGACTTGTGGATGCTGGAACGCCAAAGGGATGCAACTCTTTCCTCGTTCATTGTATGGAAACAAAGTACATAATTATTGTTGATAGCATTGCAGATTTATATGACGTTTGTACTGTTAATTATTGGGTGTTTAATGATCACTTTGCTACGCAGGCTTCAAACGATATATGTCATCTCAGTTCTCTGGAGGCCACATTTATGCAAGATGTCGCCATTCGCCTGACAGAGTTGCGTCCCATAGTCGTGTAAGATGATTGTAGGTTCGAATCTCAGAACATTCCTGATTATGATTCTAGGTTTGTCAGCACCATGCTCGTGGGTTTCGCCCAAGTGGTAAAACGTTTAGATATTGTATCAGGTCAGACTTTCCTCCCATATCAAACTGAGACCGTGATACAGCTGAAATACAGATTCAATTAGCCTTAAACCCAACTCACTCACTCACTCATCATAACATCAAGGATGGGACAGGATACGCTCGACTTTTGGGGAAAGCCTCGTGTGATCACTGTTTAATAGTCAATCATAAACACATGCCCATGGACTCGTACAATCTACTCTGTTTATAACATATATTTTATTATGAATACGGAAGGGTATAGTGGCTATACCTAAATACCTAATGGAATACACGGAATCGTGGTGTCGTGAAGGACTATAAATCTAGGTTGCAGGCTCGTATTCCGCCAAGGTTTAATATGTCCTTTGTTCATCAATGTGGTTCAGGCGTTCGCTCGTCACGCTGAAGACCTGGGTTCGATTCCCGACATGAGTACAATGTGTGAAGCCCATTTCTGGTGTCCCCTGCCGTGATTGCTATTGCTAATAGCGGCGTAAAATCATACGCACTCACACTCATCAATGTGGTGTTGCTGAACACGAGAAGGAAGCTGACAATGGAAGTAGATCAAATCACTAGAATAGACCCTCAACAAGTATACGGATGTTTAGACCTAAACACGTGAACTTTCCGGGACAAGGGACGTGTTTAGGTTTGTGTTTAGGATCTAAACATAGTTTTCCAATCAGTACCCCAAGACATTTGTGATTATCTAAAAGTACATGCGGAAGACGCTTCATTGGCTTTTTGCAATGAATTTTCATAAACATGCCTCTCATCCTTTCCCTGTGTTGTCAGATATTCATGACAGTATCCCTAATGTGTGCCGTATATATCGCCAGCGTGATGCAAGCCACTCATACAAGACAGATATTGGATTAAGTAATGCCACGCATCATTCATATGTTCATATGATTACATGGAAATATGATAAGCGTCAAGTAGACGAACACATTTTGCGTTTGATCTTTATTATTCTTAGCATGAACATGTCATGCACAAGTTGTATGTACTATACGCTATTAATATTTGTTTATGCTTGTATGAACCTTATGGGAATATCAGCTGTACTCTTGTAGAACAATTATCAATTACTGTCAACATGAAAGGTCAATTATCAATTGATTGAGCATGAAAACATACATGCATGTCCTGCTTGATTATTTTTAGTCCATATTGTTTGTAATCTGGAATGTCTGCTGTTTGTTAAATGTTGATAATATTCAGCTGTGTAGAGGTGGCCGAGTGGTCCAAGTCGAGTGAGTGAGTGAGTGAGTGAGTGAGTGAGTGAGTGAGTGAGTGGGTGAGTATGGTTATACGCCGCTTTTAGCAATATTCCAGCCATATCACGGCGGTGTACACAGACATGGGCTTCACACATTGTACCCATGTGGGGAATCGAACTTGGGTCTTTAGCGTGACGAGCCCTATCGCCCAGGTCCAGGTCTACACATCTTGTATAATTGTGTCAAGTTCTGGTGGTCGTGTGGTCGAAACCTTAACATTACGACCAATACGGTTCTTGGATTGAGGGTTCTCACCACGTGGTCAGCGTGTGCATCCTAGGACATCCCTCCAACATAAACACGCAGTGATATAAGTGAATCATAATTAACACAACTTGGACTTTTGTCTTATTATATAATATACAGTCAAGTCTCGTTAATCCGACACTCGTTAATGTTAATGTATGTGATTATATTTTACTTTTGTCTTCATATACATATAGCTCATCTTTGGACCTTTGTCTTATTATATAATATATGTGATTATCTTTTACTTTTGTCTTCATATACATATAGATCATCTTTGGACCTTTGTCTTATTATATAGTAAATGTGATTATCGTTTACTTTTGTCTTCATATGCATATAGATCATATTTGGACCTTTGTCTTATTATATAGTAAATGTGATTATCTTTTACTTTTGTCTTCATATACATATAGATCAACTTTGGACTTTTGTCTTATTATATAGTAAATGTGATTATCGTTTACTTTTGTCTTCATATGCATATAGATCATATTTGGACTTATGTCTTATTATATATTAATATATATGATTATCTTTGGACTTTTGTGTTTAATATATGCATGCCAGATAATGAAAGTACCAATGATGCATGAACTCTATTGTGTCGCTACATCAAATTGCGAGATACAAACCTAGTAGTAGTGTTGGGTACGAGCACGGCGACCTGTTCGACAGTTTGTCCGTGGATCCGAAACAAATTTAGACAATAATGCATCATGTGCATGCACTTCCACGACAGTTGGAAGTATTCGTGACGGTCTGTTTAGTGAACTAAACTGCTGTTGCTTTGCTCAAATCAATGTACATTTTGAAGTAAGAATTTTCAGAAACAAGGAAAGTTTGCTAAATGCTGATTGCTTGATTTGAACAATAAATACTGTTTACATCTGACTATTTACAAACGTAATGTAAATACTGGGGACCGGCACTAAGACACTGTAGCCATAAATAATTCGACCATGCATTATAATCGTCAGTTACCTACCTTGTATACATGCACCACATGATTTGACCACTGTCCTTCTAGTAATACCCCGCGACCAACATCTGCATCTATCAGTATGTCATCCCCTTGTCAATGTGATGTCCGTCAACTGCAGAGAGCCAAGACGCGAGATAGCAGCGAGTTACCTCCCTTCATATGTCTGTGGATGGCTTAATTTTTATGTAGCGTGTTGTGCTGTTTTTCATTGTCGTATCAATGTAAAGAGCATCAGTCAAAAATAATTGATCGTGTCCATTCTGAAATGAGTACTGGATGTAAGTTTGTAGATACTGTAGATTCTGTTTCTCCTTCCGCATCCGTGACAGTCAGTTTATGATCCCATTCTCCATCGGCTATCTGTAGTCTGTCCCTCGGTGGCTGTATAGGCTTATCTGCTATATGGCATTATATATATAATACCGGCAGTACTCGAGGGGCTACACGGATATCAGTGCTAGCCAGGCAAGTGACAAACCACAGGAAAAGGCCACGGTGAGATAGCCTAATTGTTGCAGTGTCCACTAGTCGCGTCGGAGGCCGAGTTCGATTCCCGACATGAGTACAATGCGTGAAACCTTCTTTGTCCCTGTCGTAAGAAACTGTTGCTAAATGTGTCCCACTCACTCACTCAGTCACTCAACCACCCACTAACTCACCCACTCACTCACTCACTCACCCACTAGTAGAAGATAGATTGAATTAGGTTTTTTAACGCCGCTTTTCGCTTTTAGCAATATCTTTGTTGCAATATCACGGCGGGGAACACAACAAATGGGCTTCACACATTGTACCCAAGAACGGAAAGGGTAGAACAGCATTATGTAAATGAACAACATTATCATAACTTTGATGAGGGATCTGATGAAATGAGAAAAAGCGTCAGATGTCGAGACATACCACAGCTAAAGCAAAAACATTTGAAAATTCCATTCAAGGCCAAACCCTGCCAAACAAAGTCTTCACACAACTCCATCATATACTTCGATGGACATAATTCCCATCGTTTGTTCATGTAGGTCACAATGACATATTTCAGTGTGTTAACATGGTAAGAAAGCAAACTAAAATATTAGCTTTAGGTCTATTTTTCATACAACGATATTTTCAACTGCTTTATCTTAACATCATTGCTTGGGACTATAGGCTATGTCCATGTGCGTCTCCAAGGCAGATGTCAGTATTGTTGTTTGGGTGAAGCGGTGAGAAATGGCAGGCATCCCTCAGACCTCATACATATATGTGCATAGTGTACGTCAAGATAAAACTCATTTATCAATATGCATTTAAGTGAGTGAGTGATCGGTGTTTTAGTTATATCGCGCGGACTAAAACATACATGAAAACACGCAACAGGTGGTACAAGGAAACACACGACACGTGGAAACAATGAAACATATGCCATGAGGAACAAGGAAACACGACATATGGTTCAAGTAAACACACTACATGTGGTTCATGGAACAACAGGACACGTTATTAAAGGAGAGAAATGACAAGTTGAACAACACGACATGTGGTTAAAGGAAACTTACCACATGTGGTAAAAGGAAACATACGACACATGGTAAAAAAAGGAAACATACGACACGTGGTTAAAGGAAACACACGACACGTGGAAACAATGAAACATATGCCATGAGGAACAAGGAAACACGACATGTGGTCCAAGGAAACACACTACATGTGGTTCATGGAACAACAGGACACGTTATTAAAGGAAAGAAATGACAAGTTGAACAACACGACATGTGGTAAAAGGAAACATACGACACATGGTTAAAGGAAACACACGACATGTGGTCCAAGGAAACACACGACATGTGGAACAAGGAAACACACAACGCATGAAACAAGGAAACACACGACACGTGGTTGAAAGAAACACACGACACGTGGTTAAAGGAAACACACGACATGTGGAACAAGGAAACACACGACACGTGGTTCAAGGAAACAAACGGCACGTGGCATAACACGACACGGGGAACATGGAAACACGTCACGTGGTTGAAAGAAACACACGACACGTGGTTCAAGGAAACAAACGACACGTCGAATAACACGACACGGGGAACATGGAAACACGTCACGTGGTTGAAAGAAACACACGACACGTGGTTCAAGGAAACAAACGACACGTCGAATAACACGACACGTGAAACAAGGAAACACTCACCGACATCCCCATTTGACGTCATATCACAACCAATATTTTATAAAGAAACACTGACATATATATAGAACTCCAGATGAAGTCGTAACCCGATTCAGGAACTAGTACGCTCACATACTTTGTTCAATATTAGATCTATTGAAGCTATTGATGTTTCGGTAAATCTTTATGCTGTCCCAGACCATTCTTTTTATACACCTTCACAGAACGCCACTGTTATACTAAATCAGGCAGAATTGTACAATAGGATCGTTTTAATACATCCTCTGTAATCCAACCGAAATCGATACTAATCGATAGTCCCACATTGTATATATCTACATTTAGTACTGACGTATGTAGCCAGCTCCGACTCATGAATAAATACAACAAAATAGTTTCACAAAGCAGATTATTTTATCATCGTTTTATAATAAGCCACATCACGTCCTGTCTGGCTGATATTGTTCAAAGTTTTCACAACGTTTCCAATTATAAGCTTAGGATGACAGGAACTCTACGAGTCACGTGATCGCGATACTGCCATCATGGTAGTCTCTCCCTACAGATGATTGAGATTAACGGCTGAGATATTGATCTCACAAGAGTTCAAAGACTATGTGGGTATTGGTCTCATATGTCTCCAGTGAGACTGGCATGTACGTATGAACAAGGCTGATGCAGCAACACCCCATCTACAAAAGCCATCAGTTATCCATTTTTAATAAAAAGAATATAATCTTATAATGTCAAAGTGGTTCGCGTACTTTCCACATTAATTTTCCTTGTGGGTCAAGCATCCTTATGACATTTCCAACATTTGTTAGAATAAGAACTCCAGAGGGACAGGCTGTGAGTTGTCAGTAATCATGAACACCTGCAGAACGATAAAGAATTATTGCACCCAGGGGACGCTTTAACCACTAGTCTACCCCACCGCCCCTTATCTCACAGACACCATGAGGCAAGATGTGCCATACAGACAGACAATATATTTAATAAATACCTTTGACTCAAATACATACACTTGCAAGACTGACCTGCCCGAAAGATTAATGTACAGCTCAAATGCAACCTAAGCCTAGGCATCTGGGTGTACTCCTTGTTCCATATTTGTTGGACTATAAACAGTGTTACGTGTTGCTTCCCACCCAGAACTCTGTACGTGAAAGAACTTAGTGTCAAAGCCACAAACAACCTACAAATGGTATACAATCAACAAATATATTACAAAAACTTAACTAGGTTTACAAATCAATACAAATTATAGCACAGCAATTAAGGTGGCAGTACACAATAGAGAGGTTGTACGATTTCCAATGGCAATGCATAATATGAAGCCAGTGGTGAGAAACAATACAGTGGTGATGGCAAAAGTCAGTGATAATAGTATATATTCACCCAGCGGAGACAGTGGTAAAGCTTCCGAGATAGGCCAAGGCTGTCTAAATTTAATGCAATGAGCTTCCGTCGAATATCAACAGAAACAATGTAATGTAGTTACAATCATTGTTTAACAATAAAATACACTGCCATATGACAACACATACACGCTGATCCTGTGCAAAATATCATAATTGTGTGATGTAATCATATTTATTCCTACTCAATTATTTACAGACCGCTGGCATATTGCTGAGTACGGTGTTAAACACCAAACAAACAACGTTATGTAACGGGTCACGGGTGCCAGAAAGCTTTGATCGTAGGTTCGAATCCCTGTTGGCATGGATTATTTCTAGCTTTGTCAGCGCAAAACGCGTACTCGTGTGTTTCACCGAAGTTGTGACCGTCTAAGACATGTATCATTTGGGGCTAGCCTCCCATACCAGTTGCTTTCCGTAAACAACTGGCCTCAACCCATCTCATGAAACCCCCTAACCATTCATGTACCGATCTGTACATATGATACATTAAATAATATGACAACTTTCTCTATTTATGTCTCGGTTGTATTCAGATTTATGTTTCATTTTCCTTCTTCTTGTGCTCGAGGAAAAAATATCATCACCAGACAGAACCAAGATATCAAGACAGAACCACCATGTCCAGACAGAAACATCATGTGCAGACACGACCACCATGTCCAGGCAGAACCACCATGTCCTGACAGAACCACCATGTCCAGACAGAACCACCATGTCCAGACAGAACCACCATGTCCAGACAGAACCACCATGTCCAGACAGAACCACCATGTCCAGACAGAACCACCATGTCCTGACAGAACCACCATGTCCAGGCGGAACCACCATGTACTGACAGAACTACCATGTCCAGACAGAACCACCGTGTCCACACAGAACCACCATGTGCAGACACGACCACCATGTCCAGGCAGAACCACCATGTCCAGGCAGAACCACCATGTCCTGACAGAACTACCATGTCCTGACAGAACCACTATGTTCTGAAAAACCCACCATGTCCTGACAGAACCATCATGTCCAGGCGGAACCAGCATGTCCTGACAGACCCACCATGTCCTGACAGAACCACCATGTTCAGACAGAACCACCATGATCAGTCAGAACCAGCATGATCAGACAGAACCACTATGTCCAGACAGAACCACCATGTCCTGAAAAACCCACCATGTCCTGACAGAACCAGCATGTCCAGGCGGAACCACCATGTCCTGACAGACCCACCATGTTTTGACAGAACCACCATGTTCAGACAGAACCACCATGATCAGACAGAACCACTATGTCCAGACAGAGCCACCATGTCCAGACAGAACCACCATGTCCTGACAGAACCACTATGTCCCCATAGAACCAACATGTTCAGACAGAACCACCATGTCCAGACAGAACCACCATGATCAGACACAACCACCATGACCAGACACAACCACCATGTCCAGACACAACCACAATGTCCAGACAGAACCACTATGACCAGACAGAACCACTATGACCAGACAGAACCACCATGTCCAGACAGAAACATCATGTGCAGACACGACCACCATGTCCAGGCAGAACCACCATGTCCTGACAGAACCACCATGTCCAGGCGGAACCACCATGTCCAGACAGAACTACCATGTCCAGACAGAACCACCGTGTCCACACAGAACCACCATGTGCAGACACGACCACCATGTCCAGGCAGAACCACCATGTCCAGGCAGAACCACCATGTCCTGACAGAACCACCATGTCCTGACAGAACCACCATGTCCTGACAGAACTACCATGTCCTGACAGAACCACTATGTTCTGAAAAACCCACCATGTCCTGACAGAACCATCATGTCCAGGCGGAACCAGCATGTCCTGACAGACCCACCATGTCCTGACAGAACCACCATGTTCAGACAGAACCACCATGATCAGTCAGAACCAGCATGATCAGACAGAACCACTATGTCCAGACAGAACCACCATGTCCTGAAAAACCCACCATGTCCTGACAGAACCAGCATGTCCAGGCGGAACCACCATGTCCTGACAGACCCACCATGTTTTGACAGAACCACCATGTTCAGACAGAACCACCATGATCAGACAGAACCACTATGTCCAGACAGAACCACCATGTCCAGACAGAACCACCATGTCCTGACAGAACAACTATGTCCCCATAGAACCAACATGTTCAGACAGAACCACCATGTCCAGACAGAACCACCATGATCAGACACAACCACCATGACCAGACACAACCACCATGTCCAGACAGAACCACAATGTCCAGACAGAACCACTATGACCAGACAGAACCACTATGACCAGACAGAACCACCATGTCCAGACAGAACCAACATGTCCAGACAGAACCACAATGCCCAGAGAGAACCACCATGTCCAGACAGAACCACTATGACCAGACAGAACCACCAGGCCCAGAACAGAACCACAATGCCCAGAGAGAACCACCTTGATCAGACAGAACCAGCATGTCCAGAGAGAACCACAATGTCCAGACAGAACCAACATGTCCTGACAGAACCACAATGTCCAGAGAGAACCACCATGTCCAGACAGAACCAACATGTCCAGACAGAACCACAATGTCCAGACAGAACCACCATGTCCAGACAGAACCAACATGTCCAGACAGAACCACTATGTCCCGATAGAACCAACATGTCCAGACATACCCACCATGCCCAGAACCGAACCACCATGTCCAGACAGAACCAACATGTCCAGACAGAACCACTATGTCCCGATAGAACCAACATGTCCAGACATACCCACCATGCCCAGAACCGAACCACTATGCCCAGAGTGAACCACCATGATCAGACTGAACCACTATGTCCAGGCAGAACCACCATGTCCAGACACCATCATCAGACAGAACAACCATGATCAGACAGAACAGCATGTCCTGACAGAACCACCCTGATCAGACAGAACAGCATGTCCTGACAGAACCACCATGATCAGACAGAACAGCATGTCTAGACAGAACCACCATGATCAGACAGAACAGCATGTCTAGACAGAACCTTCATGCCCAGACAGAACCACCATGATCAGACAGAACAGCATGTCTAGACAGAACCGCCATGATCAGACAGAACAGCATGTCCA
The DNA here is from genome assembly GCF_023055435.1 of Haliotis rufescens. Taxonomy (NCBI): domain Eukaryota; kingdom Metazoa; phylum Mollusca; class Gastropoda; order Lepetellida; family Haliotidae; genus Haliotis; species Haliotis rufescens. The sequence continues at coordinate 2,001,690 of NW_025964013.1, read as the reverse complement.
GACAGAACCATCATGCCCAGACAGAACCACCATGAACAGACAGAACCACCATGATCAGACAGAACAGCATGTCAAGACAGACACACCACGCCCAGAACAGAGCCACCATGTCCAGACAGAACCACCATGTCGAGACAGAACCACCATGCCCAAACAGAACCACAATGTCCAGACAGAACCAACATGCCCAAACAGAACCACTATGTCCAGAACAGAACCACCATGTCAAGACACAATGACCAGACAGAACCACCATGCCCAGAACAGAACCACCATGCCCAGAACAGAACCACCATGATCAGACAGAACAGCATGTCCAGACAGACACACCACGCCCAGAACAGAGCCACCATGTCCAGACAGAACCACCATGATCAGACAGAACCACCATGTCGAGACAGAACCACCATGCCCAAACAGAACCACAATGTCCAGACAGAACCAACATGCCCAAACAGAACCACTATGTCCAGAACAGAACCACCATGTCAAGACACAATGACGAGACAGAACCACCATGCCAAGAACAGAACCACCATGCCCAGAACAGAACCACCATTATCAGACAGAACAGCATGTCCAGACAGACACACCACGCCCAGAACAGAGCCACCATGTCCAGACAGAACCACCATGATCAGACAGAACCACCATGTCGAGACAGAACCACCATGCCCAAACAGAACCACAATGTCCAGACAGAACCACCATGTCCAGACAGAACAGCATGTATAGACAGAACCACAATGTCCAGACAGAACCACCATATCCATACTGAACCACCATGTCCAGACAGAACCACCACGCCCAGAACAGAACCACCACGTCCAGAACAGAACCACCATGTCCAGACAGAACCTGCCTGTCCAGACAGAACCACCATGTCCAGAACAGAACCACCACGCCGAGAACAGAACCACCATGTCCAGACAGAACCTGCATGTCCAGACAGAGCCACCATGTCCAGACAGACCCACCACGCCCAGAACAGAGCCACTATGCCCAGAGAGAACCACCATGTCCAGACAGAACCACCATGATCAGACAGAACCACCATGACGAGACAGAACCAAAATGTCCAGAAAGAACCACCATGCCCAAACAGAACCACTATGTCCAGAACAGAACCACCATGTCAAGACACAATGTCCAGACAGAACCACCATGCCCAGACAGAACCTACATGCACAGACAGAACCACTATGTCCATACAGAACCACCATGATCAGACAGAACCACCATGTCTAGTCAGAACCTACATTATCAGACAGAACCAGCATGACCAGACACCATGGCCGAACAGAACCACTATGACCAGACAGAACCACCATGGCCAGACAGAACCGCTTTGGCCAGACAGAACCACTATGTCCATACAGAACCACCATGATCAGACAGAACTACCATGTCTAGACAGAACCACCATGACCAGACAGAACAAGTTTGGCCAGACAGAACCACTATGTCCATACAGAACCACCATGATCAGACAGAACTACCATGTCTAGACAGAACCACCATGACCAGACAGAACAAGTTTGTCCAGACAGAACCACCAAGGCCAGACAGAACCACTTTTATCAATGTTTCATCCATCTTCTTTTCTTTTGAAAATTACATGTGATTTAGATCACTGAGTGGCAACTGAATGTTGGCAGATAGATCGAAGTGGCGAAAGTGGAAAATGTGTATCGCATTGAGGAACTATCCACCACAGGCGCTGCGACATATTAGGGGCGAACCCTGGCACCTCACAGAAGTATCTCTGTATCTACACACAGACTTGACGCCCAGCCGTGTCCAAGATCCTCTCCCGTTGCCCCATCCCCGACTTTTATGTACTGAAATGATTGAAAACGAAATAAATGGGTCTACAGAATACTTAATACAGATAATACATGTTAAAGAATAGGAAATATTTTCCCCAAAATATACTTAGTTGCAGACACGTTTATTTGTCACATCTTATCCATATTATTGAATCACATGAAGCGCAGATTAATGAGTCTGTCTCGAGTCTGCCAACAGAATCTTGTAATTACGTTTCTGATGATATCTCCGCTGTATACAATCAGTCTGTACCTGATGACTCAGAGGAGATTCGGGATGAACTGTAGAACGCCTGCACGTGCAGAACCATTGCCCACGGATAATAACGACAACGGGTATCGACCATGACACAAAGCATTCTCGTCCTCCGATTATCTTGTCACCTAGCAACTATATATATGTCCACATTTTATGTATGTATTTACATAAGGATATTTTATTGCTGAATATAATTGTACCCTCTGGTTCGTGAGGAATTGCAAGGAACTGTTAACCAGAGCATGGGGCAAATTGAAGTGTCTCCTTAATCCCGTTATAGCTAAGTCTGCGACGACGCAAGGGGATGATATGAGTGTGTATATCACCTCTGTCATACTTGAGGGAGTTGATGCAGATTGTCCCTGTCACGGTTTCTGAGTACGTGTAGTTAGACTTGTCAGAATTGCCGGAGTAAATGTCTCATGTACTTCTTACTAATCAAAGGAAAGTAGGATTGGGAACAATTCCATACGGTCGTCAGAGCCCATTGATCATAAACGAGTATGCGACTTTTCTGGTATGATTGATTGGATGTCAGTGCAAAGTTACATAGGCCTATTACCTTCATTTACCGGTGACCGTGCAGGTGCAGCGACCTTGGGGGACATTACAGATCAACACGTTTGTTTGTGTATTGATGGCCATCTTCCTGGTACTTGCTTTCGGCACGCTGTACCCTGACGCCATCTTGCATGTCATGCCTCAGGTCAGCTGTGTACAAGGGTACCCGGTAGTTAGGCATATCCTTGGCATCATCAACATCTAGGATTGTCATCAAGTCACTTGGCAAAGTTTATTTGTTTGTTTTTACGCCGCACTCAGCAAAATTCCAGGTATATGACGGCGGCCTGTAATTAATCGAGCCTGGACCAGACAATCAAATGAGTGAGCAGCGCCCAACCCTACGTCAAAGAGCCTGGTCCATTTGGGCGTCTCGTACGACCAGCATAGGTTGCTGGGGAGCTCTTCTAACCCGGAATACCCACGGGGGTGATCAAAACGCGAAACAGGGGAGCTTGTCCATATGTAGTTCTTTCACTTGCTGATAGATTACAAAAAAAATGAACACTCCGAACGTTCACAAATATACATCTTTCCTTTTGACCTGTTTCAAATGCCTGTCATGGCCAAGGAGTAATGTTGCCACTGAAGCACTAGTCATCAGATCCTGTAACAACAAGACAAACAGTAATGTGTCAGTTATGATCAAATACCAACACATTGTGTCTCGAACATCATTTTCTGATGTACAGAACACAAACCAGCTGCGACAGAAAGAACACTCCAAGCTGTAGTTGTACCTGAGAAATACTTCCGACATTGAAATTCTGAAGAACATGTGTTAGCCTGTAGATGGCCATCTCCTCTTCCACAGTCGTTGCCTTCATCTATTTCTTGTGGCGTTCCAAAGGCGTTCGCTTCGTTGTATTCAGTGCTACTTCATATTACCGACACAGAATAGCACCACGACGTGCCAAACTATCAAAATGTCATTATTCTTTATTTTCATGATCTATGCCAATTTTAAGCTTTATTGGACCTTGACATTGACCCATGACGACTTCACGTTTGACTGGTCGTTTACCGTAAGAACCTTGTACGATCACTGTACCTATTACAACGAGTTGTGACAGTATAATTGTACAAATGTAGAATTTCCATTGTCTTTGGTAACAGGTACCAGTTAGAAAAAATGTAGACATATCATAAAGGTGCCTCTTTTCTGTTGGACACAAGCTTATAAAAGTGACATACAAGTCAGGAACGTGTGGCACAATAATTCACGTTTTGTACACTGGATGAAACAGTTATACAGTTTCCGAAACATGCTTAATTTGTATGACCTTTCAGTTGTGAGTATTAAGTTCACAGTGTTAAGAACTGCACAAGACAATTTGAAACATTGTTGTCAAAAGATGAGAACCAATCCACAATTGTTTGCCATCTGAGTAAACGGTGGCCGATAGGTATCAGATACCGCCATTCGCTGTGCAGTTGTGCCCCTTACAATGCTAAGAAACGCTGATCTTTATTTCGAAGCCCTGATTCGCAGTGATTATTATCATTGTGTGTCACCTGCGTCAACGTGATGAAACTCAAAAACTGTTGAAAGCGGCGTAAATAAAACCCTTTCCATCATCATTAGACGTCCCTGCTAAAAGAGACCATTGTATGATTCCGACCCTATCACGAGCATGCGCCTGTGAGTCACTATCGAAAAATGATGATACCAGGTATTCACAGTTGAACCTCAGCAGCTAGAGCATCATGAAAACCCAAATACGCGTCCTAGTCAAAAGACTTCCAAATGCACCCACCATGCCCCGCCAACATTGCGAGGACGTCAGCAACATCGCGAAAATCTCAGCCACCTGCCCCTGTTGGGAAGATTGAATACCTGCGCTATCAGATCAGTCACATACTTCAAAAAGCCACATCATAAACATCTTACCTCAAACCATCAAAGACCACAAAGAAGACCCACACATCATGTTCCCATTTCCTTGTCAACACGATACTACCCGAGAAACCTTTGAGTCCACTACCCAGCAGCACTATACACTCCCCGTCTCACATCCACAACCTCTTCATGCCGGTGCCACCATCAAGATCCATAAATCCCCTTCAAAGCCAGATAGATTGAATGTTCCATGTACACTGTCTACAGCTGCACTGCTCGTTACCTCACTAAAATGCCATTCTCTCTCTCTCCTTAATGCAGACTCCACAGACATGAATGTAGATGAGTGTTTAGACTCCGCCTCACTACTCCAGCACCATGGAGACGGTGAACAACCAACATCACCCCTTCCTTGACGAAACCAGAAGCCCAAGCACCGAGATCTAAACCGCCGTTATCAGGAAGCCTTCCGTTTCCGACCAGTACATTCACTACGTCTTGCATCATCTCCACACTGACCAAGATCATCTGTTCCAGCAACCTTGACCTTGACCATGAACTTAATCATCTGTCTTCGCCAAACTCTCACTGAACTGGTCTAGAGGACTATCTCCACCTACTGTAGCCCTAGCCCAAACCGAAACCGACCAGACCAGAATCCGCGCCATTAGAATAACCCTACCCTACATTGACAAGACTCCATATCAAATCAGAAGATTACTTAAGCACCAATCAGGCATCGATATCATCTTTCCTGGCTCCCCATCCTTTAGTACCATCCTCCACGCTAATGGCCGTTACCCTCCATCTAACAAACACTCCCCCCAAAGGAGTTATCTTTAAGACAAGTTGTGACTGTGGTGATTCGTACATTGGGGAACCTCCCGCTCAGTAGTGACTCGCGTCCAAGAACATAAACCTCAACATCCAAAAGAGACAGCAAATCAGCCTCTCAAACCATGGGCAAGATTTCGCACAATATGACGATCCTGACCCTTGGTCTTCCACTACGTGGTCGATCATCTGTAGTGTTGGTGGTCTGGTACCGTTGCTGGAGCCTGTATATGGTCCTTACGTGGACTTCAAATGCATTGGCTACTTGCCGGGCGGTTTGTCCAGCTTGCAATCGTCCAGTGGTTTGGTGTCGCTGATTTCTTGTCAATCTTGGCTTGTGGTACTCATTCAATAACGAATGAATGTTATCCGATCTGGGTGAATTTTTATAGGGCAAGAAATGGGGGAACGTATGTGCATTTCAATTTGCACGGAACTCACGTGCATCGGGTTACCATGGCCGTTGCCGTGATGCGTCTGGGCGATCTTATTTTATTGTCATCTGCTTTAGGTTTTTTATAATCAAATTTCATTTTTCCGGACAAGGTAATGTTAAATTGTAGAAACTTTGACAAAAATTACACAGATATTTAAATGACAACTTTTCATGCAGTGTTACTTTGGGTGACGTTTCTTTTGCAGTTCAGTATATATTGAAATTAGCTGTCCAAATCACATTCATCAGCACTTGCATAACACATATAACAGCAGGACCTACAAAGAACTTGGTACAGTATTAACATCAAAATGTACAAATAAACCAAGCTAATGATGACTAGGAAAATTGACATTGCGTGACGGACTACAAATCACTAAGTTGCTGGTTCAAATCCAAACGAGGTTTAAAATTCTTTGTGTTGTTCTTGCATGCCTTTAGGCCACCTAGTAAGAACAACACTAACCGACCATGTTAGTATATACAGTGAAATTCACAAACTTTTTCGACCCGTGAAGATCCGGGTTAGAAAAGGTCATAGGAACCCATGCTTGACATTTAAAGGCAAGGCGAGGAAGTCTCTTGTTGCTCTCGCAGTGTGGGCACCTAGTAGGAACAACACTAACCGACTAGTAAAGTCTACTAACATGTTAGTAGACAGTGAAATTCACAAACTATTTCGACCCGTGAAGATCCGGGTTAGAAAAGGTCATAGGAACCCATGCTTGACATTAAAGGCGACTATGCTTGTCGTAGGAGGCGACTAACGAGATCGGGTGGTCAGGCTTGCTGACTTGGTTGATGCATATAGTCGTATCCCAATTGCGTTGATCTATGCTCATGATGTCAATCACTGGGTTGTCTGGTCCAGACTCAATTATTTACAGACCGCGGTCATATAGCTGGAATATTGTTGAAGACGGCGTTAAACAACAAACAAACTAACAAACAAACAAACAAACAAAACTAACTATTTCCGTCAGTGTGTACGTCTGGCTTCCGCCAATCATCTGTGTGCTACTTGTTATCCATTGGTGTTGTTCATGTTAAGTTACTGCCTATCACAACATATCATAACGCAAGTAAATTTCGATTTTGGTGGAAAGCTCTCGGGACGTTTTTTCCATGGTCGTTTGTTAAGCTGCGTTTTGGCGACCACTTATTTCCATATCTGTGTAGCTAATGGCCGTTAACATTACATTTGGATACAGACTCAAGTAGAAAAAGATATCATAAAAACTGCATTGATATTATAATGGGGAACTTTCATGAATTATTCTCATGAAGTGACGCTTCTTTTGCGGTTCGGTATATATCTAGAATGGTAGGGTAGCATAACAGGTACGGTTGTCGAGTGCCATCTCGAAATCCACGTTTGGAACAAGAAACGGCGCTTCCATTTTGTTATCTTCGCACATTGTCATCATAACCCAGTCTGGTATTGTTTCAAATATTCAATAAGTTTACACTGAATGACACTGTACACATGTCGATAAAAGTCCAAGGTATCGGGCTGTTTTACTGATTTCGGTGTTTACCTCAGAAAGGAAACCGAATGATTGATCGTCAAAGGAACTGTTGAATCGCATTTCAAATCTCAGATCATCGATAAAAGATGCAGCTCAACGTTGTTTAAATAACATATTTTTTACGGAAACAAAGAATTACGACATACCGCGATAAATAAACATGTTTATTTGACAATTACACTAAATGACGACCAGTGAGGTGGGGTGATTTTGATAAGATCACAACATGATCAGTGTTGGAGATGATATCATATAATTGACTCCTTCTGACATGCCAAGCGTCTATAAACCAGGCAACGTAACGCGCTCCTAGTCATTGCTTTACTTTGTCTCCATCTTGAATAGCGTGACCCTTCTCCTTAGTTCACGACAAGCCAAGGGCAGGAGGATCTCTGGCAGCTTTGTTGTTTCCGACTAACCAACATGACGTTCAGAACGTGTAGATGAGGCGATAGACAGAAACAGAGCCAATGAGCAGCTTCCAAAGCCGAACTTCCGCCTCGTAATTCGGTAAATATACACCTACTGGTCGGCCTGGCTTGTACATCAGAATGTCCAGTCGAGGCAGACCGGTCGATACCACAATGTTACAGTATCCTTTCCCAGGATCAGTGTTCAAACACCCATGCGAGGTAATGGTTGAAGAGTGGGATATTTGGCATCCACACATGACATATAATTACTCAGATTTATCAAGGTGAATAAACAATTTTGTTAGGATATATTGGCTTTGAAAAGTAATTGTCTAGCTCAGGGTGTCAATATGTTGGATTTAACGTCACTCTAGCAGTTAATATACCAGTAAGCACATTGCAGAGGAATCCAGACATTGGCTTGATGTTAAACAGTCCCAACACTGATTGTAAAATTTGGAGACGTACCTACCTTTATGTTGTCACTGCATGATACACGTGAAAAACATATTCATGAAAAGTATGAATAAATACACTCAGGATATTCTGCCTCCATCTTGAGATTTCGTCACCACACGTATTTGACACAAATATGGCAACGTTACAGAGTAGACTCAGTTTATGGATAACAACTTTTTTCATTACTCCAAAGGCGACGTGTCGGTCAGTGATCGTATCCGGTATTACCTTAACTATACATTTCTTTGTTTGTTGTTTGTTGTTTGTTGTTTGTTGTTTGTTGTTTAACGCCACACTCAGCAATATCCAGCTCTTTGACGGCGGTCCGAAAATGATCGAGTCTGGACCAGACAATTCAGTGATTGACATCATGAGCATCGATCCACGCAATTGGGATACGATAACATGCATCAACCAAGTTAGCGTGCCTGACCACCCGATCCCGTTAGTCGCCTCTTAAGTCAAGCATAGTCGCCTGTTACGACAAGCACGGGGTGCTGAAGACGTATTCTACCCCGGATCGTCACGGGTCCCTTTACAATAAATAAAGAAGTTGTTATCCATAAATTGTGTCTACTTTGTCATTCGTCAACGTCTGACTACTGATTATCAAGCAGTTATTGACGTCTTAATCAACACACTGAACCAGGGAAACATGTGATGGGTCGGTCATCCTTCCAAAGTGAACTCCCTGTGGCTTGGGTTCCTTGACCCCAGGGGCGGTCGGGTAGCCTGGTGGTTAAAGCGTTCGTCGTCACGCCGAAGACCCGTGTTCGATTCCCGACATGGGGTACAATGTGTGAAGCCCATTTCTGGTGTGCCCCGCCGTGATATTGCTGGAATATTGCTAAAAGCGTAAAACCAAACTCACTCACTCACTCCTTGACACCAAGCACTACCTATTGAGGTTGAGTGTCTGCCAGTCTGATCTCTCATCTGATTGCACCAAAGTCACGGCTTCAGCAATGTCTCTTTCCACCGCACTATTGTATTTTTTTTTAATATTGTTTTTTCACAAGAGAATAGTATATGTTCACTATGAATAGTATAGTATATGTTCACAAGGCGTGTTTTGGGACTCATAACAACTTTGCCTCGTGTCTGAGAAAGAAATGAAGGAAAATACAAACAAAATTGAATTCAAATTACTCCATAAATATGAACATCCACGATATGTCTATGAGATCTGTCAGATTCAACTAAATCCCACCATGCCGACACACAGTGCACACATCACTGTACCAAACGTTAGTTATAAGTAATTCAAATGTCACTGTACTGATAGTTAATACAAATATCACTACACTGACAGTAAATACAAATGTCTCTGTACGGACAGTTTATAATACAAATGTAAACATAATGACAGTTAATACAAAATGTCATTGTACTCACAGTTAATGCAGTTGTCCCTGCACTTACAGTAAATACATGTATACATGTCACTGCGCTGACAGTTGATCAAAATGTCACTGTACTCACAGTTATTACAAATGTCACTGTTCCTACAGTTATTACAAATGTCACTGTTCCTACAGTTATTACAAATGTCACTGTTCCTACAGTTATTACAAATGTCACTGTTCCTACAGTTATTACAAATGTCACTGTTCCTACAGTTACTACAAATCTCACTGTTCTCACAGTTACTACAAATCTCACTGTGCTCACAGTTAATACAAATGTCACTGTGCTCACAGTTACTACAAATTTCACTATACTCACAGTTTATACAAACGACACTGTTCCTTCAGTTACCACAAATGTCACTGTTCCTACAGTTACTAAGTTACTACAAATGACACTGTACTCACAGTTAATACAAATGACACTGTTCCTACAGTTACCACAAATGTCACTGTTCCTACAGTTATTACAAATGTCACTGTACTCAAAGTTAATACAACTGTCACTGTACTGACAGTTATTACAACTGTCACTGTTCCTATAGTTACCACAAATGTCACTGTTCCTACAGTTAATACAAATGACACTGTACTCACAGTTAATACAAATGGCACTGTACTCACAGTTACTACAAATTTCACTATACTCACAGTTTATACAAACGACACTGTTCCTATAGTTACCACAAATGTCACTGTTCCTACAGTTACTACAAATGGCACTGTACTCACAGTTAATACAAATGACACTGTACTCACAGTTACTACAAATTTCACTATACTCACAGTTTATACAAACGACACTGTTCCTATAGTTACCACAAATGTCACTGTTCCTACAGTTACTACAAATGGCACTGTACTCACAGTTAATACAAATGACACTGTACTCACAGTTACTACAAATTTCACTATACTCACAGTTTATACAAACGACACTGTTCCTTCAGTTACCACAAATGTCACTGTTCCTACAGTTACTAAGTTACTACAAATGGCACTGTACTCACAGTTAATACAAATGGTACTGTTCCTACAGTTACCACAAATGTCACTGTTCCTACAGTTACCACAAATGTCACTGTTCCTACAGTTATTACAAATGTCACTGTTCCTACAGTTGCTACAAATGTCACTGTTCTCACAGTTAATACAAATGACACAGTTCCTACAGTTACCACAAATGTCACTGTTCCTACAGTTATTACAAATGTCACTGTACTCACAGTTAATACAAATATCACTGTACTCACAGTTAATACAAATGACACAGTTCCTACAGTTGCTACAAATGTCACTGTTCTCACAGTTAATACAAATGACACAGTTCCTACAGTTACCACAAATGTCACTGTTCCTACAGTTATTACAAATGTCACAGTTCCTACAGTTAGTACAAATGTTACTGTACTCACAGTTACTACAAATGTCACTGTACTGAGAGTTACTGCAAATGTTACTGTACTGACTGTTACTACAAATGTTACTGTACTCACATTTAGTACAAATGACACTGTTCCTACAGTTACTACAAATGTCACCGTTCCTACAGTTATTACAAATGTCACAGTTCCTACAGTTTTTACAAATGTTACTGTACTGACAGTTACTACAAATGTTACTGTAATCACAGTTAGTAGAAATGTTACTGTACTCACAGTTAGTACAAATGTTACTGTACTCACAGTTAATACAAATGTTACTGTACTGAGAGTTTATATGTTACTGTACTGACAGTTAGTTCAAATGTTACTGTACTGAGAGTTAATACAAATGTTACTGTACTGAGAGTTAGTACAAATGTTACTGTACTGAGAGTTAATACAAATGTTACTGTACTGACAGTTAATACAAATGTTACTGTACTGAGAGTTAGTACAAATGTTACTGTACTGAGAGTTAATACAAATGTTACTGTACTGACAGTTAATACAAATGTTACTGTACTGAGAGTTAATACAAATATCACTGTACCGACAGTTAATACAAATGTCACTGTACTGAGAGTTTATATGTTACTGTACTGACAGTGAATATGTTACTGTACTGACAGTTAATACAAATGTTACTGTACTGACAGTTAATACAAATGTTACTGTACTGAGAGTTAATACAAATATCACTGTACCGACAGTTAATACAAATGTCACTGTACTGAGAGTTAACACAAATGTCACTGTAACTACAGTTATCAAAGGTGTCCATATATCGATATTCAAATCGAAGGATTATGGGAACAAGGTTAAAACTGATTTTTACCTTAGAACAACGCCGTTTGACGTGAAACATCCACGAATAATACCACGATGACTGTGACACTGACACGACACATATACTTTGTTGCACTAGAGCGTTTGATCATAGTTAATCAGGTTCCCAGGAATCCAAAATAGATATTGGAAGTATGTAAGAAAAGTTCGATTACATAAACCTTATATAGTGTTATGTGCAAGTGTTGTTAGTGGTGGTAGAAACAGTTGGACAAATGTTTGTAGTTTGTGTCAGAGGCAGTAAACAACTGTCGTGGCCGGATTGGAACAGTTGTCGACAGCAGTGAAGGGAGCTTTCCAGAACGGCTTTGTACATAAGATTAATAGAGTTGTCTGCCCTTGTGTTTCTAGAAGTTTTGGAAAGGGAGAGTTTCTAAAAGGCAGGCTATACCTATGTTAGAGCGACACGAGGGAGATTCGTGACTCTTTCCCATCAGACTTATTTGTAATCTATTGCATACGAATCGAGTGCGGATTGCATAACATTTCAGAAATCTCAACGTAACAAATAGGTTTTCAGGAGATGTTAGCTAGGTTGCACGACGTGTTTCCTACACTGTATAGGGCGTCTAAATCTGATGTTAGCTAGATAGCACGACGTGTTTCCTGCTCTGTACAGGGCGTCTTGAGGTGATGTTAGCTAGGTTGCACGACGTGTTTCCTACACTGTACAGGGCGTCTTGAGGTGATGTTAGCTAGGTTGCACGACGTGTTTCCTACACTGTACAGGGCGTCTTGAGGTGATGTTAGCTAGATAGCACGACGTGTTTCCTACACTGTACATGGCGTCTTGAGGTGATGTTAGCTAGATAGCACGACGTGTTTCCTACACTGTACAGGGCGTCTTGAGGTGATGTTAGCTAGATAGCACGACGTGTTTCCTACACTGTACAGAGCGTCTTGAGGTGATGTTAGTTAGGTTGCACGACGTGTTTTCTACACTGTACAGAGCGTCTTGAGGTGATGTTGGCTAGGTTGCACGACGTGTTTCCTACACTGTATAGGGCGTCTAAATCTGATGTTAGCTAGATAGCACGACGTGTTTCCTGCTCTGTACAGAGCGTCTTGAGGTGATGTTAGTTAGGTTGCACGACGTGTTTCCTACACTGTACAGAGCGTCTTGGGGTGATGTTAGTTAGGTTGCACGACGTGTTTCCTATACTGTACAGAGCGTCTTGGGGTGATGTTAGTTAGGTTGCACGACGTGTTTCCTACACTGTACAGAGCGTCTTGGGGTGATGTTAGTTAGGCTGCACGACGTGTTTCCTACACTGTACAGAGCGTCTTGGGGTGATGTTAGCTAGGTTGCACGACGTGTTTCCTACACTGTATAGGGCGTCTTGAGATGATGTTAGTTAGGTTGCACGACGTGTTTCCTACACTGTACAGAGCGTCTTGAGGAGATGTTAGTTAGGTTGCACGACGTGTTTCCTGCTCTGTACAGGGCGTCTTGAGGAGATGTTAGCTGGGTTGCACGACGTGTTTCCTATACTGTACAGAGCGTCTTGAGATGATGTTAGTTAGGTTGCACGACGTGTTTCCTATACTGTACAGAGCGTCTTGAGGTGATGTTAGTTAGGTTGCACGACGTGTTTCCTGCTCTGTACAGAGCGTCTTGAGGTGATGTTAGTTAGGTTGCACGACGTGTTTCCTACACTGTACAGAGCGTCTTGAGGTGATGTTAGTTAGGTTGCACGACGTGTTTCCTATACTGTACAGAGCGTCTTGGGGTGATGTTAGTTAGGTTGCACGACGTGTTTCCTACACTGTACAGAGCGTCTTGGGGTGATGTTAGTTAGGTTGCACGACGTGTTTCCTACACTGTACAGAGCGTCTTGGGGTGATGTTAGCTAGGTTGCACGACGTGTTTCCTACACTGTATAGGGCGTCTTGAGATGATGTTAGTTAGGTTGCACGACGTGTTTCCTACACTGTACAGAGCGTCTTGAGGAGATGTTAGTTAGGTTGCACGACGTGTTTCCTGCTCTGTACAGAGCGTCTTGAGGAGATGTTAGCTGGGTTGCACGACGTGTTTCCTATACTGTACAGAGCGTCTTGAGATGATGTTAGTTAGGTTGCACGACGTGTTTCCTATACTGTACAGAGCGTCTTGAGGTGATGTTAGTTAGGTTGCACGACGTGTTTCCTACACTGTACATGGCGTCTTGAGGTGATGTTAGCTGGGTTGCACGACGTGTTTCCTACACTGTACAGGGCGTCTTGAGGTGATGTTAGCTAGGTTGCACGACGTGTTTCCTACACTGTACAGGGCGTCTTGAGGTGATGTTAGCTAGGTTACACGTGTTTCCTATACTGTACAGGGTGTCTTGAGAAGATGTTAGCTGGGTTGCACGACGTGTTTCCTACTCTGTACAGAGTGTCTAAAGGTAATGTTAGCTAGGTTGCACCATGTGTTTCCTACTCTTTACAAAGCGTCTTGAGGAGATGTTAGCTAGGTTACACAACGTGTTTCCTACTCTGTAAAGAGCGTCTTGGTTAGATGTTAGCTGGGTTGCACGACGTGTTTCCTACTCTGTACAAAGCGCCTTGAGGAGATGTTAGCTAGATTACACGACGTGTTTCCTACTCTGTACAGAGCGTCTTGGTTAGACGTGTTGCACGAGTGTATCCTACAGTGCAGTATCCCGAGAAAGTGTAAGCAGGCGCCAGTTCCTGTGTCACTGTAGACGTTACGTAAAGCTAGGTCAGACGTAAAGCATCTCAACACAAGATATGGTGTCAGGTTGGTTTTATTGTAGCTTTGACCAGTATCCAGCTACTCTAACCTTCCTAAGCTACTTTGATCAGAAAGCCTAAAGAGATGTGAGGTTGTGGATGTTTACCACTGTAATATTTCTGTCTGTTTGTTGGTTGTGTAACGCGATTCTCCAGCATATTCCCTTTGTATGACGGCGGTCTATAAATAATTAAGGACCGGACAATCCAGTGATTGATATCATGAACATTGATCGGCGCACTTTTTGACAAACTACGACAAAGGGTATGGTGCTGGTGAATCCAAGTTATTAGTTGTTCGAATGTAGGATCCAAACCTATAATAACGATCTTTTCACGGCTAAGAGACATTAAGCGCCTTTTATCACTTGACAAGCCGTTTTCAACTAAAGCTGATAAAAATGCTATGGTGAACTTGATCGTGAACGTAAATATATGCGATGGTAACCTCGGGAAATATCTTTTTAATCGAAAAGGTGACGAGGTGCTCTAACCTACCAAAATACTTCGTAAACTGATTGTCGAGAGGATCTTGTCTTAAGATGTATTACTCCCTTGGGGTGAATCAATCCTTTCTACGTCCTATATCTGCCACGATCTATTAGAAAGGTAACACGATAATGTTTCAGATAAAACTTTCGAAACTCCGAAGGAATAAGATAAAAACGAGCAGCCTGTTGTATAACGGAACAAAGACAAACAAGCAGAACGTTATGTTAATGAAGCTGATGTTCCACACATAAAAACTCTGCAACTTGTTATCAGTTCTTTAGGCTTTGTGTAATTAGGACAGTACATGCCCCTGGAGACTGGGCAATCTCCTCCCCGGCAGGCCTCCCTAAATACCTTCACGACAACTCCTATCATCCACGAGATCATATCACACGCTGTGTTTCCACTCGTTTCATCTTGTACAATCGTTTAATGTAGATTCATATTTCATCAAAATCTGCGCGACTTTTCATGCTTAACAGCACTGAAGTAGAATAGTAACGAAATGAATACTGGCGGATCTGACCCTGTCTTTGAAGCGAGATCTTGTCTCATGTCATTCGCGATGTGATTAACGCGCTCTTGACTCCCCCCATCCCCTGCCAACTACACGCCCGTCATCAACATCCAATAGCATTGCAGGTGCTTTTCCGTAAAGCCTGTCAGAAAGGGTCTATTTTAAGATGTTGATCACTCTGGGATTGATAGAAGGGAGTTTTACTTTTCCTTATCATACGATATAAATTTGATATAGAACAAACAGTTGTACGTGGCCGGCTTCACGTCGATCGCTATTGGCTGTCCACGAGGGCGTCCCTTGAGATGCCCTCCATCACCGGCATGTCGTTTTGTAAGGTAGAATGTACTCAGAATAATAACCAGTCGTCGGACTACAGGTCCCTATAGAGCTGCTATAAATAAGTGAAACACATGCGTTAATGTTGTTCGAGGTTCAAGCAAAATAACAGAAACCCCTCTGTTATCGTCGACTCACACAATTCTAAATTAATTTGTTTCGCAAAGTTGTGAAAAGCGTACATGGCGTATATGGCATGAAAATATATTTCAGTTTCAAACCTACTGAGTTGAGATAAGATCTGGTGTAAGTATGCTTTCGGCGTATGCTGGATGCAATCGCAATAACGCATTGGAGAACTTTGAAATGTACAAGGAATCGTTCTCAAATTAAACATCATAAAGAGAATGAGACATTCAACATTTCGCCTACACAAGCGATTCAACTATCACATTATAAATAGTGAATGAGTTGGGTTTTTAACGCCGCTTCTAACATTATTCCAGTTATATAACAACTTGTCAGTTTAATGTGGGAGGAAAGCCTGAAGCCATGCAGGTCTGAGACGTTTACCACTTTGGTGATAACACAGGTATGGTGCTGACAAACCTAAAACCATGATCGGGTCGTAAAGGTGATAGTCTGGAATAAAATCGCGCATCGTGTTCACAAGCGACGTATTCAATACATTCCTCTGAATATCTTCCATAACAGTTCGAGGCCTTTTTTGGTGGAACCTTGATTGAAAATGTGAATAATAGGTACATGCTCATAAGGACCTAAGTTATTAGGAAATGTAGGCGCCATAAGCTGGAGCTGATGCTACATTGCCCGACATGAAGGGAAAACTCACGATGGGAAAATCGAAATCGTCTCTCTTGTCATACAGCTTGGTACAGAGGTTGCCATCATTTTAAATTTCTATGCATAGAAATAGGAACAAATAGGACCTAGAATAGGACAGATGAGGTGAAGATGCTCATTTATCTTGGCATCGTTGAAAGAAATGAAGTCATTTATCTGAGCCTGAAGTTGAAATCCTTGGCAATGTGTTCTTTCCTGATTTAACTAAAGGAGTCAAAAAATGTGATTCGTATGCAAAGAGAAACAGATTGGCAAGGAGAGAGGCAAAAGTGATACACATGGGGAACCTACTGCTTCTCTAAAGGTTCCGTTCCAAATTTGACAAAGATACTGTCCAGCAGTAAACCCAGCAACTCTCATATACTCTCCACACTAATCAGGGGATCATGAAATTTTATATGTAATGGGCGTTCGTCAGAACGAAAGGTCAGTTTTGAAAACATTTCTGTCTGAGATAGAATGGTTTCTCTATCCAGCTTAGGAATGGATGTATTCTCAGATTGTTACAGAAATTCAACGAGTACAAAGAACATAATTCATCATTGCCACATATTTCCTGTTGAGTCAAAGGACTGGCTTTGTATGCTGTTTTAGTAGATTGACAGGCCAATGAAAGTGGTGGTGTTTGATGTTTCGGCAGTTGGAACAATGATAAATTCCACATGAAGTTGAGCAAGACAGTTTTGTGACGACAGTGGTACGTACTCGTTTTGTCCACCTTTTTCGCAAACACTTCAACAGAATACTTCATTAATTTAAAACTATAGTTCCAATTGATTTTGCATTGTTCGAGGTATTTGGGGCCGCTCTGAAATAATTGTCGAGGTGAAACATTGTCAGTTATCACGATGAATAGCCAAACCGAGCAATCAAACTCGCTGGATGTGCCATTTTGCTGTACCCATTGCAGGACTTCTTTGAACTGCGGATGCAATGGTTTCGGTATATCAGCATGATATAATTAGTGCATCTTGATTTTGAAAATTTGGAGGGACGGTACTTGCAACACATAATTGAAATATGCACTCGCTCTCTCACTCACTCACTATCCTAGCTATAGACATGCATTCGAATACCGCCCTTGTGTTGCCTTCATGAGTCATTGTGTAGTTCACTACCGTTCTTGTGGAAGCTTCATGGGGAATCAAGTAATTATTCAGTTCAATAGAGTCCAAATGTTGCCTTCATGAGGTACCTCAGTCATTGTGCAGTTCAATACCGTCCTAATGGTTGCTTAATGGGGGTGCTCCAATCACTGTGCATTTCAGTACCGTCCTAGTGATACCTTCATGGGGTCCTCTAGTCATTGTGCAGTTCAATACCGCCCTAGTGATACCTTCATGGGGTGCTCCAGTCATTGTGCAGTTCCATACCGTCCTAGTGATACCTTCATGGGGTGCTCCAGTCATTGTGCAGTTCAATACCGTCCCAGTGATACCTTCATGGGGTGCTCCAGTCATTGTGCAGTTCAATACCGTCCTAGTGATACCTTCATGGGGTGCTCCAGTCATTGTGCAGTTCAATACCGTCCTAGTGATACCTTCATGGGGTGCTCCAGTCATTGTGCAGTTCAATACCGTCCTAGTGATACCTTCATGGGGTGCTCCAGTCATTGTGCAGTTCAATACCGTCCTAGTGATACCTTCATGGGGTGCTCCAGTCATTGTGCAGTTCAATGTCTCACCCTCACAGGCCCCCAACTTAAAATTCGAATATATCAGTTTAATCAACTTGAATTATTATCGGTTGCTAAACAAGAACGCTCGTGTTCATTTGTATTCAAGAGATGTGTATACGTCTATTAACAAGCTCTGCGTGTAAGAGCGGGAATATGAGGTCAAATGCCAGCTTAAAAATCAACAGTCTCCTTCTGAATGTACTCGACTCTATTCAAACAGAAACAGTCAAAATATAAAATAACAGAACGATTCATTCGTTTTGACTGAGGTCGAGATTCTGGAGGCAGATCTGCCCACATTGACCTACATGTGGACCTGTATATGACAAAAACAGGCCCTCATCTCAACACGGGCTCAGAAGCTCCTACTGGGAGACGCACAACTAATTTCCTGATCCGTGACAAAAAACGAAGAATATGCTCTTCCTATAGCAAATAGCACAAGTGGATGGTCGGACAGCCGGCAAGCCTACATCGTACTCCTTAATGCAATGGTAATTCATGCACCGACTCTTAATTTCCTCGCTGGAACAGCTGACACAACAGATCCAGCCTTATCCAACATCTCTCAGACAGGCTTACACGGGCAGCCAGAGTTATCTGGATTAAAAGAGTATATAATCCGTTTTGCGAATACCTATTGTCATCTTTGTATATTAATTAGATATATTAAGTAATGGATTCTGTGAATGTGCAGCAGCCATTTTATCCATGAAGCGTCTGCATCCCAAAGGGTTCGACGTGTTACTTGCGTGTTGAAGGTGACCAGGATGTTATCGGGAAGTTGGCGCGGTGGTACGAGGCTGGAATGATTACTCTGAAATATGTCATCAATTTTCACTTTTGTTTAACATTCATCAATGATGGAAATATTGTAATGAGACGTATTGTGTTTTTCTCCCACTCAAATTCCCAGCAACAAATAAATCACTGTGACAGTTCATGGGTGTTTTATTAACACTTTCTTATTTCTTCCTATTTGACTCTGTGTTGACTTTCTTCGTTTGATGCATGCCAACGATATCGGTCTCTCTTGGATCTCGCCGCTCGCCCTTCGACTTTCGCCTGTGACAGATATGAATGAGCTTTATAAATAATATTGACAATTCTGCCAGTTTATTCCGATCTTT
The DNA here is from genome assembly GCF_023055435.1 of Haliotis rufescens. NCBI lineage: Eukaryota > Metazoa > Mollusca > Gastropoda > Lepetellida > Haliotidae > Haliotis > Haliotis rufescens. The sequence goes on along the minus strand of NW_025964013.1, from coordinate 1,982,158 downwards.
GAACTCGAGTGACAGATTGGTCCAACACTGCCTCCATTGCGCAGACTCGCGTGGAGTCGTCTCATCTCGTGTTGGTATAATTGCTCCAACCTATATTCATACCCTACCCGCCGTTATTGATAGAGTCTTGGCAGCATGGGACTCAACGTTATTTAATAGATGGCGTTGCTGGATGAGACATCAGTCAAAGTTGTAGTTTATTCAATTCGTCAATGATTCAGTTTTGTAAAGATTTTCCGATTTATTTACCACGTCAAAAAGGGCAGCATTTACATTGAATGATGGGGTACGTGAAATCGAAGGAAGCGAGTGCGTTTCCCTTTAACCATTGGTGGATTCCAAGACATGAGACATGAATTATATATATCCAATCGCACTGATGGCATGAATATGACCATCAGCAGGAATATGGTAAACACACAGAGACAGCCGACTCGGCTTACAAGAACAGAAAGTGTGTCCTATATATTTGCAGTCAGTTCAGGTTATTGTTACTTAAGCCACGTACTTATCCTAAGTATAGTTAAGGAAGTAATGGTAAAATGATCACAGACTGACCATAGGGGATCACCATAAGCTACTTTAGTCTTATCATAAGTAAAGCCTTTATTACATGGGCACTGGTAGGCGTTGACCAAGAGTGTGTGTGACAGGGGACCCTTGGACGGCGTGTCCAGTGTCCGTGAGTCGACTGGCACCCCGGCTGTGTCTCTCCTTTTTATACCAGTACAAACATGCATTTTGTACATGATAATGAATACATTTTCAGAAGTATGTTCTACATTCTGATTGGATAATATATGCAATAAATATTACACAATTCCATTGGAATGGATATGGATAAATCGACTTTACCTGATTGACATTTTGTTTATCTATCTAGAATGAAGCTGAGACCTTACATGCATGACATTGGCATGTCGCTTGGGGCGTCAATCAGCAATCCTTAATTACAAATGACGGACAACGTCACAAAGGACGTACAGACCAAGCTGTGTGACTTATGATTATCTTAAGTGCTTTTATTGTGTGACGTCAGTGCCCCACTGTGCTCGACGATAAAGTTTTACTTTAATGACTTAACTTTTTATGTACTGATGCTTCTAAATTATGTAAATCTGTATGTACATTGTGTAAGCGATTACACGTAAAGTAGCTGTATGACATTGTCAACATCATGTTCCTGGACAGTTTCCGGTGTTGTTAATTGTAGGTGTTTTACTACCAGGACGTTTCACGTTGTTGTTAGTTGTAAGTGTTTTACTACCAGGACGTTTCACGTTGTTGTTAGTTGTAAGTGTTTTACTACCAGGACGTTTCACGTTGTTGTTAATTGTAAGTGTTTTACTACCAGGAAGTTTCACGTTGTTGTTAATTGTAGGTGTTTTACTACCAGGAAGTTTCACGTTGTTGTTAATTGTAGGTGTTTTACTACCAGGAAGTTTCACGTTGTTGTTAATTGTAAGTGTTTTACTATCAGGAAGTTTCACGTTGTTGACGGCTTAAGTGGAGGTTTCAAATGTTCAACGAGAAACCACAATGGCATTGGTATTCTCCGAGAAACCCTTTCTCCGTCGTTTCAATCCGTTGCGAGACAGGAATGACGTCACTCTGATATACATTGACGTCAGTAAACAATACTTCCTTGACAACCGAACCGCCTGATTAGTCGAACAAACAGACAATTGAACTTCCTTTACGTATACTATTCACACTGAGGTGATAGGATATTCCAGTTGCAATGTTGAGCAAAATGCTGTTTCCAACATATCCCAGCTTCGAGTGCCATTAACAACGCGTTATCTGAGTCAGATTGACGCGCACATTCATGAGAAAAGCATATCTATACAACACCTTCAGGCATACAACACAGCCAAGCATAAAATATTTAGTTTCAAAAATGAAATAGATATACCACAGTCTACACAAGGCCACCCTGGGCTTCATGGAGTTGAATTCTAAATGGTAACATATATTCAGTAATGTTTATTTTTCTATTTGTCGATTAACGCCGCACTCAGCAATATTTCGATGGTTTTCTGTATATATTTGCTTAATTTGAAGTTTACACGATGTACGGCTTTTCCATTGGACGGGAGGTCGGTCACACGCAAAATTGACGTTCACAAGTGAAACGTAAGATCGTTCACGAATATCCTCGCTACGACCCATCCCAGTGACAAAAAAGAAATGCACAACCAAACAATCGTTGTATCGACTCGATACGTGTCTAGGCTGACAGTGACAGTCTACAGTAATCTATGTATTGACCTTAGTGTCTATTTGACACATCTTTAATCACCTTTCAATGATCGGCCAATTGATCAATGATGACTAAAACATGTAACCGCCACAGGTTCATTAACAACTTCCGAAATCTCTCCCGTCACGTTTATCGTGTCGGCCATTTTAACGTCTTGTACTTGATGTAACTGTTTTACGACGTTGTCGATGTGACTGACTTACTGGGGTAGTTCTTATCAGACCTTTATGTTATATTTGAATGCATGTGTTGTGTCAGATTTTTCTGAAGAGTAAGTTGTGCATACATACGTTCATGTCACCTCTCTTGTGGGGAACTATATTATTCCGTGACACGGCTGGTTGGTGTATGGCTGTTAAACTAGATTGTAGATCAAAACTTGTGACAAAAAATCACAAGCTCCGAAGTTCATACAGTTTTGCCCTCTTTCTATGAAGGTTCATACTACAATGAGCTCACACAAAGTGAAAGTCAATTCTTAAATAATCCTGTCTGGACCAGACAACCCAGTGATTCATAGTATGAACAACGATGCAGATTTACGATGACACGGAATCTAGTCACAAAGCCTGAGCACTCGATCCATTAAGTCGTTTCTTAAGAAATAATATACTGCCGGGCAAAAGAAAGTATACCCATGTTTGATGGTGGCTAAAAATGAACCAAACACGAAATGGTTATTCGATGGTGATTTACTCTCATACAGGGGGCGGTCGGGTAGCCTAGTGGTTAAAGCGTAATATTGCTGTAATTTTGCTAAAAGTGGCGTAAAACCATACTCACTCACACACTATTGTCATACGGCTATCATATTTGTGTTTTGGGCCTACGTTTGCAGTGTTTCGGCTTTTTTTTCAGCGTGGTCACGTTTTTATAACGTTTTTAATGTTTTACCAAATCGTATTTTCAAGTGTGTACTTTCTTTTGCCCGGTTGAATAAAACAATACACCGATATGAACTATTCACTGGAATGAACTCTTCTACATAACTCTACGTAACTGACTGAAAGTCACTCGGACCACCGTATCCCGATACGGTCTTGTTTACCGTATTAATTATCTGGGATGCTACTAACAGACAGGGTAGGTTTGCGCTCAGGTTTACCTAACTGTCACTGGATCGGACTGTAAGTGTTGACGTGTCCAGTAGTCTGGTTTGATCACTCTAGGGTAGTATGGAGCGTGATTCAAATAACGAACAGGGTGTTACATTCTAAGTTTCCGGTTAACTATCATTTTCCCGCTACGAGTACTACTGCATTTACACGTTATTCACGGTAGATGCAAGGATCGGAACTAACAATGTTCACCGCTACGAGTACTACTGCATTTACACGTTATTCACGGTAGATGTCAGGATCGGAACTAACAATGTTCACCCGCTACGAGTACTACTGCATTTACACGTTATTCACGGTAGATGTCAGGATCGGAACTAACAATGTTCACCCGCTACGAGTACTACTGCATTTACACGTTATTCACGGTAGATGTCAGGATCGGAACTAACAATGTTCACCCGCTACGAGTACTACTGCATTTACACGTTATTCGCGGTAGCTGCCAGGATCGGAACTAACAATGTTCACCCGCTACGAGTACTACTGCATTTACACGTTATTCACGGTAGATGTCAGGATCGGAACTAACAATGTTCACCCGCTACGAGTACTACTGCATTTACACGTTATTCGCGGTAGCTGCCAGGATCGGAACTAACAATGTTCACCCGCTACGAGTACTACTGCATTTACACGTTATTCACGGTAGATGTCAGGATCGGAACTAACAATGTTCACCCGCTACGAGTACTACTGCATTTACACGTTATTCACGGTAGATGTCAGGATCGGAACTAACATTGTTCACCCGCTACGAGTACTACTGCATTTTCACGTTATTCACGGTAGATGTCAGGATCGGAACTAACAATGTTCACCCGCTACGAGTACTACTGCATTTACACGTTATTCACGGTAGATGTCAGGATCGGAACTAACAATGTTCACCCGCTACGAGTACTACTGCATTTACACGTTATTCACGGTAGATGTCAGGATCGGAACTAACATTGTTCACCCGCTACGAGTACTACTGCATTTTCACGTTATTCACGGTAGATGTCAGGATCGGAACTAACAATGTTCACCCGATACGAGTACTATAGCATTTACACGTTATTCACGGTAGATGTCAGGATCGGAACTAACATTGTTCACCCGCTACGAGTACTACTGCATTTTCACGTTATTCACGGTAGATGTCAGGATCGGAACTAACATTGTTCACCCGCTACGAGTACTATAGCACTAAAGTACTCACGGAAATGATCTCAGATTTTAAATAAATGCAGTTAATATACAAAATATATAAATATTCAAACAACTCAATTAGTACTAATTGGGCCTTGGCACAAATACAGCGTATCAAAGGTTTTTATGTCTTTTGACACGTAAAAGTGTGTATAAACAAAACAGACTATTGTGAAACTGAGCATAACCAGGTGTTAGTAGATCAAGGTGAATGTCCATGACCTATGACACCTTGACGACAGGTGAAAACAGGTGCTTGAAACCCACGTGCATGTGATTTGTCAGTGGTTAGTGATTTGTGAGTGGCATTGTGGGATAGTGAATCATCGTCAAAATATCAGAACGTAAAAGTAACATATTCCCTTCTTAAACAACAGCTTACATGTCATTATTATTATGTACATAAACATAGCTGTTATATTTATTGTTGTTTTGCTAACTTTTTTTCAGGCTAATTTGCATAATGCCTATAGCCTGTTTCTGCCATGTCAATTTGGACTTAGTTTTATTTTTGAATGTTGAAAGTGCTTACAAATAATTAATTACCTCCTGTAAAGTAAATTTTGTATTGAGCATTGAGATAAAACTAGCAAATCCAGACTAGTACTTTTCCAGTTGTTTTGTTATTTCGTTTTTACATCTACGTAATGCTTTGTGTCGATTATTAAATCCAGCAAAACAGTTTTTTTTCATTTCCATGAGTACTTTAACACGTTATTCACGGTAGCTGCCAGGATCAGAGCCAACAAGGGATCTTGTAACTGTGTGGCCGAGTTGTCTAAGGTGCAGCTATTGTACGTGCATACCAGCTGGTCGTCGGATCGAATCAAGTATATTAATCTGTCATCATGTTCACAGTACTTTGTGGTTTCACCAGTATTATATAAACATTTTCGTCTTGTCTGTCACTTATAAACAACTAAAGTTATGTAAAACTGACTCCCTCACTCACTCCAATAGCATGTTTCCTTTGAATAATGCCAACTCATCTGCACGATAACGCGCCATCCTTGCCCAGGAAGGAAGATTTACAGATTTTACAGGCGCATCCATCGATAGCATTCACAAGCTGTGGACTCTCAGACATCATCGCCCTCTTGGGACTACCCCGATGGCTGTAGGATAGCGGTAATAACGTGATTCCCCCATTCGCATTTGTAGAAATTAATACTGAAAAACGGGTTGTACTTATCTTTATCTACTGTATATCTATCTTTATATAGATATATAACACTCGCCGCCAAAAGAAACGCGAATACCATACATGTTTGTGAATATATGAAGATATATTCATATTTAACAGATATTTGTTTGGCTCGATGCACAAGCGAACATACAGATATGTTCTGTGAACCGATGCCCATGGACGCATCACCTGTGACGTCATAGATCCACGATTCGAGATGCATCATTTGTCCCGTGCAGGACTAGCGTGTGAAGTTAGTGCAGCATATCGTGATAAGAATAAAGACACTCTGTGGTAACACTTGACTGATTGTAAGTTTTGATATACATTGACCCCTTCTTAACGAGCATATATGTTTTTCTGGTTCGCGTTTCTTTTATTTTGGCGGTGAGTATATATATATCTATATATATCTATATCTATATCTATATCTATATCTATATTGATCCTGAATTGATTCGAATGTATTATTTACAAGTACTTCCATTTCAACTAATTCAGAACAGAAGGCTTAGCGAATGGTTAAATAAGTATGTATCATTAAAATATCAATGTTTCATTTGCATATGCATAATTCGCATAATCTACATCATGCCATAGCCATACCATTGTACCATCGACTGTTGCAATAGCCATACCACAATCAATGGTTCTCTCGAAACATGGGGCCCTGTTGTTTTTAGGTTCACTCTTGTCTCCAGTCACAGTTCATCTTCCGTCTCCCCTTCATCCCTCTCCTCCCCACCCCTCCCCCCTCCCCCTTCACTTAGTTCCAGGGACGGAAAGCTCCCCCTCCCGGAATCATCCATTGTTTTGAGCGTGTCCCGATCTGGCTCCTTGTCGGCCACTGCTGGGTCCACTTCAGTCGGCTTGTCCATCAGGTCGTGGAGAGTCAGGGCTTCCAGACCATCGTCCATTGGGTCAACACCAGGGTCAGACACGTGGTCACCTGTGTCCGAGTCATCACGAGGGCCAATCTTACCTGTAATGGATATTGTAATATATTGCATAATTATACAATCGAGATTGGTATATTTGCCTACACACGTTTTATGATTGAGCATGTTTGATTTTACGCCGATGTTAATTTGTTTGTTTGTTGTTTAACACCGCACTCAGCAATATTCCAGCGATATGACGGCGGTCTGTAAATAATCGAGTCCGGACCATACAATCCAGTGATTGATTTCTTGAGCATCGATCCACGCAACTGGGATACGATGACATGCATGGGCGGATACAGCTTTTTTGAAAAGGGGGGGGGGGGGTGCACAATTAAGATCTATTTATTGTCTTTGGTGGTAATTTATACAGAAATATAGATTTTTTTTCGAAATAAAAAGGGGGGGGTGCGCAAACAACGAAGCCTAGTGATTAAAGCGTTTGGTCCGTCTCACAGGGTTCGATTCCACTCGTGGGTACAATGGCGTCATAAACTGGTGGTTCTATACTTTGTACCAAGTGTGGAATAGAGCCAGGTCTTCTGTGTGATGAGGCCAGCGTGTGTATTCACCACTTGACCAACCTACCGCCCCTACCTCAGATTTGACTTGGGTATCATTTGACCCATTATATGATACTTCATAGCTTTGTGGGAGATTTCAACGGCAATAGATATAGAACCACTCCGTACCATCCAGCTGTTGTTGGCAGTTTTCTACCTTGCTTCCGCCGAGCCTGGTAAGCAGAAGAAACGTTGTGTTCTTATCATGTCAGAATCAGTGAGTTTCACACAGGATCAGCTGGTTATTGAATAAGTATTACCATGCATTGAGACGTGTGTGTAGGTGGGTGTCCAGACATAACCACCAACAACACAATAACAAACACAGACGCCCACGCCCACGCCCACGCCCACGCCCACGCCCACGCCCACGCCCACGCCCACGCTATGCCCACTTTCACGCCCACGTCAACGTGATGCCTAATTCACACCCACGTCAACGCCATGCGGGGCGGTCGTGTAGCCTAGTGGTTATGCCTAAAACCATATTCACTCACTCAACGCCATGCCCACATCCCCGCTCACATCAGCACCATGCCAACGCCACGCCCACATCCACACCCTCGTCAACACCACGCCATGCCCACATCCACATCCACACTCACGCCAACGCCATGCCCACATCCCCGCTCACATCAACACCATGCCAACACCACGCCCACATCCACACCCTCGTCAACACCACGCCATGCCCACATCCACAACCACGCCACATCCACACCTGCGTCAACACCCACGCCATGTTCACATCCACATCCACATCCACATCCACATCCACACTCACGCCAACGCCATGCCCACATCCTCGCAAATATCTTCGTGCAATCACCCATCCATGTTAAATCCACACACACACACACACCCCACCACCCCCCACCCCACCCTACCCACACACACATACCCACACCCACGTCAACGCCCAGCAGACAGATCCACCCATTACCCAAATTATTTCCCCACCTCTCTACAGCCCAAGCACCACCCATCACCATTCAGAACCGGCACACCAGAGTGTGGAAACTCGCCACTATACCGCACTGGTTACCTTCCGGTGAGGATGAGGACTGCAGGGATTAGGATGATGACCATGATGCCGCCCTCCACAGCCGCCAGTATCGCCAGCACCTTCTCCTCTACACCGGCGTTCTCCTGCACTGTACAAGGGGCAGACAACACTGAATACGGACGGCAAAAATTTATCGTTTTTAGTTGTTCCTTCTGAAATGTCAAATCATTGCGTAAAAGTGACTGTAAGTTTTGCACTTCAGACATGGTAAAATATACAACTGTGGAAAAAATGAGTGAAACAGATTTTTAAAACTACAAATGAAAATCTAAATATGAGCTAGTCCCTTACCCATTTGACCATATGCAGTAATTGTGCTTCGAGAGCTGATAAAAAAAGTTCCAAGTCTAACTAAGAAAACCTTTTTGGCCAGCCCTCGTATATGCATACATCTCTCTCAACATGGGACGAAGACTAGCTCATGTTTGAACAAATACATGCATTCGAAAAAACTTCCATGGAAACCTAAACAATCAGGTTTCTTGACACATTTTATCCTTTCATATGTATTTCGTGTTGTTGGTTACAAACACGCAATTGTTGAAATAAGCAAAGTTCACTTGCCTTTTATGTGAATATATCTGATAATTTTTACAACAATTTCTTAAGGTTGTGCTTAATTCTTTAATAAAGCAGATGTGGACTAAAAGCGACCCTTTTCCTGCCTCGTACTTTGGATATTCTTCTGAGCCTTAACTGACATCTAGTGACCTGATGGCATGCTAAAGATGTGGTATGTCAGATTTGAACAGTATTAATCAAGGCAATTCCCAATTTTGCGATCTGCATCCCGTGCTTACAGGTCGGATTCCCAGATTAGCCATGATTAAGATTTTCTATTGATTAGCACCATGGCCCTATTCTTTGGTTTCACTAAGTGAGTGAGTGAGTGCGTGAGTGTGTGAGTGCATACATGAATATTGCTAAACGCCGCTTAAACAATATTGCAGCGACTCACTCACTCACTGTGTACCATGTTTCACCTGTTTCACCGTCATCCTTTTCAGTCACACACTGAACCGGCGCGGCTGTGACGTGTTGATGGGTTGGCCGAGCTGAAGATGGCACAGTGGGTGTTGTAGTTGGTGTTGTTGCAGTGTTCGTTGTAGTTGTAGTTGTGGTAGTGGTGGTCGTAGGCATCTCACAAAGCTCATTTTCAAATACTACCGTGCATGATGACGTCTTTTCCGGCGTTCCCTGATCCGTCGCTATGACGGTCAAACTGGGCGGAAAGCTTTCGGACGCGTTGTCTTTCGTAGACACATAGAGGCCCCAGGAAGAGTTAATCTGTTCTATGTAAAAGTAGGACTCATTGTATGAGAAGTGTAAAGATATGTTTGAACGAAGATCCCTGTCGGAGACGTTGAAGTGGTCGACTAGATGACCAGCAGACAAGGACGATTGGACGTGATGTATAGTCCGTTCAAACACAGGAGGGTACTCGTTTTCCTCGGTAACGTTAACCGTCAGCATCCCATATATGACGTTATCACCGTCAGAACACCCGACCTTCAGGACATAAAATGCTGATCCGCTGTTCACGTGATCTCTGTCTAGTGTAGTAGTTGTCACGTGGTCTCTACCTAGAGTAGTTGCAGTCACGTGATCTCTGTCTAGAGTAGGGTCTGTCACGTGATCTCTGTCTAGAGTAGTGGCTGTCAGGTGATCTGTGTCTTGAGTAGTGGCTGTCAGGTGATCTCTGTCGAGAGCAGTGGCTGTCACGTGGTCTCTGTCTAGAGTAGTGGCTGTCACGTGGTCTCTGTCTAGAGTAGTGGATTTCATGTGATCTCTGTCTAGAGTAGTGGCTGTCACGTGATCTCTGTCTAGAGTAGTGGCTGTCACGTGATCTCTGTCTAGAGTAGTGGCTGTCACGATGGTGCCGGTTTTCGGATTTATTTCAAACACACCAAGGACATTTTCATTTTTATCTGAAAAAGTAACAAAATCGTTTATCCTTTGACGTTTTGTTTTCGGTGATCCATTGATATAATTGTTACTTTCTGCGATTATAGGAATCTGTTTCGGCGGATAATCGCTCTTTATCATATAATGGGTAGGTTTCTCGGCAGGATAAAGCCAACGGATAAAAACGATATCCGTTGGGGTCATATGCGGATAGAGATGCAAATATCAAAGGTCAAGTAGGGACTACTTTCACTGTTTATAAACAAACATGGCGTCGCCCTTGTCATTCAGGGATCGAGTCAGAATTAACCATCGGGAATCTGGATAAACTACAGGGATAATTGCTATCATTATCAAAAGAACAGTCTAATATACTGAAAATCTGTGTCTAACTGTGACGTAGCTAAGGCATTTTATAGGTTTTGTCAACTTTGGAGATATTAATTTCGAAACAATTTGGCGAGGGCACGAGGCCTAGCCAAGCGGGATCAGTAGCCATATCTGTGCTTGTAGACCTCTGCGGCTTGAAACCTCCTCCACAAATTAAAATAGTTGGATTTGGCGGAAATATGTTTGAATTGTTACCTTGTTTCGTTTTGTCGCTGTGTGTACATCTGACTACACTTCTTATTGTAATGACAGGACAGACCGACTGTCAACAACGTCTGACCGTGGCCGTGACGTCTCATAGACTAGGGTTAGAGTAGCTTCCCTTTGACAAAGGGCAGTTACTCTAGCGGACAGACCGATGGATTGCCGCGAAAGGCAATTAAAAACAATTGTTGTTTTGCGTATATGTTGCTTCGCCACTGTATAAGAAACAGATTTCAGTTGGAACTATATTGGCTACTGTCACTGTCCGACTGACACATCACTTACCCTCAGACGTAATAAATATTAATGCGCGCATTCCAGGAAAACTCGCAATGTTTCGGTAATGTTTGTGAGAGAGGGAAAGCGATTTTGAAGCACAGAATTAAAGAATGACATTATATGATAAAGAGGTTATCACGCTTGTGTGTTTGGGGATGGTAAATATCCTGTATTAGGAATAAACACTATGTATTTAGCTCGCCAAGGCTCGCTAAATACAATGTTTATTCCTAATGCAGGATATTTACCATCCCCAAACACACTCGCGGGATAACCTCTATATGTGTGTTGACTTTTTTATATTCACGTCGGTAAACTAGGGAATAATAGATTTTACGTCAAGACAATTATCCAGAGGCCAAACATCAGACAGTAATCCGTGTGCGTGACTAGAAACAAGTAACACCACTGATACTCCTTTAACTCGATCTAGTGTTGAGACTATTTATAAATTAATGGCATAAATTTCTTCTCATTTTCCCGAGGCAAGGGAGTTAACTGACTATAGTAGTCCAATTTCCACCCTTGCCGAACGAGGCTGGAATTATGGAGTTCTATTTTTTTCTGGACTAACCAGTCTGTGCATAGTCCAATCAAAATCGTGTAACAAATCGAAAATTGCCATGCAGATAGCGGTCGATTGCAGGTCGAAAACATGTGTACAGCCAACTCTGCGTCAACAGAAATTTTCCCAATCTTTTCATGTTTTTAAACAATTTGCTCAAGTGGTCTGATGCACTTCGCGAAAACCCGTTTTCTTACAATATAAATTGTGATTATTGATTATATCGTCTTGACTTGGCGCTGCCTTTTTGATTGAAGCAAATGCAAGTGATATGAGAGGTGGAATCAGATTGGTCAATAGGATGGACATAGAAGGGTCATAACTCGTCATAGCCGCTGGTGGCGCTACGGTCGAGCCAAGAAATTCCAGCCCAGTTCGGCAAGGGTGGAAACTGGACTTTTTAAGTCCTTTGCCTAGGAAGATGATTATTTCTGTTTTGCACAATGGTGTAATATCGGCACTTATGGACTACAGAGAACATTATATATTTTCCATGGCCCCGTATGTCTGAGTTAACGCATTAAACTGTACAGTAGCCAGTTAAACATAAAACACATGGAAGAAAGAAAACTCCCTACACCACCTTACCTACCTGTGTATGTGCTTGCGATACTGTACACCAAGTTACTGTGATGTGCGGAGTCTCTGTCAGTGGCACTCATCGTATACACGTGGGTCCCAATGTTGGCTGTCTCGGGTAGCACTTGCGCCGGGAATATGAACGTGTTTATTCCTCTGGGACCAGTCACGCCGTCAGTGGTTCCAGTCTTGTCACCCTCAATATTCGTTTTATTTACCGTCTTTATGTTATCGCCGTTGGTACTGTGACCTTCAATGTTAACGGTGACGTTGACAGTGGCGGTGGCACTAGGAGGTGTGGTGGTGTTGATGTTGTTTCCTGAAGTGGTCAAGGTAGTCTGTCTGTTTGTATTGTTTCTCGTGTTAAGGTCTACAGTGTTGGCGAGGGCTTTCGTAACGGCATTGTCTCCCGGAACTGTCGTCTCTTTGGAGGTGACGGTGACACCAGACGGGAAGACAATGCTTGACGCGTTCCAGCGAGGGATGAACTCGTTGCGGGGTTGAACCTGAATATGCAATCATTTCAATGAAACCCCTAAATCTGTTAATTATTATATAATGACATTAAAACACACTCCACTTCGTTTCTAATATAAGAACAATATCATTAAAACGATCGTATGTACTCTCCTAGGCCATGTGCAGGAACACATATATTTCCCAATTACACTTTTACCGCCAGGGACAATTACACATTCATTGAATTTATATGTTTCCACAAGTTCTTTCAAGGAAAAATAAGAAAAAGAAGATGATGAAGATTGTTATTTTTTGTATTACATATATACACAATGACAGAACACAATATACAACAGAGCATTGTAATATCCGGCCGCTAAGGCACACGAAACAACTGATCATATATCCAGAGAATCTACTTCCTTCTTACATTATATACATTAGTAGCTTGTTTTTGCAGCTATGGTACAGTCTCTAGACAGGAAAACCGCATTTTTAAATCCAAAATAGCATGGTTACAGTCAATCGGCCAAATCACAACTAATTTAAAAGCATTTATTCCGTACTCGTCGACACAGTTACAGTAAAGATACAGCTACTTGCTGTTGGGTTTTGTCCCTTTAGCGTAACAGGATACCTTGCTTTTTAGAATATCGCTATTAGTGAATGCCATCTGTTAACTTACCCTTTGAATCAAACTCACTCACTCACTCGCCCACTTGTTTAAGATACCGAGAATAGTTTCAACACTGAAGTTCTCACGATAGTTCTCTGAGATACATATGTGTCATAAGCTTCAAACCGACGTGCTTCTTGTGTGATACTGATACATATGTGTCATAAGCTTCAAACCGACGTGCTTCTTGTGTGATACTGATACATATGTGTCATAAGCTTCAGACCGACGTGCTTCTTGTGTGATACTGATACATATGTGTCATAAGCTTCAAACCGACGTGCTTCTTGTGTGATACTGATACATATGTGTCATAAGCTTCAAACCGACGTGCTTCTTGTGTGATACTGATACATATGTGTCATAAGCTTCAAACCGACGTGCTTCTTGTGTGATACTGATACATATGTGTCATAAGCTTCAGACCGACGTGCTTCTTGTGTGATACTGATACATATGTGTCATAAGCTTCAAACCGACGTGCTTCTTGTGTGATACTGATACATATGTGTCATAAGCTTCAGACCGACGTGCTTCTTGTGTGATACTGATACATATGTGTCATAAGCTTCAAACCGACGTGCTTCTTGTGTGATACTGATACATATGTGTCATAAGCTTCAAACCGACGTGCTTCTTGTGTGATACTGATACATATGTGTCATAAGCTTCAAACCGACGTGCTTCTTGTGTGATACTGATACATATGTGTCATAAGCTTCAAACCGACATGCTTCTCGTGTGATACTGATACATATGTGTCATAAGCTTCAAACCGACGTGCTTCTTGTGTGATACTGATACATATGTGTCATAAGCTTCAAACCGACGTGCTTCTTGTGTGATACTGATACATATGTGTCATAAGCTTCAAACCGACGTGCTTCTTTTGTGATACTGATACATATGTGTCATAAGCTTCAAACCGACGTGCTTCTTGTGTGATACTGATACATATGTGTCATAAGCTTCAAACCGACGTGCTTCTTGTGTGATACTGATACATATCTGTCATAAGCTTCAAACCGACGTGCTTCTTGTGTGATACTGATACATATCTGTCATAAGCTTCAAACCGACGTGCTTCTTGTGTGATACTGATACATATCTGTCATAAGCTTCAAACCGACGTGCTTCTTGTGTGATACTGATACATATCTGTCATAAGCTTCAAACCGACGTGCTTCTTGTGTGATACTGATACATATGTGTCATAAGCTTCAAACCGACGTGCTTCTTGTGTGATACTGATACATATGTGTCATAAGCTTCAAACCGACGTGCTTCTTGTGTGATACTGATACATATGTGTCATAAGCTTCAAACCGACGTGCTTCTTGTGTGATACTGATACATATCTGTCATGAAAATGTCAAATCAAGTATGTACATTTTAGTTTGTTATATTATTTGTATTTGACTTGTAATACAATACGTTATATCTTAGCAATAAGAGGCGAAACATGTCCCTACAATGGAAGACGACCATACAAACAAAGTCAAAGTAAAACAACGACACCAATACCTGAGAACAAACCTGTATAACAGCGACGACAATGTCTTAGAACGAACCTGTAAAACAAAGACAGCAATGCCTGAGAACGAACCTGTAAAACAACGAAGGCAATGCCTGAGAACGAACCTGTAAATCAACGACACCAATTACCGAGAACGAACCTGTAAACAACGACTCCTGTGCCTGAGAACAAACCTGTAAAACAACGACACCAATAACTGAGAACGAACCTGTAAACAACGACACCAATAACTGAGAAAGAACCTGTAAACAACGACACCAATAACTGAGAAAGAACCTGTAAACAACGACACCAATAACTGAGAAAGAACCTGTAAACAACGACACCAATAACTGAGAAAGAACCTGTAAACAACGACACCAATAACTGAAAACGAACCTGTAAACAACGACACCAATAACTGAGAATGAACCTGTAAACAACGACACCAATAACTGAGAAAGAACCTGTAAACAACGACACCAATAACTGAGAACGAACCTGTAAACAACGACACCAATAACTGAGAACGAACCTGTAAACAACGACACCAATAACTGAGAACGAACCTGTAACACAAAGACACCAATAACTGAGAACGAACCTGTAAACAACGACACCAATAACTGAGAAAGAACCTGTAAACAACGACACCAATAACTGAGAAAGAACCTGTAAACAACGACACCAATAACTGAGAACGAACCTGTAAACAACGACACCAATAACTGAGAACGAACCTGTAACACAAAGACACCAATAACTGAGAAAGAACCTGTAAATAACGACACAAATAACTGAGAAATAACCTGTAAACAAAGACACCAATAACTGAGAACGAACCTGTAACACAAAGACACCAATAACTGAGAAAGAACCTGTAAACAACGACACCAATAACTGAGAACGAACCTGTAAACAACGACGCATGTGCCTGAGAACGAACCTGTATAACGACGACGGAAATGCCTGTCTTTGCCGGCCCAGTTGTTGAATTGTCCTTAGCTTTCAATACCAGCGAGTAGGTCTGGTCCCTCGACTCGTACTCCTCGTAGTCACAGGTCCCAGCCTCTAGTCTCAGAGTCAGTCCTTCCAACCAAAACCGGCAGTCGTTGGCGTCTCGGTCGTGGATGGTGACGCTCACCTCGCCGTTGCCTCCCACGTCTAGATCACCCACAGTCAGGTTCAAGACGGCCGTATCTACAGCGAAAGTGGTCAAAGAAATAATATATCAGTGACACAATTTTAAAACAAATACACTGTGTGTCATGTAACCGGCCCTCAAAGTTAACCTTGATTTCACTCGTGTTCTTTAGTGGCCTCACAAGTTCGGGAATGCTTGTGTCTGAACAACATGGAGACCTTTTGGGATCCGGGACATAATGGCAGGCTTTTATTTAACGTTCCTAACTTATCCGTGTTGTCTCGTATCGTGACGATCCGGGGTAGAATAGGTCTTCAGCAACCCATGCTTGCCGAAACAGACGACTGTGCTTGTCGTGAGAGGCGACTAACGGGATCGAGTGGTCAGGCTCGCTGACTTGGTGGATCCATGTCATTGTTCCCCAATTGCGTGGACCAATGCTCATGATATCAATCACTGCACTGTCTGGTCCAAACTCGATTATTTACAGACCGCCGTCATATGGCTGGAATATCGCTGAGTACGGCGTTAAACAACAAACAACATTATTGCATTGATATTCTTCCACGAACCTGCTGTACTGTTCTCCGTGACGTTGATGATGTACACGGAGGATGAGAACGTTGGGTAGTTGTCGTTTATATCTGTTACAGTAACAGATAGATTCTGTGTGCGAGTATTGCCCGCAAGATCAGTTACGACGAGAGATACATTGAGTGATTGTCTGCCACCTCCGCCGTCTCGGTCGAGATGTCGTGCCATGGTGATGTCGGTGCCGTTCACGACACTGAAGTAATCTCGGTCAGGCCCTGTGGTAACATTAACAGTCGTGGATCAGTTACAGACGTCTAAATACTCCAGGGATCATATCAACCCTATCTTGCTCTATGATTAATCAAAAGTTTTCTTTTTTTCGGTGATTTAAAGTATAATGATACTCAAGGGACCAGATATCGGGTCCATGGTATAGAATATTTACACATTAAGATTTGAACATATTCAAATTTTCAACATATGCCAAGGACTGTTTGTGTTCTTTACACAATATAAGTATAGATCCCAAACATTATTGCTGCTGTAAACTTTACCAATAAGTTGATAAGATGAATGAATTATGCATATCATTCGCTCAGATTTAACACCAGACAAATACCTTTTCCAGTACAATACGTTCTACTTTTGTGACGATGCATTGTTTTTAAAGGGGCACTGATCTAACGCAATTCCCCGGACTGGTTGTTGCCTTTGTTATTGTTTTTTTCCCCGTGAGTACCCGGATGATACGCAACGCAACTGAGCGTGACCAGAGACTGGGCTACCGTCTGCAAGGACGGCTAAATAAACTTGGAGGCTGGAGGCAATATTTGTTTTACGCATTTTTGCATAAACACTGATTGGTTAACTGTGATCTATAAAGATTTCGACAAAGGGCGCATGTTAATTAATTTCTTCGGCCTAAACAAACAGACAAAAAGAACAGCGGAGCTCATCGGATGTCGTCATTTGGAAATACCCAAGAAGGTTATAGTTTAATACTAAAAAAAGTATCCATGCAGTGAAAGCATTTTCGGATTTCGGCTTGCGTCGATAATACGATTACTACTCCCTTGTTGTCATCCACGTTTTCTCGTATAACCCTACACTTGTGTATTTGTCGTCATTCACTTGATGCTCAGTTAATGAATTTATTACAGGAACAATTAGTGGTAGCACCACTTAGATTACCTGACAAAGGTTCCCATTTGGCATTTATTGTGTCTGGGGTAATTATTCAATCTAAATCCAGGTTTGAAGTGAGGTGAAATGAGTGTTATGTAATATGCACGTGGCAGCCCAGCAAGAGATGAATGATCAGTTGATTTTGTTGTTGTTGTAAATCAACGGATCGTTCCTAGTCATCAAAGTATTAACAGAAAATACGTTGATTGATTAATCACTGTTATCTTGCACAGTGGATATGTCAAGAGTGAGTGTTTACATGTCTAGGTTTACTAAAACAAAGGGAATACACTCATATCATGGCGTGAAGTGCCGATGTAAAAACAACATACTTTGTTCAAAGGGTTAACTGATAATACGTTGATTGATTGATCATTGTTATCTATCACTCAATTGATTTTTTAGGAACCGTGGACGTTATGAAAATAGTTGTCACGTGGGCTTTCTCAGCCGACCATTGAGACTTGGCACCTATGTAAAACACCCGAAACAATCCAAGTGATCAGTTGAGAAACGAACACAGGTTATAATATCCCGAAACGATATATATCTTTTAAAATATTTGATTGTTACTGAGACACGTGACATCGAATAAGTGTCTTTGTACAGCTGCAGACGAGTGGGATATTGTTCCTTTGTGTGGATATTCACGGATACATTCCTCGAACAAGGAAGCTGCCTAAAATTTATACACATAAATTTGGTAGGTTGTAATTATGATATTTGCATTTTGTTTTCCTTCACTTGAACCGATTCGTTCTTGTTTCTCTACGTCTTGGTTGGGAAATTCTTCAATGCGCGATAGAGGTTGTTTTCACAGGTCTTTTCCTTTGTAAGCGTGTATATATTACCGTCAATTTGTAAAGTGTGATTCACTCAGGCAATTTATAAAATGTGTAAATATTTCAGTCATTTTGACTAAAAAATCTGTCCAGATTGATTAAGACGATCAAAAGGGCCTACAAACATAACAACAGATTATCATGTAGGATTAGAAGCCAAACAACATAGAAATGTACTTTTCAACGTAACATTTTCAGTCTCTTGGTGATGACATTAAACATCAAAATGTTTGGATACGTTATCATAATAATACAGATGGAAATGTTTTTCAGTCACTTTGTAAAATAACTGAATATTTAGACGTTTAATAAATTTGTTACACATTTGACAGTAAAAAAATATAAACACTATAAAAAAAGCAATGCTCAGGTGAAATATTTACTTTGTGTTGCAAGTCAAAATAGTGTAAACGAAAATCACAAAATTACCAAGCAAGTGACTTATCAAAACTTCGTCACCATTACCGATGCTACCCACAAAGATACCTACATTTCCTTATTATCTGGAAAACTGTATTTCATTTTGTTGATCAATGTGACCATACGCCCTTATTACTACCCATAAAAGTGACTAATGCGCTTACGAATGGCGCAGCAGAGGTCGCGAACTAGTCTAGATTTCTGCTATACATCCGGGTACTCACTGGGAAAAAACAATAACAAAGGCAACAACCAGTCCCGGGGAATTGCGTTAGATCAGTGCCCCTTTAATAGATGGTAGTAGTGAAAGAAGCGTCATAAAATATCACTGCTACTCTGCAGTTGTGTATCACGCATTTTCATCAAGCATCCACATTGTGTGTGTTTCAATAAATAAAATCCTTGCTTGAGAATACAACTAAAAAATGGTGCACAATTGATCGATATTTGAATGTAGCGGTTTCTGAGTTAGTGTTGAGACGAAAAAGGCAAGCGTTTTTCAAATATGGAAATTAGGCAAACTAAAGCAGAGTTGCTTCCCTTTTCTAATGGCATACCATAAATTTGTTTGAAACGGATTATTGTTTTCCATGGTTTGACATGTTGATGCTGGAGAATTGCTGGCAGTTAAAACAATATTTTTTTCTTTTCTGTTTGTTTAACGAAAGTGTAAGGTGAGACCGGAGGCAGGTGAGCAACAAGTGTTTGACTGAAGTTTTCTTTTTAAAAAAAGGTCATTAGTTGACACGCATGGTCATCACCTGTCATTCACCTCAATGTTTCAGACAGAGGTTGTTCCCACCTTTTAACATTCTCCATCTCATAATCTCGTACCATAGGACTACCGACGACAGTTGTCTGACGGTGTCTTTATATGATAAAAATTAAACATCACGTTTTATGTTTTTGAATAAAAGATCAAATACATATACATGAAAGTCAGCAAACGTGAAATAATTAATATTAGTAGTGGTTCTGCTTCTGTAAAGGCTCTACACCTCTACGCGCAACTACATGCATAAATACATTGCCGAGAAATATGTTTTGACGTCACCAGGATGTGTGTATATGAAAACCACACTGTCAGTAGCGTTTCAATCAAAGGTCTTCCTGTGAAACAATATGTCCATTGAATATTTTAATGTGCCTTTTCTGAAAACAGTTAAATATTACTATATATTTAACTATGTCAAGGCACCAGTGTTAATGTGCACGAATCGTGTGTTTTACTCAAAAGAAAGCTATCAACGCTTTGCCTTCAACGGTGATGTTGTAGTCATCTCCCACATCAGCGTCAGAGACGACACACGGAAATGCGACGTTGATACCAACAGGGCACTCCTCCGGAAGCTCTACGACGTCATTACACACGACTTCCGGTGTCTCGTCGTTGACGTTTTGAACGATGACCTTGACACTCAGCGTTACAGCCTCGCTTGTTCTGAGGAGAAACACGTCCACACTTTAAAGTGTTATGTAATATTTGTAGCAAGTCTTGAACTCATTGTACGAAAAAGTATTTGAACATAATTCACCATCTGAATATGATTTGCTTCGAGCTCAGTTTTGTTTGTTGTTTAACGCCGCACTCAGCGGCCTGTAAATAATCGAGTCTGGACCCGATAAGCAAGTGATTGATATCATGAGCATAAATTCACGCATTTTGGATACGGTGACATGCACCAACCAAGTCAGCGAGTCTGACCACCCGATGCCATCAGTCGCCTCTTACGACAAGCATGCGTTGCTGGATACCAATTCTAACCAGTATCGGGGCGGTCGGATAGCCTAGTGGTTAAAGCGTTCGCTCGTCACGCCGAAGACACGGGTTCGATTCCCGACATGGGTACATTGTGTGAAGCCCATTTCTGGTGTCCCCCGCCGTGATATTGCTGGAATATTGCTAAAAGAGGCATAAAACCAAACTCACTCACTCACCCACTCTAACCAGTATCATCACGGGTTGACCATTAATGACATAACTGAGAACGTTACTCGACTATTATAGCCCATGAGAACCCATGAGAACCCATGAGAACTCACAGCTAAAACATATTTCACCACTGTTACAGTCCCGAATATCTCCAAAGTGATGCAAATAATCAGATACATACCTTCAAGAATGTAATAATAAATACAATTTATTTGATGACTACGTAACACTGTATAACCACATTCTGATAAAGCGCCTTATGATCTATAACTGCAACACATCACAGGATACTGTTATTATAAAGTAAAGTGGGAGTGCGTTAACATTTAGAATCTCTTTCATCAGTATCTCGGCCATGTGATGTTTTTGAATCAAAATACGCAAAAGGTTTACAACTGTCTTATAGAATGAATGTATACATACAACAATCTGATCATGTGAAGACATTGTCTCTCATAGTCCAGCATGGCGATCGTCTTGAGCGCCGCGTCATTCACAGCGAAATACTGTGAACTAATATTGCCCAAAACCTCCGTGGTGATGTTCAGATCGGGTCGTGTGGTGGTGATGTTGACGATGACGGTGCCGATAGGCGTATTCTCACTCAATTCCACTATAGTGGCGCCATCTGGCGACGGAGTCAGAAACTTGGCAGAAGCATCTTCTGTTAGAAGGACACGTTGTAGATTAATACCAGTGTTTAGTTATAGGCAAAGCTTGGTAAAAAGAGATACGCGATAGAAGAAGCTTTATTTAAGTCTAATATTATAGTACAAAGAACATTATCCATAACGATGCTATTATATAAGTAATGTGGATATAACTCACCTAATATAAAGGTCCAGTTTGCATGTTTTTCGCTGCTGATATACGCAAAGTGAATGTCAGTTAAGTTGCCGTCTTTGAGATCGAGGAAGGTTCTCTCTTCGACCACGTGACCTTGTCCTATTCGGATTGGTCCATCCGGGTCCCAAGCTGCCCAAAACTTGTGTTTGACGTTGCAGGACTGCAGAGCTTCCAGAGGGAAGATGGTGGCAGGTTGACACTTCATACAGTCCACAGTGATCATGTTGATGGCATCCGCGATAATCACCATATAAAAGTGGCGGTTCTTTGCACTGCCCAAGCGGGCTGTATTGGCCAATGTCAGGAATACGTTTGAGGAACATGTGGTTATTTCGAACAAGAGCGAATGGCGGCCCGTGATTGTTATACCTCTATTGTCCAGCAGTATCGTTGAACCTGGCTTGGTTTGAATGTCTACACGTTTACCTATGTAACAGTAAACAGCGCATTGTTATGTATTCCCCAAACAATCGTACTATGACAGTGTTCAAATGTGTAGTCAGTCAGTTGGCCAGGGGTGAAAAACAAGATTTTCTTTCCCACATTTTCCTGTATACCTTCAACCTTTTCTATTGCATAAAGAAGGAGTCTGTACACATTTGCCACTGGGTAGTAAGCTTGGAAGTGTGTGCATGAATTTTTAACAGGGTCATAATTGCATAAATTGAAGGGAAAATGCATAATTTGACAAAATTGATTGTAACATTTTTATGAAGTCATTAAACTATCCAAATTATGCCTTTGATTACAGGCAATATGTTCGGTTATATAAATTTGGCAAACAGTTTGTTTCATTTGACTGTTATTCTAATTCTCAGAGAAACCATTGATAACAATACCTGTAAACGTTTTCTTGGAGTACAGCATCAGCGTCAAATTTTAGCGTTCTTTGTCAAACTTGAAATAAAATTCGACAGCGACAATTGGCACTTGTCAAACTTCATTTAACGCAAATGCACTTGCAGGTTCTCCTTGAATAATAATACATCTTAATTTGTCTGAATATGAAAACTATGCTAGGTGTCACAACAACTTACTTATAGCTCCAGTGAAAAGAATAAGTAGTGTCACGCATGATTCTAGGTATCTCATCTTTGCAGGTCCTTGATTGTGTGACGTCACGTGTATGGAGTTGCCTTGGTGATACAGTGCGCTGCATCTGGAGGGCATCACATACTGTACTTACTCAAGAGCGTAAAGATTGAATGTTTTATCTAAGAACTTTGCAATACATTTATAAAAATATGTTTGCAGAAATAACTTGCAGAAATTTCAAAAATGCATTCTCAAGTCATTCTATCTGAAAGTAAGTTAATGCTTTTTTTACGACAAGTCGCGAATAGTAGCGTCTAAAGTAAAGTGGGATAATTACCTAACCTTAATTAACCAATGATTTCACTTCATTGTGACCCTGTTGATTGACCTCACAGTACTATATGACGTCATTGACGGAATGTGGATGGAGGTTTATAATTGAGGGAAATACTCAAACTTTTAGCACACATTGCATACGTACACGTGGAAAGTTGGATGATTTTTAATCTACGTTTAATCCATGTGTGGTTAAGATAGGGTTTTTTTTAAAATAGGTACCATCATATAAACAAAACGCTCAGCATCGTGATTGATTTGCCTCCATGCGAGAATTCGGTGCGAGTAAATAAGTGCGATAAATTAAAGCGCTTTGATTTAAAAAAAATGCCTATGAAGTTTTGGATTCAAACCATCAACAACGTCTCTGCTTCAGGACTGAATGGAGAGGTGAAAAAGAGGCGAGGATATTGTCAACACTTCACTGATTGTCTTGTGTACTTACGTGCACTTTATACGCAGTCAGCCCTGGCCTAGGTCTGTGGTTTACGAATCTAAACGAATATTTCGCATGCTGATGGCATATTTGTTGTCATGGCCCTGTGTTAAATATTAACAGTGTATTTCTTTTTAATAATTCAGTTGCGTATCCACCTAGTGATATGCAGAAGGGGCAGTATATATCAGTCTCAGGTTTCAGGATAAATATACGAGAAGACGAATGATTGTATATTTCTGTCATCTCTACAAATGAATATAAACATCGAAAATGAGACAATTATGTGACTATGATTCACTAAGACTAAGACAAATAACCGATGCACAGAACCCTAAATAATTGTAATTGTGTTACAAACCCAACGACGACAAGTCCGAAGATTTTTGTGAATCCGTACATTTGTTAATCCGAGGATTTTGTTAATCCGGACATTTCTTAAACCAGACACTTGTTAATCCGGACCGTATTCCTGCACCTCCGTCCAGAATAACGGGGTGTCACCGTTGTATAATGTGCTTAAAAAAGTAAATGTGCTTCATATACTCATACGCAAAAGAAACGCAAGTGGTTTTAAGCAAATATGTAACAAACACGGCACCATAAATTGATACGAGTTTTAGCATGTAGTGAAGCCTGATGGTGTTATCAATATTTTTGGTTGCATTTTGGAAGCCCCGAGTAAAAACGCAACATAAAAAGCGAATCGCCAAAACGCGCCATGTCCATGAATATGTGGGTATCATGCACCCATTTCTCGAGAAATCGAAAATGCACGAACTGTCACGAACTGTAGTTGGTATAAAACTGTGGCCGATTTTTGGACCTTCCACTCCTTGGTCAGCAATGCCACGCCTAACTCAAATTCAGAGAAACCAGGCTATCGAACGTTTGGAAGATGGAGAGTCTGTCCAAGATGTTGCCCGTCATTTCAACGTTAACATAACCACAATTTACCGTCGCCTGCATCGATACAATACTACACAGACCACAGATGACCTTCCTCGGAGCGGTCGTCCTAGGGTCACCACACCTCGACAAGATCGGCAGATTACCCGTCAACACCAGCGACATCCGTTCCTAACTGCAAGTGAAAGTGCTCGACAGACAATAGGAACACATAATCGACACATTAGCCGGGACACTGTGATCCGACGTCTCCGTTCCAACAACCTCAGATGTCGCCGACCAGCACGTCGTCCTGTTCTCCAACCACGGCATTGACAAGCACGACTTCAGTGGGCACAGGGTCATCACAATTGGCATCATCGTGAGTGGAGGCGTGTCATCTTCTCTGATGAAAGTCGCTTTTGTGTCTCCCATGCAGACGGAAAAGTCAGAATTTGGCGGCGTCGAGGTGATCGTTTCGCTGACAGAAACGTTGTGGAAAGGGATCCATGGGGTGGACCTAGCGTCATGATATGGGCAGGGATTGGACTTAATGCGAGACTTGGACCCATGTGCTTTCTGAATGTTGGTCAAGGTCGGAGACACGGCGTCACTGCTCAGCGGTATATCGACCAAGTGATCAGACCCCACGTTGTTCAATTTTTTGCACAACATCAACAAGACATTTTCCAGCAGGACAAAGCTCGTCCCCATGTTGCCATAGCTACCATGGCCTTTCTGCAACAACACAACATCCGTGTTCTACCGTGGCCAGCCATCAGCCCTGATCTGAACCCCATCGAACACTTTTGGGATGAGGTTCAAAGGCGTCTGCACAATGTGCGTCCAGTCCCTACAACTGCCGATGAACTACGCACAGCTGCTCTGGATGTGTGCAGGAGGATCCCTAGTGCCTTCACAAATCGCCTGATCCACTCAATGTACAGGATATGTGTGGCAGTGATCAATGCTAATGGTGGTCACACCAGGTATTGACTGACATTTTGGGTATTGACCCGAAACTGTGTAAGCCCTTAACATTTGAAAAAAACAATTATGTCATCTGCCTTTTCATCCATTAAACTGTCTTCAGTCAAATTTTGTCAATCTTGCCCTATTAGTATTTCTTGTCTTTACTGTTGAAAATAAATAACATGTATACTGCATACTAGCGTTTCTTTTGCGTGTGAGTATATAAAGTGGTATAAATGTTATGTTTTCGAAAATAACAACACAGTATTTTATTCATTCGTCTCATCAGTGTTTTTTCATCAACAAATTCCTCGGTAAAGCCTATACCTTGTAACAGGACAGAGCGACACGCCCTGAAGAGGGGTGTTGCACCCGGTCAAGATGACAACTCAATAAACAATGTCCAATATTGGGTGTCACCACCATTTGCGCTGATACAAGCGAGCGACTGGTTGAAGACACCAAGTGATTGAAAATAGCCTGGGGATGTTGTCAATAAAAGATTGGCCCGACTGAGCTTGCATTACCGCCTGGTTCTGGTCTTTGGTCCATATCATCCCATACATATATCTATGGGGGGCAGGTCCAGAGAAACAGCCGACCATGGCAGTGCAGCAATTTTATGCCTCAATAGGCTGCGTGTGGTTCTGCCATTAATAGAACGATCCAGTCCCGACCAATAAGCCCCGCCAACAAGCTACCGTCCTCGTTTAAGGCGTTAGGGGGGACAACCACTGGCTATTCGCCATGGCGTCACAGCCGGCGAAATTTGAATGCGCGGGCGATGAATTTGGCTTGGGAGTTGAGAACGATAACTGGAAGAGAGGTGTTTAACGTCACGTCAAAGATTATAGCACTTATATAGCGACGTCCATGCACGTGTATGTGTGTGTGTGTGT
Source organism: Haliotis rufescens (assembly GCF_023055435.1). Taxonomy (NCBI): domain Eukaryota; kingdom Metazoa; phylum Mollusca; class Gastropoda; order Lepetellida; family Haliotidae; genus Haliotis; species Haliotis rufescens. Next base: position 1,955,784 of record NW_025964013.1, on the reverse strand, counting down.
GTGGCTGCTTTTACTAGCCCGGACTACTGCCGATTGTATAGTGCTGGCACACTGAGATACAATGCCGCAGTTTAACATGAATATCCCACTCAGACACAGTATACTGACTCCAAAACGACCAGTCTTTGTTTTTGCCCCTTAATGCCGAGCGCCAGACAGGATAACAAGAAGTACCATCTTTGAACTTTTTTCGGTATGACAAGGCCGGGGATCGAACCCCGGACCTTGCGCCATGCTGGCGAACGCTCTACCATCAGACCACGGAGGCGGTGAAACAAACGGATCCACTGGTCGTGGAACAAAAAGCTTCTGTGAACAGGTACTCAGAAGCTTATATAAATTGATAAAATTAGATTACTACACTGAACGTCACTGATTTCGTATCGTTGTCTAAATTGTGTTTCGTGTTTATGATTAAAAAAACAGCCTGTGAACTGATTATTGTTGCCTTATATTTTTCTGTGATCAACTGATTTGGCCATGTTTGTGTCTGTGACCGGTGCACGCTCACTTTTTAACGAACACTTGGTATCATCACGAGTTGATTATGCTTCATAAACACATGCTCAAGGCACAGTCGAAATCAGACAATGGACTCATATTTGACACGATTTTGGGAAGGGTTTGTCACTGTTATATAAGTAAAGGGTAAAATCCTCGAATTTAAGCTACAAATATAAATAAATATGGCGAGATGCGGTCTTCCTGTCTACATCCACGTTCATTGTCAGAGCATTCAGAAAGATGGTCATTTTGTACACATGAGGTTTTCATTTAAATATTTATCCATTTCACCACACTTGGTCCCAAACCATACTTCCTAAGCACCGAGAGAATAAACTGTTTAAAGACAGTGTCGAAAACTTTTTCGAAATCAATATGTAGTAATAAGTCATGGTTTTCTTGTTCTCTTGTTTCAAAAATCAAATCGTATAAAAGTCGCGTATTTTAACTACAAGTTCTCCCAGGAATAAAACCAGTTTGATTTTTATGAACAAGAATATCAATAGTAACTTTTAGCCTGTTTGCAATGCAAGTACTGATTACTTTATATAAAGAATTCAAAAAAGTTATTTGGCGCCAGTTTTAAGTCTTTAAAGTCTTTTTTAGGTTTGGGGATTAGTTCAATAACGCCTCCGTTGATTGACAAAGTTAACCGGTCTTTTTCTTATGTTTTCTTAATATATCTAAACCCCATAGTCCCAGACCACCCACACTACTTCAATATAGAAGCCGTCAATTCCAGGATTCTTATTATTTTTCATGGAATACATGTGCATGTGTATGGAGGACACACAGACAATTACTCTGATGCAATGCCCGTCGTGTACCATACGTTCACGTGTTTTTCTTCAGGTGAACAACTGACTCGGCTTGTATATGTGTGTATGGAGGACACACAGACAATTACTCTGATGCAATGCCCGTCGTGTACCATACGTTCACGTGTTTTTCTTCAGGTGAACAACTGACTCGGCTTGTATATGTGTGTATGGAGGACACACAGACAATTACTCTGATGCAATGCCCGTCGTGTACCATACGTTCACGTGTTTTTCTTCAGGTGAACAACTGACTCGGCTTGTATATGTGTGTATGGAGGACACACAGACAATTACTCTGATGCAATGCCCGTCGTGTACCATACGTTCACGTGTTTTTCTTCAGGTGAACAACTGACTCGGCTTGTATATGTGTGTATGGAGGACACACAGACAATTACTCTGATGCAATGCCCGTCGTGTACCATACGTTCACGTGTTTTTCTTCAGGTGAACAACTGACTCGGCTTGTATATGTGTGTATGGAGGACACACAGACAATTACTCTGATGCAATGCCCGTCGTGTACCATACGTTCACGTGTTTTTCTTCAGGTGAACAACTGACTCGGCTTGTATATGTGTGTATGGAGGACACACAGACAATTACTCTGATGCAATGCCCGTCGTGTACCATACGTTCACGTGTTTTTCTTCAGGTGAACAACTGACTCGGCTTGTATATGTGTGTATGGAGGACACACAGACAATTACTCTGATGCAATGCCCGTCGTGTACCATACGTTCACGTGTTTTTCTTCAGGTGAACAACTGACTCGGCTTGTATATGTGTGTATGGAGGACACACAGACAATTACTCTGATGCAATGCCCGTCGTGTACCATACGTTCACGTGTTTTTCTTCAGGTGAACAACTGACTCGGCTTGTATATGTGTGTATGGAGGACACACAGACAATTACTCTGATGCAATGCCCGTCGTGTACCATACGTTCACGTGTTTTTCTTCAGGTGAACAACTGACTCGGCTTGTATATGTGTGTATGGAGGACACACAGACAATTACTCTGATGCAATGCCCGTCGTGTACCATACGTTCACGTGTTTTTCTTCAGGTGAACAACTGACTCGGCTTGTATATGTGTGTATGGAGGACACACAGACAATTACTCTGATGCAATGCCCGTCGTGTACCATACGTTCACGTGTTTTTCTTCAGGTGAACAACTGACTCGGCTTGTATATGTGTGTATGGAGGACACACAGACAATTACTCTGATGCAATGCCCGTCGTGTACCATACGTTCACGTGTTTTTCTTCAGGTGAACAACTGACTCGGCTTGTATATGTGTGTATGGAGGACACACAGACAATTACTCTGATGCAATGCCCGTCGTGTACCATACGTTCACGTGTTTTTCTTCAGGTGAACAACTGACTCGGCTTGTATATGTGTGTATGGAGGACACACAGACAATTACTCTGATGCAATGCCCGTCGTGTACCATACGTTCACGTGTTTTTCTTCAGGTGAACAACTGACTCGGCTTGTATATGTGTGTATGGAGGACACACAGACAATTACTCTGATGCAATGCCCGTCGTGTACCATACGTTCACGTGTTTTTCTTCAGGTGAACAACTGACTCGGCTTGTATATGTGTGTATGGAGGACACACAGACAATTACTCTGATGCAATGCCCGTTGTGTACCATACGTTCACGTGTTTTTCTTCAGGTGAACAACTGACTCGGCTTGTATATGTGTGTATGGAGGACACACAGACAATTACTCTGATGCAATGCCCGTTGTGTACCATACGTTCACGTGTTTTTCTTCAGGTGAACAACTGACTCGGCTTGTATATGTGTGTATGGAGGACACACAGACAATTACTCTGATGCAATGCCCGTCGTGTACCATACGTTCACGTGTTTTTCTTCAGGTGAACAACTGACTCGGCTTGTATATGTGTGTATGGAGGACACACAGACAATTACTCTGATGCAATGCCCGTCGTGTACCATACGTTCACGTGTTTTTCTTCAGGTGAACAACTGACTCGGCTTGTATATGTGTTTGTGGAGGGTGCCACCGGAGAGGCAGGGTACGGCCACCTTTTCGTAAACACCTGATGTCACCACTATTTGAAGGAGATTCATTAACACATGCTCATGATATAGGCGGAAGCGTACAATTGACGCCTGTATTAGTATTAGATTTCTTACGATTGTAGAAAGGGTTTTATTGTCCACATTATCCTTGGGGATCTGGGCAGAGTAGTGACTTATGATGGTCTCACTGTGGTGATTCCGGTCAAACTTGGGCCTCAGGACTAACACAAACGAGGATCCGGTGGTTACAACCTTTGACTTGGCTGAGTGGAGAGGCATCATAGCCTTGGCCCAGAATATGAACAAGGCGTGGGATATAGCTCGTGTCGCTGACAGCGTAGTAAGGCAACGTTCCTTACGTGGCCACCAGCACAAAGGTGAGGGTCAACAGGTGCATATAGGAGGGGGGGGGGGGGGGGGGGGGGGGGGAGGTGCACTGGTGTCGATAACCTTCTGTTGTTCACCCATTCATAGATATTCACCTTGTCGGGAGTCCGGGGTAGAACCATTACCCAACGAAGACTCAATGTGTATCTTTTTGCCTGAAATGCCTAAATCGTTGCTGTCAACCACTCTCATATGATCAATCCAGACTTGACTATGATTTACAGGCCATGTGATATAGATGACCTAGTGTTGACTGCGTCGTAAAACAACATCCACCTAGAATTAGACTTAATTGGGACATGCCCTTCTCGTTACAGTGTGTTATAGTGTGTTACAGTGTGTAACAGTGTTATAGTGTGTTACAGTGTGTAACAGTGTTATAGTGTGTTACAGTGTGTTATAGTGTGTTACAGTGTGTTACAGTGTTACAGTGTGTTTCAGTGTGTTATGGTGTGTTACATTTTTTTTATTGTGTTACAGTGTTACAATGGTGTAGTGTGTTACAGTGTTACAGTGTGTTACAGTGTGTCACAGCCTTGTGGGGATTCCATGTCATGGTTGTCGTGAGAGCCCAGTGGATATCGGGCGGTCAGGTGCTGTGTAGTATATTCTTTAGAGAGTGTTGCTTGTGCTTTCTGTCCCTCACCCTGATTCTGTCTGACCAGATCTGAAAACTGACAGGCTCTCTTTACTGGAATAGTAATGGAACGGAAATATTGCTGTGGCGGCGCTGAACAACATTCATTCGACTACGTGCCATTGGTATATGAAGCAAACGTAAAGTGTTTTAAGAGAGAGATATTTTATTAGTTTATTGAAATAGCAGGCGTAGTGTTTACTGATCACTAGAACTGATTGTATTAATACCACATCCAACCACATATAAATATACACTGCATACACAAGTACATCATGATACACAATAAGACGACAGAGTGTCATATCATACAAGACATGGGGACTTAAGATAGCTCTATCTTCTGCTTATACCAATGTATATGTATGTATGTGTTTCACTATTGTCAATGGCCTTGATCTGTATACCAAACTCTCAGTGCAGACACAAAGTGTCTTAATCGTGCAAGGATCGACAGGGCTGGAGGCCTTATTCCAGGATGCTGTGTCTGTTACACTGTGTCCGCACAGCGTGCAGAGTACAGTCCCTTTGTAAAACCAGGATTTGTGAGCAGAGTTCCCGTGATCGTTGGCTTAACCGACGGTGGTCAACGTCTGTGAAGTGTGTCCTCCCACAAACCACAAATATCTTCACTCTCTCATTATACAATATAAGTTGGGAGGTATACGTAAATTCCGACGAGAGTAATGGTATCAGTGGTTCATGAGTGAGTGAGTGAATTTGGCTTTACGCCGCTTTTAGCAATATTCCAGCAATATCACGGCGGGGGACAACAGAAATGGGCATCACACATTGTACCCATGTCGGAAGCGAACGCTTTAACCACCAAGTTAACCGACCGCCCACTGTGGTTCGTGAAGTTACGTGTACACCCTGCGCAACTTTAAGCATTAATATTATAAGTGTGTCATACACCATCTATATCCAAGTACTGATTACATAAACTTCTGGGCTAAAAAGAGTATACACACATGTTTGATGGTGGCTAAAATTAAAAAAAAAAAATGGTTATTCGATGGTGATTTATTTTATACGGGCGTATTTGATACGCTTGAAATGTTTTGGTCAAATCAAATGTGTATACTTTCTTTTGCCCGTCAGGATATCTTGAGATGAGAGGTTCCCCTTATGTACAGAGTATCATCCGTCAAGCATGTTAATAAAAACCTGTTAATAATAAACGTTATTTCAATGTACATGTAACTTATATATTCATACGATGTATCCCTATGATGTAAGAATTAACAGCTTACTGACAGATGGGGTTAGATATACCGTCAGTTAAGCGAAGCTTATGTCGGTACAGTGTAACATTTATGTTCTTGAGTACCCTATATGATTTGCTACAATGTTCATGTCGTGTTTATCTATACAATTTTAACTTCAATTCGGTATGAAGGTTTTCATCATATAAACGTTTCCTTAGATCTGTTAGATCTTAGTGGTGTGAGGGAGTCAAATGGAAGAATGCGTCATCTAAGTTATTCATACAGGCAAACTGGCAGAAACATGTACATGTAACGGAACATTTAGGCAATCATTACGAGGGCAACAACTAACTCGGGTACCCACGATCCATCAATACTTAATGTGGACATAATGTGGGATACCAAGTATTTGTTGTAACAGAAGATCTCATGCGACATGAAGAACTGCAGTCAAAACATATCAGATGTACACAATGTTTTATGTGTAGCCTTGTGGACGAGCTATCCGAATATGTATTTACAGAGTCATCAGATTCATCATATCTTGTTGTAACACATTCTGGCATTGTAGTCAATACTGTCTCGTTTCCCTTTTCGATATCACTGTCACTTTTGTTTGGAGCGTTTCTCCCTTTTCGGTTTGGTCTTCGTCCTAACACCGTCATCTGTTTCTGATGTCACTGTATCTAATTCTGGATGGATTTGTGAACCTTTACGAAGCTTCTTCCTCCTGGTGCCGGAAACCGCGCCCACTTCTGACATTTCTGTCACAGATTTGTCCGGAGATATTTTACTTTTTACTTTATGTTTTTTCTTCGTTGAAACTTTACCTGCTTCCTTTGATCCGCCTTTGGCCTTGCTCCCTGTGCCGTACAGTCTGTTTCGGACGTCTTGGTCCCAGGCTTTAATTTTCTTTTTGTTCTTCTTGTCCCTGGTTGGAAGTCGTCCGTACATGCTAGAGTGAGGTGTTACCAGTTGTTTTCGAGCAACTTCGCGTAATTCCTCCTCATCTAACGAATCTGTAATAGTAAGAACTACTCGTGGTTTTCCCATATCAATCTGACTGTCACCGCTAGACTCCGTATCGGAATCATCAGAGTCGTCACTTTCTGTGCCATCATCATATCCGCTGAGTGTTCTGCCTCCAGCTCCTTCACTATCGCCAACACTGTCTGCCTGCCTCCCCACAGCGCCGTCCCAATAGGAGGTCCCGTCCCTTGTGTCGAGGACATTGAATTCACCAGACATCAGCATGTTGCTTAATTCAGCATTCATCGGCTCAGACACTGTAGATACAGTATTACGAGTCGCAATTTTGTCTGAAGTAACCGTAGACTGTGAAACGTCATCAACCAGAGCGGAGTCATACTGAGATGCAGTTGAGGAATCTTGATACCTGTCTGATTTAGGAGTTGGAGAACCATGACTGGCATCATCTTGCACGTTACACCTACTTGAAGTTCGTCCATTCTGCGAGACACCTGATGGTTCACAATTCTGCATTGTTGAAATCTTATCAGTGGAACCTTGACCACTTGAAGCTGACATGAAGGATTCACACATGAGTGATTCATCAAGCTTTGTTGATAGGTGTTTTCCTTTCCTTGTATTTGCTGCCAATTCCTTGAATTTCTTTTTCAGAAAGTACACTTTACCACCTGTTTTGTTAAACGCCAGTGCATGTTTCTGTAACAACTGTGGCGCTTTTCCTTTTTCAACCTCTTGTTGCATTATTTCTTCTACCTGGGACTCTTTAACTGCAACAATGTCGTTTTCATTGTTGACATTACCTGCAGAGTTGACTGATTGTCTTGCAATTTCGGTAAATTTCTTTCTGGCCATGTATACTGTTTTTGTGAGAGGGTTAATGCCTATTGCCATCCTTTTCACAGTCTCTTCAGCACTCGACTGGTCACATTCAAACCCTGCGGATATCATCTGTTCCAATTGATCCTGTGAGACAGACACCATCTCCTTGTCCTCCGCGTCTATGTCTTCTGGCAAACCTGCTTGCTTGTCTTCCATTAATTTCATAAAACGACTTTTCGCAACGTATGCGACGCCTTGCGAGTCATTAAAAGCAAGGGCATGTTTCATCAACCTCTCCTTATCTGTTCCTGGGTCATCAGCTGTTAGTTCTGCTAATTGCTCCTTAGATAACGCAATTATCTCTTCCTTCGTGTCGATGTTATTATCGGCTGATTTCATTCGTTTTGCCATGTTCAGAAATCTGTCCTTTGCCACATATGCTACCCTCTTTGTTGGATTAAATGCAGTGGCATATTGCTTTACAAGGTCTTCTGTTGACTGTTCTTCATTCGAACCAGTCAACTGTGCCAAAGATTCCTCAGGGACAGCTACCAAACCATCACTGCACACAATATCAACTCCTTTATTGCCAGCACTTTTAGGGGGCTGACAAAATTTGAGAAATTTACTTTTTGCAATGAATGCGGTGTTGTTATCTCCGGAAAATGCAAGTGCACATTTAGATAAGTCCTGATCAGATCCTCTCTCATGGACAATCTCAGCAAGCTTCTCCTTCGGCACCGCAATAACTTCATCTTCTTGTTTTCCAGTCTTTAAAGTACCAGCAACGTCTAGAAACTTTTTTCGTGCCATAAACACAGCACCAGTTGCTGGGTTGAATGCTTCTGCGTGTGCACGGATGAAGCTGCTTGCCCTATGAGTGCCCGTCGTGGTTAACATCTCTGTGAGTTGTTCTCGAGGGACTGATACCAACTCATCACCTTCTGGATCACATGTCTGCGATCTTGACTGTTTTTCTTTCATCATATTGACGAATTTCGATCTAGCAACGTAGACTTTGCCAGTGGTAGGTGTAAAGGCAAGAGCGTGCTTCTGTAGAAACGTCTCATTGTCTTCATCTGTATCAGCAATTTCGGCAGCTTTTTCTTTTGTCAACACAACCATGTCACTTCCGTCATAATCATAACTTGATAATTCAAGAAATGTTTTTTTGTCTATGAACACACTGCCTTTCTTTTCATTTACAGCTATCACTTGAACGTTGCTGTTACCCACACTTTCTGACATGTCATCCATAGTATCTTTTGATACTTCAAGCATCTCATTTTCCTCCACATCAGTGCTTGACCCCTTCCCAGATGTAGATGTCAAGGAAAGGAATCTGCTTTTTGCAAGGAATACACGTTTTGTTCCTGGCAAGAAGCCAAGGGAGTGTAGTTTCAAGGCAGTTTCTACACTGCCTGGGTCTGCGCCATTGGATGCTATTAGTGCCTCCAGATTGTCCTTCTCAATTTCTAATACATCATCAATATTGCCAGGCACCTCTTTGGGATTGGATAGCTCCATGAACCTTTTCTTAGCCATGTAGACGACACCAGTGGCAGGAGAAACAGCCTTTACATAGTAGTTGAGGGTTTCATTGCATTTGGGATTTTCGGAGTTTTTCTGCAACAACTCAGCGAGTTTGGGTTTTGGGACAGCAACCATATCATCAGTATTATTGTCATCTTCCTTATTACTGTTGACGAGGTCAAGGAAAGCTTTCTTGGTCATGAACGTTTCCCCACTTTCACCGTCCACACCTGATACAAACTGCATGACTGCACTATTTTGTTCAGCCCATGGATCCAACTTGCTTTGAATTAATTCCATCATATTGTCTCTGGGCAAAACCAACATCTCTCCTGATTCCTCTTCTCGATTCCTCACAAGATTGAAAAACTTTTCTTTGGCAATATACACTATATTCGTGCCTGGATCAAACCCTGATGCATATGCAAGTATTGCATCATTACTTGTGAGAAACGTGTTTGCTGTCTGGCTTTCCTTCAACATATCAAGAAATTTGTCCTTAGCGACTGCAACCATGGCATCTTCACTGCAGTTGAAACAACTTCCATCAAGAAGGGACATAACATCCAGAGTTGGAGCCTCCTTAGATAAATCCAGATCAGCGTTTTGAGTATGTTTCGTGAGCCCAAAGAATTTGCTTTTAGCAATTGCAACAATGTCTGTATGCCTTGAATCTAAATCTTGCTGTATTTCAGGAGCTTCAGATGGACTTTTCCTCAAGAAGTCAAGAAGTTTATCCTTGGCGACATACACCATTTCACCTACCTCGCTGTCAGTCTGTGGAGAAGGCTCCTTCAACTTCTCAAGAAACTTAGTTCTAGCCACAGATATCATCTCATTGTCATAAAGATTTACTCCAGAAGAATCGGAATAAATTTGGACTGGACTCGGGGAAGCTTCCTTTCGTCGTAATCTTAGGAATTTGCTCTTGGCAGTCAGTGTCATCTCGTGATTGGCCATTACACCCAGATCTGATGAATCAATAGCTGACCCTTTGCGATGTCCATCTAGGGGTTCAGGCACCTCATTAATCACATCAAGATGGCTCGGAGTAGGGGTTGATGACGACGATGAGGGGCCAGGCTTGACCTGACTCTTACTAATGTTCTTTTTAGCGGCTTGTTTCTTGATATTTTCCATGCCATGCAAAGCTGAAACATACACAATTATGTTTTTATTATCATTAATTGGACTTTACGAGTATGACATTTACAGGCAGAGAGAAAACAAGTCCTTATTGGTTATATAAATATCAATATTATTCCTGTTATGTATTGTAATTTTGCATCACAGTAATCTGGCTAACGCACCAAGAGTTTTAACCATCTCTCGTAGTTAATGAAACAGAGCATTTGTGGATATGACTGTTATCATTTTCGAATCTTTTGTTTTGAAGGTTCTAGTATTCATTTGAAGTGGAATATCCACGCAAGTAATCTGTCTGGAATTCTAGCAGAGATCCGAAGTTCCTCATGTGTGTTTAACACGTTAATCAACGATTAATAATTCTCGGAATTCTGTAGAGTACACGCATTCATAACAATAAAATTTAAAAGTTATATCTTCTGCCGTCTTCAAAAATATGAAATATGAAAATTCCTTGTTTATGTTTGTTTTCGAATTAAGATTTTTAAGGAAGTTTTTGTTAGTATTGTTTGGAATAAATGTTACTTTAACATCAATTACATGTGCATGAAATGTGAATATAGGTTTTACATACCTTCACTCTATATTTAGAAGCAAACAATAAATGAATCTGCCTTTTGTTTCAACATTATACATTTTAAAATGTTGCAATACGAGTTCTTTCGAGATAGGTTTCTGTAGAATATTGTATTCAATACCTCATTTATCGGTTCTATACAATTGTAAGCCAAGCTATCGGCGCAGATGTGACTGGAAACGAGTCTGTGGTATTTGTATTTGTATTGGTATGTCGCTGATTTCAGGAGAATACTGAAAATGGTTAGTATGGTCCACGTGACCCAAGACACAATAAGTAATTACTTGTATCAAATGGTCGATCCCTTAGAATATAATACTTAAATACGAACGCCAAAGCTTTGACTACAACATCAATAATGTCTTACCCGTTTCACAGCCTAGTGGCTCCTTCCTCTCAGGATGTTCGGCTGCTGATGCTTTCTTTAAACTATAACATAACAACGATGATTGTCTGATACTCTGTAATATACATGTTCTATACCTGTGTTTCAGGGGTTAAAATGGTATGTACACTTCACGTGGTTCTACTTTCGTGTATTTATTGATGAGTGAAACCGAAACTAGTAATGTTTATAGGTTTATTTCTTATAGATTACCACTTTTTTGCAATCTCTCTGTTGTTTTTCATCGTTCCGTTATTTGTATGAATAATATATGTACGAGTCGACGTTACAGTTATTATTCAAAATTAACTATACTGTTTTCTGGATAAAAAATGACCTAACTATATATACAATGATCATGCCTCCATCGAAATGCATTTCAAATGGACCAACACATCAAAAACATGAATTCTTCATCTGAAATGTTATAATAAAGACTTATGGGCCCAAAAACTTCTCACTGAGTTTGATTGTCAGTAAAGTGAAACAAAGACGAATAGCGTTGACATGAATGTGATCAATTAGGTCATCATCTGATAGTTTCACATTGGAATAATATAACGATACGGTGAGAATCAAGCATGTGAAATCCTGAGCACACATGGGTCCCAAAGAGACCGTTTTCATCCTGACTTGTAAATAAACACTTGTAAAACTGAAATTGTTTCTGTAAGTATTGTTTTGGCGTGACTAATTACGCGTGTATCCGCCACCTGCACTAATGTACGCTACCACACGTCGTCTTATTGATGTTGTCAGCCGTCATACGGGATTTTCCGCCATTACTCCAGAGGAGCATGTTCGAGCTGACTTCTGTAGACCAGTTGCAGATTCACGTCCGGTGAACATGCTGGTCATGGCAGGATCTGCACATTGTTGTTGCTTAGGTCGCCATGGACACGTCATGCTGTACGGGGTCTTGCGATGTCATGTTGCGAAATCTTCCCTGCGCCGTCCACATAACGATGTGACAATACAGCTGGCTGGAAAACATGATCTATAGGTCGCTGCCCGTTCAGTTTGCTGTTCACTTGGCGCGTTTTCAGGTCATCGCATATGTCTTCCCATCCCATATCTCGTTCGTTCTGGGCAACTAAAGGTTCTTACGGTATGCATCTGTGTCGCCCCCAATTGGAGCTATACATCGAAGTCTCTTTCTCTGCTCCAGTGATAATCGTGGCATTTTTCTTTTGTGTTTTTTTGTTTGCGGTACTACAGGACCGTAACGTCCAAGCCATATAACATTTCTGCCTTTGGTCCCAGTCCAGTAAAACCTGTTATACTATTTTTCGGAATTTAGTTCAAAACACGTCGGTAGTGTTTGGGTGAACATTTCAGCTCTGTATACGAGCTTTATGAGTTAAAATGAAACACAATTTCAGTGAGAAGTTTCCTTTGCCCGTCATTAATACATGTATGTGTAAATGATTACTTTCCCAGGGTAGCATATGACAAGTTCAACATACCAGCCACATCTCTTTGCAAGGACGAGAAGAACTGTCATGACAATGATGAGACCTTCCACAGCACAGGCGACCTTCAGGTAAAGTCCAGTTCTAGAGTCTTGTTGGGAGGTACTGGAAGGCTGGCACACTGCAATAACATACATAGAATAGAATCTGCCACAAGAAATCTGAGAAACAGAAAATCTAGCAAACTTTAAAAAGACACCGGCCTCTTCAAGAGGGCCTTTGACCAGATCAACCATGGCCTTTGACCACATAAATCATTGTCTTGGAGCAGTTTTAAATTGGACAATGCGCTATACATTTTCTTAATTTTTTTTTTTTAATTCAATAATATAGACGCCATCCGATTTTTTCTTGATCACATGTCATCGTGACTGTTCTTGGAGGTAAAATGGGGATCAACGTCACATTTATATTTGTGCATGTATGTATGGCGACGTTCACGTGTGTGGTTGCTGGTACTAGTCAGGACTTATGCAGGGATACCATGCCACAGTTTATCATGGATACCCGCTCACACATACTGACTGCGAGCCGTCCTGGACTTGTTTTATTTCCTTAAAGCCGTCAAACAACAAGTAGGAACTTTTGACATTCTTAAGTATAATGCGGTCAGGCGATCGAACAACCGACCTTCCGCTGCCCTAGCTGGTGCTATATCCACTGTACATAGGCGGACACCCGTGATTGTCAATAACAAATGAACATGACCAGAGTGATGTGATGGTTGGTTAAATCACCGTTCTTGTGGTTTTTTAAATAACACCATAAGTAATAATTCAGAAAGTTATGCATTCAGTTAAAAACCTTTGATACAATTAAATACAGATGTTAATCAATTAATTAAAATCAAAATCTTCACACTTACTAATTACGCACGAATGAGAAATAGAATTTACTGAATGATAATATGGTGACAATTAGGTACTAAGCATTATTATACACGGGGCATATATCAGTTTTTTTCCTATTCTAAGGACCAAAGACAATGACGATGTTCTCATTATCAGAGCTCCCACTACTACTCTTTTGGCTGGTGATCCTGTTCACAAAATTCAAGCCATTTCTTTAAAATACAGATTTTTTTATCGCCTTTAAAAAGGATTAAGGGACGAAATAAATACGATAAACAAAAACGACAAAAACTTTTCCATTATCAGTAGAGATCGCAACTCAAAACAGAGTCTATTGTACAATTCTGACTATGTCGTAAGCATATGTTTATGAATCACTATCAAATACTGATGACAGCAGGAATGTGTTCATCACGTTGACATGTTCTAAAAATAGGAAGGTTCGCAAGATTTTACAAAGTTTTATCAATCGAGTAGTTGATGTTTCACCAAATTACACCCCTCAAAAAAGATCGGACCACCAGATTCCGTCATATTACTATAGTTAATTAGTACATCACTAATCTGTTAGAATCGGGTGGTCCTTATTATTCTGACTAGACCTTGGCCCAGACCTTGGCCTCCCTAAGATGCTGAAGTATATATTCACCTGAAGGCCCTCTTCCTCCGGTGACATCGGGCACGTTACTTAGTATACTCTGCAGCTGGGAACCCTCCTCGTAGTCATCCACCCCGACCTTCACATTCTGGTCCATGGTCAGCACGCTTTGTCTGTGGTCAGTGGAGTCTTTAGTGTCCGTCACGGTCCCCATCTTTGAAGATTCTTCCTGATTTGTTTGTCCAGAAGAATGTGTTGGACTAGCGCCCGATGGCGGAGATGGTGTTGGCACCTGACAAGGGAGGTCTGTCAGTACGACTGCAGCTTGACTGGTAAGAGGAGGGTCGCCGTTGTCGTTCGCGGTCACAGTAATTACTGGAGGAATGTTTGTATCATTGCGAGGGTCTATTCCTGGTCGAAATTTCAACAGCCATTTTTCTGAATCCTTTGAGAGTCTGAAGTAGCGATGGGCTTCCTTTCCTAAATCTAAAGTAACAGCAGATGATCCATCACGATCGTGAACATCAAACGTCAGCAGAGGTATTGCAAAATTCTTGAATGTTTTAACACTTACTGTGTGTAACGTGTGATTAAACACTGGTTCATTGTCGTTTGAATTTCTAATTATAACTTTCAAGTATCCACTAATGATATGTTCTCCATCCGTCGCCATTACAAGGATGGTATAATAGTTTACCCCTCCGGTATCAAGATCACAGTCCAAGATGGATGTAGTTCTTAGCTGGCCAGTCTTCAGGTCGATTGTGAAAGGTCCGGTGATGTTTTTATCCTTATCTGAAGGGGAACCGTGATAATATTTGCAACAGTTATTCATTATACATTTGACCCGTAAAGAACATAGTTGCTGTAAAAGGCGACAAAGCTTGTCGTAAGAGGCGACTAACTGGATCGGGTGGTCAGGCTCGCTGACTTGGTTGATGCATGTCATCGTATCCCAATTGCGTAGATTGATGTTCATGACGTCAATCACTGGTTTGTCTGGTCCAGACTCGATTACTTACAGACCGCCTTCATATAGCTGAATATTGGTCGTTAAACAACAAACACACAAACATTATGCATTTAACCACGAACCATATCTCTACTGAGACATATATGTATATATGAAAAGATACTTTTTATTTACTTGTCTACTATGGTTTGGTGAAACAATTAATGGGGTATTGTTGACGACTTGTAACCACTCTGGTAACCATTTAGATTGGCGTCATAACTGATGGATGTAAATGTAGCAACCCGCTCTCTTATCGTTTCGATCAGAGTACCCCACAACAGTCATTTATAAAGGCGCGGCAGTGTATATGTAGCTTATTGATTTATTTTTAAGCGTTCGCTCCTTACGCCAACTCTTAATTTCCTTCCCCACATGGCCACACTGCGTGTTCTATATTTCTTGAGGTGTTCTAGCTAGAATACTACTACTGTCATCAAGTGAATGCTCAAGCATACGGCCGTGTTCGCTTGAGTGAAGTGATATGGCTCATCTCAGTCAAATCACGGTCTGCTAACTTTATGACAGAAAAATACGGGACCTGACACAAATTATTTTTCGTGAAATATTTAATATTTAACGTCAATGCCAGAGAATTTTACCAGTCTCGGTTATCCTGAAACAGTTTCCATTCGGCGCAAAAAGGGAAAAATAACGGTGAAAATTATATGAATAGATCACTGGAAACCAGTGATGACACCGGGTGCTCGCGGAAAGGGTAAGCATGTCCTGCCCTTACGGTACACGCACACAATTTCAATTGATAAGGATATTAAGATACCAAGTGAGGGTCGCTATCGAGACTAATCTAGGCCTGGAACAAGGGTGAGCGTCCTTGGTGGGGGTACAGAAGAGTGGAAGAGTTCTCTCTAGACGAGTAACGCAGCCTACCATCTGTCGTGGAGGCTATCATGTATGCCACCATCGTTCCCAGGTCCTTATCGTCAGCTACGAAGGTGTTCACCACTGTCCCCGGGGACGTAGACTCCGGCACCGTGACGCTCGGGAAGTTGTGTTTGCCGTCGGGGACGGGGGACTTCCACTGGGGCTTGTAGTCATTCACACGGCGTGGTGTCCTGTGCGGAAGCTGTGGACCAAATACCATTGGGTGAGTGAGTGACTTGGGTTTAACGCCGCTTTTAACAGTATTCCAGTTATATTTCGGCTTGTCAGCTTAATGTGGGAGGAAAGCCCGAAGTGATGCAGGTCTCAGACGTTTCACCATTTCGGTGAAACCCACGAGCACGGGTATGGTACCGGGATTCGAACTCACAATCATGCACAGCGAATTGCGGCGCCTGAGGCGACTGGGCCACACCCCAAATACCATTTGACTTAAAAACAAGTTTAACGGCTTTCAAGAATAACTAAACTCGTTTTTTTAACGTAATTTCAAAGATAAAACAGATAGGTAATTATGCCGTCAAGAATAACAGAATATAAAGGAAGAGAATTTATGGATGTCAACTTCTTTATTATGAGGAACACAACGTTCTCTATTCGCTGCCTCATAGTGTTTATTGCAAACCTTTGTTATCTCATTACTTTTGTTGTTCTTACAGGTACATATGTATTGTCCTCACAGCATTTATTCGCCTGATGAAGGAGTAAGCATATACCCCGAAACGTTGTGTTCCTCATGATAATGAAGTTTGACATCCATAAATTCTCTCCCTTATGGGTTTCACTTCTAAATGCCTTTCAAAGACCTAATAACAGAACAGTATTGATACCATCTGTATCGTCATGGCAGGAATAGTTTGAGTACTGAGTAGGTACCGCGTTATAGAGGTTACTGTTGTAGTATTTAGCAACAACTTTGCATGGAGGTATGATGATTTGGGACTTTATAATTACATTCCCAATTTTCTGCAGGGGATGTGTTCTCGCTATCTCAAGGTCGGCACATTGGTAAATTCATTGATTGGTAATTCAATGGCGACACACCCTTATAACAGACACGAGACACCCGTCGAGCAAGCATCAAAATCTCGCCACACAGACGCATATCACAACCAGTAGGTCAATGCTATGTAAACCATTTATAGATGAGGTTCCATAACAATAATTTCTATGATAAGCACGTTTGATAATCACGCTCTACTAGGTGGTCAAAGCGGTTAGGGAACACCCACAAAAGACGCATTAGCATTAGGGCATGCCTCTTAATGCCTTGACCTACTGGTACACCAGCCCTATCGAACACATGCTTGTCTTGCCAGCCACGCACCCTTACTACTTGAATATAATGTGAACTTAATTGAAAAGAATGACTTATTCTTCTTCAAGTATTGATACTTGGAACACAAACTAACAATGTCGTAATTGTTATAGGTAATTCTTACTGCATATAAAACTCACGTTGATGACGACAACAGCTGTCCCGGTATTTGCTCTTCCTTGTTTGGGCGTGTCTATTGCCAGGAGAGTGAGGATGTACACACTGCTCTCCCTCCTTGACGATTCTCTCCGGAGAGTATCAACATCTGCAAACAGGTCGAATGCCGCAAGCCAAAATTTCTTTCTGTAATCTCTGTGTTCTGCGCTTGGAACTATCCGCAGTGAAAACTGGCCGTTGCTTCCCTCATCGTCATCGGTACAGGGGATGTTCATGATAGCATGATCTGAAATGAGTTTGTTTGTTTGTTGTTTAACAATATATTCAGCAATAGTTCAGCTATTGATTGACATTACGAGCATCGATCCTCGCAGTTAAGATACAACCACAAACAATCAACCAAGTCTACGAGCCTGACCACTCAGATCCATGTAGTCGCCTCTGACAACCTCCCATATTCCTACCCGGAAACCTAAGTGCTGAATCAAGTCATCGAGCCTGACCACTCAGATCCATGTAGTCGCCTCTGACAACCTCCCATATTCCTACCCGGAAACCTTAGTGCTGAATCAAGTCACCGAGCCTGACCACTCAGATTCATGTAGTCGCCTCTGACAAGCTGGGGCCTGTATTCCTACCCGAAATCCTTAGTGCTGAATCAAGTCACCGAACCTGACCACTCAGATCCATGTAGTCGCCTCTGACAACCTCCCATATTCCTACCCGGAAACCTCAGTGCTGAATCAAGTCACCGAGCCTGACCACTCAGATTCATGTAGTCGCCTCTGACAAGCTGGGGCCTGTATTCCTACCCGAAATCCTTATTGCTGAACCAAGTAAACGTCCAATGGTTGCAATGGCAAGAGAGATAGTTCTCTGATGTAAAAACATCATTCGAGGATGATGTCACGCCGTTACCACATCCCATCACAAGAATATTCAAAGACATAATCACGAATGTGTGTGTGTGTGTGTGTGTGTGTGTGTGTGTGTGTGTGTGTGTGTGTGTGTGTGTGTGTGTGTGTGTTTGTGTGTGTGTGTGTGTGTGTGTTCATAAAACACCACATCCTTGTAGTTTTTAAGAACATGTACTTTAAACGTCATCAATAAAGTTGAGCCAAGCTGTGATTTTTAGATTCTTTAATAGAACGAATTATATTTTCACAGTATTGCGAGTAGTATGCAACGTTCTTAAACTCGTGTATTCCAGGAAGTGTCTCAAACAGACTGTCTATCCAAAATTCTTGTATGGTGGTCTGTCTTTTGCTGATATTAGTCTGATGTATATACTGAACAAAAACGATAGGAATCAGGAATATTTTGGGGTATATTTTGATGGAATTGTGTTCAGTCTTCCCTACAAGATAGAATTCTCAAATTATTCGTGGTCCCTAACTCTTTGTGTTAAGTATATATGGTATTGTTGTCTTATGATGTAATACTTGTCATCTTCTCCAACTAG
Organism: Haliotis rufescens; assembly: GCF_023055435.1. Lineage (NCBI taxonomy): Eukaryota > Metazoa > Mollusca > Gastropoda > Lepetellida > Haliotidae > Haliotis > Haliotis rufescens. The sequence goes on along the minus strand of NW_025964013.1, from coordinate 1,936,972 downwards.
TTGTAAGTCAATATGCGAGTTATTGTACCTCAGGACAGGGCTGTATATTTCATTTAAGTTTAATACAAAGTCACATAACGGCTGAAATATTGCCTACGTGACTTTCATTTTAACTCACTCACTGACCATAATTCAAATATTCGCGCTTTCATTAACTAAGGTAAAGCAGAACCCACCGCTGTTTGCGCTCGGTTTGATTGTCTTGGAGAAGAAGCCAGACGCACAGGTCGGTACGTTGTCGTTGATGTCGGTCACGATGATGGTCAGCGTGTAGGCCGAGTCGTGGTGAGCTTCATCTTCTACGTGTAGGGTCAGTTTGTCCAGCTTCTTCCGGCCATACGGTCCATCACGATCGATCCGGCGTTCAACTCTCATCAGCCCCGTGTCCAGGATGCTGAGATATTTACTGTCATCGCCTGTCAGTTGCAAATACAAAACATTGAAGCTAATCCTGGCGCTACCAAATATGATGGAATGCGGAATATTAATAACTTGCGTATGCAGTCTTTAAATAGTATCCAAAGAAGCACTGCATCTGTAAGATAAGTACATGTTGTATACCATGATCTGGCGCCATCACTGATTTTCAGTGATCTTTTCATATAACTTACGCTTCTTCTTTGCCTTTTACGCAAAACAGAATCTGTTTCGCAGAGGGTCGAGACTTATTATTCTCTGGCATTGACGATTTATATTTTAAGTTTATTAAATAGGTCGTTATCATTTTCCAGTAATTTGTGTATGTCGCATATTTTTGCTCGAGCCAAAAGGATAAACGTCAATAAATACTCGTACATGAATATATCAATTGTTCTCTACTCTGTATTCACGTTTCGAAAACTCCGCTGCTACCCCGCTGTGCCCATCACCTACTGAGATCAGCTGACGGTACAGATACATGTAGTTCATAGTGCATGGTGGATGATGACGGTTACGTTGTTGTACACATACTTAGATGAAAGGTTCATTCATATTTTGTTACAGGGGATAAAGATTACATTAAAACATTAATGACTTATCTCGAATAATGATTCACAGCTCCGACATTTCACAATCTCCAGATACATGTGTTTACTGTTCCATATTTTGGTACTTTCACGTGAAGATTTTTTTTACTTTTTAATGATTTCCTATAGTTTCATTCTTAGTTCAATGTTATCTCGACATGACAGAAGCGATATTAGTAGGCATGTTCACTGTCTTATGCATACTGTATGGAAAACTAGGAATGTTGTATGGAAAACTAGGAATACTGTATGGAAAACTAGGAATGTTGTATGGAAAACTAGGAACACTGTGTCGAAAACTAGGAATGTTTGTATGGAAAACTAGGAATACTGTGTGGAAAAGTAGGAATGTTTGTATGGAAAACTAGGAACACTGTGTCGAAAACTAGGAATGTGTGTATGGAAAAGTAGGAATGTTGTATGGAAAACTAGGAATACTGTGTGGAAAACTAGGAAAGTTGTATGGAAAACTAGGAATACTGTATGGAAAACTAGGAATGTTTGTATGGAAAACTAAGAACACTGAGTGGAAAACTAGGAATACTGTATGAAAAACTAGGAATATTCCTATCAAAAGTACATAAAGTGGTTTAACAATATTGAAGAAATGATGGTGTAAGTCTGATGACATGTATCGCAGTGGTAGCTCATTGCTTTGACACCATTGACATTAATCGCTAGTCATAACAGTAGGCTAATCATTATATTCATTATCATGATCAATGTCCAGATGAAAAAACACGTGTGCATTTAACAGTTAATTTTCTCTAAATGTTAAGATTCCCATATGGCGAAAACGTCAGTGACCATTCGTGTTACCTTCAAGTCTGTATGTCAGAGTGTCGTTGGCGTCCTTGTCATTCGCGGTGAACACTCCTCCAATGATGAAGCCCACTGGGAGTTCCTCTGGAATGTGGACACCTTCCCCCAGGACCACTTCCGGCGTCTCATCGTTCACATCCTCCACCAGCACGGTCAAGGTCAAGTTGACGTCCTGTTGTTTTGTCCTGCAGTGGATGACAGTCAATGATATATTCAATATAATTACGTACTACTGAAAACATAGTACCGTCATTAAACTTAAAGGGGTGGTGTTTAAATGCTTACATAATGTATTTAAGAGTGAGTGAGTTAGGTTTACATCCCGGCGTGTCAGCATAATTAGCGTGGGGGGAAAGTGATGCAGGTCTAGGAGGTTTACCACTTTGGTGACATCCACGAGCACCGGAAGGTGCTAACAAACCTAGAAACGTAATCGAGGCGAACCGGGATTCGAACCCACAGTCATAGGTTTCTGGCGTGCCCAGGGGACGCAACTCTGTACATCGAATTGCGGCTCCTCAGACGACTGGGCCACCCGTATAATGCATGATAGTGTGAATGATGAACATTGGGTTTTATCACGCACTACCCCTGGTTCACATTACATGTGGGAGCTTACAGCCATTTGCTTGCAAGTACGTGAAATAAAATATTGATCCAAGTATCAGTCTTTTGCTGAGGTTACGAGGGTGGATGAAAGGTTCTGAGCTGAAATATGATCGACGGCGAAGTATTTTCCAAAATCATCCCCTCCAAGGCCTACATACTCTGTCAACGATGCTGGAGTGCCCAGATCCCACTGGTGCAGAAGGCTCCCGGTAGTGTAAAAAGTCCTTCACAGCAGAAATGACGTTATCATTATTTGTATAATGCTTGCTAGCCAGTTCTTTCTTCGCGTTTTGGAAGAGGTGGAAATGTGACGGTGCCAAAGTGATCAAAGCTCAAATCTTCAGCATTGCATGTATCTGTAGTGAGTTTTCTACGACATTTAGCCTTGATATTCTCAAATAGTTACCAAACCAGATTTAGCATAATATTGGTCATTAATGGTTGGACATTTCAGGAGGTGGTCCTCTCAAAACTCTATTTGAATCCCCAAACACCGAGGCCATTACCTTGTCAGATGACTGAACAGACTTTACCGTCCTCCTCGGAGACGTTAGATGTGACCACTGCTCTGACTGTTCAGACTCATCCATGGTTACAAATCGCTCATAAAACTCAACTAGGTGTGCTTCAAAACGATGTAAATGCTCACGAGAGATGATGTATCTGGAGCGTGTGAAAGCCAAGAAACCCAGCGTGTTGAAATCTTCGTCATGCCCAGTTCATTTATCAGAATTTTCGAAAGTTTCTCATGAGCTATTGGCTACGTGTCGTGTGGTCAGTGGTCCATCCTCCATAATGAGATCATGTATTCATCAACAATGTCCTCAGTGGTCCATCCTCCATAATGAGATCTTGTATTTATCAACAATGTCCTCAGTGGGCCATCCTCCATAATGAGATCATGTATTCATCAACAATGTCCTCAGTGGTCCATCCTCCATAATGAGATCATGTATTCATCAACAATGTCCTCAGTGGGCCATCCTCCATAATGAGATCATGTATTCATCAACAATGTCCTCAGTTGTGGCAGTTGAAGGTCTTCCTGATCTTTGATGATCTTCATCTTCATCTCTTCTCCCCTTTCACTCCGCTGCACACCTCTAAACAAGCAAAGGAATTAGCATCATCCCCTAAAGTCCCTGCCGTTATGGCCATGGATCGCTGTGGAGTTGTCCCTTTCTGTTGGTAGCCGATTTTGTCAACTTTCATTAACAGAGAATACCTAGTCACTTTAATGCCTCCAAAAATATGTTGCCTGGTTGTGTATTGGGTTCAACTGCAACCTTTAGGCATTGGACGTATTGTACTTACTATACACTCTTCGTACAATACATCCTTCAGCCACCACTCGTCACAACAAGTATATATTTATCCATTTAATTCGAATGTCAAATCGGGCCTGGTCTTACCTACCTACGTGCGCTTCTAACTTGAATATGCAAGTATACATTGCTTGCTGTATATACTTGCAACATAAATAGTGTTGTACTTAAGAAATAAAATCTAAAAATATAGTTTGCTCTACACTCAGCTGTAGTAAAATATATTTATGCCTTAAATTATTATGGTTAAAGTACGATGACGCTTTAAATATTTCGCTGCAAAATTGTACTTTATTACATATTGTACACATGGGGAAGAGCAAACATTAGAATTCAATTATAAAATACCGAATTTAAGTCTAATGGGGTATTTTAAATGGGTTTAAAATCAACTCTTTAGAAAGATGCGCCATAAAGTGAAAATCAGTCCACTTGTTGCAGAAAGACATGTAGTCCACTGATCTGGTGCAAGAAGACGTGTAATCCACTGATCAGGTGCAGAAAGACATGGAGTCCACTGATCTGGTGCAAGAAGACATGTTATCCACTGATCAGGTGCAGGAAGACATGTAATCCACTGATCAGGTGCAGGAAGACATGTAATCCACTGATCAGGTGCAGAAAGACATGGAGTCCACTGATCTGGTGCCGATAGACATGTAATACACTGATCTGGTGCAGAAAGACATGGAGTCCACTGATCTGGTGCAGAAAGACATGTAATCCACTGATCTGGTGCAGAAAGACATGGAGTCCACTGATCTGGTGCCGATAGACATGTAATCCACTGACCTGGTGCAGGAAGACATGTAATCCACTGATCAGGTGCAGGAAGACATGTAATCCACTGATCAGGTGCAGAAAGACACGGAGTCCACTGATCTGGTGCCGATAGACATGTAATACACTGATCAGGTGCAGAAAGACATGGAGTCCACTGATCTGGTGCAGAAAGACATGTAATCCACTGATCTGGTGCAGAAAGACATGTAATCCACTGATCTGGTGCAGAAAGACATGAAGTCCACTGATCAGGTGCAGAAAGACATGTAATCCACTGATCTGATGCAGAAAGACATGGAGTCCACTGATCTGGTGCCGATAGACATGTAATACACTGATCTGGTGCAGAAAGACAAGTAGTCCATTGATCAGGTGCAGAAAGACATGCAGTCCACTGATCTGTTGCGGGAAGACATGTAATCCACTGATTTGGTGCAGAAAGACATGTAATCCACTGATCTGGTGCAGAAAGACATGGAGTCCACTGATCTGGTGCAGAAAGACACGTAATCCACTGATCTGGTGCAGAAAGAAAAGTAGTCCACTGATCTGTTGCAGGAAGACATGTAATCCACTGATCTGGTGCAGTAAGACGTGTAGTCCATTGATCTGTTGCAGGAAGACATGTAGTCCACTGATCTGTTGCAGGAAGACATGTAATCCACTGATTTGGTGCAGAAAGACATGTATTCCATTGATCTGGTGCAGGAAGACGTGTAGTCCATTGATCTGGTGCAGAAAGACATGTAGTCCACTGATCTGTTGCGGGAAGACATGTAGTCCAACGAGTTGGTGGAGATTCATAAGCCACTGAATCAGCGAAGTCACATACATGTAGCACCCGATTCAACTAAGTTGCCACTAACGATCAACAATAGGTTGATGGAGACCTATTCCAACCCTGGTCGACATGGGGTGTCATTTTTAGGAGTCTTCTATAAAAGGAACCTCTCAAAGCTCCCAAACAACACGCAATGCACCTGAAATGAAGGTATTATCCCGATAGTATGAAATAGGCAAACGTCATTTTCCTTACCTGAAGCGAAGGATAAAAAAGCTGTCTTTTTCAAAGTCCAATTTTGCTGTAGTCAGCATTTCATTTCCGGTAACCTTGAAGTAGGATGTGTTTGTTGTCATGACAACGTCGGTGCTGGGTGTGCTTACAAACGTATATAAGACACTGCCAACAGCAACGTCTTCCTTCACAGACACCGTGGACGACCCGTCTGGCTGGGGAGCAGTAAACACGACATCTTCCTCTGTAAAAAACAAATGGGAAGGTAGCCACAGACAGAACAGTATTTTGAAACATTAGACGCAATATGCTCATACTACATTATTGAGAATATAAGGTGCAATAGCTGAAAAGGAAAGCTATTTTATTGACTTGCCATCATTCTTGGATATATCTTATTTCTTCTATTTTCATCAAAATCACTTTAGTTTATTTAAGGTTTCGTTGTTTAATTTAAGCGGAAATAATCATGCAATCACAGTTTTATGTGGAGTCACTGTTGGTGCCATATAGTGTTTTCATATATGTTACAGTTATTGCAAACAGAAGGTCGATATGAACATAGCTGCCACCGATGTTAATAGGGCAATCAATCTGATTTAAGACTCACTAGTTTTGTTACAATGATATATTGTTTTAAAACTTGTTAAACTTGTTCATTTTAGCTTGTGCAAATAACATATGCTTATTGATTATTCATCATATAATATTGTTTTTTTATGGATATTATATTATATTATCCTGAAATATGTGGCAATTGCTAATTTTAGCAGATTGTTATTCAAGGTGTTTGATTGTATTAATTATGATATACGATGCGTGTATTTGTAATGCATCCGTTGAAGCATGATCTAAGGCTACATTAATAATAATGGTAAATAGATCAGTGCGGACTCATTGACGACACCCTTGGGAATAGACAACTCAACTGACTATGTGGCGCTAGAATTGACTATGTGGCGCTTGAAGGGCAATCGACGAGTTAGCGTATCACACTACCCAGCTTAACTAAAGGGCCAGCTGATTGTTTCATATCAATATAGTAAATCTGTCATGGCATGACGTGTGCTTTTATTTCCTTGTTCATTACAGGATGATAAGTGCCCATTTTCACACTGAGGATTTCCAATTTTAAAGTATTGTCGTGAAAATCATCACACATGTTCAAATAGCTTGGGACTAACCTTGTTTTCTACACTTGTTAATTGTATACTTCATTCGAGAAAATGGAGAAAACACTGGCTGGTGGCACACTGATTTCTGCTCAAGTTCGCCAAGTGAACGACCACAATCCATGGTAGTGTTGCACCATATGTAAATGGTTGACGATACGTTAAACTAGATTCCATTGCATAAACCATTACGTTTTACCACAAACTATGTGAGATATTTGTAATAAGTAATCAACAAAGCTCTTTTGGAAATACCTTTCCCGAAAAGCGGGTTTTAGTGTATTATAAACACATTTCCATTGAAGTCGTCACTAAGAGACCGACCATTTGATATTCTAGTGGGGAGCTGGGATTTTATCGAAAAAAATACATTGTTGTTAGGTATATTTCTTTAAAAACAATTCAGGCTCATGGTTTTACATAAAAACATATCTGGTTTTATTGTTATCTAAAATATCTCCATACAAAAACACAGCCCCCAAAATGGGGGAACTTTGCCTCCAAGCCTCGTTTTCAATTCAAGATGGCGAAAGCGGTAAAAGGTCCACAAGTCTTTATGTACTACGCGCTCTAAGCAATAACATTTTACCGAGCAGTTGGATGAATAATATATTGTAAGAGAATCCATCGCAGACAAAATTAGCTGCATTCCTCAGACGATACAACAGCGAGGGCAATGTTGTTTGGGGTGTTTTCAATTATGCTCATGTCAACTACATATCTGAACTGAGAATCCTATCAGAGGTTATGATTAGAATCATTTACAGGTATCGGTATTTCAGTTTCCGTTTACTTATTTCGCCCCACTTAATTTTCAAAGCCAATTTGCCCATTACGCCCAATGGATTGTTTCTATGGCCTTGACGTTTTATGTTTAGGAGATATATATTTCATTTCGTAAGATTTGCGTTATGTTATGCTGAATGAATGTACGGAAATTTCATTTGAAAACGACGCCGAAACGAAATATTTATCGACATTGTGACATGAACGTTAATTAAAATCGATGTCTTACTTTACATCGCCAGTTTGCCCTTTACACTCAATGGATTGTTTCTTATATTTATTTATTAAGCATAACTGAAGTCGTATTATATAGTTCTGATGATCATCTTAACTGTCACAGTTGCAGTCTACCCTCATGTCATCTTTCTGTCATTGTACATGCGTAACATATTTGCTCGAATAAAACATGATAATGACATATACCCTGCTTTAGTTCTCAATACAGACCGCCTCCGTGGTCTAGTGGTAGAGCGTCCGCCCGGAGAGAGGAAGGTTCGGGGTTCGATTCCCGGCCGCGTCAGACCAATATACGTTAGAAGATGGTACTTGTTGTTACCCTGTCTGGCGCTCGTCATTAAGGGGCTAAAACAAGGACTGGTCGGCTCGGAGTCAGTATACTGTGTCTGAGTGTGGTGTTCATGTTACACTGCGGCATGGTATCTCAGTGAGCTAGCACTATAAATCGGCATCAGTCCGGACTAGTACAAGTAGCCACACACACACACGTGCATGCACGTCGCTATATAAGTGCAATAATCTTGGACGCGACGTGACACCCCATTTCACCTCACCTCACTTTATTCTCAATACAGGGTGTTCCATGTCCGCTGCATCAAACATAAAAACGCAGTATTGAACCGCATGCTCTTTCACAATAATAAACAATACTAATACTCACGTAGCAGGAATTTCCATTTGTTGGGGGGTCTAATGGTTGTCACCAGTGAAAACCTGACTGGAAACGGGCGATCAGATGTGTACTCCATCAGCATATTCTCTCCTAATGTGGTTCCTTCCCCGAATCGCACTGAGCTGGTTCCATCCCAAGACAGCCAGAACGGTTTGTAAGTGCTGCAGTCTAATATGGTCTTCTTTATTGACTTCTTGGGTTTACATCCGAAGCAGGAATCTAGTAAATCGACCTTTGTATTTCTGTTCCTGCCTAAGTATATCATAAAGTACCTTCCTGTAGTTTTGGTTATTCCAACAATGTCGGATAAAGCGAGGATAGCGCCTCCACAACTCATTAACTTGAAGACGAAGGAGTTCTTGCTGAGTGGCGAAACACCAACTTCGGAGGTTAAACGAAAAGTTCCTTTGGTCATGGTTACAATCTCACGCTCCACAACTGAAATAATATCCATATCACACAGCATTATTATATGTTGTCAATATCTCGCACTTGTTTGTCTAGAACAAAAATGCGAAATGCAGTAAACTACTCTATAACAAACACGCTTATACAGAACTGACGAGCAAAACGAACGTATTGTTTGGTCCCGACCATGTGTTATATACATGCTGTACATATGCTTAGAACGAACTACGGTTACAAGAAACTAAAATAAGGGGTGCCTTTGAGTTTGTTATAACCGTACTTTACTGCATAACAGCATTTTTTATCATTATTGTCAGAGTTATGTTTAATTCGCTGCCATGAGTTTATAAGAATTAAAACATAACAGTACATATGCAGAAACGTGAATACAACCTCTAAATCAATCATTGTATCTTAATTATCAAGCGAGGAATATGTATCCTTTCAAGGATGTGTCCAGCTGTGTATGGAAGTAATTAATATGCTAGTCATCATTTTCCTATTCAATGTAATAACTGTTGATATTGATCAATTATTCACAACAGAAAGGTACCCATGATGTTCTTACGATATATTTCCCTCCCAGGTGGGATACATTGTATTTTATTAAGATCACGTGAAGCAATCAGATCTAATCATTCTGACATGGAGGTATGATAACTGCTTTTAATATATTCAAAGAAATTGATACCATGTGGGCCTGCTTGATTTCAGCTGAGGAAAACACGTTGAATTATGTCAAAATATTGCATTCACTTTGTACAACACTATCTCAAACGAGAAACAGCGCCTCTGTGGTCAAGTGCATACAGCATCTGTACGGAGAGCGGAAAGTCCGGGGTTCGATCCCCCGGCCGCGTTCCAAAGACGTTAATATATGGTACTAGTTGTAACCCTGCTTGACGCTCGGCATTAAGGGGCTAAATCAAGGACTGGTCAGCTGGGAGTCAGTATTCTATTTCTGAGTGGGATGTCCATGATATACTACGGCATAGTATCTTATTGGATAGCACAAGTAAACCGGCTTTAGTCCGGACTAGTGCCTACATCCACACACACACACACACACACACACACACACACACACACACACACACACACACACACTTGGAAATGAAAGCATATTGTGCAAGAAACATCTATTGACATTGGAGAAAGAAGTAAGCATCCCCCTGGGCATCGACTGTATTCACCTTCTTGCTGATCTGTTTCTTTATGCCAGGAACAGAATTTCTGCTCCAAATAGGTATTTGGCCAAGAAGTTTAACTTAAGCTTTAGGTATATCTATGGTCTAATATCATTCAATAACCATCAAATAGCCAATTCCCTTTCACTGATTTATCCAGTGAAGTGAAATGAGTGCATAAAGAGTGACAATAACGTTCCACAAGACTGTATGACAAGAGGGATGACTTCAACTTTCCTAATGTCAACGCTCACTTTATGAGGTTCAATCGAGCATGCCCTTTTTAACAAGATTTCAAAGAGCGTCATGTGAATGTTGCTCAAACGTGGTTTGATCAGGGTTACAACATTCATGCCTCAGTAAAGATTACAAAAGGTTTTATGGTAGACGCGTGGGGGATATTTCTAAATTTGATGCATTAGTGACAAAATGATGTCTTATACAATACGTATATAGACATGTACCATATGTTCCCTTGGGATTTTTTCAGGTGAACCTTTGACTTGCCCTTGCATGTGTTTGCGACGGGTACCACCCGTTGGACAGGACAGGACAGCACCTATATCGCCACTATTTGATAGTGATTCATAAATATAAAACGTCAACGCCAGAGAATATCCATTCCCCGAAACATACTCCGTTGGACGTTACAGGCAAAATAGCATAATACGTGATGGATCACTGAAAATGAGTGATGACACAAGGTGTTCGCATAAACACATGCTTTTGACATAGTCGGAATCGTACAATGAACTCTCCTTTCAACAGGGCTTTCTTATGATAATGAAGTGGGTTTGGTCGCTGTTATAACCTTTATCATCACTGACTAACCACACAGCGTTCCTTGGTAGTACTCTCTTCATTTATTCCTTATTGCTTTATTCCTTATTGCTTCATTCCTTAATGCTTTATTCCTTAATGCTTCATTCCTTAATGCTTTATTCCCTAATGCTTCATTCCTTAATGCTTCATTCCTTAATGCTTTATTCCCTAATGCTTCATTCCTTAATGCTTCATTCCTTAATGCTTTATTCCTTAATGCTTTATTCCTTAATGCTTTATTCCTTATTGCCTTATTCCTTAATGCTTTATTCCTTATTGCCTTATTCCTTAATGCTTTATTCCTTAATGCTTTATTCCTTAATGCTTCATTCCTTAATGCTTTATTCCTTAATGTTTTATTCCTTAATGCTTTATTCCTTATTGCCTTATTCCTTAATGCTTTATTCCTTATTGCCTTATTCTTTATTGCTTTATTCCGTATTATCACAGGTAATCAGCGACTCCATATACTTTTGTCTGCTGAGGTAATCCGCATTTACGCGTATCCATGGTGACAGTGACTTTGGTTGGGGGGGGGGGTGATCTTATTTCAAAATAATTTGACTAGAAATAAAACAAGTACAAGATAAATGTCCTTTTGTACTTCAACCTTGTCTATTTCAAACCAATAAACCATCTTTATGTATATAACCCTCACTTCATCGTGTTGTACATCACTTGATTACAGTGGAACCTCGCCTCACTTGAACTTATGTTTCTCCTTAAGAACTTCAACATTGTATTGTTGAATCAAAGTACTTTTTTCTCCTCCTTTCAATAAAAAAGTATTGTCTCCAACAAAACTCCCAGTATCCTACCTTTGCCGAATAGAGGGTAGCAAGCACAATGCTTATAGAGATTATTACTTGATCAGTGTGTTATGCTGATCTTTCGAAACGAGTGTCTGAGTTATTTGTATTTCCCGAGCGAGAGCGAGGCTAATACATGAACTCTTACACGAGTTTTGTAAAATTAGTATGACCTCCATGCGAGTGTAATAATGTCTTTATTACTCATTGTATCTAAATCAATGACCCTCTTTCGAAAAATGCACTGATCACGTCCACCTTCTACGAAAACAACAGTTGTCAAATGACGTTAACTAGTCGCTTCTTGTGTGACGTCCTTCCGACCTTACGTCACAGTAAGAATCGAATGACGTCAACAATGCCGTCCGGAAGACGTAAACAATACACTGGTGCGGGTGGAGTGATATTTGCAATGGAGAACGGACGAATTTTTATGAAGTCAGTTATTTCGAACCCTAAGGGTAATAAAAGCTGCTACTTACAACTGGCAAGGGTGACGCTGATGACGCCCATCAGGACTACAAGACAGACAGTCTTCATGATGCCTAGGCCGCTCCTGGTGGACATCCTGAAGTATAAACATTGCATTTACAGATCGAGTCACACTTTACCCACACTCTACCCACACTCTACACACACTGTACAGACACTGTACACACACTCTACACACACTGTACAGACACTGTACACACACTCTACACACACACACAAGATAATTCAAAACGTCAACACTAGAAGAATAAACAGTCTCGATTATCTGTCGGCACAGATTCAACAACAGATACACGTTATAAGACTGACTCACTGTTAGCGATGCCACCAGGTGTCGGGGAAAGGGCTGGGCATGCCCTGCTCTACCAATAGGGATGTGTCATGATAACCAAGTTCAAGTTTACAGTGTTAAATATGCCGTGATACATTTGCGTTCGTGAGATTGAATTGTTCAATGCTTTAACGTTTGTTATTGGCTTCTCTACTTATAAGTCCATTTTTCTAAGTCTAATGTTTATGGTTCGAGATTTGGCGTTGCTCCTCACATCAAATATGTATATAGTATCGAGTGAGCCAATGTGAACAGTTAACGAAGGCGACTTATTATGTTACAAAATCGATTCAGCCAAGGCACCGTCAGTTTGTGATATCCTATATCAACGCTGTTAACAGTCATGTCCACTGTCATGCGGGATGCTGAACGTAAAACACGACATGATCTTTCACATTTTACACCGGAATCAATCATTAATTCATCCTTTTTATGGCCCAGTTATTAGAGAAAATGAATGTCTTTTACATGCATAATAAATGAGTGTCAATACCAAAATACAACATGGCGCCTGCGAACTGTCAGTAGCGTTTTGTGCTGAGATGCCAGAAGTTCTGGGTTTGTAGAAGCAGCGTCATGATTAACTGAGATGTCAAGAAAAGTAAGTGCTGAGATGGATCAATTAAATAGTGGTACATGATTTTATCGAGTCCATTCATTATGGTTGTTAAACGAGGATATTGATGCTGCTGCGCACACGCAGCTTCTATAACCCCGTACCTTCCCACATTCGTCACCACTCGCCCCTTTCCGCAACCTGCAAGAAGTCTCGTCCCCCTATCGATGAATGTTATGTGCGAAAATACGACAAACCAATCAGAATGCGCGAATGAGTTCAATTACTTCGGTCAAAGAATCCCTCTCGAATATTTTTAATTTTACATATGTCTTGCCATTCATACTGTATAAATGCCTTTAGTTCCGATGTTTCTTAAACAGTATCTGGAATATATATCGAATGGGGGGAAATATACGTGAATCATTACGCAACGAGTTGACAGTTCTTTTAACTATGCCCGTTTTCGCTAAGACGGAACCACAAAAATGACCATGAGAGATGCACGATTCGCTATTCGGCTTGTCCCGGAATAACACGAGTTGGTCACGAATGATCTTCCCATAGCCAACATCATCTTGAAGATAGTTATACTCACTCGCTCTACCGCAACTTGATTGTCTGGTTTGTTTACAGGCCGCTGTCGCATGGTCAGAGTACTGCTGTGCGGTGGCAGGAAACAAACACATGCTTTTTATACAATTTGTGCTGGTGGCGTTCGCTACCTTTCCGCGAGCTCCTGGTGTCATTACACCGTAAACCAGATAACTGTAAAGACGCATGTGCCCAGTGAACGTCTGTGAGAGGGATCTTCTGTTTCAGCCCATGCTGACAGGGATATAACGGAAATATTGTTCAAAGCGGGGCTCGCCCCACCTCACTTGGTTTTACGCCGCTTTTAGCAATATTCCAGCAATATCAGGGCGGGGGACACCAGAAATGGGCTTCACATATTGTACCCATGTCGGGATTCGAACCCGGGTCTTCAGCGTGACGAGCGAACGCTTTAACCGCAAGGCTACCCGACCGCCCCTCACCTGATATGAGTGGACATGATATAATATTCTAAATACAAATCCATGGTTAACTTTTCAGAAAGAAAAGAGTATGTATATAGGTATGAACGACAAACCGCTTTCAAAATCAGAAGAAAAACCTGCTGAAAACAGAATTCATTAGCGAATCCGACCATAAAAGTGGTAGGGTAAGTAGGGTGTGACGTGGGTGTTAGCAATATTGTCATGAGCTTTAACGGTATCAGCTAAACAACGTTGGTGACACCGGAAAAGGACCGTATGGGAATCAAACCCGGGTCTTCGGTGGGAGTAACTAACGTTGTAGCCACTAGGCTAACGCCAACCACAATAACAATGTCCACTATGCGATTTATTTGACAATGTTTGTTTGTTGTTTAACGCCGCACTCAGAAATAGTCCAGCTATATGACGGCGGTCTACAAATAATCGAGTCTAGACCAGAAAATCCATTGACTGGCATCATGAGCATCGATCTATGTAATTGGGATACGGTGACATGCATAAACCAAGTCAATGAGCCTGACATATCGATCACGCTAGTCGCCTCTTTCGACAAGCGTTGGTTGCTGAAGACCAATTCTAACCTTCTTCGCGAGAATCGCTGAACGATAATAACCGATAATACATCATGTTTAAATGTGTTGTTGTCTATAGAGATAATGTGGACAAAAGTGATATTTGTGTTTGCGCATCAAACAATACTTAGAACAAAAGATGGCCTTTCGGCGGACGCACATTAGTGTTTGATTAAATGATGAACGCTATGAACAACGTGTCTGTCCATATTGACACAATGAGAGACGTTACAAAGGTTAAACACAGCTTCGTTTCAAGCTCCGGTTTTGTTATTATTCCTATTGAACATGTAATTAACTGTGCAATATTATAACGCCTTTAAAAGGTATCTTAAAACGAGAGAATGTAATTCACTTTGAAGATAAAAGTGGTTGCTTGTGTTCTATTGGCCTGAGCTAGTTTCAGTGGGTCACACAAATACGTATTGAGACGGCACCAAGCTGCCTTGAGGTTATTGTGTGCACAGCTTCGCGACTAATATGTAATGCCACAGGGTCCATCACACGATGTTATTTATCAAGAAGCTGTAATGACATTTATATATGTGCTACTGTTTGTGAAACCTTGATATTCATATAGCCTAAGTTCGTAGTCACAATATAGCCAGCTGTATCAGGGCGACTTATATCGATTATAGTCCAGGCAAACCGATTGCTAAAGGCGCCTCACGTGGTCTTTATAAAATCATGTTGAATTTGTTAATACGGTCTTGTACTTGTCCAATGGTGAATCTTAGGTAGATCCATGTCTTATGCGCACTTATTATGCGAGTAAGTGTGTGAGTGAGTTTAACGCCGCTGTGGATAGTAGCTCAGGGTCAGCTTGGTGTGTAGATTGACTTTACGTGGCATTTTGACAATTAAAGTTTGTGCACTTAGATATTAACTTTTCAAATACAGCAGCTGAAGATACATTATGTACTTGCATACCTAGTGACTGTTATGAAGCACTTGATTACCAATAACGTTACTTGAGGTTACTACAGCTGTGCAGAAGGAACAAAATCAAGAGATGAGATTGTTTTGTTCGAGTATGTAGATATTTATTTAGGTATAATAGGACCAGACACAATTAGAATATTTAAGAGTATACCAGACTCAGGAGGCTGCCAAGCTTGTTGGTCAGTCGGTTCATTTAAACCCTTGCACAGGAAAGTATCTGCAAATGATAGTAATATCTACAGAGGAATTACCTTTTAAGTAGTTTTGGAGGATTGTTTACGAAGATGCTAAATGGAAGGCTTTGTGAGATACCTGATACGTCTACCTGATTTCAGATGCGCAATTGGTGCAGGGATGTGGAACTGGAGATGCTCTATCTATTTTGGATAGATTATTAGAACGTGTGTTTAAGGATAAGGAAAAACGTCATGTGCTTTTTATAGACTACCGGGCACATAAACTTGGTATGGGGGAATTTATTCACAGTTGCAATTGTCTTACAATTTTAAAGTAATGTAAGCTCACGTCTTAAAAATATGATAATGAAAACAGTGACAATTTTTGCTGAAACACAGGGTGAGGGTTTCTCTCCAGTATTATTTATAAAGGGTAAAGAGTGAGTGAGTTGTATTTAACGCCGCTTTTAACAGTATTTCAGTTATATCGCGGCGCGAAGGATATATAAGTAAAGTTACAAGAACATGTAACATCAGGTGAAGCTATAAATGCTCTCATGTTGAAATTATTGCTTTTATCCGAATATATATATATATAATTAGGAAAGCAGGATGTATATTACAAGCACAATTGGATGGTTCTTTAGAATATTTTAATACCTCGGGACTACAGTTAATATTGACCAGACTAATGACACTTCAATCGAATTGTCCAGAGAAATTTGTTTTTCATTGCTGAGCAATACAGTTAGAATGTGTGAGTGGATTTTGCTACTTGGGTTTATTGCTTGGATTTGTAACTTTTATCCTACACCACATATACTGGGGCTCCACATCACATATACTGGGGTGCCACACCACATATACGGGGGCTTCATGCCACGTATACTGGGGCTCCACATCACATATACTGGGGTGCCACACCACATATACTGGGGCTTCACATCACATATACTGGTTCGCCAGACTACATATACTGCGGCTCCGCATCACATATACTTGGGCTCCACACCACATATACTGGGGTGCCACACCTCATATACTGGGGCTCCACACTACATATACTGGGGCTTCACATCACATATACTGGGGCTTCACATCACATATACCTGGGCTCCACACCACATATACTGGGGCTCCACGCCACATACGGCAGTGTGGAGCATGCAATCATTGCGACTTCATCAATCACTTGTGAAATGACGAATACCTACAACTCCGATGCGACATTCACACACAGAACCTGTAACCCTTCCTTCACACCCGCCCACCACACCCTTCCTTCACACCCGTCCACCACACCCTTCCTTCACACCCGTCCACCACACCCTTCTTTCACACCCGTCCATCACTCTCTTTTGCACACCCTTCTATCACATCCTTATTGGCACCATGTGACCAACTTGGCGCAATGACTAATACCAACTGTAGTGCCACGTTGATATAGATAACCTTTAACGTGATGCCTAAATTGCAAAGCACAAATATAAATAATTCGGGAATCATTTTGCTTCCGTCGTGATGTTAAAGAATGTCACTATTTCTGATCACCTTCATGTTTGTATATATAGTATTGTTGTGGACTCACCTGTTTGAATGCTGGCACAAACCATCGGATATGTCTCCAGGAACACGCCCTAGCGTCGTCTGAGGTATTTGCAAAGTTTACAGAAACGTAACTGATACGGAGACGTCATCAATATTTGATATGTTGAAGATCGATACACGCACAAGGACACATTTCCAGAAAGGTCATACTGCTTTTTTTATACAGTTAGACGTTCGACCATACCTACAGTTGGTGTTGGTTTTATTTGACAACCTTAATAGTGTGGCCCTCACCAGCATATCTGTACCATGATGTCACGGTATTCAGCTTGTCTCGGGCTATGACTCTTCTCAGGGCTTAAAGTTGGCGGGGCGTACTGTAATTCTTATTTGTATTTCCATATATGTAATGGAAATAGGTCGGGGAGGGGACTGTTTCGCTGTTCGCTGTGTAGAGTTGCATCCCCTTGCCTAGCAGTCATCCTAGTATCATTGATTCGAAGACAAACTTCTACCAGATTATGAAGTCTGTCAGTACCTTATCGGTGTTCATGGGTTTCACAATGCTGCATTTCCTCCCGAAGACTGCCGTGCTAAAGGAAGTATACACTTGTAAATTGGCAGAAAACATTCCAAACAGTGCAAACTTTAGGTAAAAAAACAACTATGATACCCTTGTGAAATACATCATTATCGAATAACCATTTCTTGTGGGTTTTTTGTCATTTGTAGCCATCATCAAACATGGGGGTATATTTAATTTTGTAACTGAAATATTGTACTCGCATTAGCATAAATTATGCATGAAGTCCTTATCCATACTTCATGTATATTGCTCGGGGTCACTGAGATGTCATCTTTGAGCGACGTCTTTCTATGTAGGTTTCTTGTCTTTTACATTTCGCAATTTTGATGTGATTATTTTATCTAATGCTTTATGAAAAATAAATTTAATGCCACTGGGAACTAATAATGTAGAATGTGCGACAGAAATAATATTGAAGACGAATACCATGTCCTTCTTATCTGTACACATTTTCGATATCTCAGGAATCATTATATTCCATCGAAATATACGCCCTGTCCATAAATTAATACATTTTGTATACTTGTGTCAGTAGAAAATGACCAGCTTCTACTGACTTTGGCGACGTTTATACACCATGTACTGTCAAAAAGTAAACTTACATGTATCACGCGCCTTTAAAATACCTGTAGTTGAACTACGGGTCTTTGGCCTAAAGTTTAGGAATAAACAGACTGGTTGGTCTTTTACAATTATAGTTTTGTTGTTGATAACAACAAACCAGCTGTTGACAACAACAAACAAGTTATCAAAAATGTTGCTGTGGATCATGTTGATCTAGGTTGGAAGATGGATATTAATTCCAAAATGGATGCCAATTATATTAAACCAGTCATATCAAGCAAAATTATTGAGGAATCAGAGGATTTGAAAAGTATAATTATCAGCTCACAGTAAAGATTTCATTAAGTAGAAATAACATCTGCGATACTTCCTAGAGATTCTTATACAAATAGGCCTTCGGGCTATCCCCAACATGATGAAGTTAACGTTGAAGGTATAAATGCACCTACACCAATCTCACAAATTAATGAGGTAGAAAAGAAAAATAATTTAGCTATAAAATAAATGTTTCCGGACATTCTAAAGGAACAGTTGTGCACAAGATAAGCTCTGCCCCAGAAAATTATGGTTACTATGATTATACCTGCATAAAGAGTTTAGGCAGACAAATATATGACCAAACTATATGTACACATCCGGAAAAGAAATATTACCGTGAAATATAGATACTGCACACATGATCGTTTGGAATCAAATAAATGAAACTGTATATGTGTTGTACAGACTGCTATAATATGATAAGCATATACAGTAAAATACGTTTATAACAAACACGCTTATAACGAACTGACTGATATTACGAATTTATTTCTTCGCCGTGGCCATTTGCTGTTAATATTCTGTTTATATGCTTATGACGAACTACGGTTATAGCGAATTGAAATTAGTGGCTGGCCCCTTTGAGTTCGTCATAGCCGTAGTTTTCTGTATTAAAATTTGATCACTGTTATTATCAAATTCCAGTACCATACATAACTGACTCTTACTGTGAAGCTCTCATGACACAGATTGAAAATGCTTAACACAGTTGAAATACTGAACACAGTTCACAAATTGAATACAGTCACACATATAAACTCATGAACATAAGGTTTGCGGGGTTTGATATATAGTTGTAAGGTATGATGGAAAGACAAATGCTCCTGTGATTTACAGAGGTCCCGATGCAACAGAAAAGTTCCTAGAATCTCTACAAAATGAAGAGAGAATAGTTACTCAGGGAAAATTCATCGCATACGAAATCTATGTGTATGGCAAATGATGATTGGAGAGCTTGATAGGAGTTTGTAATAAATCTCTGAATGGGGATATTGTTAGAGAGCAATGTCACATTACAGGTAAATATATAGTAGCTGCACATAATGAGTGGAACTTAAAACTAAAAATAAATCCCCAAATAATACCAATCCTCGTATTTCATAATCTTAGAAGATTTGATTATCATGACACCATGCAAGCTATCTCAAAGACTGATGGTGGATTAACACGTATTTCTTATAATATGGCAAATAATAGTCTTAGATTCATAGATAAAGTACAGCTTCCGTTATCTTCCCTGTATAGTGTAGCTAATGCAAACAATCCTGATTACTTAGCTATAACAAATCAATATACTGATAAGATAACTCAACATTTGTTGCTATAACGGTATATATCTTTATGAATATACGGATGGTTGGCCTATATTTGATTAACTAAATTACCACCTGTTGAATCATTCTATAGCAACTTAACTGAATCTAAAATAACCGATGCTGATTGTAGACATGTTTTCAATGGGTGGAATAAATTAGGTTGTAAGAATTTAGGTGATTATGATCTATGTACTATTATTCTATATCAGAGATTAAGACAGCATGGCATGGATCCAGCATGGTGCTATTCCAGTTCCGGACTCTCGTGGGATGCATTGTTGAATGGAGGAGAACTAAATTCTAATTCATATAATCAGAATACCTCTCCATTATCCTGTCATGGGGTTATCTAGGTTGCTAGTCTGGCGGCTCTAAGTTATTCAGTGTTGTAATAAATAGGTATATCTACGGTTTCTGCTGTTCAGATTTCTCTTTACCGAAAATTCGGCTGTGCACTTAGTTCACTGCACACGTTGTCTTGGTTACCGTGATACCACCCATACGGCAACAGCTCATTTGTCGAAGAATCACATTAGCCATTTTATTTGCTAATGCCACATCCAATGCCTGGTGGAACGTATAGTCCCTCGGTAACAACTTCCTCTGTGTGCGTGCGTGCGTGCGTGCGTGCGTGCGTGCGTGTGTTCAGACATGATCCCTTTCCACCGAGTTCTCCCCCAACACACTGACAAGAGCCTGCCGTTTTCATCAGATGAGCAGCAGGGCAGGAACTGATTGATTACAAGTTCTTTTGGTGCAATGTGTCATTTTAATATAGCATAACATTTTAATATAGCATAACTGTACACATCCCTTTACGGTAGGCCTTTCAGGAAAACACAAATGTCGCACGTGAACATGTGACGCACCTCGCACGTGAAGAGATACTCCACAGAGTTACCTCCCCTACATCACGACGTGCCTGCACAGCAACTGTACCACCTACCACAAAAATGATTTTGTTGCAAGGTGGTTTTCTTTCCAAATATTCAGGCTCATAGTTTTAAATAAACAAATCTGGTTTTGCAGCTTAAAAAATATCTAATTTCGAAATATAATCCCAGCACCACGTTATGGTTTTGTCGCTTTTATACATCAGTTGTGCGGTACTTGATTAATAAATAAACCTTCAAAAGAGACAGAAATTACACAATTGATGCCAGATCTTATACTATAATCTTCAAAATCTGGTTCCAATATTACCGGGACCAGTATGGGCAACACGTGTGTATGGGTAATCTCATCAGTCTGGGGACGGTCGGGTAGGCTTGTGATTTAAGCATTCTCTCGTCACGTCGAGGACCCGGGCTCCATTCCCCACATGGGTACATTGTGTGAAGCCCATTTCTGGTGTCCCCCGTCGTGAAATTGCTGGAATATTGCTCGCTCACTCACTCACCACTCACTCACTCACTCACTCAAGGAAATATTTCACTCATGGAAAAAGGCGTTCCCAAGAATAATTGCCCGGAACTCGCCATTTCCCGAGTAACGGACCTTCGCTGTTGTGTCCAATGTAGGATCAGTGCCATATGTGCGCAGTATGTACTAAATGGCGGCAACCACCGTACGCCGAAAATGCCAAAAGTCAACAGACGGCGTACCGTACATGAAGAGCGCAGTAAACACAGACCAAGGTGACCGAACACCTGACAATCTCAGTAGAGCTACCCTGCAAATACCCACTCGGGAATCGCTCAGCTGCAGAAGGCGTTATCTGCTTGGTCGTCTGACCGTAGCTGTATCGGTAGAGAACATGATTTATGACAAGTCATCTGTTTGGAATTTTCTCATTTTATTACCTAAGGAATCAGACGAATTAAGAATACAATTTAAGTTGCAGAATTCAATTCCAAACATACTTTTGTTATTATGACTATCATTAGGACCATTAATGTCATGGTATAAGGAAAACTGTCCTTCTGGTATATCATTTCAAAACATTGCATTATATACTGAGTATCAAGGACGTAATGATCTCTAAAGAAGTATTTGAATTCAGCCAATCTAGATGCAGCAAAAATAGATACAGACAAGCGGAAGTTCTTGCCGCATTTCAAAACCAACACAATCTGAGGATAATCTGAAAATGCATATTTTCGTCGTTACGTAGTCAGAGACACAAACGCTAACAACTGACAATACAACACGTATCACAGGACGCTGGTTAGAGTAAATACTATATACGAATGTTTGTGACGAGGTCTTACACAGAGAAAATAATTGATATATACATTCTATGGCATATATAGGTATAGAAAAGTCCGTGTTCTCGCTAGCCATTCCTTTACAGATGACTGTTCGAATACATTTACACAAGAAACTATCAGTTCATTTTTCCGCACATGATCCCAAAGTTCTATTTTAATATGGTGCACTTTCGCACTTGTCTTTTCACGAATTTGGCGACTCAAAATAATAGAATAACAAATTGTAAGTACCAAATGCTGACTTCTTTAGGAGGACTAAGTAAGGATAGGATATATGGATGAACTACTGCTCCTAATTCTCATAAAGGATTGTTCATCCATATATCTTAACCTAAATTAACATATGCTTATTCTGCAAATGGCTAGTTTGTGAATAGGGCTATGACTTGGTTACTATTTGAAGCAACGTACATTAATTTTAAAAGACTGCGGTTTTTTGTAGATATTGTGAAAATTCTTGAATATCTTAAAACTCGAAACAAGTGAATAACCCAAGTACATAGGAGGGCCTAACTGCCATATCTGTAGTAGTACATGGTCACGTGATGGCTTGTTTTAACACTTGTTGCTGACAAGAGTAGGGAGGTGCGGGAGTTGGGCGGTGGAGTTGGTGTCGCTGGTGTCGTCGCGGTTGCCGGTGGTGTCCCTGCGGTGGAGGATGGCCTTGACGACGAGGACGATGCAGAGGATGAGCAGAAGCAGAAGAGCCACGGCCAGGGCCACAACTGTGGCGGTCATCTCCCAGGTCAAGTAGCACGCCTTGTTCTCCTTGAACTCGTTGAGAGCTGCAACAAACAGGTACACGTGTTCTACCCCGATTCGATAGTGAGTGAGTGAGTTTTGGTTTAACGCCGCTTTGAACAATATTCCAGTTATATATATAAATTGGCCATGCTGCATATATATGCGGTATATATTTACGTAACTTACCTCAGAACGAATAGGAAGTCCTTTTAAAGTTTCAGTTTTAAGGTTCAAGGGTTGAGTTATGTTTTAACGGCGCTTTTAACAACATTCCAGTTATATCGCGGTGTGTCAGCTTAATGTGGGAGGAAAGCCCGAAGTGATGGTGGTCACTTCGGTGAAACCCACGAGCACGGGTATAGTGCTTACAAACCTAGAAACATAATCGGGGCGAACCCCGATTCGAACCCATAATCATAGGTTTAGGGCATGCCTAGGGGACGCAACTCTGCACAGCGAATTGCGGCGCCTGAGACGACTGGGCCACCCGTGCTTAATGATATGATAATGCGAGTTTGAATAGACGGATACATTGGTCCAAAATGGAATTAAAGACCGTTCTTGTGCGTTACGACAGACTGTCAGTTAAGACATTCTCAAACATAAAACAATCTGTGTTTACCATCCAACTGAAGCCTTTTAGGGCTTAAGTTGAAATTTCAAGATACTAAGTTAAAATTTCAATATACTGACTTGAAATTTCAAGACACATACTAAGTTGCAACTTAAGACAATGATCTTGAAATTTCAAGATAATAAGTTGAAATATCAAGTTATTATATAAAAAATTGAACTTAAAATTTTGAAAATATCTTGACATTTCAACTTAGTATGTATCTTAAAATTTCAACTTAGTATCTTGAAATTTCAAGAAATTTGTCGTGAGAGGCGACTCTCGGGATCGGGTGGTCAGTTGACTTGGTTGGTGCATGTCATCGTATCCCAATCGCGTGGATCGATTCTCATGATGTCAATTACTGGATTGTCTGGTCCAGACTCGATTATTTACAGACCGCGTCATATAGCTTGAATATTGCTGAGTGCGGCGTTAAACAACAAACAAACACAATCGTGTATGTATGCGTATCTTGCCGCACGTATATCAGTTGCTGAAACAAGCAATGTGTCTGTACATGTCAGACATCAATACAAACACACTCTACCTGACTTGATTTCGATATCTGTTTAACACCGCTGTCAGCCGCTTCCCAGCTACATAACGGCGACCTGTCAAGTCTGGACCAACCACACCGATGGGTGATAGCATGATCATCTCCCCATCCCGGCGAGGTTTGAACACACACAACAAGCCATGTCCAAGAGCCTACATTGCTTTACTCAGTTTATCGCAGTGCCTCAGACGACTGGGCCCTCAAAAGGCATGTTGGACTACTATTAATACGCTAAAATACCGCTATATCAAAATAGATTTGGCTCAGTTTGGTCGCAACATATTGTACGTACTTGCAGCGGCGGTAGCGAGGGCAAGTGGGTCGTTGATGTTGAATGATCTTTGCAGGACCTTGTCCGGACTGGTCCCCGCCTCTCTCTTCTTCCTTCGTGAACAGGTCACCTGGCAAAAAAAAGCACCATGACTTTAAGTAAAATACAAGCGACTAAACCCTTTCCATGATCATAAGGGGGCACGGGTGGCCCAGTCGTCTAAGGCGCCGCGATTCGCTGTGCAGAGTTGCGTCCCTTGGGCACGCCAGAATCCTATGATTGTGGGTTCGAATCCGGATACGCTCCGTTTCTAGGTTTGTCAGCACAATACCCGTGCTCGTGGGTTTCACCAAAGTGGTAAACGTCTGAGATTTGTATCACTTCGGGCTTTCCTCACACATTAAGCTGACACGCGATAATATAACTGGAACACACTAACCGCCAGCACACACAGTCAGCGATCTAACCCACTCAGCCACTGAGGCTTCCACAAAAAAAGCCCGACAACTGGTAGTCTAGATCACGTTCTTTGAGTACCCCTCTGACAAGTGTAAATTGGCACGGATCCCATGGATAAAAGCTGTGAATGCACAATGCCATTTAGAAAGTTGTCAAATATAACAAATGTTATATTTGGGAAAACACTTTCTTAGTAAAGTACAGATTCTCGTCCTTTTTTAGGGTTGAGTCCCGTCCGCAAAAGAAACCTCACCCTAAGTAACATTGCATGAAAAGTTGTCATTTAAATATCTGGGTAATTTTTGTCAAAGTTTCTAAAATTTAACATTACCTTTGTTGATACAAAAAACAAAGCAGATGACAATATAATAAAACCGATCGCCCAAACGCATCACGGCAACAGCCATGGTAACCCGATGCACGAGAGTTCCGTGCAAATTGAAATGCACATGCGTTCCCCCATTTTTTGCCCTATAAAAATCCATCCAGATCGGATAACATTCATTCGTTATTGAATTGCTACCACATGCCAAGTTTGACAAGAAATCAGCGACACCAAGCCCTTGACGATTGCAAGCTGGACAAACCGCCCGGCAAGAACCCATTTCAAGTCCACGTAAGGACCATATACTGGCTCCGGCAACGGTACCAGACCACCAACACTACAGATGACCGACCACGTAGTGGACGACCAAGGGTCACCACCCGACGTAGGGATCGTCAGATTGTGCAACAGCATCTTCAAGATCGCTTTGTTATTGCTGCGGAAACTGCTCAACAAACCATGGGGACACACTAGCGACACATTAGTGCGGACACCGTGCGTCGGCGATTGACGAGCAGACACTTCCACTGTCACAGGCCACATCGAGGACCCATTCTGACACCACGTCATCGCCGGGTCTTCAGTGGGCAACACATTACAGCACCAGCATTGGCGCCACCAGCAGTGGAGAAGAGTCCTCTTCTCAGACGAGAGCCGTTACTGTATCTCAACAGCAGATGGCAGAGAGAGAGTCTGGCGACGCCGTGGGGAACGTAATGCGGATGCGTAATGTGTTGTTGAGAGAGAGACTCGTGGGGTGGTCCGAGCATCATAGTGTGGGGTGGAATTGGTCTTGCACAGAGGGTCGGCCCTGTGGTCTTCCAGAACATCGGTCCAGAGAGAGGCAATTGTGTCACAGCAGCTCGGTACATTGATCAAGTCTTGAAACCACACGCCATAGCTCATTTGGCACGTCGCCGCAACCACGAGTTTCAGCACGATAACGCCCGTGCCCACACCGCGAGAGCAAAAAGAGACTTCCTCTGGCAGAATGACATCAGAACCATGCAGTGGCCTGTCCTCAGTCCCGATTTAAATCCCATTGAGCACCTGTGGGACGAGATTCAAAGACGGCTGAATGACGTCCGACCAAGGCCGACAAGTGCAGCTGAACTGCGTCAGGCGTTCCTCAGAGTGTGGGCTCAAGTGCCTATGGCTTTCATCAACCGCCTTATCCATTCCATGTTTCGACGTTGCACGGCAGTCATCAATGCACATGGCGGACATACGAGATACTGACTTGTGATGCCATTTCGTCAGAGACTAGTGTTGTGTTTCACTTTAAGAACACCTTACACTTTAATTTTAACCTTGATAATCAGTTTTGCGAAGTTTCATCTTTTTAATATGTCTCAAAGTATGTTTACAGTGTTTGGACAAATTAGGTTTCTCATATATCTGTCCATGGTGACGTTTCTTTTGCGATTCAGTATATATAATATTTGTTACATTTGACCACTTCTAAATGGCATTGTGTATTCATATATAATACCTGGAGTTTTCCTGAATGAAAAGGTTGTATTTTGTATTTTCATCGAATCAGCACTTTGTGCAGCTTTTACAACGACAATGATGTTAATTGAGTGGCGAAAAACATACGCAGAAAAAACATCAGGCAGCCATAATATAAAGGGTATCGTAACTAGGGTATCGTCTTCGTATTCCGGAACGCGTAACTTACCGGATCACAGTCGGTGGACACTGCACATGCTTTGATGTCACAGGTCACGAACAGAGTATCCGAGCCAGTGAACTTGAAGGCGTCGAAAGTGAACGTTTTGCTTGTGGCGGGCCCAGCGACAGGGACCAGCATGACACTCTTCAGGTCAGCCGCAGGACAACTGGAACGATAGATGTCAACTACAGGATGTGTGTGTGCCTGTGTCAGTGTGTGTGTCTGTGTGTGTGTGTGTGTGTGTGTGTCAGTGTGTGTGTCTGTGTGTGTGTGTCTGTGTCAGTGTGTGTGTGTGTCTGTGTGTGTGTGTCAGTGTGTGTGTCTGTGTGTGTGTCTGTGTGTGTGTGTCTGTGTGTGTCTGTGTCAGTGTGTGTGTCTGTGTGTCTGTGTGTCTGTGTCAGTGTCTGTGTCTGTGTGTGTCTGTGTGTGTGTGTGTGTGTGTGTCTGTGTCAGTGTGTGTGTGTCTGTGTCAGTGTGTGTGTGTCTGTGTCAGTGTGTGTGTCTGTGTGTGTCTTGGTGTGTTTCTCGTCTGTGTATGTGTGTCTGTGTGTGTGTGTCTGTGTCAGTGTGTGTGTCTGTGTCAGTGTGTGTGTCTGTGTCAGTGTGTGTATCAGTGTGTGTGTGTGTGTGTCTGTGTCAGTGTGTGTGTCTGTGTCAGTGTGTGTGTCTGTGTCAGTGTGTGTGTCTGTGGGTGTCTTGGTGTGTTTCTCGTCTGTGTATGTGTGTCTGTCTGTGTGTCTGTCTGTGTGTGTGTGTGTGTGTCTGTCTGTCTGTCTGTGTGTGTCTGTGTGTGTGTGTGTGTTTCTGTGTGTTTCTGTGTGTCTGTGTGTTTCCATTTGGAATAGCTTTGATGAGTAACACGTGGATCAAGTTACAGGCCCCGTACTGGACATTCTGAATTAGCAAATAAATCTGAATGTATTTCAGCTTACAAACCTTGCTGTGATGAAATCTCTCGACTTATACGTTCCAGCACCGCTTGTGGCTTCGTTCGCGGCATAGCACCTCGTCAGTCGAATAGCCGCGAACTCTGAAAGCATTCATCCACAAAATGTACATACATAACGTCCTGCACTTTATTGAACATATTCCATAGCTCTTCAACAGAAACAGCACCGTCGTCTTGGCGTCGCGTTTGTTCTTATATATATGAACTTTTATGCATTTGCTTAGAGAAGAAAGCCGTGGCCATGTGCTGATGACAATACATTAGTGGGGGGTGGTAAGTTAGGTGCCACTGGATCTCCCCCATGTAGTTTTGTGTTGCCGGCCACAGTATACAGTCAGCACATGAAATGACACAACATACAATGGTGATCGACACTAGGCGTTTCAATTGTTTGATAGGCATTACTTAGAAGTTGACTTGACAAGATAGACACAATTTTTATGGATAATAACTTCTTTAATACTGGGAAAAGCGTCGTTTCAGTATAGATCCTTGTACCGTTGTCAAGCAAGACTGAATGAGGGACATAGTACAGAATATATATATAGTGGGTGGAGGATGGGGAACAGGATAAGTGATTATTGTTTGATGAGTTAATAGTAGGCGGATGGGATGAAATAGCCTTGATCTTTGTTGATTGATGGCTTGTGGCGGCGAATGAGGACTACTTCAGTTAGTTTTCTTTTAGTGAAATCATGGAGATTGTTGTTGACGTTTGTTCAATGCCTTCCACGGTCCCTCTTCAAATACAAGGCCGAAATTTCATCTCGGTGCGTGAAACGACACCCAAAAGGGTGAATATGAATATAAGAATTGAATGTTGTCAGCAGTTGGCTAACCTTTGCAACATCTAACGTATGTGTACTTGTGCGTACATGTCTCTGGGTGAGGCGTTACCAAAGCGAAGGCAGTGTATTGTCAGAAAAGCACAGAGGTGCTGCCACACACACATCCCAGCCCCCCCCCCCCCCCCCCCATGGACACATCTTCGTACACACCAACCTATACGCACGGACGTACACACACACACACACACACACACACACACACACACACACACACACACACAAAGAAACCCTCACACGCGCACACACAAACGCACGCACACCACCATCACACCAGCCACACTTCCTAAAAAGACCAAAAAAACTATTCTTCTCCGAACGATATAGGCATCTACAGATTCCGGATATACTAGGAATAAGATCTGGAAGCAACAGACCGGCACTGGATAATTGGCGAAGATGGGTTCAATCATTATGCCACTTCCAGTATAGTATGTCCTTAAATAATACGTTCGCGTTCAATTTTCTGTTTTTCAATTTTCGTAGATCCAGCTATGCATAGAACATTTGAAATAAAATATACATTCATGGGATTCTTGAAAGGAAAATATTAGAATATTAACATGTTAGATTTGTCAGAAGAACATTTGTTTTGTAGCTTCGTTGTATGAAGAATGAAGTTATAAAAGAGTGTTATAATTCACACGGATGATGCAGTACTGTACAACCAATAAACATGAAGCAGAAGTAACGACCGGGTCATAATATCAGCGTATTTTCAGCCACAAAGCTTTTCTAAAGGCTGATAATAATGGACATTTCATCCTTGGCAGTCTGTAGATCATGTCATATAGATATGTGGTTCATAGAAAGGTTTCCAGGGAGCTTGTCATGACGTGCTGCCGCCAGTGTTAAAACAACGAAGGGAAACGCACTTACTGGCACTGCCGGGAGTAGTGAGTGCGACAGTCACAAGGATGTCTGCACCAAGGTCAAGTGTCGCTCCGCTGGCAGAACTACCGCCGGACGTCAAGGTCAGATCGATGTCGGCGTCCAGGGGAACGTTACTGACATCCTTTGTACCTAGATTGCTGTAAACATCATCATCATAATCATCACCATCATCATCATCATTATCTAATAATATTTCGCTCTATGATTTAGATCAGTCCATGTTGTCATGTGTATGAATACACTGAAGACCCGTCAATACAGTAAGTCCTTGTTGTCAAGTCTACATGTGTACACTGAAGACTCGTTAATACAGCCAGTCCCTGTTGTCAAGTCTATATGTCTACAGTACGTTAGATTAACAATTTTCAAAATTACCAAATCTAGGTACATTGTGGTTTTATCTTTAACTCGTTGCGTGCCATTTAGGACAATAGGCACGAGCTCAACGGGTGTAGGGTGACGTAGCCATGGTTACCTTTCAACATTCTGGATGGTGACAGCTCCCGACGACTGTGCTATTTCGTCACTGGTACCGCAGGTGAAAGTGATCAGTTCATCACGGGTGGTCAGTGTGTCCGTTCCGAACTGGATGATGATTTCTTGGACAGAATTGGTTCCCTTCAAAACATAATTTTCACTTCAAGAATGACATTATGTTATTTTAATACGTTGGTAAGGGAGTATAGCCATGGAGGAAATACAGTGATAGATATAACTGGAATACTTTTAAAAACGGCGTTAAACCCAACTCGCTCACTCTAACAGAACGCCAGTAAAGGAAAGGGCTTTTACCGTTGTTGTTGCGCCGCAGGTTGCGTCGTCAATGGCAACAGCAGTGGACATGTAAACCCCCGTCCCTGTCGCTGTTTCAGCTAACGGACATGGCGTCTCCTTATTCTTGTGATAAACTTTCCCAGAAAACGAGGATACATGCGGAACGACCTTCATCGTCATTGTATCTGGATTGGCGGCGGTGTCACACGTCAGCATGTCTGTCAACATAAACAGCAGACAATGAGATCTGTTTCCGAATTCAGGGCTCATTAATGGCTCCGAGTAAAGTCTGCATACACAATAATCGTTTAAGTAACACGGGATATAACACTTGTGCGAGTTCAAACAATCTTCGTGGACGCTGTCCATGTAACACGTAATACATATAATACGGTATACGGTCAACTATGTACCCGCATACGTGTAAACCGGGTATATAAGGAAGAGGGGGATCTTACATCGCTTGTTGTGGCAGGTCGGGGTAGTACGGGTACTTGTTGACACAGGCGGAGTAGTCAGGGTATTTACATCGCTTGTTGTCACAGGTCGGGGTAGTTAGGGTACTTGTTGTCACAGGTCGGGGTAGTGAGGGTATTGCTGTCACAGGTCGGGGTAGTTAGGGTACTTGTCACAGGTCGGGGTAGTGAGGGTACTTCTTGTCACAGGTCGGGGCAGTAAGGGTACCTGTTGCCACAGGTCGGGGTAGTGAGGGTACTTGTTGTCACAGGTCGGGGCAGGGAGGGTACTTACACCGCTTGTCCTCACAAGTTGCTCCCACATAGTCCGGGGCACAGAGACACGTGGCGGCGGAGGCAGCACCCGCCTTGTGGCAGGTCCCGCCATTAATGCAAGGGTTGGTGGTGCAGGCAGCGTCGGCTTGGTCAGCTGAAAGGAAATACCTCTACCTAAATATACACGTTTCAAATGTAGCTTACTGAACGATCCACACATATGGAAGTAAATAATAAGTATAACTGATTTCTCACCAAATGTTTACACTGAACATCTATCGTGTTACGATTCATCCTATATTCCATATCCCTGTCTCGCCGTATAGAGTGAGTGAGTGAGTGGATTAACGCCCCTTTTAACAGTATTCCAGTGATGAAGGTAACAGACGTTTACCACTTTGGAGAAACCCACGAGCACGGGTATGGTGCTGACAAACCTAGAAACATAATCTGGTCGAACCGGGATTCGAACCCACAATCATAGGTTTCTGGCGTGCCCAAGGGACGCAACTCTGCACAGCGAATCACGGCGCCTTAGACGACTGGGCCACCCGTGCGCCCTCGCCATATAGAACACACCCTTGTTGTTTCAGAGTATTCTTCGACAGTGAATCTATCTAGTGTACATGATGAAATTGCAAGTGACATGAGGCCATTTGCCGCGTAACAGGCTTACTGTTTCACGTGTGTCAATGAATACTACAGGAACACTAACTTGTTCAGCTACAGCCATAGGTTTAGGATTTGAGATCTTTATATGAATTGAATTGGATGTTGCTTTTTTCTCCCGAGAAGTAAACATGTGGAAAAGTGGTGAGGGGAAATGGGGTGTAACGCCACGTCCAAGTTTTTGCACTGACATAGCGACGTGCATGCATGTGTCTGTGTATGGCTGCCCGTACTAGTCCGGACTCAAGCCGATTGTATAGGGTTAGCATATATACCATGCCGCAGTTTAACATGAACGCCCCACTCAGACACAGAAAACTGACTCTGAGCCGATCAGTCCTTGTTTAAGTCCTTTAAGGCCGAACGCCACACAGGGTTGCAACAAGTGCCATCTTTGGACGTTTTTTGGGGTATGACGCGGCATGGGATCGAACCTTCCGCTCCCCGGGCGGGCTGTCTACCATTAAACCACGGAAGCGGTCAAACATGTGCAAAGTGTTTAGCAGATGGCGGAAGGGGACAGCAACGTGGGTCAATGTATCGGACACTGGTGTGGGTGAATTTTACGCCGCTTTTTTTAAGCAATATTCCAGCATTGTAACTATGTGGGCAATCGAACCCGGGTCTTCGACGTGACGAGAGAACGCTTTAACCACGAGGCTACCACACCGCTCCGCCGGACACCTAAACGCACGTCTGGATACTGCTAGGTCAACATAAAGAAGTAACGATGGTGATCTATAGCATTAGTAATCAAGTAAAAGGTATTTGTTTCATAAAGTAATAGGTAAGATCATCGGTTGTGCTAAGACGTACCAATTACCACAGAGCAGTCGTAGCCTGTGTATGATGCGTCACACGAACAGGTTCCGGCAGCCATATCGCACGTGCCGCCATTCTGACACGACCCAGTCTCTCGGGCGCAGTCAAAGAGTGCGGACACTGAAATAAACAAAATGTATATTAAAGATGATCAAATCGCAATAATCACTAAATCTGCCAAACTGGCGCCCATATGAAACTTTACTGTTTCAAAAGTTTAACAAAAAGTGTCATTCCGTAAGAAAGTCTGAACGGAATAATTGACATCACCTCGTGTACAGTGTAAATAACCAGGTCGGGGATCTATCAGCTTCATATAGACGTGTCATTCTATTGATTGAACCAAGACAAAATGGAGGTTATATACGTTTACCAGTGTGGTAAAACCCACAGTCAGACACGGTGATGATGTACAAAGGATGGACGTGAGTCTTGTATTTAAACCCACCATTGACACAGTACACTGACGCGGATCGAACCTCGGACCTCCCGTTCTCCGGGCGGACGCTTAACCACTAGACCACGGAGGCGGTCATATGTATAAGTGAGAATGGTCTACCCTAGTCACCTGATAAAAGTGCTTATACATTAAATAACACCCACCTGATCCAAGACAGAAGGAGATCATTAGACACAGAGTCACCCTCATCATGATGGTTAGGTACACAAGGGGGGCAGGTGTTATCTGTAAGATAATAAAACAGATTATAGTAATGGATCTAAAGCACGTTTACAAAAGACCCAAATTACAATAGTTGAATCTGATTTAAATGCACACAACTATTACCCCGGTGATTAATACGTTTAATCTTATTTTGTATTATCAGCTCCATGGGGAGTATACAACAATATCTCCCTGTCGGGCGGTCAAAGGTAAATATGTTAACACATTTGCATTATATTTTTTCGGGTATTTATTCTCTGCTGAGTAAACAGAGACAAACATTGGACAAAGTCACTCGTCAAATGCAGTGATGCATAACATTGTGCCACAGGACAGAGAGAGTAGCATAGCATGTGTCTTTGAGTGGCAGGTTCAGGCTCTCCACGGATCAAGTTAACATCATGCAGTGATGCATAACATAGTGCCACGGACCGAGTGTGCAGCATGTGTCTTTGAGTGGCAGGTTCAGGCTCTCCACGGATCAAGCTAGCATCATACAAGCCACTGAGAAACATTGACAAATGTACCATTGAGCAACATTATCATATATATCATTGAGCAGTACTGACAAATGTACCATTAAGCAACATTGACATATGTACCACTGAGCAACATAGTCAGATATATCATTGAGCAGCATTGACAAATGTACCATTCAGCAGCATTGACATATGTACCACTGAGCAACATTGATATATTACCATTGAGCAACATTATCATATATATCATTGAGCAGCATTGACAAATGTACCACTGAGCAGCATTGACAAATGTACCATTGAGCAGCATTGACAAGTGTACCATTGAGCAACATTGACAAATGTACCATTGAGCAACATTGACAAATGTACCATTGAGCAGCATTGACAGATGTACCATTGAGCAACATTGACATATTACAATTGAGCAACATTGTCATATATATCATTGAGCAGCTTTGACAAATGTGCCATTGACCAGCATTGACAAATATACCATTTAGCAGCATTGACATATGTATCATTGAGCAGCATTGACAAATGTACCATTGAACAACATTGTCATATATATCATTGAGCAACATTATCATATATATCATTGAGCAGCATTGACAAATGTACCATTGAGCAGCATTGACAAATGTACCACTGAGCAACATTGACAAATGTACCATTGAGCAGCATTGACAGATGTACCATTGAGCAACATTGACATATTACAATTGAGCAACATTGTCATATATATCATTGAGCAGCTTTGACAAATGTGCCATTGACCAGCATTGACAAATATACCATTTAGCAGCATTGACATATGTATCATTGAGAAGCATTGACAAATGTACCATTGAACAACATTGTCATATATATCATTGAGCAACATTATCATATATATCATTGAGCAGCATTGACAAATGTACCATTGAGCAGCATTGACAAATGTACCACTGAGCAACATTGACAAATGTACCATTGAGCAACATTGACATATGTACCACTGAGCAACATTGACAAATGTACAACTGAGCAACATTGACAAATGTAGCATTGAGCAGCATTGACAAACGTACCATTGAGCAGCATTGACAAATGTACCATTGAGCAACAATGACAAATGTTCCATTGAGCAACATTGACAAATGTACCATTGAGCAACATTATCATATATATCATTGAGCAGCATTGACAAATGTACCATTAAGCAGCATTGACATATGTACCATTGAGCAACATTATCATATATACCATTGAGCAGCATTGACAAATGTACCACTGAGCAACATTGACGAATGTACCATTGAGCAACATTGACATATTACCATTGAGCAACATTATCATATATATCATTGAGCAGCATTGACATATTACCATTGAGCAACATTGAAAAATGTACCATTTAGCAGCATTGACATATGTATCATTGAGCAGCGTTGACATATGTATTATTGAGCAGCATTGACAAATGTACCATTGAGCAACATTGACATATTACCATTGAGCAAAATTGTCATATATATCATTGAGCAGCATTGACAAATGTACCATTGACCAGCATTGACAAATGTACCATTTAGCAGCATTGACATATGTATCATTGAGCAGCATTGACAAATGTACCATTGAGCAACATTGACATATTACCATTGAGCAAAATTGTCATATATATCATTGAGCAGCATTGACAAATGTACTATTGACCAGCATTGACAAATGTACCATTTAGCAGCATTGACATATGTATCATTGAGCAGCATTGACAAATGTACCATTGAGCAACATTGTCATATATATCATTGAGCAGCACTGACAAATGAACCATTGAGCAGCATTGACATATGTACCATTGAGCAACATTGACATATGTATCATTGAGTGACATTGACAAATGTATCATTTAGCGGCATTGACATATGTACCACTGAGCAACATAGTCATATATATAATTGAGCAACATTGACAAATGTACCACTGAGCAACATTGTCATATATATCATTGAGCAACATTGACAAATGTACCATTGAGCAACATTGGCATATATATCATTGAGCAGCATTGACAAATGTACCATTGAGCAACAATGACAAATGTACCATTGAGCAACATTGTCATATGTACCATTGAGCGACATTGATATATTACCATTGAGCAACATTATCATATATATCATTGAGCAGCATTGACAAATGTACCACTGAGCAACATTGACAAATGTACCATTGAGCAGCATTGACAAGTGTACCATTGAGCAACATTGACAAATGTACCATTGAGCAACATTGACAAATGTACCATTGAGCAGCATTGACAGATGTACCATTGAGCAACATTGACATATTACCATTGAGCAACATTGTCATATATATCATTGAGCAGCTTTGACATATGTATCATTGAGCAACATTGACATATGAACCATCGAGCAACAGTGACATATGTACCATCGAGCAACAGTGACATATGTACCATTGAGCAACATTGACATATGTACCATCGAGCAACAGAGACATATGTACCATTGAGCAACATTGACATATGTACCATCGAGCAACAGAGACATATGTACCATCGAGCAACATTGACATATGTACCATCGAGCAACAGTGACATACGTACCATTGAGCAACATTGACATATGTACCATCGAGCAACAGTGACATACGTACCATTGAGCAACATTGACATATGTACCATCGAGCAACAGTGACATATGTACCATCGAGCGACATTGTCATATGTAGCATTGAGCAGCATTGACATATGTACCATCGAGCAACAGTGACATATGTACCATCGAGCGACATTGTCATATGCATCATTGAGCAGCATTGACACATGTACCGTTGAGCGACATTGTCATATGTACCATTGAGCGACATTGTCATATGTGCCATTGAGCGGCATTGACAAATGTACCATTGAGCAACATTGTCATATCTACCATTGAGCGACATTGACATATGTATCATTGAGCAACAGTGACATATGTACCATCGAGCAACAGTGACATATGTACCATTGAGCAACATTGACATATGTACCATTGAGCGACATCGACATATGTATCATTGAGCGGCATTGACAAATGAACCACTCAGCAACATTGACATATGTTCCATGGAGCAATATTGTCATATGAATCATTGAGCAACATTGTAGCAACATTGACATAATTACCATGGAGCAATATTGTCATATGAACCACTGAGCAACATTGTCATATACTCCTGACATGTGAAACTGTCCTGTGAACAAACGAGTCTGCACCAGACAATTCAGTGATTGATATTATTAACGATCCACGGCGTCATGGTACGTGCCACACTATCAATCACACCACCTGGCCTGACCACTCCATCCTTGTGTCAGTAAGTAGGTGTCAAAAAGTTGTATGGCCAACTGTAGAAACCTGAAGTGATGCAGGTATTATTAAATTTATATGAATGGCGGGTGCTACCGGGAGGGCAGGACATGCGAGCCCATGTCGCGAACGGCTAGTGTCATTACTGATTTTCAGTTGTCCATTGATATACTTGATTTTTTTGCATTTGCCAAATGGAATCTGTTTCGAAGGTTTACCACAACGAGCATGCGTGTGGATGACAAATCAAGGGTTATACTGGGGACAAACAGAACCTCCCCTACACACACCACACCATATCCCTCCCCAAACACACCCCTACATGCCTGGTTAGGTTTTTATGTTTGTTTGTTATTTAACGCCACACTCAGCAATATATTAGCTATATGACGGCGCTCTGTAAATGAACGAGGCTGGACCAGACAATCCAGTGATTGACACATGAGTATCGATCCACGCCACTGGGATACGATGACATGCATCAACCAAGTCAGCGAGACTGACCACCCGATCCCGTTAGCCGCCTCTTATGACAAGCATTGTCACCTTTTACGGCAAGCATGGGGTGCTGAAGACCGTTTCTTCCCCGGATCTTCGCGGGTTTAATTAAGTTTTTTTATGAAAGTCAGCATGTGACCCTGAATTAATATATCCGTTACTCAGTATTTAAAATAGTTCTTTACAGTGCATACCACATGAAACCAACGACTGGCGTCGTGTCGTCACCCGCACAAGCCCTGTCACGTAACTAGTGGAAGAACCGGTTTGTCCCTCCCACACAAGCCCTGTCGGTGAGCAACCGAGTTGTTTACCATGGCAACAGGCCAAACCATTCCACTCTTCTCTATTTAGGTCCTAATTATTTCTTAGTTTGGACCTGTTTGGTTAGTTTCTTGGTGCCATCATCTCACCGATGAATGGATTTTAACATTTGTATTGATGTCAACATATAGGCATGTAGTTTTGTGGACCCGTGTGTTTCAGGACCAACAGATACCCCAACCTTTTTAACCTGGGATGCATATTCACAAAACTATTGACACACCTGTGTCCTGACACAAATCATTTTGCAATCATTATGTTTCACCTTTTGTTCCCAAGGCGGGTGCTTATGACATTCCACTGGCACAAACTAGTGTAAGCTTTTTAACGCTTCAATACGACGTAAACACATCTCAAACTGCTTCAGCTGATGAGATGTTACTGTCTGAGGCTAACGTGCCGATGTTGGTTCAGTAATAATCATCGCTTCTGAACAGGTCATCGGTTCATGTGACAGTCAGTTCAAAGTTTACTTTAAACAACATAGATCCTGAAGACAAATTGAGGACAGGATTGACTTATGAACTTTAGTTTCCTTTATTCTATCAACGCCGTGTTTTGGTACAGGTGTTAGGGGCCGAACATTTGGTATTCTGGGATTTTGTCTGAGATTAGGATCATTCAGGTACATGTACATCTGCCAAACCAGATATTTATTAAATTACAACTATGAGCCTCACTATGTTTTTAAAGGAAAACACCTTTCTACAATGTTATTTTGTGGCAAGCCATTTTTTTTTAACATTCTGAAGAATTCTTTTTCAAGAATTTTACGGGACAATTGAGTTTTTTCGTTAACTTCCATGCCTCATCCCCAGAATAGTAAATGGTTGGTCCCTATATAACATGCGTCAATCCCGTCCACATAGATTCAACATTTATATGTCACTCAAAGATATAATGAAAATAAATATCAAACAATATTTACGATATGAACACAACACGCGCTTTCATAATGCATCACACACACATTATATAGGAGATTATTACAAATATGTTAAAAAACAATCGGATTATTACTTTTAAGTCTATACATAATACGTGTGTTGAAACAGAAAGACGTATAGCATTAGATTTCGTCTTGGAAACGCCTCCTTACCTGAGATGGTGGTTTGGTTCCTCTTACACCTGTCAGATCTACCTGAAGCTACTTCAGGTGATGACTATCGATCAGTTCGTTTTGGATGCAGCGGTGGAACTGATGCTGGGTCTACAGCAAGCTGTGATATATCCATCCCCTTGGTTGCTGAACCAAACCTATTGTCATAACAAACCTGTCGCTGGCAGTGACATTAACATGTTAATGAACTTTTGTCTTCGATGGAGCCAATGAAACTCTGATTAAAACAGGATCGAACAGGGTCGGTATTGAGATTAAGTTCATTGGGTAAATCGATTTCCAATATCCCTCGGAACCAATCACTTTTTGACGGGCGCTATTCGTCATGTGGACACGAGGAACATTTACAGGATGATGTAGAATCGGTACATAGAGTTGAACACATGAAAAATAAACATAAGGTACCGATCAATTTAACATCATCGTCGTCGTCGTCGTTAGTAGTAGTGGTAGTAGTAGTAGTAGTAGTAGTAGTATGCATGTATGTATGTATGTATGTATGTATGTATGTATGTATGTATGTATGTATGTATGTATGTATGTATGTATTATGTATGTATGTATGTATGTATGTATGTATGTATGTATGTATGTATGTATGTATGTATGTATGTACAGATTAAATTTGTAAACATGCAGGAAAAAGGGTTTGGGTAGTCCTGGCATAGTCAGGCTCATCAACAGCTCAGGGCCCTTCCACCCTCTACACGCAGCCGAGACAGCGAATGGTATAAATGATATCATTGGATTTATCAAAAGATCAGGTTTGTTGGCCTGGATACGTCTGAGGCTGGAAATGGGCCTATTTATTACATAATCTACACTCATATTTACATTTTGATGGAAAATCACACATTGACATTGACGTTCGGAAGTGACTGGTCCTGAGCAGCAAACAGAAAGCCTTCTGTTTCAGTTTTCAGGCGACCGCCTCGGTGGTCTAGTGGTAGAACGTCCGCCCGGAGAGCGGAAGGTCCGGGGTTCGATCCCCAGCCGCGTCATACCAAAAGACGTTAAAAGATGGTACTTGTTGTTACCCTGTCTGGCGCTCGGCATTAAGGGGCTAAAACAAGGACTGGTCGGCTCGGAGTCAGTATACTGTGTCTAAGTGTGGTATTCATGTTAAACTGCGGCATGGTATCTCAGTGTGCTAGCACTATAAATCGGCATCAGTCCGGACTAGTACAAGCAAACACACACACACACACATACACGTGCATGCACGTCGCTATATAAGTGCAATAATCCTGGACGCGACGTTATACCGCATTTCAGGCTAGCCGCACTTTTCAGGCTAGCCGACTTTATCTAAGTTAAGGACTCTGCAGACTATACCAGGTCAACTCGTGTATGTGTCAGCGGACTATACCATGTCCACTCGTGTATGTGTCAGCCGACTATACCAGGTCCACTCGTGTATGTGTCAGCCGACTATACCAGGTCCACTCGTGTATGTGTCAGCCGACTATACCAGGTCCACTCGTGTATGTGTCAGCCGACTATACCAGGTCCACTCGTGAGTGTGTCAGCCGACTATACCAGGTCCACTCGTGTATGTGTCAGCGGACTATACCAGGTCCACTCGTGTATGTGTCAGCCGACTATACCAGGACCAATCGTGTATGTGTCAGCAGACTATACTAGGTCCACTCGTGTATGTGTCAGCGGACTATACCAGGTCCACTCGTGTATGTGTCAGCCGACTATACCAGGTCAACTCGTGTATGTGTCAGCAGACTATACCAGGTCCACTCATGTATGTGTCAGCGGACTATACCAGGTCCACTCGTGTATGTGTCAGCGGACTATACCAGGTCCACTCGTGTATGTGTCAGCCGACTATACCAGGTCAACTCGTGTATGTGTCAGCCGACTATACCAGGTCCACTCATGTATGTGTCAGCGGACTATACCAGGTCCACTCGTGTATGTGTCAGCGGACTATACCAGGTCCACTCGTGTATGTGTCAGCGGACTATACCAGGTCCATACATAATGACATATTGGAATGATTTATACATTGTGTGCCGCTCAATTCTTCCATCAAAGAAAGATCGGTCGATGCGATGTTAAAGACACACACACACACACACACACACACACACACACACACACACACACACACACACACACACACACACACACACACACACACACACACACACACACTTCCTCTCGGTCCCAGAACTGATATGAAGTTTGTCTAACCAGGGAACATAGTTAAAGCGTTCGCTCGTCACGCCGTACACCCGGGTTCGATTCCCTACATGGGTACACAGTGTGAAGCCCATTTCTGGTGTCTCCCGTCGTGATATTGCTTGAACATTGCTAAAAGCGGCGTAAAACCATACTCACTCGCTCACCAGGGAACATAGAACATGTTGCTGTTTATTCCATAGTGTATCATATCCAAATATCGAATAATTTGCATCTTAAAATAGATCTGATTTATTACATACCAATAGCTGTCAAATATTTGTTGATTTTATATGCAAATTTTCATTCCATAATTGATTTTGCGAAGTTACACATAAAAATCACATAATAAATTGGTGTTCAATAAATGTAATACATCTTTGGATTCATTAAAATGTAGTTATATTCAGTATAAGGCAAATTACAAAGGAACCAGGCCAAGTAATCAATCACAAGTAGAACATCAAGTGGTTTTATTAAAGTGGCATGGGATCAGTTTGCATGTTTGGCAATTCACGCAGTCTACGATATTGTAGTCACATCTGACTGTTTGCTTGACAAAATCCAGGAAGGCGTCTTTTCGTCCTCAAACAGTCTATTTCCACATGCACGCTTGTTCTTGTTGTTCAGCAACGCCATAGATGTAGTAACCAACTAAAACATGTTGGCATTATTTCTAACCAACGTCAATGTGTTGGGTCTGTTTCCGGAGTTTTCTTATGAATACAGAAAGGGTATAACCGCTTTCATTTGATACGCATTCTCCACCAAACACGTCCATATACCTGCCCATGTAAATACATGTTTGTATACTAACAGCATCGATGTGTACCCTGTTAGATTCACGTGGATAATTGTGCAGCTAACGTTGATAAAGTAACTGCTTGCATCTAATTTTCCTTAGTTTGAGACGAACAAATAAAGGAAAGACATTATCCCCGACGAAGTGCGCTGTTATTTATTGATATTTACTAATGATGAATGGGTGCTGGCTATGGAACCGACCATATGATATTCCTGAGGGGGAAGGACGCCTGCGGTTGGGGTGGGGGTGGGGGTAGGGTAGGGTTTGGAGTTGGAGGCGCAGAAGCTTATTTTGTTATTTCTAAATTCATTTGATCCAGAATATACTGATAAAATATAATTTTGTTCCAGGCTTGGCAAAACAAATTGTAAACTTAACAGAATATTACATTGTCCCAAATGACATTATTACTTTTGAAATTATTATACAATGTAGGTGGGGTCGATTGTTACGTAGACTACTGTACTGTATGGACTGATGGAGCCTGCAGTGTGGGCACAGCGCCAGCATCACCATCTGTGGTGCTTGTTTTGTTGTATGTTTACTCCACATGTTAGCAACAGTGCACAAACAAGGCATCGCTATAACGTTATAATTACCACCA
Source organism: Haliotis rufescens (assembly GCF_023055435.1). Lineage (NCBI taxonomy): Eukaryota > Metazoa > Mollusca > Gastropoda > Lepetellida > Haliotidae > Haliotis > Haliotis rufescens. Next base: position 1,894,287 of record NW_025964013.1, on the reverse strand, counting down.
ACTTGCAATACCTGTTTATTTCCGTTTCATTACAGATCTCACAGACCTGACGCGTTCCCGGCGTTCACGTTCACAACATTTTGTATTCTTGTTTGTAACCATGTTTCGGTGCCACTTTTGGAGCTTTCATCAGATGGGCGAGTTGGAAAAGTATAAAAACATGAGTGAGTGAGTGAGTGAGTGAGTATGGTTTTACGCCGCTTTTAGCACTATTCCAGCAATAACACGGCGGGGGACACCAGAAATGGGCTTCACACATTGTACCCATGTCGGGAATCGAACCCGGGTCTTCGGCGTGACGAGCGAACGCTTTAACCACTAGGCTACCCGACCGCCCCTATAAAAACATGAAATGTTGTTTGTAAATATAAGCTTCGAATCCATTTCTATAATCTTAAAAATGTCTGCTGAAAGCAAAAGTTCTAATGACAATATCATAATCATGTGTTTATGAATCACTCTCAACTCAGGACAGGTTATCTGCCCTTCCGGTGACACTCATCACAAACACATGCAAAGGCATGACAACTGTTCATCTGTAAAAGAAACCTGGAATGTATTGGCCACTGATGCGTCAAATCTGTTACACCATGTACACGGCGTTATATGGTTACTTCTTGACCTTTCATTTAAGGGGCACTGATCTCTGACAATTCACCGGAACGGGTTGTTGCCTTTGTTGTTGTTTCTCCCCGTGGATATACAGATGATATCCCAGAAATCTCGACTAGTTTGCGAACTGTGCTGCATCAAACGTAAGCGATTTTGTCCCTTTATTGATAGTATAGGGCGTACCGTCACATTGATCAACAAGATACAGTTTTGTTTTGGAATTAATAAGGAAATGTATGTATCTTTGGAGTTTTCTGATCTTGGAGTCTTGGTTGGTGGTGAGGGCTCTGACTTTATCCCACTGAATGCTGTGGCTTGAGTTGTCACGGATATGGTCTGATAGAGCTGATTTAGAGTCACCTTTGGAGACTGAGCTTTGATGTTCGGGTTAGTTCGGGTTTTGACGGGCCTAGATGCTTCTCCTATGTAAGCTTGTCTACAATTGCACGGAATGAGGTACACTCCTCCTGGTGGTTTTAGCTTGTGGCTAGATGGTGGTTTCCTTGTGGCTAGATGGTGGTTTCCTTGTGGCTAAATGGTGGTTTCCTTGTGGCTAGATGGTGGTTTCGTTGTGGCTAGATGGTGGTTTCGTTGTGGCTAGATGGTGGATTCCTTGTGGCTAGATTGTGGTTTCCTTGTGGCTAGATGGTGGTTTCGTTGTGGCTAGATGCAGGTTTCGTTGTGGCTAGAACGTGGTTTCCCTGTGGCTAGATGGTGGTTTCCTTGTGGCTAGATGGTGGTTTCCTTGTGGCTAGATGGTGGTTTCCTTGTGGCTGGATGGTGGTTTCCTTGTGGCTAGATGGTGGTTTCCTTGTGGCTAGATGGTGGTTTCCTTGTGGCTAGATGGTGGTGTCCTTGTGACTCTTATTGTGTTCTGAATGGTGTAAATTCTCCTGAAAACTACATCAATGTTATCCTCTTTCTTTAAGAGTCTCTGGACTTTGTGGCTAACTGTTCCAAAGAAGGGGAGGCTGACTCTTGACGGGGGGGATTTCTGAAATTTCTTGATGTTCTGTGTCGTCGTTTGTACTAGCTGCTCAGGGTAGTAGTTGTACTGTGTAAATACTTGCTATTACATACCCCCATTACATTAAAAAACCCATTCAGTCATAATCCTGTTGTTTATGTTACCGACTTCGCCGATACTTGTCTTTACTACCCTTGTGTGTACATAACAGGCTTCAACTACATCTGATATCTACTCTACTGTATAAACATTACCTCCTACCTGCATATATACTTGTCAACCATACCCTGTACATCACTTGCTTGATAACGGTGTTAGAACCTACACCGAAACGTCGCTCTTTATTGTAATAAAGAAGTTCAACCATAAATGTTATCCTTACTTAGTACTCCAATTTCTAAATGCATATCTAAGAAGTTGTTAAATAAATGGACAGATTTCAGACAATTTTTTAAAATGACTGAAATATTTAGACATTTAATACCTGCCCAAGTAAATCATATGTTACTCACTGACTCTAACATATACACGCCCACAAACAAACAACGACTTAGTGTCGTCTGTCTCGCGTCGAAGAACTACCCAACGATAACGTAGGGGAACAAGAAGGATTCTGTTCAATGCTGCAGCAAATGAATGAAAACAAAATGTTGTAATTACAACCGACAATACTCCTATGTACACTATGAGGCAGTTCCCTTGTTCGAGGAAGCTCTGTCAATATCCACATACAGGAACAATATCACATATATCTGCAGCTGTGCAAAGAAACTTGTCCGATGTCACGTATCTTTGTAACAATCTAATATGTTAAGATATATATAGCGTTTCTGGGGATTATGACCAAAGTTATTTTCTCAACTGAGCACGTAATTTGTTTCAGGTGTGTCACATACATGTACGTGTCAAGTCTCATTGGTCAGCGGAGATACCACACGTGACAACTATTTTCATGATGTCCACGGTTCTTTAAAAATATCCATTGAGTTACATTACAACTATCAACCAATCAACGTGTTATCGGCTAATCTTTAAACAAAGCATGTTGTTTTTAATTCAATAAAATATACTGAAACGGGAAATAACCCCAAGTAACATTGCATGAAAAGTTGTTATTTAAATAATCTGTGTAGTTTTTGTCAAAGTTTCTAAAGTTGTACATGGCCTTGACGGAACAACTGAAATTTGATGATAAAAAAACAAAACAGATGTCAGTAAAACCGATCGACCAAACGCATCACGGCAACGGCCATGGTAACCCGATGCCCGTGAGTTCCGTGCAATTGAAATGCACATGCGTTCCCCCATTTCTTGCCCTATAAAAATCCACCCAGATCGGATAACATTCATTCGTTATTGCATTGCTACCACAAGCCAAGATTAACAAGAAATCAGCGACACCAAGCCCTTGGACGATTTCAAGCTGGACAAACCGCCCGGCAAGTAGCCAATGTATTTCAAGTCCACGTAAGGACCATATACAGGCTCCAGCAACGGTACCAGACCACCAACACTACAGATGACCGACCACGTAGTGGAAGACCAAGGGTCACCACCCGACGTAGGGATCGTCAGACTGTGCAACAGCATCTTCAAGATCGCTTGGTTACTGCTGCGGAAACTGCTCGACAGACCATGGGGACACACCAGCGACACATTAGTGTGGACACCGTGCGTCGACGATTGACGAGCGGACACCTCCACTGTCACAGGCCACATCGAGGACCCATTCTGACACCACGTCATCGCCGGGACAGTCTTCAATGGGCAACACAGCACCAGCATTGGCACCACCAGCAGTGGAGAAGAGTCCTCTTCTCAGAGCCGTTACTGTATCTCAACAGCTGATGGTAGTGGGAGAGTCTGGCGACGCCGTGGGGAACGTTATTCGGATACTTGTGTTGTTGACAGAGACTCGTGGGGTGGTCCGAGCATCATGGTGTGGGGTGGAATTGGTCTTGCAGGGTCGGCCCTGTGGTCTTCCAGAACATTGGCCCAGGGAGAGGCAATGGTGTCACAGCAGCTCGGTACATTGATCAAGTCTTGAGACCACACGCCATACCCCATATGGCATGCCACCGCAAACCACAAGTTTCAGCATGATATCGCCCGTGCCAACACTGCGAGAGCAACAAGAGACTTCCTCTAGCAGAATGGCCCTCAGTCTCGATTAAAATCCCATTGAGCCCCTATTGGACGAGATTTTAGAAAACGGCTGAGTGACGTCCGACCAAGGACGACAACTTCATTTGAACTGCGTCAGGCGTTCCTCAGAGTTTTGGCTCAAGTGCCCTTCATCAACCGCCTCATCCATTCCATGTATCGACGTTGCACGGCAGTCACATGGCTGACACACGAGATACTGACTTGTGATGTTATTTTCTCAGAGACTAGTGTTGTGTTTAACATTAAGAACATTTAACACATTAATTTTAACCTTGATGATCAGTTTTGCGAAGTTTCATCTTTTTAATATGTCTCAAAGTATGTTTACAGTGTTTGGGCAAATAAGGTTTCTCATATATCTATCCATAGTGACGTTTCTTTTGCAGTTCAGTTTACTTGAATCTGTACTGTACTAAGACTGTGATATCCCTAATATAGCATTTGTTACATTTGACCATTTTCTCCATGGGAGCCGTGCCAATTTACACTTGTCAGAGGGGTACACAAAATACGTGATCTAGACTATGAGGGTTTTTTCGGTGGCCGACTGACTTTGTGTGCTGGCGATGAGGTGCCTCACTCTGGGATTGTGAGTTCGAATCCCGGATGAGACTCAACCAAAACTAGTACACGAATCTTTACTTTACAGAGAAAGTGTTTCCCCAAATATAACATTTGTAACCAATCAGTGTTCAGAAAAGCGTACAGATATTGCCTCTAAGTTTATTTACGTTGTCCTTACAGACGGTGGCTAAGTCTCGTGTCATTCCAGTTGAGTTAGCCAGCAAATCCACCCACGGTTGGTTGGTTGGTTGGTGTTTAACGCCGCACTCAGCAATATTCAAACTTTATGACGGGGGTCTGTAAATAATCGAGTCTGGACCAGGCAATCCACAAATTGATATCATGAGCATCGATCTACGCAGTTGGGATACGATGACATACATCAACCAAGCCTGACCACCCGATACCGTTAGTCGCCTCTTACGACAGCTGGTGGGCCTAGCGGGCAGTGTCACCCGGGTAGAAGTCAGAGATTAGTGCCCCTTTAAATATTATTACCCATGTTTATGTGTATAAGCCACGTTTTACCTGACGAACATTGATAAACAAATGGGTCAAAAACAGGAAACATCAAAAGTACCCCAAAAATAAGTATTTATTTGTATCTAACGAGTGCTCCATCTTCATTTCGCAAGACTGTGGGCATATACGTTGTTTTATGGGATTATTCAAGAGAAGATGTATTGACACCGTTGTACAAAATTAGAGTCAAAAGATTAACAAATCTGTGTTCGTAAACCATTATGTGTCACCTAAATCACTATTGGAAACTGAACTCTTTATAACCTCATGCGAAATTTCGATGTTTAGCACATGGTTTAAAAGTACAAAAACAGCACTTCAGCAAACAGTTTATACAACCTGAATTAATATTTTGTGATAATTGTGATTTATTAGAATACGAGGATGAATATCACTTTGCACTAGTTTGCCCATATAACGAGAACAGCAGAGATAGTTTAATTCCTCGATATTGGCATCATTGTCCATAAAAAAAATGTTACTGTTTTAAGGGGTTTTCTTTTTTTCTAGAGAGAAATTTGCCAGTTTACCTTTAAGCAGAAGTGTTAATCTGTATTCAAGATATTTGTATTCATAGATATATACTTTTATATTTAGAAATTACGTAATCCATCCACATGCCACTATCGTACTCATGTTATATGAACGAAATTGTACTCTTGGCCACGAGGCCTTCAATACTAAATAAACTCTCTCTCTCTCTAATTCAAGTCAACTGAAAATAGAACGGTGTTTTTGTGTTGTTGATGTCGTTGCCAAGCAGGGCAGTTAGGCGTTACGCCCGTCCACACGCCTCACTGATAACGTCAAATATGTATGTGTGTTTGACTGTAAGACATAACATAGTGTTCGTCTTGTATCAAGCATGACGCACCGTGTCGTAGTTTAGAGACTATGGCACGTGAAGCACATCATTCATCAATATGCATAAGGTCTCTAGATAACTTCAGTCATCTCTTGAGATTATTTTCTATGAGCTATGTGTCATTTGCATACAGAGTCTGCCTGGGAACATTTCGCTTCGCGTTGAGGTTGCAAAAACTCCATCTACGGATGCAGCCAAGGACTACTAAAACTAAACATTTATTTTGAAACTCTTACTAAACTTAAAGTACGAGAAACTAAGTTAAGTTTCGAGATGATAACTTGACTTGTCAACATGTTGAATTAACTTCAGATTCTCGGTTCAACATTCAGAATAAGATTTAATTATCCGGTTAACAGACCTGCTTTGAAACGTTATTTCAATGTAGAGAATGGTAAGTATAATGAGATGAAAAGTAATTTCATCAATGATGGAGTTCAATTTAGTGAAAAAAGTGTCTTTACGTCTTCACAAAATGTTGTCCACAGTAATAGAAAGGCGTTTGAACGTTTAGGCTCATCCTGGCAAGTTTTAAGGCTTTCTGGGACTTGTTTACCAACTATACCGAGTTGCGGGAACATTTATCAACGCTTATATACTTTACATTCTAAACCAATTATTACGTTTAACAGCTTCGTATTTAAAGACAAAAGGCAGACAGTTTGATGGTAAAACCTGGTAGGCCTGTCAGAGCATTGTACTGGGTATCACTCCCTCCTATGGTAATTTACTATAATGGCTTAAACTACCTAGCCAATACTTGATGGACGGTGTCCGGGAAAATGGTTAGGGGTCATGTTGAGTTGATTAGTATGGCAACTTATGTCCCCTCGTTACAGAAACTCCACATAGCCCTGCTGTACCATACCATGCTATGGCAAGGCGTACCAAGAAGGGCGATGGGGTATCTTAGTGGTTAAAGCCGTAGACCCGGGTTCGATTCCCCACATGGGTACAATGTGGAAAAACCATTTCAGGTGTCCCCCGCCGTGATATTGCTGGAATATTTGTAAAAACGGCGTAAAACCAAACTCACTCACTCACGAAACATGAGCAAAAACAACTCTTCTTAAATATATGCACACCGCATACGGTAGCGTCCCTGAGTATTATTCCAGCATTATCACGATTGAGAACACCCGAAATGCAGAATGTGGACAATTGAAGTTCCCCTATACGCTACACACAACCAAATGTTTTCCAATTGACTTCTATAGTAATGTTTTATTATATTTTTAAAACTAGCTAGGCATTCAACAGCCATTACCTGTTCATGTGTGCAAAGTCTGGCCTTAAAGCTGCAAAAAACAGAAATTCTGGCCAGGTGAGCCAGTGTCTATAAATTTATACAGGTGAACGCCCGCCCCTTAACTAAGGGCCTGATAACGTTATATTAAGAATGGTAAATGACACCTGACGTCACCAGTATAAGTTTACAATAAATCAATGTGGGCTTTTATTAATTTGCCGTTTCAGTTTTTTCTTTTTTGATTCTTTTTATGTGACAGAGATGTTAGAGATACATTCAAACAATGAGGTTGTAAAAATGTATTTAAAACAAAATAGTGGAAAAAGTCAAAATAGGGAATGTGGTCACAAATACGTCACATTGGGAAATGACCTGCATATGTCTATCATAAAACATTTTGAAAGCGTCAGTAAGGCATTGAATTGTTTAACCCTGATAAAACAACGTTTTAGCTAGAGTTGCATGACGCTCTTCGCAGAAAGAGCATGATCGATTGTACTTCAAAAGTTGTAAAATGTAGACACCAAAAGATAGTGCTGCAGGAATATTGCTCGATACAAAGGGATGGTTGACCATTGGAAAGTTGAAGTCATCCCTGTGTCACAGAATAGTGAGTGAGTGAGTTTGATTTTACGCCGCGATTTTAGCAGTATTTTAGCAATATCACGACGGGGGACAGCAGAAATGTATTCATGTCGGGAATGTAACACGAAGAGCGAACGCTTTCACCACTAGGCGACTCGTCCGCCCCCACACAATAGTGGGGATACTGCACTGCCAACCGGTATCCCCGCCCCAGCCGGGCGGCTCCATTGGTCCCACCCATCTCCGGCCCAGGTGGGTAGATCAGCGTGACCAACGATCGGTATCTGACTGACGATACAGCCCGAGTTAAACTGCTTGTCCAAATTCACGTGTTTTGATATTACCAGACCGAAATGTCGTAGCGGGTCTATATTATGCATGAGGAAACATACCCCTACAGAGGGGAGCACCATTGGTGCCCGTAGGGATGCCTACTTGCCAAAATTTCTTATCCCCATAACTGACATAGATGTTATCTATGAGCGTGAGTGAGTGAGTGAGTGAGTGAGTGAGTGAGTGAGTGAGTGAGTGAGTTGGGTTTAGCATCGCTTGTAACAGTATTCCAAGTATATGACGGCTCGTCAGCTTACTGTGGGAGGAAAGCCCGAAGTGATGCAGGCCTCAGACGTTTACCACTTCGGTGAAACCCACGAGCACGGGTATGGTGCTGAAAAACCTAGAAACATAATCGGGACGAACCGGGATTCGAACCCACGCTCGTGGCCCCTTATCTATGAGCGAGTCTAGCAATTCACATATTGTTTTCAATAATCAACCTTATATTTTGTACAGCAATTACATAGGAACTGTGCATAAAATAACATGGTGATATTTTAGTACTTCATGGTGTGTCCTCGCGGTAATGCTGAAAGCAATTGTTCCATTATGAGAGGCCCTGGTCCTTTGATTAACTGTTATCGACCGTTCCCCAGATATCGTGTATCGGGCCGTATAACGGATAAGGCCCCCACCAGTGAGGTACAATAAAATAGGCACCCGTGCTATTATACATGCTGGCTGATATTCGATTTTATATAATCTTCTAATATATCAAGTAAAGCCATTGTGAATCACGTTGCACCACGCTAATGCCTCTATAGCGGCGCTGGAAGGTTGACCGCTGGCATAAACAAATAGCTACTTATGATCAATACTGTTTAAAACCAGTTAATAACTATGTGCGTCAATGTTGGTGGCACCCAGACTCACATTAACTCATTCACAGCTGTAGATACTGTAAACAACATTACTTCTCTTCTATCCTGTACAAATCCCCGGGCAATGATGCACAAAATGTTCTCCTCAAATGTTCATGCTGGGTACAGTTTGCCGACGATCTGATGTGGTGAACTCGGGATGTCGGAGGATCAACCGTACTGTGGTCATGGTGCGTCATTTGATACTGGGGACGACGTTTACCTGATTGATTGAGCCCACAAAACAGGCTGCCATGAACCATAGGTTGGCCTAATCTGATATTGAACCAATGAACCATGCACATGTTTAAAGATTTAATTCTGCAAGCCGATATCGCCTCCGTAGGCGAGTGGTAGAGCGTCTGTCCGGAGAGCGGAAGGTCGGTGGTTGGATCTCCTGACGCGTCATGGTAAATGACGTTAAAATATGGTACTTGTTGTTACCCCGCAAGACGTGTGCGTGCGTGCGTGCGTGCGTGCGTGCGTGCGTGCGTGCGTGCGTGCGTGCGTGCGTGCGTGCGTGCGTGCGTGCGTGTGTGTGTGTGTGTGTGTGTGTGTGTGTGTGTGTGTGTGTGTGTGTGCAATGCTCTTGAAAGCGACCTTAAACCACACTTCTCTTCACCTCTGCAAGACCAGTGCCCCTAAGACGAAGACAAATGTATGTACTCCCTTGATCATCAGAATACCGTGCCCTACGACAAGTTTACACCCTTCATCCATCAAACACCTTGATACGATATTGATCACCTTAACACATTGCCCCAAATCGAGTGATTTCTTTTTTATCATAAGAACACCTTGCCCCAAGTCGAGTGTACTATCTTGTTTAAAAGGACGCCTTGTCCCAAGTCGAGTGTTCTATCTTGATAAAAGAAACGCCTTGTCCTAAGTCAAGTGTACTATCTTGTTTAAAAGATTGCCGTGCCTCGACATGAATGTACCTTTATATCACAAGAACTGCTTACCCGAGGACGAATTACCCCACACACACACACGTACGCGCATACACACACACACGCACGCACATACACACTCAAACTTTGAGGAGTGTACCATCTACTTATCAATACAACACAATGCCCAAAGACGAATTTGGTTTGTTTATCAACAGAGAACCTTGCCCAAAGACGAATGTATTTACTTTGCAATCTGAACACCTAGCCCCAAGACGATTGTACTTCCTTGATCATAAGAACACCTTGCCCCAAGGCGATTGTACTTCCTTGATCATAAGAACACCTTGTCCCAAGACGAGTGTACTTCCTTCATCATAAGAACACCTTGTCCCAAGACGAGTGTACTTCCTTCATCATAAGAACACCTTGCCCCAAGACATGTTCACTTCCTTGATCATGAGAACACCTTGTACCAAGACGAGTGTACTTCCTTCATCATAAGAACACCTTGCCCCAAGACATGTTCACTTCCTTGATCATGAGAACACCTTGTACCAAGACGAGTGTACTTCCTTCATCATAAGAACACCTTGCCCCAAGACATGTTCACTTCCTTGATCATAAGAACACCTGGCCCCAAGACGAGTGTACTTCCCTGATCATAAGACCACCTGGCCCCAAGACGAGTGTACTTCCTTGATCATAAGAACACCTTGTCCCAAGACATGTTCACTTCCTTGATCACCTTGACCCATATAGCAATATCTGTGTAAACTTTATTACATTTCTCTGCAAGTAAGATTAATTCATTGATAATAACATATTGCATTCAGACAGTTGGTATTAACAGTATTAATAATAATTAATATCTATCTTCAGTACATCTCTACCGGTTCCATCCAGTATCAAATGAACCGGTTTCCTGATCAGTTAATATACTCATGGCAGAAACAAATGCTGCTGAATTAGAACAGTTACGTTAAATATCACCTATATCGACTAATACGATACAACGATAGTCTCAAGTCTCTACTTCAGGTCGTCAACTTTGCGAAAACTGGTTTACTACACACACTGACTGGAGAGAATTTTCATACAGTATTATTTGTTTTCATCAATTATATAAGTTTAATGACATTGTCCTTCACACGCAGTTCTATCCCCACCTGTCACGCACGTTTATTTATTGGCATCAGCGCTGAGAGTGCGGAAACACAACGTGTTCGTAAACATAGACGCAAAGCAGGCCAAACAGCCACCACGTTCAAAGAACCCACCTTAAACCTCTCAAATGAGGGTTTGAAAAAAAAATTTGATGATAATTAAGAAGTAATCGTATAGAAATAACAAAATTGACTTTGCTCTGAAGCAACTTTAGGTCTTTTGAGAACCGGATTGGGCGGATAAAGCTACAACATTCAAAACCTCTCAAAGGAGGGTTTGTAAAAAACAAAATTATGAATAACAGCATAGAAATCTTGATTTTCACGGAAAACACTTACGAAAATGCACATGGTCGTGAAACATCAATGGGTGATAGAAGAACCAGTCTTGGCGAACCAAGCAACAACATCTTTAATAATTAACCGTTAATCATGTTCTAACACGAGACAATATTGGTAATCGGCTTGATTTCCATTCAACTGTCACAACATCTCATGTATAATAGACGATACATGATGCCAAAGGTAGGCAGTGTCTGGTACAGCTCTGCAGCAATGAATACACCTGTGGCTACTGATGCTACACATGTAGGCATTGTTTCACCTTGTGTTGGTCGTAATGGGATGATACGATCAATTATACAGGGGATAAAGGTGTTCCTATAAACACACGTGTACTTCCTTGAACTCAATGATTCTTTGGCGTCAGTGTCCGCTGTTTTCGTGTTATTTAATAAAATAAACACGAATACGCCCAAATGTTTTTATTTGTTTTGTTTTTTTGCTTGGTGACCGCTGTCGTGAAGTAAACTGTACATTCGCCATCGAATAACCGGAGTGGCGATATTACACCGTGAGCAAATGGAACTCTATCGGGATGTAAAGTCTCGTTTTGAAAGGCATCTTAGAAGTGATACGCATAAGGAAGAGAATGTATGGATGTCAACTTCTTTGTTATGAGGAACACAACGTTTCGGAGGGACACAACGTTTCGGAGTATATGCTTACTCCTTCATTTAGTGAATGATGAAAAAGTAAGTATATACTCCGAAACGTTGCGTTCCTCATAATAAAGAAATTGACATCCATAAATTCTCTTCCCTTATATTTTGATAAACATCTTTGTTGTGACAAATGACCTTAGAGAGCCCGCCGTCATATAGCTGGAATATTGCTGAGTGCGGCGTTAAACAACAAACCAACCAACCAACCTTAGAGAGCAGTTTCCCATTGTTCTAGCTTGGGATGACACCAGGCTCGTCAATGGGATCGTTCAGATGAGAAGTTTGTATCACCCGAGTGGTTGGTGGAGGTGAAGCTGGAACAGAGACGTATTGTGACGATATCAAGAGGCAGTAAACCGAATCTGTTTGTTTGTCATGAGGCGACGAACCACATCATGGGCGTCTTGTTTCAGACTTCCATTGTGTCCATATCCTTTCACCATTACCATCTGGGGTGTGCAGTGCTGACGATAACACCAAAATATTTGTCTTGTTGATAGGACAACTATTGAAATAGATATACACTGCTGTTCACGCCCTCCAAGTGCATTGTTTAGACGTTTCCTTCCATTGTGCTTTCTTTTAAGGAGCTATTTTGTGTGTCAGTTGGGCACTGTGATCTCTGGACCATGGTCATGATCAGTGATCACGATGTCCTTGATGAAACAGAATAGTGATGTTATTAACCGTGCGTATCACTGAACGTATAGGTCAATGACCTATAACGAACTTTACATATTAACCTTGTCTTAAAACAAGCAAGTGAAAAGGATTCAGTTATAGATTATGCTAATGGATCATAACAGAACGTCAAAGACTACACAACAATTACATAGTAGCAATGTACACAGAACGTCAAAGGCTACACAACAGTTACATAGTAGCAATATACACAGAACAGTTATCATTCCAATTATAAAACCGTAAGCTAACAATTTAGGTCAACACATGATGATAACAACCTTTAAACAATGTCCGACGCTGTAAAATAACACATTGTTTATTCTAGTCGTATATACGGGACACGCTTTTCCATGTGTTTCGGTAGGGCAGAATACGCCCTCCTTTCCGTCAATACCTGGTGTCAGCACTATTGTGTTTTACATATGCTTATGACATATTGCAAACCGTACAACAGAATCTGCCTCTCAGTAGAGATTTTTTGGGCTTTTTGCAGAATCTCAAAACCTTCCGTATCAAAGTAATTCAAACTTAACATTTCGGGTTTTTTGTGTCAACAAAATCAGAAAAGCGCCATCGTGTCACTGTATTGTCAGGTCAATGGTTGCTACGGTGTTAAGCAATAAACAACAACTTACTTTTTTAATGCAATTGTATATTAAACTTTCAAATTGTGAATTTTCCCTTTTTGTCGATCAATATTCCAGCAGTTCCAGCTTTCGGTGTCTACATTTCACAACTTTTGATTTACAATCGAACATGCCATGTCGACGAATATTTTATAGTTGTGAACTTTTCCAAATTTGATGCATCATTGACAAAGTGATATGCGATGCAATTATCTATTTTGTCTTGCACCGTATGTTCCAATGGTTTTTTTGTGTTTTTTGGGGGGTGGTGGGTACTAACGGTGGTACAGGATAAGCTCACCTTTTCTCGAACACCTCGTACCATCACCATTTGATAGTGATTCATAAATGCATATTCAAGATAAAGTCGAATTTTGCAAAGATTTCTTATGGATATGGAATTTGGCGCTTTTATTTACGATTCTGGAAAGGATTTTGTGGCTATGACCAGGAATGTGTAAGGCTGTCATCACGCTGGTGCTAAGCGCCATTCATGTTTCTCAAGTATCAAGCCGTTCCTTTGTCCATTTATCAACTCAGTGGCTATTGGTGGTATTGTTTTAGGTTTGTACTGTGGGTGCCATTACTATTTCTAAAACGTTCGCTTGAATGTTAAATAACTACATGCTGCTCTCTGATGGGCAAAGTCCACATCATCACAAGGCAGTACTACGTATAACTGCACAAACCTGTAAATGAGCGAGTGAGTGAGGGAGTATGGCTTTACACAGCTTTTAGCAATATTCCAGAAATATCATGGCGGGGGACACCAGAAATGGGCTTCACACAATGTACCCATGTCGGGAATCGATCCCGTGTCTTCGGCGTGACGAGCGAACGCTTTAACCACTAGGGTACCCGACCGCCCCCTGTAAACGAGAATTACGAATGTCATACATAGGTATCATTATAAAGGGGTAAGTTAAACACACTAATAGGTGCCTTAAACTAATTGGGGTTTTCTTTTCCTTTGTGGACACGCGGTCTTCTCTCTGTACTACTACTGTGTTGATGTGACTCTCTCATTCCTCTTTCCTGGGTTGGAAGCTACGGGACAGTGCACGTGGATGGTCCATTCATTATATACTCTGATAAACCATAACAATATTTCAAAATAAATTTCGTGAATGGAAAGCATTCCATCGTATACTGCTCCTTGTAATAAAATCTACAGGTTTTCTTTTCCTAACAAAATGTCACAAAACTGTTTATAGGCTTTGACGGAGATGACATTAATGACCGTTGACATGTGAATGATTAGTTTTCTTGGGAATCCGAAACGCGGGTTTTCTTGTGAAAGTCATGGAATAAGTCCCGGGTTTCTGGCGAAAGTCATGGAATAAGTCACGGGTTTCTGGTGAAAGTCATGGAATAAGTCACGGGTTTCTGGTGAAAGTCATGGAATAAGTCACGGGTTTCTGGTGAAAGTCATGGAATAAGTCACTGGTTTCTGGTGAAAGTCATGGAATAAGTCACGGGTTTCTTGAACAGGTTTATGACACATGTCGTTTTCTCCGCTCAATAGTTAAAGTTGACGTTGCTAAATACTTCAAGGTATCTACGTCTGTGGAGTGGAGTCAATTCCATCATCAGTGTCTTCCCGAACGTTAATGCAGAGGTTCGTTTCGTGATGAATCTCGTTTCTTCTTAAGAGAAGTTAATGAAGTGCATGACGTCATGGGAAGGAGGAGATGTCCTGATCCATTTCTTGTTTTAACATCTGTTTTGCCTTTTACGCCCAGAGGAATCTGCTTCGGCAAATAATCGAAAATATTTGTTCTCTGGCGTTGACGTTTTATTTTTACCGACGACAAAATGATCATTTTGTTGATATCCATGATGTTCATGACAGGTGTGGTTATCCTAACGAGATGATATGCCTGCACGTTGGTACATAGTCAGGGGTTAACACATGGTGCTAGGCTTTACGACTACAGTGTGATTGTCATTGTATTGCTTTTGTTAAATAACCCTCTACGGAAAAACTGCAAATGCATTCTGGTGACAGTTAATTTCAATTAATGCTCGAAAGACCAGTGCGGGACCTGGATGTTGTTGTGTAGGTATACCGTTGTGAGTCGTGATGTTCTTGGTTCCGGCGTTGCACACACCATCACACTACCTCCGCTGCAACTGTGGACTCCTTGTATGCAGTTTGGCGCAACCGTTCACGTCGACGTTCATACACCTTCCATCTGCACGGCGAAGATAAAAAGGTGCCTCCAACGTCGAAGTGGACATGGCACCACTGACGTCGTCGTTTACGATGTTGGTCCAACGAGATACGGGGGCTGTCTTGCTAGAGTACCCGCCTCACGTTCTACGGCGTCCGGGTGGGTATCCTACTTAATCCTGGTATGGCGGATGCTATAGAGGTTGCGTGTACGTCACTTGCCGTAGGTGAACAACCCGGATGCAGCAGTCCTGGGCCGTGGTGGTCAAACGTGTTTTACCGGATCTGGTTACGTGTTGTCCCTTGATGTTAGTAACGATTCCAGAGTCTCCTTGTGATGGGGATGCACCACGCCTTCGTCCGATTTTAATCCGCCCGTTTCCAAGCAACCGATGACGTTGCTTCTTCCTGTTCTACTCAGTGTAGGGATGTATTTGTTGTTGGACAATCACCCAAACAAAGAGGACAGGTAATCGCAAACACAGCACTTGCATAGGCTCTGTGTTTATGTTTCAAGTGGTTACACGCCAAATTTTAATATGTTTTGGCGGATAAACTACATTGGTTATTCCCTTCCATTGACAATTTATATTTTCTTATACGGGGTCGATGTGTCTGCTCAATAGCAGAAGCAATGTTGAGCCGACACTCAAACTGCCCCCACAGTAGACATTTGGAGGACATTTTACGAATCAGTGACAAAAATGATGTCCTTATGGTGTCCTAAATTCCTTATTTTTACCATATTTGTTTCCCGTGTTTTTACAGGTGAATGATTGACTTGCCTTAAGGTTTATGACCTTAATGGGGCAGGATACGCTCACCTTTTCGCAAACACCTGGTGTCATCACTATTTGATAGTGATTCATAAACACAGTCATGATACAGTCGGAATCCTACAATCGACTATGTTTTTGACAAAGATTTCTAATGAATATGGAAAGGGTTTTAGCGTTTTTATTCACTCTTCTTTACTTATCAGCAGCAGAATCTTTGCACTTGTACACAGCAGAACTATTTCAAATTTACCATATCGTTTTGTGTGTTTGGTTGGTGCATGCCGGGCATGCTTACCCTTTTCGCGAACACCTGTTGTCATCACTGATTTTCAGTGATCCATTCATATACTTTTTACAACTATTTTACCCCTCACGCCAAATTTTATTCAGTTTTGTCGGAGAATCTAGACTGACTTTTCCCTTGCATTGACAAGATATACAGTAAACTACGTTAATAACGAACACGCTTATAACGAACTGACGGATATAACGAACTTATTGTTTTTGTCCCGACCATTTGCTGTACATATGCTGTCAATGCTTATAACGAACTACGGTTATTACGAACAAAAACTAGTGGTCCCTTTGAGTTCGTTATAACCGTAGTTTACTGTACTTACACGTGGGTGCGATTTGATCAATCTGCACGATTGTGATCTGCAGTGTTCCTCAGCTGCGTTCAGGCAATGGCGACATGTTTGGACGACCAAATGCCATTACATTCACGATTCTCTATCGCGATGTGCACAATTCTACTTTTTAGTGAGTATGATTCTATCATATATATACATTCCTCTATCACAATAGCAAAATTAATTTAACACCTCTCTGAAATATGAATCATTTTGCGGTGATGAGGCGGAGGTGCTTTTCCTGCTTCTGACCGACATATTGGAAGTATAGGGTCCGAGTAGACGTGCTAAGCTCTGAGAGCAGCAAGTAGAGTGATGAAACCTCACTTAACCCCTAGTTAATCGATCGATCGATACAAGAAGATATGTGTACCCCAGTAACCATAGCACCACATGTGAATGTACCTCTGTCATGCAACACTACCAGGTAACGGGCGCTGTAAACATCAACAGGACACCGCTGACACACTGGGACATGAACTGTTCTGGAACATCCGGCCCCTACCACGATACAGAAATACTGCAATATCTTTAATACAGAGATGGCATTGAACGTTTTAGAATATTCATGTTTAGTGGCAGTGCGTTCATGACAAGAACTGGATATGCAACGTTCTGCAGTTCTCCCTGAGTCCCTAACATTTTCTGTCTGATTAAACCCCTCCTCCATACCATTTCCCCAAAGGTTGGTTGGTTTGTTGTTTAACGCCGCACTCAGCAATATTCCAGCTACATGAAGGCGGTCTGTAAACAATCGAGTCTGGACCAGACAATACAGTGATTAATATCATGAGCATCGATCCACGCAATTGGGATCGATGACATGCATCAACCAAGTCAGCGAGCCTGACCACCCGATCCCGTTAGTCGCCTCTTACGACAAGCATAGTCGCCTTTTTCGGCAAGCATGGGTTGCTGAAGACCAATTCTACCCCGGACGACGTTTTAAGGTGCCACAGCATGTCTGACATTGTATTCAAAAGTTCCTCCTCCGTCAATGTGCATCTGATATGGAAATCAATAATGAAAAATGAAATCTATGCAGTGAACAATTTCTAAAATAGGTAAATGAGGGATCACCATTTGACCGATGTAAATATTTATCGTTAATGTATCAAGTTTGAACCGAAACAGATTCCATTTGGCGTAAAGGGCAAAAAAGCTGTGAAACTAATATGAATGGACCACTGAAAATCGCGAAAAAGGAGGTCGCGAATTGCAACGTTTTATCAATAAGAAGCTGTTCTGGAGATATGGATGATATAAACGCTCACGTGAGCGCATGACTGGCTATGAGCGAACGATGGTTAGACTTGTGTAAGCCGATATGTACATGTAGAAAGCTGTTCGCAAATGAGGGTATTATCGTCTATTGTTGTATTTCATAAATGGGTAATAAGAAAATGTTGTTGTGTGGTCAGAGCCAGTTTTCGCACAGTTCGCAACATATATCTAAAAATATATTCTGAGCATGAATCATATCGAAATGCTTTATCATATATATTTTTTGACATTTTAAACAGGATAACCTCAGACATATATAACCTAACCCTAACCCTAACCCTAACCCTAACCCTGACCCTGACCCTGACCCTAACGCTAACCCTGACCCTGACCCTGACCCTGACCCTAACCCTAACCCTAACCCTAACCCTAACCCTAACATATATAACTTAGCTAGTGTGCACTCCATACCAACCGTGAGAGTAGATTGGATCTGGTGTTTGTGTGACCTGGCCAAATGTGTCATAATGCAGGAATTGTTGGTCATACTATTAACCATTTCCAACTCAGATTCGACGTGGAATGTTCTCACAGTTTTGATATATGAACATAGCAGTATTACGTTGGTTCACTTTTTGTCATCGAGGTGTGTGCATGAAGGAAGGGGTGGGAGTGATTTACAATTATTGCTTCAGGGAAAAGTTACTTCAGCTGTCTTACCTTTACTAACTAGAACTGAAAGCTACTAAATACATGCAATAAAATTTATATTCTACGCGATTGTAGCTGTTTCTGTTTACTGCCATGTGCCACGTTCCTATCACTTCTTATCAAATGTCTTTAAGGTTCATCGTGTAATCATGGGGTTGGGAAGCCTAGTGGTTAATCCTGAGTTGTGTTAATCCTGATCCACTTATATCGCGGCGTGTTTATGATGGAGGGATGGCCCAGGATGCAAACGCTGACCACGTTGTTGAAACCCACCGTCACGAGAACCGTATTAGGTGTAATGTGATTAAAGCGATCGCTCGTCACTGCGAAAACCTGGGTTCGATTCTCTACATGAATATAATGAATGAAGCCCATATCTGGTGTTTCCCGTCGTAATCACTCACTCACTCACTCACTCACTCACTCGCTCGCGCGCGCGCGCGCACGCACGCACGCACGCACGCACGCACGCACGCACGCACTTTTCATGAAGATTCCCACGAACACACGATGAGGAAGTAAGAGTTGTGTCACGCCTCAACAGAGTAATGTCACTTAGTAAACATCCCCGCAACGCAATTAATACTCCCTTGGCGGTAATTTAATTATCCAAGGTCTCTCGATACACACAACACACAACAGATTAGGTAACAGGTTGATCAATAGATGGATATTTTGGACGAACAAAGGTATCTTTGTACATGTCTCAGTGTCCAGTGATGTTTGCAGCGATTGATCCTACCCTTTTAAGTGTCACGTATGAACGTACAAAGTCTCTGTACTCACAATACATCCAGAGAATGGTCATCACTTCCATAGGCACTCGCGTGTAGCTTTGTTTCATTCTAACTCACTTTCATTCACGGCTTGAGTTTACCTTAACTCACTTTGATTTATTTCTATAGTTTACCTAACTAGCTTCAATCACGTCTGAGGCGGTCGGGTAGCCTAGTGGTTTGATTCCCGACATGGGTACAATGTGTGAAGCCGATTTCTTGTGTCCCTTGCCGTGATATTACTGGAATATTACTAAAACGGCGTAAAAACCACTCACTCAATCACTCACGTCTTTCACACCTCTTGTTTACCTTAACTCACTTTACCTTATTTCTATAGTTTACCTTAACACTCTTTCATTTATGCCTATAGTTTACCTTAACTCATTTTCATTCACGTCTATAGTTTACCTTAACTCACTTTCATTCACGTCTATAGTTTACCTTAACTCACTTTTATTCACGACTATAGTTTACCTTAACTCACTTTCATTCATGTTTATAGTTTACCTTAACTCACTTTCATTCATGTCTATAGTTTACCTTCACTAGCTTTCATTCATTTCTATATTAACATTATTGTTGTCGATAGTTTATCCCAACTCACAGAGTTTACATTTAACTGGTCGCGCACTTTAAAGACGTTTATAATGTAAGGGAGGTTACTCCTGATCTACGCATACAGTCAGTACACCCTGCTGCTGAAACTATTGATCTGCTCAAGCACGAACTCTGATCCTTGCATTCTCGTTCAGACAGTTGTACGAGTTATCTCCCATGTATCGTATACCGTGGGGACAATTATCAAGGTGCCATGTGACGAGACAAGGTCTTCGACGTTATATACCCTGGTTATGTGAAGTGTTACATTGCCATCTACAGTATGTATATGAAGACGGGTGATGCTATACTTTATAAATCCATCACGGTGTTACCCAATATTGCATTAGGTTCCTGACAACCTCGGGGAAACCTAGTAATCAGTAACCATCTTCCAAACCTAGATTTTTGATCAGTTCCCTTCCAAACCTCGGTTTTGAATGGGTGACTATGAAACCTGCTTTAAAGTTTTACATTTCAGTTGTTATGCCTAGGTTTTACTGGACGATTCTTCAACAGCTCTCTTAATATGAACAATACTGATTTTGATTGGTTGAAAGACCATTTTTGAGGGGTATCATTACTATTTGATAGTTACTCATAAACATGATACACCCATGAATTGTTGTTCATCTTAATTGAAGAAACGTCCAGTTGTAAAACCTAGGCATAACAACTGAAATGTAAAACTTTAAAGCAGGTTTCATAGTCACCCATTCAAAACCCGTGAATTGTACAATCGACTCTTCTAAATGTCTACAATATGTTCAAGATCCATGGAAATATTGAACAATAAGTTATAACCAGCGCACAAATGTACATTATGCACGTCGCTATATGAATGCAATAATGAAAGTGACGTTAAACCCCATTTCACATCAAATACATCTCAACGCCTGTCTCGTCACTGCCACTTCTACATCACCACGACCTGTTGAGGCATCCTGGACCAGACAAACAGTGGTCGATTGCATGAGTTCAAATCAGCAAATAGAAGAAGTTAAACAAAGTGACAAAGTCCTTTCCATATCCAATAGAAATCTCACATAAAGCAGAGTCGATTGTACAATTCCGACTATACCATGAGCTTATGTTAACATATCACTATCAAATAGCAATGATACCTGGTGTTCGCGAAAATGTAAGCGTAAACTACCCCACCGGTGGTACCTGTCACAAACACACGGAAAGGCAAGTCAATTGTTCACCGAAACAATATGGGAACTTATGGTACAAGTCAAAATAGGGAATTGTATCAGACCTCATTTTGGTCACTGATGTGTCAAATTTGGAAATGTCCTCCAACCTTTTGAAAGCTTACAACACCGGATTCTTTTCACATCACTATAGCTCTCTTCCCTGGCCATCCGAGGTTTTCATATGGCAAAAGTTAATCTGCCATGACCATATGGCAGACAAACTACAATCGTATGAAAAGATCGGGGGTGCTTTAACATTATTTTAGTAGCATATACTATATATATTCACATGACCAAACAGCTCTCATTTTGTAACAACCCGATCTACGAGTGATAGTTGGGATACCGTCTCGTGATCCTTGACACCTTGGGACGTCAATGAAATGTTTTATGTATATTTTAAGGGGGACAATGCTATTGTAATATCAACATGCTCAGCACACAGCTCTTTGACTACTGACTGTTTGGGTACATCTTATCGCGTTAATAATGACATCATTGAGCTGGAGTCGTGTATGTATTGTGCTCGTTTGTTTGTTTGTTTGTTGTTAAACGCCGCACTCAACACTATTCCAGCTATATGATGGCGGTTTGTTAATAATCGAGTCTGGACCAGACAATATAGTGATTGACATCATGAGCATCGACCTACGCAAATGGGATATGATGACATGCATCAACCAAGTCAGCGAGCCTGAACACCCGATCCCGTTAGTCGCCTTTTACGACAAGCATAGTCGCCTGCTACGGAAAGCGTTGGTTGCTGAAGACCTATTCTAACCCGGGTCTTCACGGGTCACATGTATTGTTAGTATCCCTGACACAAAATGTCGCCGACTTCCTTAACGCTGGGGCCTTCCGAGCCGCCTGGTGTACGATCACATCTGTAGCATGCAAAACCACATTGATGATATAAACTTCCGGGCAAAAGCAACTTATAATCTTGTTCAGTAGCTCCATAAAAACAAACAAAGACAGGTGTTAACTATACTCAACAACAAAAGTTCCTGTGACACCAATATTTAAGTGTATTTTTCAAACAAGTAATTTTTTGTTTTAAATATTGTAGTACATGTATGGAATCAAGTCACAAAAACGCAACTGCTACAGAAAAGCATGCATTCTATGCAAAAGTTGACTTTTATGCAAACCCCATGCATTTCACTACCCAAGAATGGGTATAAAAATATGTGCGTTAATGGAATTCCATATGCATTGTTTAGCATCGTGCTGACAACAACCACTCAGAAAAACAACAAAATTACGCAATTATCCAACATTACGAAATGCCACGCCTGCCCGAAAATGCGCGTCTGCGAGCCATTGGTATGCTTGAAGCACCGTCGAGTCAACGTAATGTTGCAAGACAATTTAACGTCCATTTGGTGTTTATTGCAACGTTGGCAACAGACGAATGCAGTCAGAGACCATCCTCGGAGTGGCAGGCCACGCGTAACCAATAATCGACAAGACAACTGGATTCGAACAACACACCTACGAAATCGATTCCAGCCAGCAACAGTGACTGCAAGAAGCATCCCTGGCCTTCGACGAATATCTTCACAAACCGTACGTCGTTGCCTCAGATGTCCAAGGATTGTCGCCAGAAGACCCGCCAGACGTCCCATTTTAACAGGAAACCACCGTCAAGCACGCCTACAGTGGTGTAGACAGCGTCTACGCTGGACGGCCAGGCAGTGGTGACAAGTTCTATTCACTGACGAATTTCGTTTTCACCTCAGCCACAGCGATGGACGGATTCGAGTGTACCGACGTCGAGGTGAACGTTACGTCAATCATTGTGTTATGGAAGAAGATCGGTTAGGGGGCGGCAGCGTTATGGTATGGGGCGGGATTACAGCAAGACAGTGAACCCGTTTGATAGTGGTAGAGGGAAACCTAAATGGACAGCGCTACCGCGACGAGATCATCGGCCCTGTTGTTCTACCGTTTTTGCGTCGCCATGGCCCAGGCATTACCTTTCGAAATGACAACGCCCGGCCACCTATTGCTCGACTTGTTCAGGATTCTCTTAAACAAAACAACGTGAATGTCACCCCCTGGCCGGCTCGCTATCCTGATCTCTCATCAATCGAGCACATGTGGGATGAGATGGATCGGCGCCTTCGACGTCAACCACGTGTTCCACAGACAATCCAGGAGCTTCGAAACATGCTCCAGCAGATATGGACAGATATCCCACAGGACTTTGTGCGACGCCTGGTCCTTTCCATGAGACGAAGATGTGTTGCTTGCATCGCATCCAGAGGTGGACACACACGCTATTGATATGTCAATTGACATTTTGGCATGTTCATGGGTTTTTTATGAAATCAAGCATTTTCTGAAGTCAGTATGGCAAAGTAAACCATTTGAACACATACAGGAGTCTTTTATCTGTTGCAAACCGAAATTGTTTCAGATTTGGTAAAAAACATAACTTTGCATTAAAACTTATTCAATGTCACAGGAACTTTTGATTTTCAGCGTATATGATGATTATTTTAATGAAAGGAATTATATTTATGTTTCTCCAAAATTCCAAAATCGATAGTGCACTTGCCATATGACATGGGGTTAACATCAAAAAATACTTTAAGACGAGTCAAACAGAGTCCACTCAATAGGTGACCAAATCCTGTGACAAGATATGTTCTCAGTAGCGTTCGTGACAACCCCCTGTATCAATGCACGCCAAAATACGTCTTCTCGTGGATGTTATCAGGGGCCGGATGACGTCAGCAGGAATTCTGCTCCACTAATCTAATAAAACCTGTTCAAGCTGCTGTATGTTTGCTGGGGGAGGTACGCGTTGTCTCAGCTGTCGATCACGATGATCCAAGAGATGCTCTGTGGGATCCATGTCTGCAGAACATGCTTGCCATGTTAACGTTGTGCAGATATTGCTTAAAGGTCTTGTGGAATGAGGTCGTGCATTGTCCTGCTGCAAAAAGGTATCTTTCGACAGTCAGATGTACCAGTGCCGTCGTCGCCGTTCATGCTGCCGTCACGTATCTGTTACGCAGGTGGATTGTCTGGATGTAGAGGTCATCAACTGTTGTTGGGACCGTTGGTCTTCCCAATCTTGGACGGTCTTGTGTCGGGCCTGTTTGCTGATAACGCAGGTTTTTGCAAATCTGCCGTTGAGAGGCACCCATATCGGTCATACCAATAGCTCTCAGACTGTCACGTTCTTCAAGTCTCGACATTTCTCAGATGTTCTTTTTTATGCTGCATCATTGCTTTGTCCCACACCAGTATTTATGTAATAATTATGCAAGAAAGTTTTTAACAGTTCCCAAAAATCCTGTTTTTCCCATTTTTCATTATTGCACGAAAGTCACTGAATCTTGCAAAATCCTTTCATGTGCGCACAGGGTATGTTTTGGTGAATGTTTTCTGATAACGTTCTAACTTATCCAATGTCTTTAATACAGATAAACTTTAATTTACTGGTGATAAGTTGCTTTTGCCCGGTAGTTAACCAGTGAACCCGGTAGTTAAAACCACGCCTTCATGGTACACGGTCATTAGTAGTGGACTTTCCAACTGGGTCACAAGGGTACCCGGTAGTTAAAACCACGCCTTCATGGTACACGGTCATTAGTAGTGGATTTCCCAACTGTGTCACAAGGGTACCCGGTAGTAAAAACCACGCCTTCATGGTACCCGGTCATCAGTAGTGCACTTTCCAACTTGGTCACAAGGGGACCTGGTAGGAAGACTCGGCGGTCAAGGGACTGCAAGCGGTCATAATTAGAATCGCGTGCATCCCGGACAAGGTCAATAATACACTGTAAAATTGTGGTTTAAATGTAAACACAGACAAGACACGTCTAATGTTAGGAATGTGTTTAAATCCCAAACGGAATACACTCTTCTATCTAAACGCATTTAGGTCTCGCAGCCTTAACGCCATCTAAACATCCATATAGCCCATAATCTAAACATGTTCATAATTTAAACGCCTTAAAGCATGTTTAGATTTTAAACCTATTTAAAGTTTAAAATGTAAACCTATTTGAATAAAGTGCATATCATTAGACAATATGGAAACCTGCAAATTAGATTCCCGAGCACTTGCATAACACATATACCCGCAGGACTTACAACGAACTTGGTACAATAGTAAGATACACATGTACAACTTAACCAAACTCAGTTAATGGCGACCAGGAGAATTGACACTTGTGACGACAATGATCTCCGCAGCACAGGTGGTTGCGTGAGGGACTACCAAGACACTTGTGACGACAATGATCCCCGCAGCACAGGTGGTTGCGTGAGGGACTACAAAGACACTTGTGACGACAGTGATCTCCGCAGCACAGGTGGTTGCGTGAGAGACTACAAAGACACTTGTGACGACAATGATCCCCGCAGCACAGGTGGTTGCGTGAGAGACTACAAAGACACTTGTGACGACAATGATCCCCGCAGCACAGGTGGTTGCGTGAGGGACTACAAAGACACTTGTGACGACAATGATCTCCGCAGCACAGGTGGTTGCGTGAGAGACTACAAAGACACTTGTGACGACAATGATCCCCGCAGCACAGGTGGTTGCGTGAGGGACTACAAAGACACTTGTGACGACAGTGATCTCCGCAGCACAGGTGGTTGCGTGAGAGACTACAAAGACACTTGTGACGACAATGATCTCCACAGCACAGGTGGTTGCGTGAGGGACTACAAAGACACTTGTGACGACAGTGATCTCCGCAGCACAGGTGGTTGCGTGAGGGACTACAAAGACACTTGTGACGACAATGATCTCCGCAGCACAGGTGGTTGCGTGAGGGACTACAAAGAAGAGGTTGGAGGTTCCAATCCCGCCGAGGTTTAAAATTCTATTTGTTCATAACTGTGTTGTTTGATTTCTCTCATACAGGAAGCTGACAATAAACAGTATATTTGATTAATACAACAGACTCTTAACTGTTTTAGTTACCGCTACCCACCATCCCCAAATTAAACAATGAATACTGCTGCAATAGCTGTCACTCCGCCACCGCCCCCCCCCCCCCCCCCCCCCCAATAGAATCACCCATTTATTAAATATTGGAAATTTCAAGGGGGTATGTACATTAAGTCCCAAAACGTGTTGATGTTTTGTTTAGTATCTAAACATATTTTACAGTGTTCTTTAAATTCTACATCCTGATATTCGTATTTATTCTTATTTCGTGTTGGTTTCGCGTCTCGCACGCTGCTACAAATAGCCGCTCGCAGTCACCTGACTGCCAACCCTTACCCGGATTGTAATCACGTGCGCGTGATCAAAACAAAGCGTTTTCAACTTTTGTGGATAAATAAAGTGAAAATACTCGTTTTTCTTTTACTGTTGAAAGAAATGAAGTCATCTGAATGTTTTAAATTGATGTTGAGCCATTGGGTGCTCCAAATTAAAATAAGAAACATCTAACCTACAGTGTAACGAACTAGAGTTTCAAAACACAGTAAGTTTAACTCCAAATTTTAACAATATATCGGTGCTGTATAGTACGATGTCGTGTTTGGGGAGTCTTTGACTTATTGAAGCCACAACAAATGAAACGGTTGCTTGTCATATTGGCAGACTGTTGTTTTCCGTTTGTTTCTGATGGTGTACATCTGTCAACAAAAAGGTTAAATACAGGCGAACTTTACGGAGGGTTTTTCCCAAAACGTAATGACATGGTTTAAGCAGTGTTTTATTAACAGAGTTTCAGTTACTTCTCGGCACATCAGCTTGATGCAGGAGGAAATAATCGGATCTTAGCACGCAGAACGCACTCGAACTGCGGCGCCATAGACAACCCGGCCAACCGTGAATTCAGGAAGAATATTGGACACAACTCAAAGAAACAGGACTTTTTTTAACAATACAGCTGTATGCAGTGAAGAAATTACCAAATTTTATTGTATTTTTTTATATTGTCCACAAAAACACTTTACATACGCCGCAGTCTTTAAAACAATGTATTCTTCCACGTGTTAGCCTTTGTCTCTTCAGTAACAATTATTACTCACATACATGTATTGCCTTGTTCAATTGTGACGTCGCAATATCAATATTGACATTATTTAGCACTGCTTCTGTATTGTATAAATACGTAATGCCTGTTCTAAAACATAACCCTCTCCGTGAGATAGTTGTAATTGTCAATACACGGGCAAAAGCTCACTTATATACTGATGTTTGGACACAAATGGCATGAGTAAGTGTGGGAAAAGTACTTTCCTAAATCCACATCAAAGACATGGTTATACGCAGTGAAGTTTCTATTAGGTTGTTGAATGTCAGTTTACCTGTGGTCTGACAGGGTGTGTCCCCGTGATCTCGTGCTCAACCGTCATCAGCGCTATCTCCGCATCGTGGTATGTTCTGGCACAAAGGAGCAAGTCAGGGCATTGTTCAACCCATTAAAGCCACATCAAGTGACCTCCGAACTGCTGCTGGACTGATGGCTGAGCGTCACGCTATCATGTGTATATCGTTGGCATTAACCTTCACAAACTGCCAGTAAGACAATGATCAGGGGCGCGGCATAGCCAGCGGATCGTGGTATCGTGCACTGCTTTAGTGTTGAACAGGCGGAACCTTCCTGAAGACCATGTTTGTCAATGGTATTACATGTCGTAAGCATAATTAATAATGCTAGCCCTCACAAATACATGCAAAGGCAAGTTAAGCGTTCACCTGAAAAAACACGGACACACATGGTTCACAGTAGAGAATTTTATATGACATCATTTTTGTCACTGATGCCTCAAATTTTGAAATGTCCTCCCCACGTCTATCATGTGTACGTTATGGAAAGTTTACAGAAGCCCGTAACCTTGATCAAACAGTTATTG
The DNA here is from genome assembly GCF_023055435.1 of Haliotis rufescens. NCBI lineage: Eukaryota > Metazoa > Mollusca > Gastropoda > Lepetellida > Haliotidae > Haliotis > Haliotis rufescens. Next base: position 1,866,254 of record NW_025964013.1, on the reverse strand, counting down.
AACCTTAAACCTTGTTAAATGTTGACACCAAACGCTGGATCGGCTGGAGCATTTCTCGACATAAAAAGAAAAGTCAACTATTGGAAAGTTGATTAAAAGCGACAAAATCCTTTCCATATTTTTAAGTGAGCTCTGCCAAACGCAGAGTCGATTGTACGATTCTATATCATGAGCATGTTTTTATAAATAACTACCAAATAGTGATGACACCAGGTGTTCACGGTGGGGTCGTCCTTGTGGACAGTGGGTGGCTTTTTTGGTCTTTTGAAACTCTCAATCTTTATGCCTAGAAATAACTATGAAAGAGATGAGGTGGTTTCACTAGTTTCCTTTATGTCCAGGTCACGTGGGTAAATTAGCGGAAGCTGTTTGAACATGAGTGAACGATATCAGATCATAAATATGGCAGGTCCTTGGTTTTGATTTTGCCAGTCCGGAAAGAAATTCCGTTGCACATGCAGAGAGAAACAGATCTGCAAGAAGGGCCCAGTTGGTGCCTATAGGATGCCTACTTCTTACCTAAACATCTCACCCCCAAAGTTTAAATCGATAATATCAATATCGTATCTCAGCATTTTTTCCAAGTGTCCATCTATCTCACAATCTTAATCTTAAGGTGCTCAAAAGTGTTCAAGCACCTCACAACCTAGGTCGTATGCTGGTCCCAAGTGTACATCTATCTCATAATCTGGATCGTATTATGGTCACAATTGTCCATCTATCACACAATCGACCGCATGATGGTCCCAAGTGTACATCTATCTCACAATCTGTATCGCATGATGGTCACAAGTGTCCGTCTCTCACACAATCTGGACCGTATGATGGTCACGGATGTCCGTCTATCACACAATCTGGATCGTATGATGGTCACAGATTTCCGTCCTTCATACAATCTGGATCGTATGATGGTCACAGATGTCCGTCTATCACACAATTTGGATCGTATGATGGTCACAGATGTCCGTCTATCACACAATTTGGGTCGTATGATGGTCACAGATGTCCGTCTATCACACAATTTGGATCGTATGATGGTCACAGATGTCCGTCTATCACACAATTTGGATCGTATGATGGTCACAGATGTCCGTCTATCACACAATTTGGATCGTATGATGGTCACAGATGTCCATCTATCTAACAGGTTAGATCGTATGGTGGTCACAAGTGTCCGTCTATCACACAATTTGGATCGTATGATGGTCACAGATGTCCGTCTATCACACAATTTGGATCGTATGGTGGTCACAAGTGTCCGTCTATCACACAATTTGGATCGTATGATGGTCACAGATGTCCGTCTATCACACAATTTGGATCGTATGATGGTCACAGATGTCCGTCTATCACACAATTTGGATCGTATGATGGTCACAGATGTCCGTCTATCACCCAATTTGGATCGTATGATGGTCACAGATGTCCATCTATCACACAATTTGGATCGTATGATGGTCACAGATGTCCATCTATCTAACAGGTTAGATCGTATGGTGGTCACAAGTGTCCGTCTCTCACACAATCTGTATCGTATGGTGGTCACAAGTGTCCGTCTCTCACACAATCTGTATCGTGTGGTGGTCACAAGTGTCCGTCTCTCACACAATATGTATCGTATGGTGGTCACAAGTGTCCGTCTCTCACACAATCTGTATCGTATGGTGGTCACAAGTGTCCGTCTCTCACACAATCTGTATCGTATGGTGGTCACAAGTGTCCATCTATCTCACAATCTGTATCGTATGGTGGTCACAAGTGTCCGTCTCTCACACAATCTGTATCGCATGATGGTCACAAGTGTCCTTTTATCACACAATCCGGACCGAATGATGGTCACGGATGTCCGTCTATCACACAATCTGGATCGTATGCTGGTCACAGATGTCTGTCTATCACACAATCGACCGTATGATGGTCACAGATGTCCGTCTATCACACAATCTGGACCGTATGATGGTCACAGATGTCCTTCTATCACACAATCGACCGTATGATGGTCACAGATGTCCTTTTATCACACATTCTGGCCCGTATGATGGTCACAGATGTCCGTCTATCACACAATCTGGATCATATGATGGTCACAGATGTCCATCTAATCTAACAGGTTAGATCGTATGGTGGTCACAAGTGTCCGTCTATCACACAATTTGGATCGTATTGTGGTCACAAGTGTCCTTTTATCACACATTCTGGACCGTATGATGGTCACAGATGTCCGTCTATCACACAATCTGGATCATATGATGGTCACAGATGTCCATCTAATCTAACAGGTTAGATCGTATGGTGGTCACAAGTGTCCGTCTATCACACAATTTGGATCGTATTGTGGTCACAAGTGTCCTTTTATCACACATTCTGGACCGTATGATGGTCACGGATGTCCGTCTATCACACAATCTGGATCGTATGATGGTCACAGATTTCCGTCCTTCATACAATTTGGATCGTATGATGGTCACAGATGTCCGTCTATCACACAATCTGGATCGTATGATGGTCACAGATTTCCGTCCTTCATACAATTTGGATCGTATGATGGTCACAGATGTCCGTCTATCACAAAACCTGGATCGTATGGTGGTCACAAGTGTCCTTCTATCACACAATCTGGATCGTATGGTGGTCACAAGTGTCCTTCTATCACACAATCTGGACCGTATGATGGTCACAAGTGTCCGTCTATCACACAAGCTGGACCGTATGATGGTCACAGATGTCCGTCTATCACACAACCTGGACCGTATGATGGTCACAGATGTCCATCTATCACACAATCTGGGTCGTATGCTGGTCACAAGTGTCCTTCTATCACACAATCTGGATCGTATGATGGTCACAAGTGTCCTTTTATCACACAATCTGGACCGTATGATGGTCACAGATGTCCGTCTATCACACAACCTGGACCGTATGCTGGTCACAGATGTCCATCTATCACACAATCTGGGTCGTATGCTGGTCACAAGTGTCCTTCTATCACACAATCTGGACCGTATGATGGTCACAAGTGTCCTTTTATCACACAATCTGGACCGTATGATGGTCACAGATGTCCATCTATCACACAATCTGCGTCGTATGCTGGTCGAAAGTGTCCTTCTATCACACAATCTGGACCGTATGATGGTCACAAGTGTCCTTTTATCACACAATCTGGACCGTATGATGGTCACAGATGTCCGTCTATCACACAAGCTGGACCGTATGATGATCACAAATGTCTGTCTATCACAAAATCTGGATCGTATGATGGTCACAATTGTCCATCTATCACACAATCTGGATCGTATGATGGTCACAGATGTCCATCTATCTAACAGGTTAGATCGTATGATGGTCACATATGTCCATCTTTCTAACAGGTTAGATCGTATGATGGTCACATATGTCCATCTATCTAACAGGTTAGATCGTATGATGGTCACAGATGTCTGTCTATCACAAAATCTGGATCGTATGATGGTCACAGATGTCCATCTATCACACAATCGACCGTATGCTGGTCACAGATGTCTGTCTATCACACAAGCTGGACCGTATGATAGTCACAAGTGTCCGTCTATCACACAATCTGGACCGTATGATGGTCACAAGTGTCCGTCTATCACACAATCTGGGTCGTATGATGGTCACAGATGTCCATCTATCACACAACCTGGGTTGTATGCTTGTCACAAGCGTCTATCCGTCTCACAAACTGGATCGCATGGTGGTCACCAGTCTTCATCTCTTTCTGAATTGTATAATTGTATAATGCTCACAAGTGTACATCTCTTGCAATCAGGACTTTCAATGTTTAAATATGGTTTGTTCGATGATTTAAAGAAATTATTATATGGTGAAATAGGTGACTAATGGTATTAACTTCTGCAATGACAAGATGAAAGATGCTGTAAGTGTAGTATGTGTAGACAATAAGTTTCAACAAATATTTCTCTCATTATGGTGTATATGCGGCACACATCTCCACACATTACATATATTCGGGTGTTCAACAAACACTTATAACATAAACTATAAATAGAAACAATTGAGAACGGCCAATGAAATCAGAGACGGTGTCACGTGATGTCCATATATCATTCAGTAGGTCCGTAAAGAAGCTATAGTTCGCGTCGTTTCGTAAAGCAGGTTTCAGTCTAGAAATCAACTTTCCCTTGCAGTGGAGTTGACGAGTATTCTGGATTGGGTCCGTACAAGAGACTGTTCATAGATAACACACCAGTCGGTATGTGAAAATTTGTGTTTGTCAATTGGCATCAACATAAAAGGTATGTGTCATCAGCATTTTTTGTAATGTATTTCTAAGAATACATCTGTATTGGATCTTAGGATGGTTTCTTTTTCATAATGATATGGCATACCCCTGAGCTATTGAGGGAGAGTAACTACATCATAAACTACTGGCATATAGACCTTATTGAGAGTAATTCTGATGATGATTTTTTATAAAGAATAACCTTAAGACACATATAATTCAAATGGGTATGAATGATGTTGATAGACTTATTATTATCATGATTGTTTATTGATTATTACATAAACAAGCATGACATAGATGTTAAATAATATGAAAGTTTTCACTTACAGTCTCTGATGGAAATTCACGGCAGAATGTCCCCACCACGAAGCGTTCTCAGTGTAGTGTTGTTTGTTGGATTTGTGTGCTGTAAGTGTCTGTTAATTATCAAAGAAAATATAAACATTATGTATTTACTATATAAGTATACCGAGAATATACCAACATTCCTTTGCTATTGTCATGTGAGGTCATTGATCGGGGATGTTATGACGTCAGCACGGTGTACAGCCCGAAGAGGCACGTGTGTGTGTGTGTGTGTGTGTGTGTGTGTGTGTGTGTGTGTGTGTGTGTGTGTGTGTGTGTGTGTGTGTGTGTGTGTGTGTGTGTGTGTGTGTGTGTGTGTGTGTGTGTGTGTGTACGTGTGTGTGTGTGTGTCTGTGCGTGCGTGCGTGCGTACGTCCGTGCGTGCTTGGGTACGTGCGTGCGTGTGTGTGTGTGTGCGTGCGTGCGTGCGTGCTTGCGTGCGTGCGTGCGTGCGTGCGCGTGTGAGTGTTTGTGTAAAATTGATATAAATATAAAATATATACACACACACAAAAGAAAATGAGAAATAAACAAATATATGATTACGAATGTAAGTAATTAGATATAGAGTATAATATTTGATGTATCATTTTCATGTCTTTACTTGCTCTCCATATTTATGCCTTAGTTCCTGTTAAATTTATCATTCTATGTATTTTATTCATCTGTACTTTATCTTAGTTAATTTGAGTAATGGGATACATTGAGGGGTTGTGTCGCTGTGTAATTATCTTTCCAGTGTTTACTGCATTAATGTCCTGTATTTCTCCGTTTGCTATGATAACATACTTTCTATTCTGTGGTTTCAGTTATTAATGCGTCATTCGATTGTCGACGCCGAGGACAGAGATGCGAGAACGGGGGTACATGTTCAAAAAACGCGGCAAACTGCACGTGCGCGCCTGGATTCGACGGATACGACTGTTCGATTAATAGTAGTAAGTATTATTAATATCTGTAGGCGATTAACTAAAACTATATTGTTTATGGTGATTTATTTAACATCATCATCATCATCGTCGTCATCATCATCAACAACAATATCATCATTTTAATCGGTGAAACAGAAAAACGAGCCATACATGTAGCCACTGACACAAGCAACTTTTGGGGACTAATTAGATTTATGGCCCCAGGTGTTGGTTTTATCCCTTGACATTTTACCTGGTCTATGATCAACTGTTGACTGTTTTACCTGGTCTATGATCAACTGTTGACTGTTTTACCTGGTCTATGATCAACTGTTGACTGTTTTACCTGGTCTATGATCAACTGTTGACTGTTTTACCTGGTCTATGATCAACTGTTGACTGTTTTACCTGGTCTATGATCAACTGTTGACTGTTTTACCTGGTCTATGATCAACTGTTGACTGTTTTACCTGGTCTATGATCAACTGTTGACTGTTTTACCTGGTCTATGATCAACTGTTGACTGTTTTACGCTATTCGTGTTTTAACTTTATTCATCATACCGAATACGAAGACATTTTTCTGAATGTATGAGTCACTCCGCATGTAACATTACAGTTACAACGTATGACAATTACTAACACCGTGTGTGTTCATGAACACATTACAAATCATCAACGAAATAGGAAAACTACATACAATATTGACTCCTAATTTTCTCCCTTTCTGAGCGTGTTTCTACACGTTTTAGCAACAGGCCAAGCGTCTGGGTTAGGTATAATACAAGGTACTATTGTGGGTATGGGAATTATTTTTAAAAGTCAAGACAAATAGTTTTCTGAACTGTTCCCGATTTCAACTCAAAGGCACAATGAACTAAAGCTTGGAGTCGTGTCACAATATTCACTCCTGTTTACATTATAATTAGTTGGCGGAGTATTATATCATCTATTTCCGATGTGAATTCGAGCATCACTGCATCCAAACCTGGCCAGTGTACACTGTATCATGCCTTCAATGTAAGATTTACATTAGAAAACTCCTTAAAACACCTGTGGCGTTAGAGTTGTGTATCGCCTATGTCTGTCAATCTCAATAGGGGGACTGCGAAAGTTTCGATTTGTCACTGACTGACTGACTGAGTATGGTTTTACGCCGCTTTTAGCAATATTCCAGCAATATCACGGCGGGGGACACCAGAAATGGGCTTCACACATTGTACCCATGTCGGGAAGCGAACCCGGGTCTTCGGCGTGACGAGCGAACGCTTTAACCACTAGGCTACCCGACCGCCCCGATTTGTCACTGAAGTGTAATGACTATCTGTTACTGTCTAGGATATACAACGTGTAAATACCCAGCCAGAGACCCACCAAGCCTAAACCATCACACAGTATTTACACACACGTATAACTTAATATCAATATCTCACGAAACGCAACGTTTTCTAAAGCTCTTATTTTCAAGTTTACATGACCTGTCTAAGCTTTCTGACTCATGAATATTTCACATTTTTGCTTCTGAGAGTCTCATCAATGATTCATTAAGACAAATATTGTGAATCTTTAATCCGTGGAGAGTCGATGTTGTTGCTGTTGTTGCTGCTGTTGCTGTTTAGAGGATGTATCCTATTTGGCCCTGCATTCAATGTACACGTTAACAGTGCAACATTATCTCTGTGTCAGTTTGAACGTAGAAAACAGTGAATACATCAAGCAAAAAGCAAAATTATGGTACATGTATTGTGTTTCGAAAATCGTCAGAAGAAAATAGAGTTGCTATATCACACAATAATGTACACAAGACTTCTTTATTCGCGTATAATACACACTCGTGTGTTATATGCACCCTTAATTATAGGCAATTAAATTCTGGGAATTATATCTGTCGTACATAAACATTTCAGGCTGTCACCATTAACCACGAAATTTATCTTTCAACTCTGTTTTTTTCACCAAAATAACATTCTAATAAGAGCCCCCTATTTCTAATTTTGAGAGCGCCCTGTGCGCATATTACGTCGAATACGGTAATTACGATTTGGACTTTGTCTTGTAGTCAAAGCAATCACAGCCAAAGTAATTTTTAGAATTCGCTACCACTACACAAGATCCGAGATCATTCCATTGCAGGCCACGTCACAACGACCTTTCGCGAACATTTACCACGAAGAAAGCAGCTTTTTCGAGCTATACGGCACTAGTTTCAAAATGACGACTTCCATTCCAGACTACGTTTTGAAAAATAATATGTTCTCGATTCAAAATGTGAAATTCTGAACAAAAGAACATTCTGGAATGTCTAAAGGAGGCCGAGATTATAAGACAGCATTTCCCACGGGTAATGGGAAGTCTCTTTCGTGTCAAATGTTTATCGGGGCGGTCGGATAGCCTTGTGGTTAAAGCGTTCGCTCGTCACGCCAAAGACCCGGGCTCGATTCCCGACATGGGTACAATGTGTGAAGCCCATTTCTGGTGTCCCCCGCCGTGATATTGCTGGAATATTGCTAAAAGCGGTATAATACTCACTCACTCAAATGTTTATCCAATTGAAGCCGTACAGTCCGTAGCTGTTGTTGAAATGACCCGTGTTAACCTTCCAGGTTGCATGATATGTAAAAAAAGTGTCACTTTTGAGATTTCGCTCTGATCGGTCGTTCTGACGTGACCTTCAAAGGAATGTCCTCAGGCCTTTGTGTCGCTGTAGTCAGAACCAAGAGCTGATTTTAATGAGTCTGGTCATCAGGCAGTCTTCAGGTGATAATAAGGAATGTGACGTAGTATTTATAACACTGCTGATCAATGGTCTTTATTTTATAGCAACATATGCAACGCAATTAACTCTATCACTCATCTGAAAAACATTCATGTTTGACAAACAAACATACGCACTATTTCATTAACTTGAGTGTTTACATACATATCTAACGTTAGTGACAGTCGGGTGTTTGTGAGGCAGCGTGTTGCCAGAGGGATACCAAGTATGTTTCGTGTAAGTGACACCCGGTGTTTTGAAACAGTTAAATGTGGTGGATACCGGTGTTCAGAGGGTATTTAAGGCGCGAAACCAGTTGAGTGCACAACACATACAATCCTGCATTAAATCATATCAAATTCAAGATAATATTGATGTTCGTGTGAACCTATATCCCTATTGACACCTATTGACACCTAGAAAAGGAGTATGAATGTATTAGCTATACATTTCCTGCAGTCGTGCATGTTGAAAGCCACTAATACATGAAAGCAAGGCGTGGCCATCGAGATTACTGGCTTATGAATTGTGCCTGAAGTTTATCACCAACCTTGTTGGAGCTACTCCGATAAGGCCACTTGTATGCTCATTTTCTGACACTGACACGAAGGGGGCTGGGGTCGTGAGATTAGGCATAAAGCTGGAAACAGAACGTAGCCTTCATTAGCTGACGTTGTCGCCGCCCAGCATCTCACCCAACAATAACTATTGTGTGGGTCAATCAACACAATCTTAACAATACTCCAATAGCAATAAATGGCAGTAAAATATCAGTTGTGTGGAACAACCCAGCTTAAGTTGCTGGTGTCACGCACTGTAATCTTAAAAGCAACCGTGTCACACGTTGTGCTAGGAGATGAGAGTAACCGTAATCTTAAGGCAACCGTGTTACACGTTGTGCTAGGAGATGGGAGTAACTGTAATCTTAAGGCAACCATGTTACATGTTGTGCTAGGAGATGAGAGTAACTGTAATCTTAAAGGCAACCATGTCACATGTTGTGCTAGGAGATGAGAGTAACTGTAATCTTAAAGGCAGCCATGTTACATGTTGTGCTAGGAGATGAGAGTAACTGTAATCTTAAAGGCAACCATGTTACATGTTGTCCTAGGAGTTGAGAGTAACCGTAATCTTCAAGGCAGCCGTGTTACATTTTGTGTTAGGAGATGAGAGTAACCGTAATCTTCAAGGCAACCATGTTACATGTTGTGCTAGGAGATGAGAGTAACTGTAATCTTAAAAGCAACCGTGTCACACGTTGTGCTAGGAGATGAGAGTAACCGTAATCTTAAGGCAACCGTGTTACACGTTGTGCTAGGAGATGAGAGTAACTGTAGTCTTAAAGGCAACCATGTTACATGTTGTGCTAGGAGATGAGAGTAACTGTAATCTTCAAGGCAGCCATGTTACATGTTGTGCTAGGAGATGAGAGTAACTGTAATATTCAAGGCAAACATGTTACAGTTTGTGCAAGGAGATGAGAGTAATTGTAATCCTAAAGGCAACCATGTTACATGGTGTGTTAGGAGATGAGAGTAACTGTAATCTTCAAGGCAATCATGTTACATGTTATGCTGGGAGATGAGAGTAACTGTAATCTTCAAGGCAACCATGTTACATGTTGTGCTGGGAGATGAGAGTAACTGTAATCTTCAAGGCAACCATGTTACATGTTGTGCTAGGAGATGTGTGTAACTGTAATCTTAAAGGCAACCATGTTACATGTTTTGCTAGGAGATGTGTGTAACTGTAATCTTAAAGACAACCATGTTACATATTGTGTTAGGAGATGTGTGTAACTGTAATCTTAAAGACAACCATGTTACATGTTGTGTTAGGAGATGAGAGTAACTGTAATCTTAAAGGCAACCATGTTACATGTTGTGCTAGGAGATGTGTGTAACTGTAATCTTAAAGACAACCATGTTACATGTTGTGTTAGGAGATGAGAGTAACTGTAATCTTAAAGGCAACCATGTTACATGTTTTGCTGGGAGATGAGAGTAACTGCAATCTTCAAGGCAACCATGTTACATGTTGTGCTAGGAGATGGGTGAGAGTGTAATCCTAACGGCAGCCATGTTCAATGTTATATATGTTTTACAGGCCAAATAGATGGGGACAGCTGTAACACGACCAGCTGTGAGAATGGAGGCACGTGTATATCGACCGGCGTGAACGATACCTCGTGTGTGTGTGCACCTGAATACTATGGCGAGAGCTGCTCATTGAAGAGATGTGAGTATCCAGACAGTGTCTGCTTCACAGATACAGCTCAACGTCTCATTAATACCTACATGACGCAATATTCAAGCAATATGAGGGCGGTCTGTAAACAATCGAGTGTGAACCAGACAGTCCAGTGACTGACATCATGAGCATCAATCGACATATACGCAACTGAGACACGATGACATGCAAGCACACAACTCTCTGTCAGCTCTCTAGCAACTCCCTACTAACTCATTAGCAACGAATTAACACTAACTAACTCCCTGACAAACCACTTACTCCTTACTAACTCCCTAGCTGATCTCTGTTAATCTATAGCAACACCATTCATGTAGCAACTCCCTGGTAATCCATAGCAACACCATTCATGTAGCAACTCCCTGGTAATCCATAGCAACACCATACATGTAGCAACTCCCTGGTAATCCATAGCAACACCATACATGTAGCAACTCCCTGTTAATCTATAGCAACACCATTCATGTAGCAACTCCCTGGTAATCCATAGCAACACCATACATGTAGCAACTCCCTGTTAATCTATAGCGACACCATACATGTAGCAACTCCCTGGTAATCCATAGCAACACCATACATGTAGCAACTCCCTGGTAATCCATAGCAACACCATACATGTAGCAACTCCCTGGTAATCCATAGCAACACCATACATGTAGCAACTCCCTGGTAATCCATAGCAACACCATACATGTAGCAACTCCCTGGTAATCCATAGCAACACCATACATGTAGCAACTCCCTGGTAAACCATAGCAACACCATTCATGTAGCAACTCCCTGGTAATCCATAGCAACACCATACATGTAGCAACTCCCTGGTAATCCATAGCAACACCATACATGTAGCAACTCCCTGGTAAACCATAGCAACACCATTCATGTAGCAACTCCCTGGTAATCCATAGCAACACCATACATGTAGCAACTCCCTGGTAATCCATAGCAACACCATACATGTAGCAACTCCCTGGTAATCCATAGCAACACCATACATGTAGCAACTCCCTGGTAAACCATAGCAACACCATTCATGTAGCAACTCCCTGGTAATCCATAGCAACACCATACATGTAGCAACTCCCTGGTAATCCATAGCAACACCATTCATGTAGCAACTCCTTGGTAATCCATAGCAACACCATACATGTAGCAACTCCCTGGTAATCCATAGCAACACCATACATGTAGCAACTCCCTGGTAATCCATAGCAACACCATACATGTAGCAACTCCCTGGTAAACCATAGCAACACCATTCATGTAGCAACTCCCTGGTAATCCATAGCAACACCATACATGTAGCAACTCCCTGGTAATCCATAGCAACACCATACATGTAGCAACTCACTTGTAAACCATAGCAACACCATACATGTAGCAACTCCCTGGTAATCCATAGCAACACCATACATGTAGCAACTCCCTGGTAATCCATAGCAACACCATACATGTAGCAACTCCCTGGTAATCCATAGCAACACCATACATGTAGCAACTCACTGGCAATCCATAGCAACACCATACATGTAGCAACTCCCTGGTAATCCATAGCAACACCATTCATGTAGCAACTCCTTGGTAATCCATAGCAACACCATACATGTAGCAACTCCCTGGTAATCCATAGCAACACCATACATGAAGCAACTCCTTGGTAATCCATAGCAACATCATTCATGTAGCAACTCCCTGTTAATCCATAGCAACACCATACATGTAGCAACTCACTTGTAAACCATAGCAACACCATACATGTAGCAACTCCCTGGTAATCCATAGCAACACCATACATGTAGCAACTCCCTGGTAATCCATAGCAACACCATACATGTAGCAACTCCCTGGTAATCCATAGCAACACCATACATGTAGCAACTCACTTGTAAACCATAGCAACACCATACATGTAGCAACTCCCTGGTAATCCATAGCAACACCATACATGTAGCAACTCCCTGGTAATCCATAGCAACACCATACATGTAGCAACTCCCTGGTAATCCATAGCAACACCATACATGTAGCAACTCCCTGGTAATCCATAGCAACACCACACATGTAGCAACTCACTGGCAATCCATAGCAACACCATACATGTAGCAACTCCCTGGTAATCCATAGCAACACCATTCATGTAGCAACTCCTTGGTAATCCATAGCAACACCATACATGTAGCAACTCCCTGGTAATCCATAGCAACACCACGGTAACTCTAAATGTGGTGTAATGGCATTATGTCGTGTACTGTTCCTAGTAATAAAAGAGTATAGCTATAGTATTTAATGTTAAAGGTACTATTGCCGAAATGTCACCACTCCACAACCTTCACCTGCTCTATCCGGGCCAGGTCGGGATTCTGGGTAACATATACAATAAACTACGGTTATAACAAACTCAAAGGGACCACGAATTTTAGCTCGTTATAACCGTAGTTCGTTATAAGCATATACATCATATGTACAGTAAATGGTCGGGACACAAAAATAAGTTCGTTATATCTGTCAGTTCGTTATAAGCGTGTTCGTGTTCGTGTTCGTTATAAACGTAGTTTACTGTAGGTCGCAAGAATAAGTTCGTTATATCCGTCAGTTCGTTATAAGCGTTTTCGTGTTCGTGTTCGTTATAAACGTAGTTTACTGTAGGTCGCAAGCAAGCTGTGTTGGTCTTAAGAGGCGGCGGAGTGAATTGGTCAGGCTGTGGCGTGCATGTCATCGTATCTCAGTTGCGTCTTCGTAGATCAAGGCACATGATGTCAATCGCTAGATTGTCTGGTCCCCACCCGATAATTTACAGAGCGCCGGCATATCGCTGGAATATTGCTGAGTGCGGCGTTAAAAATTACATGTATATCGAACATTTTTCTCCTTCCAGATCAAGTGGACTGCAAGTCAGGGAGTCTGCTGGTCGGTGTCCACCCTTTTGGCAACTTCAGCGGCTACATCTACGAGGAGAATAACCGAGACACGTGTCAGTTCGAACCTGTTTCCACATCAGGAAACGGAAATAAAGGATGGGAGGGCTATGCTAGGGACGTTAACAATAACGACGATAAGTGCGGCAACATCTCTGCCGTGTTTGATCAACCACCGCCAGCAAACGTACGTACTGCATGGAGACTCCCCACTTAGTTATTTAGCGGACAGTGGAAAGAGACAGGACACTTCTGTGTAATTGTTTTGTTATTAATGTAAAAGCTGCTTGTCGTCCCAAGTGAACACACATACAGCGTGTGATGATATAATGTACCCACGGCCCACCTGATGAGGCATGGCTCTGTGGGTGAGTGGGTGTTATCGATGTCGTGGTTAGGCTTTTAGGCGTTGATGGTTGTGTGTTATCGATGACGTGGTTAGGCTCTGTGACGTGGATAGTTGTGTGTTATCGATGGCGTGGTTAGGCTCTGTCACGTGGATGGTTGTGTGTTATCGATGTCGTGGTTAGGCTTTGTGACGTGGATGGTTGTGTGTTATCGATAGCGTGATTAGGCGCTATGACGTGGATGGTTGTGTTATCGATGACGTGGTTAGGCTCTGTGACGTGGATGGTTGTGTGTTATCGATAGCGTGATTAGGCGCTATGACGTGGATGGTTGTGTTATCGATGACGTGGTTAGGCTCTGTGACGTGGATGGTTGTGTGTTATCGATGACGTGGTTAGGCACTGTGACGTGGATAGTTGTGTGTTATCGATGACGTGGTTAGGCTCTGTGACGTGGATGGTTGTGTGTTATCGATAGCGTGATTAGGCGCTATGACGTGGATGGTAGTGTTATCGATGACGTGGTTAGGCTCTGTGACGTGGATGGTTGTGTGTTATCGATAGCGTGATAAGGCGCTATGACGTGGATGGTTGTGTTATCGATGTCGTGGTTAGACTCTGTGAAGTGGATAGTTGTGTGTTATCGATGGCGTTGTTAGACTCTGTGACGTGGATGGTTGTGTGTTATCGATGACGTGGTTAGGCTCTGTGACGTGGATGGTTGTGTGTTATCGATGGCGTGGTTTGGCGCTAGTCGTGGATGGTTGTGTTATCGATAGCGTGATTAGTCGCTATGACGTGGATGGTTGTGTGTTATCGATAGCGTGATTAGGCGCTATGACGGGGATGGTTGTGTGTTATCGATGACGTGTTTAGGCTCTGTGACGTGGATGGTTTTGTGTTATCGATGGCGTTGTTAGACTCTGTGACGTGGATAGTTGTGTGTTATCGATGACGTGGTTAGGCTCAGTGACGTGGATGGTTGTGTGTTATCGAAGGCGTTGTTAGACTCTGTGACGTGAATGGTTGTGTGTTATCGATGACGTGGTTAGGCTCTGTCACGTGGATGGTTGTGTGTTATCGATAGCGTGATTAGGCGCTATGACGTGGATGGTTGTGTTATCGATGACGTGGTTAGGCTCTGTGACGTGGATGGTTGTGTGTTATCGATAGCGTGATTAGGCGCTATGACGTGGATGGTTGTGTTATTGATGACGTGGTTAGGCTCTGTGACGTGGATGGTTGTGTGTTATCGATAGCGTGACTAGGCGCTATGACGTGGATGGTTGTGTTATCGATGACGTGTTTAGGCTCTGTGACGTGGATGGTTGTATGTTATCGATAGCGTGATTAGGCGCTATGACGTGGATGGTTGTGTTATCGATGACGTGGTTAGGCTCTGTGACGTGGATGGTTGTGTGTTATCGATGACGTGATTAGGCGCTATGACGTGGATGGTTGTGTTATCGATGTCGTGGTTAGGCTCTGTGACGTGGATGGTTGTGTGTTATCGATGGCGTTGTTAGACTCTGTGACGCGGATGGTTGTGTGTTATCGATGACGTGGTTAGGCTCTGTGACGTGGATGGTTGTGTGTTATCGATGACGTGGTTAGGCTCTGTGACGTGGATGGTTGTGTGTTATCGATGGCGTGGTTTGGCGCTAGTCGTGGATGGTTGTGTTATCGATAGCGTGATTAGTCGCTATGACGTGGATGGTTGTGTGTTATCGATAGCGTGATTAGGCGCTATGACGGGGATGGTTGTGTGTTATCGATGACGTGTTTAGGCTCTGTGACGTGGATGGTTGTGTGTTATCGATGACGTTGTTAGACTCTGTGACGTGGATAGTTGTGTGTTATCGATGACGTTGTTAGGCTCTGTGACGTGGATAGTTGTGTGTTATCGATAGCGTGATTAGTCGCTATGACGGGGACGGTTGTTTGTTATTGATGGCGTGATTAGGCGCTATGACGTTTATGGTTGTGTGTTATCGATAGCGTGATTAGTCTCTATGACGTTGATTGTTTTGTGTTATCGATGGCGTGATTAGGCGCTATGACGGGGATGGTTGTGTGTTATCGATAGCGTGATGAGGCGCTATGACGTGGATGGTTGTGTGTTATCGATAGCGTGATTACGCGCTACGACGTGGATGGTTTTGTGTTATCGATTGCGTGGATGAGTGTGTATTATCGATGTAAGGTCTATTTTCCTGATTTGTTTGGCCCAGAATCGATTCCTCACAGTTTGCCCTGATATGACTGGACTATTGCGTAGTGTAATACCAAGGTGAGGTGAAATGGGGTTTAACGTAGGGTCAAAGACTATTGCACTTATATAGCCTTATAAGGCATTGACAGATTGTGTGTTTGTCATCCGTGTTGTCTTGCTACAGAGTACCGACATCTCCAACTCCACCACGACGTCCTACACTCGTATCATCTACATCGTCTACGAGAAGACGTTCATGACGTCCCTGGACGAGGTGCTCAACTTCACGTGTATCTTCAACACCAAGAGTGTCGTCATCGGCAAGAAAGCCGACAGCGTTTCACTGGATGTGTAAGTTGAAACACGCCAACCAAGCCAAGGCTCGCTAAAGGCAATGTTTATTCCTAATACAGGACATTTACCATCCCCAAACACACTCGCGTGATAACCTTTATGTTTTTGGTGTTATTTTATTGCACTTAATGTATTTCTTAATCTTTCCAACATGTTGTACAAACGGAATATGTTTCGGATAGTTATTTGATCAATTCTAGGAAGGATATGAACCAGGTCACGAGGGAGGCACAGCTGTCTCCGGTCAAATTTGAAATCACGGGCGACAATGACGATGCCAAGAACGTCAGGCTTGGTGAGAAGCTGACACTGACATTCACCATAGATTCTACAAGTAAGTGACATCCATTTATCATCCAAAACTGGCTCCCACGGGATATATTGCTTGGGTGAGATCAAGCGTTATCTAAATTGCATCACAATGCTTTGCAGACCAATGTGACGTCACAATCAAATGACATCGATAATGGCTCTGCTACTGAAGCTGTTTACAGTACCTTTAACATTAATTGCAACAAAACCGAAAGAGTTGGAAGAATGATGTTGGGTGACACCCTAGTGTCTTTTCAAAGCAAATATACTGAATCAAATTAAAACCTTAACATTTTTAAAAGAAATCCCATATTTGATATACAACGGACAAATGTATCAGAGAAGGTAATTTTTAATCATTAATGTCCAAAGAAGGGTTTTAATTAACGGTGGTAACCATAATTTGTTTCAAGCACCTACGGTATTCGGTAATAACATCAACAGTTTAAATCATAAGTCCCAAGCACGAGAATCTGATGGCACACAAGTTCAATAGCGTGTATGGCCACCATGTGCGTTGACAACTGCCACACAACGCCTCCGCATAGACCTTGTGATGCTTGTGAACACATGATTGGGAAGACGACGTCATTGTTGCTGCAAAATGGTGCCAAGATCTTGTTAATTCTGTGATTGGTTCTGGAGAGTGCGCAGACTTCTGCCAAGAGCATCCCAGACGTGTTCGATGGGATTGAGGTCGGGAGACCTTGACGGCCAGTCCATGACGTTGACTCCCGCATTCTGAAGGAAATTCCTTGTCAAAATAGCTGTGTGGGGTCTGGCATTGTCGTGTTAGAAGATCTAACCGGGTCCATGTGCTGCCATAAAAGGCAGAAGTCTGGTGCCAGTACCTGGTCGCGGTAAGCAGCAGCGTTGAGGTTGCCACGGATGACAAGAAGCCTGGAACGTGCATTGCCACAGAAAGAACCCCACACCATGAAACTTCCGCCTCGAAATCTGTCAACTTCCTGTACACAAAACTGGGCGTAACGTTCATGACGGCGCCTCCACACCCTCGCCCTACCATCAGCAAATTGAAGATTAAATCGGGATTCATCACTGAAGACGACTTGATTCCAATTCCTCTGAGTCCATCGTAAGTGTCGCTGTGCCCACAATTGACGTTGACGTCTGTGTAATTGAGTCAGAATCGGCCCGCAGTATGGCCGTCGTGCTTGAAGGTGAGCAGTTCTCAGACGGTTTCGAACAGTCTGCGCAATCAGTCTACCCCTAAACAGTTCATTTCTGGTTGATGTAGCCGTCAAGAATCGGTTACGGAGGTGACGTAAGACAATCTGACGATCCTCTGCATGTGACGTCACACGTGGTCGACCTGGCCGAGGGCGATCAGCGGTGGTACCCGTTTGCTGTAGACGCGTCTGTAAATCATAAACAGTCCGTCGACTACAACCCATCGTCCTTGCGACTTCAGCTACGGACGTTCCCGTCTGCAACATGCCGATGACACGTTCACGTTGCACATTTGAAAGGCGTTGCATGACAAATGGCCGTAAAGACTTTTCTTTTCTCCTTTTTTTCTTTTTTTGTTAATGACTGCTAACAAGTATGGCTGAAAACACGTGCGGTATTATGGCCACGTGACAAGTCGCACGTGAAAAAACACTTTTGCCACTATAGTGCTGTGCACATGATTTTGATCGATTCACCTGCACAAAAACGGGTGTTATCTGAAGACAATATGTGGCCATTACTGTTTAAATACAAAATAAGGGCCCACAATGATAACTGGTCAAAAGTTAAAATTTTAGGATTGTGAAGTTTTTAATTTGGTTCAGTACATTCAATTGCATTAGATCTTATTCAATGTCACAGGAACTTTTGTTGTTCAGTATATCATAATAGCGGAGTACCCTTTTTTATCATAAAGTTCTGATATGGACTAGTTCACTTAGTGGAAGGGGTGCACCTGTCTATTTATAGTGCTTAAAACTTGTGATGACCAAGGACATCATGTTTGCGTGACAGATCTGGAGTGAGTGACTGAGTGGGTGGGTGGATGGTTGAATGAGTGGGGAGGGAGGGAGGGAGTAAACGAGGGAGTGAGTGAGTGCATGTTGATGACAAATCAGCACTCATAATAATGGCGAGCATGGATCCCCACCCACGGCCGTAGGAGCCAGGTAAGCCATGGGGTTCAAAACTTCCCAGTAAACTGCGACGCCTGTGACGACTGTATCTCCCGTGTTCCAATGTTGTAAGTATTATTGTGTTGATGTCCCTACATGACATGCTTCTTCCTACGCCTGTAGTCCTCCTGTCATTGCAAACATTCTCACCTCATAATTATGCTGTAGGCTTTGATGGCGCCCGGCTGGAATCGTGTGTCTTCAATGACACAATGGAGAACGGTGACAATCTCACAGTGGTGGAGGAGAGGTAAGTCGAGACACACAGCCATCACATGGGTACCAGGTACCATAGAGTGAGGGATGATGGCTGACGTGCTGGTCAGTGAGTGATGTACAGGGTAGTTGAGACAACCAGAGGCGGGAGAGAAGAGTCCTACATAAATATCAATGTGAAAGTAACGCTTCTGCAAGTATTCCATTATATTTGATATATATGTGTGTTGTAGTGTCGGAATGTCTGTATTTTCTCAGCAAGAGTTTCATTAACTCAGTAAAGGAGACATACACGAATGTAACACACGCTTGATGGCGAAACTGTTGTGTAGAAAGTGTTTTATACTGAAACCTCTGTCTAGAAGCTGACAAGGTCACTATGACGTCAACAATGACTCCTTGTGACGCCACTACATTGTACATGACGTCAATTACTCGCTGTGACGCCGCTATAGTGTGCATCACATCGCTGTGACGTCATTAGAGCGCGTTATAACATTACAACGTTACACATAGGATTCGTATCGCTTTTTAGTAACTAGTGTTTAACAATATTGATAATATAAAATACTTTTGTTTACGAATACATGCCGACATCTATTTCCTCGTTCCAGCTGTGTGCAGGAGGATGCTGTGCCGATTCTGAGCGACCAAATAATGATGAAAGATGATAACGTGACCATCACCATCACCATGGTAATACGTGTCTTCAAGTTTGTGTCGTCGGACAAGCTGGGCATTGACTGTAAAGTGAAGGCGTGCCCACCCGGATATGGAGACGGATGCAACCCTGTTAGTGCCAGCTTCATCATTTTTATTTACACCATTTTGATAAAATGTGAATGAGTTGGGTTGGTCTGGAATCAGTGGAGTGAGTGAGTTGGTATTGAATCAGTGGAGTGAGTGAGTTGGTCTTGAATCACGGGAGTGAGTGAGTTGGTATTGAATCAGTGGAGTGAGTGAGTTGGTCTTGAATCTAACGAGTGAGCGAGTTGGTATTGAATCAGTGGAGTGAGTGAGTTGGTCTTGAATCTAAGGAGTGAGTGAGTTGGTCTTGAATCAGTGGAGTGAGTGAGTTGGTCTTGAATCAGTGGAGTGAGTGAGTTGGTCTTGAATCAGTGGAGTGAGTGAGTTGGTCTTGAATCTAATGAGTGAGTGAGTTGGTCTTGAATCAGTGGATTGAGTGAGTTGGTCTTGAATCAGTGGAGTGAGTGAGTTGGTCTTGAATCAGTGGAGTGAGTGAGTTGGTCTTGAATCAGTGGAGTGAGTGAGTTGGTCTTGAATCAGTGGAGTGAGTGAGTTGGTCTTGAATCAGTGGAGTGAGTGAGTTGGTCTTGAATCTAACGAGTGAGCGAGTTGGTATTGAATCAGTGGAGTGAGCGAGTTGGTATTGAATCAGTGGAGTGAGTGAGTTGGTCTTGAATCAGTGGAGTGAGTGAGTTGGTATTGAATCAGTGGAGTGAGTGAGTTGGTCTGGAATCACGGGAGTGAGTGAGTTGGTATTGAATCAGTGGAGTGAGCGAGTTGGTATTGAATCAGTGGAGTGAGTGAGTTGGTCTTGAATCTAAGGAGTGAGTGAGTTGGTATTGAATCAGTGGAGTGAGTGAGTTGGTCTGGAATCACGGGAGTGAGTGAGTTGGTATTGAATCAGTGGAGTGAGTGAGTTGGTCTTGAATCAGTGGAGTGAGTGAGTTGGTCTTGAATCAGTGGAGTGAGTGAGTTGGTCTTGAATCTAATGAGTGAGTGAGTTGGTCTTGAATCAGTGGAGTGAGTGAGTTGGTCTTGAATCAGTGGAGTGAGTGAGTTGGTCTTGAATCAGTGGAGTGAGTGAGTTGGTCTTGAATCAGTGGAGTGAGTGAGTTGGTCTTGAATCAGTGGAGTGAGTGAGTTGGTCTTGAATCAGTGGAGTGAGTGAGTTGGTCTTGAATCAGTGGAGTGAGTGAGTTGGTCTTGAATCAGTGGAGTGAGTGAGTTGGTCTTGAATCAGTGGAGTGAGTGAGTTGGTCTTAAATCAGTGGAGTGAGTGAGTTGGTCTTGAATCAGTGGAGTGAGTGAGTTGGTCTTGAATCAGTGGATTGAGTGAGTTGGTCTTGAATCTAAGGAGTGGGCGAGTTGGAAGTGAATCAGTGGAGTGAGTGAGTTGGTCTTGAATCAGTGGAGTGCGTGAGTTGGTCTTGAATCTAAGGAGTGAGCGAGTTGGAAGTGAATCAGTGGAGTGAGTGAGTTGGTCTTGAATTAGTGGAGTGAGTGAGTTGGTCTTGACTCAAAGGTGGGAGTGAGTTAGTTTTGAATCAAAGGTTGGAGTGAGTTAGTTTTGAATCAGTGGAGTGAGTGAGTGGGTCTTGAAACAGTGTAGTAAGTGAGTTGGTATTGAATCAGTGGAGTGAGTGAGTTAGTCTTGAATCAGTGGAGTGAGTGAGTTGGTATTGAATCAGTGGAGTGAGTGAGTTGGTCTTGAATCAGTGGAGTGAGTGAGTTGGTCTTGAATCAAAGGTGGGAGTGAGTTAGTCTTGAATCAGTGGAGAGAGTGAGTTGGTCTTGAATTAGTGGAATAAGTGAGTTAGTCTTGAATCAGTGGAGTGAGTGAGTTGGTCTTGAATCAGTGGAGTGAGTGAGTTGTCTTGAATCAGTGGAGTGAGTGAGTTGGTCTTGAATCAAGGGTGGGAGTGAGTTAGTCTTCAATCAAGAGAGGGAGTGAGTTTGTCGTCAATCAAGAGAGGGAGTGAGTTAGTTTGGTGTTGAATCAAGGGAGTGATTGAGCTGGGTCTATCTACGAGGCTGGGGGTTGTGGGTATGAATGTGATGCGGGTAAAGCAGGAGGAGTGACACGAGACCACTGGGCCACCCGTGCCCTACTTTGCAATGCAGAGGGGCCAATGAACCAGTTTCTTGTTGCACATTATCCATTCACTATCGTTGTACACTAGACATTCACCATCGTTGTACACCAACCGTTCACTATGGTTGTACACTAGACATTCACCATCGTTGTACACCAACCGCTCACTATCGTTGTACACTAGACAGTCACAATCGCTGTACACTAGACAGTCACAATCGCTGTACACCAACCGTTCACTATCGTTATACACTAGACAGTCACAATCGCTGTACACCAACCGTTCACTATCGTTGTACACTGACATTCACCATCGTTGTACATCAACCGTTCACTATCGTTGTACATTAGACATTCACCATCGTTGTACACCAACAGTCCACTATCGTTGTTCACTAGACATTCACCATCGTTGTACAACAACCGTTCACTATCGTTGTACACCAGACATTCACCATCGTTGTACACCAACCGTTCACTATCGTTGTACACTAGACATTCACCATCGTTGTACACCAACCGTTCACTATCGTTGTACACTAGACATTCACCATCGTTGTACACCAACCGTTCACTATCGTTGTACACTAGACATTCACCATCGTTGTACACCAACAGTCCACTATCGTTGTACACTAGACATTCACCATCGTTGTACACCAACAGTCCACTATCGTTGTACACTAGACATTCACCATCGTTGTACACCAACAGTCCACTATCGTTGTACACTAGACATTCACCATCGTTATACACCAACAGTCCACTATCGTTGTACACTAGACATTCACCATCGTTATACATCAACAGTCCACTATCGTTGTACACTAGACATTCACCATCGTTGTACACTAACAGCCCACTATCGTTGTACACTAGACATTCACCATCGTTGTACACCAACCGTTCACTATGATTTTACACTAGACATTCACCATCGTTGTACATCAACCGTTAACTATCGTTGTACACTAGACATTCACCATCGTTGTACATCATCCGTTCACTATAATTGTACACTAGACATTCACCATCGTTGTACATCAACCGTTATATATCGTTGTACACTAGACATTCACTATCGTTGTACATCAACCGTTCACTATAATTGTACACTAGACATTCACCATCGTTGTACATCAACCGTTAACTATCATTGTACACTAGACATTCACCATCGTTGTACATCAACAGTCCACTATCGTTGTACACTAGACATTCACCATCGTTGTACACCAACCGTTCACTATCGTTGTACCCTAGACATTCACCATCGTTGTACACCAACCGTTCACTATCGTTGTACACTAGACATTCACCATTGTTGTACACCAACGGTTACCGTTCACTATCGTTGTACACTAGACATTCACCATCGTTGTACACCAACAATTCACTATCGTTGTCAACTAGACATTCACCATCGTTGTACACCAACAATTCACTATCGTTGTACACTAGACATTCACCATCTTTGTACCCCAACAATTCACTATCGTTGTACACCAGACATTCACTATCGTTGTTCACCAGACATTCACCATCGTTGTACACCAACCGTTCACCATCATTGTTCACTAGACATTCACCATCGTTGTACACCAACCGTTCACTATCGTTGTACACTAGACATTCACTATCGTTGTACACCAACAATTCACTATCGTTGTACACTAGACATTCAACATCGTTGTACACCAACCGTTCACTATTATTGTACACTAAACATTTACCATCATTGTACATCAACCGTTCATTGTCGTTGTACATCAGACATTCACCATTGTTGTACATCAACCGTTTACCATCGTTGTACACTAGACATTCACCATCGTTGTACACTAGACATTTACCATCATTGTACATCAACCGTTTCATCAAAGATTTATGAAATGACACTGATGTTATTGCAGCGAGACTGCAAGAACGCCCTGACCAACCAGAAGGGGTATGGGCGGAAGCGGCGAGACGCGCCGGGATTCCAGACTCGCGAAGTTGGCGGTATCATCAACGTCGGAGGCCCCTTCGTCCTTGACGACACCGAGGAAGGTAAGTGCTTCCCCGTCTTATGCTTGGCGGCTCTCAATGCTATCAACATTTTGAACACATACAGCGGACGTATGCACAGTGTGAGCAGTGGTGTGTACGTGTATAAATACCCCAATGAACGCAATACCACCCTGAAGTCAATCCTTATGCGTCAACAATAATAGCTTCACGGGCTACATATAACTAATCGGGCTTATCATTAACACACACACACTACAGATAACCGCATGAAATCAGTGACATCATTCAGGCAATAATAAAGCACAAGCCCCTCCAATTGTTATCAGCCAATTAGGAAACAGTAATACGTCAGTTGGCGTGGCCAGTTCTTTCGTTTTATGCACAAACAGATTGCTTGGTTACCTTTACCAAGATCGTACTTGGGCGTCCGATACCTTAATGTTACTTGGGGGTCCGATACCTTGATAGTACTTGGGCGCCCTTTACCGTGACAGTACTTGGTCGCCCTTTACCGTGATAGTCCTTGAGCGCCCGTTATCATGATAGTACTTGGGGGCCCTTTACCATGATCGTACTTGAGCGCCCGTTATCATGATAGTACTTGGGCGCCCGTTACCGTGATAGTACTTGAGCGCCCGTTACCGTGATAGTACTTGGGAGCCCGTTACCGTGATAGTACTTGAGCGCCTGTTACCGTGAAAGTACTTGGGCGCCCGTTACCGTGATAGTACTTGGGCGCCCGTTACCGTGATAATACTTGGGCGCCCGTTACCGAGATAGTACTTGGGCGCCCGTTACCATGATAGTACTTGGGCGCCCGTTACCGTGATATTACTTGGGCGCCCGTTACCGTGATAGTACTTGAGCGCCCGTTACCGTGATATTACTTGGGCGCCCGTTACCGTGATAATACTTGGGCGCCCGTTACCGTGATATTACTTGGGCGTCCGTTACCGTGATAATACTTGGGCGCCCGTTACCGAGATAGTACTTCGGCGCCCGTTATCATAGTAGAACTGTCCTTCACCAGTAAAACACTTGGGTGCTCTTCACAGTGATTGTGATTGCTTGCCCTTTAACAGTAAAAGCTGGGGCGCCCTTTTCAATGTAACCACTCCAGCGCCAAATACCATTCCGTGAGCAGCACTTGGGCGCCCTTCACAACGGCACATCCTTTGCTCTCCCTCGGGCCCGGGTCGATTTAACCATCATGCACTCCAACTGCTCGTAATAAGTATTCAAGGATCCATTAGTCGTGGGTTCGAATCCCAGGTCGGTTTCGATTATGACCCTTGTTCTTTGGATTTCGTAAACCTTCCGCATACACTGACCTTGTGTTCCAGAGAATCCAGGCGATGTGACCAAGACGGAGAAGCAGCAAACTTGCAGCACCAGCAAAGAGGTGATAGCAATCATGGCAGCCCTTGGCACCGTCACCATAATTCTACTGATCTTCACCATCACCTTGGTGTCACGTGCGGTCATCACGAGACAGGCGTCTCCCAAGAGCAAGACGAGGGACGAGGGCAGTGACACGTTCTCTAATCTAGGACAGCCTAGAGCATTTAGTCGCAAATACTGATTAGAAATACCGAGTAATCACATTGAGAAGAATATGTTTGATTGCAGAATATGTTAATGTTTATGATGGCTACCCGTTCTGTCAGCTCGCCGCTCGCACGTACATGAGACTCACGAGTTAGTGCTGAAATATTCCCATGTTGAGAACCGCGGGGTCACCCTCGATTGTCCAGTGTATTATATCTCCATTCTGTTCTAATACATCCCTTGACACAGACGTCACCGTAGTTGCCTTTACAACAAGTCAGTGACATGACGCTAAATATAGTCCTCCAGTTAAATTTCATAAGTAAAATTAAAATAAACTCTGTTCAAAGTTAGTGATGAAAGGGAAGCAGTTGGTGACGTCACTTCCGAAACGAAGCTATTGGTCCAGGTTTTGTATCATAACTCAATAGAGATGCAAAGAACGGATGATCGAGGTTGGCGCAGAGAGCAGAAAGCTGTCAAGGTACACCTGGTCTGTTACAGACATGTACTGAGAGCAGAAAGCTGTCAAGGTACACCTGGTCTGTTACAGACATGTACTGAGAGCAGAAAGCTGTCAAGGTACACCTGGTCTGTTACAGACATGTACTGAGAGCGGGTTGACGCAGAGAGCAGAAAGCTGTCAAGGTACACCTGGTCTGTTACAGACATGTACTGAGAGCGGGTTGACGCAGAGAGCAGAAAGCTGTCAAGGTACACCTGGTCTGTTACAGACATGTACTGAGAGCGGGTTGACGCAATATACGGCTTCTCGGTGTAATTATGAAGGATACTCGAATTATTGTTTCAATTAGATATTACTGATGGATAACATTTACAAATTATTTATATCTACAAGTAGTTGCTTACCATAATATAAGTAGTAACTTTCATTCTGGGCTTAAAGTGTCATGTGACCAATACACAATATATCTATGCCTGATTTCGATCACATCATGATAGAAAATCAGAGAAAAGAATGATGTCGTATCTAAACAACACTCGACTCTATATGAGACTGAATGAGTGAGTTATGGTTTATAGTCACAACGACAATATTTCAGCCATACCGTGACTAGACTGTATATGTGACACACGTACCTACAGAAGGAACAAACAGCAACGCAGATCTATCTTAACCAGCCCATGATCTCTGTATAGTGTATCGGGGCGGTGGGGTAGCCTAGTGGTTAAAGCGTTTGCTCGTCACGCCGAAGGCCCGGGTTCGATTCCCGACATGGGTACAATGTGTGAAGCCCAGTTGTGGTGTCACTGGAATATTGCTAAAAGCGGCGTAAAACTATACTCACTCTTTGTATTGTGTATCCGTCGGTCATTATGACACTTTCGCTTTATTTGTTTAACATCCTCCTTGATGAACTTTGATACGTCTGTAACAAAGGCGAGTATTTTATGGCTGTTGTAGTTGTAGCTATTTGCCTCAAAACTACATGTATCGTATTCAGTTAAGTGTGTACATCAAGTAGTTTCAAATTATGTTGCTATCTCTTCAAAGTGATAAGTTATACAACATCCGTTACTGGCGTCAATTGTCTGCGCCCTATAACAATGTAGCAGAGCTGTCGAACATGGCGTCTGTAACTGCCTGTACCGTATGTACTGATGTAGTACAAGCTACTTTCCATTTTTTGTGTTGCAATCGATTTAGGATTCTGTGATTTTTTTCATATTTTGCAAATTTATATATTTGTTTGTAGTTTTCTTTTTGTATGTATGAAATATTCTTTTTTAGCATCGTGATATGAAGTTTTAAAGCTTCCTTGTGCATGTTTCATCTGTCCCTTGTTGATTCTGCCTGCATGGTCCGTCCACATACATTTGATCTGATGTCCCGCTTGTTCTCCACCCTCGCTCCGTGGTACCTAATGTCACGTGTCTGTCCTGTGCTTATAGAGAGATATGTGTTGCATACACACAAAACGAGGCAAAGCCGATGTTAAATGCTTGTCTGAGATGTTTCCTGTAATAAAGACCATTTCGGTGCATTCCATACTGTTTGTCATTGATCAATGTTATCATTCTAACATTTGAAGTTCCCCTTGTATAATTGTGATTTTCTTTTGTTTACCATGAAATGGGCCAACGTGTAGACACTGAGAGAGTGAGTATGGTTTTACGCCGCTTTCAGCAATATTCCAGCAATATCACGGCGGGGTATACCAGAAATGAGCTTCATACAATGTACCCATGTCGGAAATCGAACCCTGACGAACGCGAACGCTTTAACCGCTAGGCTACCCCCACCGCCCCACGTTGACGGGCGGTAGTTGTTGTAAACACAGGCAGTAGGTTGGGTAAAGCAATCAAGGTAAGACACACAATAAATCATATTTACGTCCGTTAAAATAGTTGTACAAGCAATGTCCGCCTGCCCGTTAGCTCGTGTCCAGCAACATTTCGGTTGGGCTAAAGATTCTGAAATAACCCTAAATCTTATAGGGATGGTGAATGTTTACAAAAAATGAGTGATGAAAAAAGAACAGGGGCGAAAAACAGGCCGAGAATAGAAATGTCTATCAACAACGTCAGTGCAGTTTCCATAGCTAGCGTAATTTGAAACTGGTTGTACCGTTGAAGGCGCGCTTGCCCACCTGACCAGCAATATGTTGAGACTATTTCACACACTGTTCTAGCCGAAAAGAACGACCCCAAAACGAAACCGATGTGATATGGTTCTTTATTTCATGCTAACTTGTATTCAGGTTGGGCTCACTGAAATATGCACCTTTAGTACGTAGCGCAAATAAATAAACACCTGAGTAGATATTCGCACCATACAGACGCATCAACATTGATTTTAAACAAAAGAAGCGTGCGTAAAATGCGTCGCTTGCCACAAATGTTTTTTGTTTGTTATTTGTTGAGTGGGTAGGAGAAAGAAGGGACTATTTAAAGCCGACCTCAGCCGCAGCGGCGCAGAGATCTGTGAATGATCGAGTCTGGACCAGAAACACAAGTGACGGAATCAGAATTATATATAATCATACTGCTACTTTTTGCATTTGTATTGTTGATAACTTTTCACCTCGTAAATAATCCTGGGAGGTTTTACTTTTCCCAAGTAAGACCTGGGTTAAAGAATTATTTTTTCCTTGTAAGACCTGGTATGAGGTTTTACTTTTTGCAAGTGAGGCGTGTTGATTTGAGTAGCAGATGGGATTTGGACTTAGTGTGTCAAACGTATCATGTTCTAAAATCGAAGTCAAGAAATGAAACATTTTCATTATGGATGGTGAAAGAACGTTCAATTTTAGATGTCATGATTTTATTTTGTTTCGTCTGTCGCACGCTTTGATCGCAATCCCTTTTATACCGACACAATGTATTGTTTCGCTCTAAGACATCTCGAAGTTTTCTGTTATTTCTTGCATTTAGACGGTTTATAAGTGGGATAAATAAGACCGAGGCAATCGGGTAGCAGCAATGTAAGACCGAGGAGCAAAGCATTACCGATACCCGATACCCGATACCCGATTGCCTCAGAGTCGCGCTTTACCCTGATTTTAAAGTGGTAAAATGTAACAAATGTTGTATTTGGGATAACGCTTACTTAGTCAAGTACAGATTCCACTTTCTAAATGGCACTGCGTGTTCATAGTGTTAGGTCATGGGGACCGTGCAGATCTGCACTGTCAGAGGGGTACACACATTACGTGATCTAGACTACCACTTGTCGGACTTTCAATTTCGTGGAAGCCTCGATGGCTGAGTGGGTTAGATCGCTGACTTCGTGTGCTGGCGATTAGGTGCCCTCACTCTGGAATTGTGGGTTCGGATGGGACTCAACCCAAAGTGTACTAGAATCTGTACTTTGCTACAGTAACATTTGTTATTATCCATGGTGTAGCATCAGATGGATGTCAGCTACTGTCCTTGCTGAAGAACCAGCAGCAAGCAAGGTGGCGGAGAGAACGAGGTCAGCTACTGTCATTACTGAAGAACCAGCAGCAAACAAGGTGGCGGAGAGAACGAGGTCAGCTACTGTCATTTCTAAAGGACCAGCAGTAAGCAAGGTGGCGGAGAGAACGAGGTCAGCTGCTGTCATTTCTGAAGGACCAGCAGTAAGCAAGGTGGCGGAGAGAACGAGGTCAGCTACTGTCATTTCTGAAGGACCAGCAGTAAGCAAGGTGGCGGAGAGAACGAGGTCAGCTACTGTCATTTCTGAAGGACCAGCAGTAAGCAAGGTGGCGGAGAGAACGAGGTCAGCTACTGTCATTTCTGTAGGACCAGCAGCAAGCAAGGTGGCGGAGAGAACGAGGTCGGTTACTGTCATTTCTGAAGGACCAGCAGCAAGCAAGGTGGCGGAGAGAACGAGGTCAGCTACTGTCATTTCTAAAGGACCAGCAGCAAGCAAGGTGGCGGAAAGAACGAGGTCAGCTACTGTCATTTCTGAAGAACCAGCAGTAATCAAGGGGGCGGAGAGAACGAGGTCGGTTACTGTCATTTCTGAAGAACCAACAGCAAGCAAGGTGGCGGAGAGAACGAGGTCGGTTACTGTCATTTCTGAAGAACCAGCAGCAAGCAAGGTTGAGAAGCCTGTAGCCATCAGCTGTAGCCATTTTTTGCCCACGAAGCACCAAGCATCATTACAAGACAAGTCGTTATCAGACACACGGGACAACACGGGACCTTCCCAGATCCGGTCGACCACATATCACTACCAGAGCACAGGACAGATTGATACGGCTACCTCACTTACGTGAAAGAACCACTACAACCACCACTACAACCACCTCTACAACCACCACTACAACCACCTCTACAACCACCTCTACAACCACCTCTACAACCACCACTACAACCACCTCTACAACCACCACTACAACAACCACCACTACAACCACCTCTACAACCACCACTACAACCACCTCTACAACCACCTCTACAACTACCACTACAACCACCTCTACAACCACCTCTACAACCACCACTACAACCACCTCTACAACCACCTCTACAACTACCACTACAACCACCACTACAACCACCTCTACAACTACCACTACAACCACCTCTACAACCACCTCTACAACCACCACTACAACCACCTCTACAACCACCTCTACAACCACCTCTACAACTACTGCAATAGGAGGATTGCGTAGGATATCAGCCAGACAGCGAGGAACCGTTCACGCGCTGATGGTATTTTTCGCTAGATGGCCAATTTGAGGTGTCATTTTGACGGAACTACATCGTCGGCTGCTGCAACGTCAATGGTGTCAAGGTCACAACATGGTCACAACTGCGATGGAGACAAGTTTGGTTTAGTTACGAGTCACGTTCGGATAGAAGATGTCGTGCCCAAAACTGCATACAAAAGCGGACAGATTTGGTGGCGGAAGTCAGATGATGATGGCGCGCCGTCGAGCGTTGTCTTGCTGTAATTGCCCATCGTGAACGTTGAAGTGAGGCAGAACGTAAGGCTGTAGGATCAAGTCTCTGTAACGCACGCCTGTCAATTTACCTGCCACATGCACGAGATGCGTCGTACCACCGTGATGAATTCCGGCCAATACTATGACACTCCCGCCGCCAAATGGGACAACCTGCTGCACACAGTTGGGGACATAACGTTCACCCCGACGTCTGTAGACACGTTTGCGCCCATCAGCACGTGTGGGTAGAAAACGGGACTCATCAGTGAACAGTACATTTCTCCACCTTGCACGTGCCCATCTCACCCTATGTTGACATCAATGCAGACGGTCTGCCAGATGACGTGGGGTCAATACATGACGTCGAACAGGTCTGCGTGCAAAAAGTCCGGCCTCCCTCAATCTGTTGAGTACTGTTTGATCTGAAATTCTGCGTAGCCCAGAGATCTGTGTGATTGTAGACGTTGCTGTGGTAGTGCGTTCTCGTAGGTGTCACAGCCGAATGTATAGATGTTGTGCTGGCGTTGTCTTCCTTGGTCTCCCTGACCTTGGTCTGTCGTCAACTGTGTTGGTGTTGTGGTACCGGGTCCATAATGCGGAGATTGTCTGTCGGGATACGCCAAGGTGCCTGGCCACGTCTTGCTCAGTTGCTCCAGCTTGTAATCTGCCAATGGCGTTGTAACGTTGAGCTGTATTCAGTCTTGGCATTCTGTCACCGCGTCTACTGTCGTTATAAGGTCTGTATGAACGCCCGTTGATGTGGGTTTTTTATACCCCTTTAGCAAGGGTGCCACCGATGGGACAGGATACGCTTACATTTTCGCGAACGCCTAGCATCATCACTATTTGATAGCTATTCATATATACATGCTCATGATATAGTCGAAATCGTACAATCGACTCTGTTTGGGGCATATTTCTTATGAATTTCTAGGAGATTCTATTGAATATGAAAATAGTTTTGTCGCTTTTCTTGTCTATTAGAACAACAATACCAATTGACAAGGATATGGTATACTGTGTAGAATCATATCCCTAGACAATAGAAATTCAGGAATATTATCTGTATAATTTTGTTTGGGATCATTTTGAAGGTCACTTTCGGTTTTCACAATCGAACTGACCAATCATTGGTATTAATATTGTTTCGTTGAACATAATTTCCGTACTAACTTTTGAAAGTAGACCAAAACCCTTGGGAGTTTTCAAAAATATGTTGCCTTTCTTTAAACATGTACATGTATTTACATCAGTGAATCACATAAAACAAACTAAATGTTTGTATATTGATTATGATTACCTTAAATTACATTCGATACAAAACATATTTCAACTTTACTCGATTGATGATTCATATTGGCAGCTTGAAACGTAAGAAAGCCTAATGGTTCCACCTTGGTAGCATTATTTTTTTCTAAAATCGAAATTTCTTGTAATTTCAATTATATCGTTGCTTCGATTTGTGACGTTACTTCGACTATTTTCTCGTAATTTCGATTATTTTAAATAAACTTGAAATAACGAGAATCGAAATTGCGGGAAAATAATCGAGGAAACAAGAGAAAAAACTCGAAGCACCGAGAAAATAAGTCAAATTAACAACACGAAGAAACAAGAAAATAATTGAAGTTACGAAAAAAAATTGAAAATAACGAGAAAAAACTCGAAATTTTCAGAAAATATACAAATAACTTTTTTTTTTTAAATATTAAAAAAAATATATACATGTATATGCTACTAAAGTGGCACCATTAGGTTTTATCGTAGATACGTCTCACTTATTTCCCACTTGAATAAAAGATGTGCATGTATTATTAATGTTAAGCCTTTTGTATTATATGTCTTATCTTCCTATCTCCATATCAGTTTTCGTTTGGGCGACAGGGATCATTAACTTGGAGATAACTCTCTACTACAGTTTCTGCTGGGATGCAAGGTCCAGTGGCTGCTGCTGGATCCCTGTCAGTTGCATGATGGTCCTGACACGCCGACCGCAGGTCATCTCACACCGACCGCAGGTCATCTCACACCAACCGCAGGTCATCTCACGCCGACCGCAGGTCATCTCAAACCGACCGCAGGTCATCTCACGCCGACCGCAGGTCATCTCACGCCGACCGCAGGTCATCTCACACCGACCGCAGGTCATCGCACACCGACCGCAGGTCATCTCACACCGACCGCAGGTCATCTCACGCCGACCGCAGGTCATCTCAAACCGACCGCAGGTCATCTCACGCCGACCGCAGGTCATCTCACGCCGACCGCAGGTCATCTCACACCGACCGCAGGTCATCGCACACCGACCGCAGGTCATCTCACACCGACCGCAGGTCATCTCACGCCGACCGCAGGTCATCGCACGCCGACAGCAGGTCATCTCACACCGACCGCAGGTCATCTCACTCCGACCGCAGGTCATTTCACGCCGACCGCAGGTCATTTCACGCCGACCGCAGGTCATCTCACGCCGACCGCAGGTCATCTCACGGTAAAGGGTAAAGTCCTCTCTGAGCAGCCTGTCAGCACGTTTTGTTTTGTTTTGTTTTGTTTGTTTGTTTGTTTATTGTCTAACGCCGCACTCAACATTATTTCAGCTATATGACGGTAATCTGTAAATAATCGAGTCTGGAACAGAAAATCCTGTGATTGATATGAATATCGATTGGTGCAATTGGGATACGATTACATGCATCAACCAAGTCAACGAGCTTGACCATCTGCTCCCGTCAGTCGCCTCTTACGACAAGCACAGTAAAAGACCTGGATCTTCATGGGTCCTGTCAGCACGTAGGGGAAGGATTACAGGGTCAGGTAGTCAGGTTCGCTGACTGTTGATTGCGTGGATCATTGCTCACAATATTGATCACTGGATTGTCTGCACCACGTCAAATAACTGGAATATTGCTGAATGTTAAACCTCAAACACATACACATATTATCTTGTATCTGTGGTAAAAACTTCCGGTTTCGGGACATTTGAATCGGGACAATATTAAATAGATCAGGATGATTGTGTGGCTTTAGTGGTTGCCAGGGACCTGAGATCATGTAGGTCCGGCACAGCGGGGCTTTAGTGGTCGCCAGGGACCTGAGATCATGTAGATCCGTCACAGCGGGGCTTTAGTGGTTGCCAGGGATCTGAGATCATGTAGATCCGTCACAGCGGGGCTTTAGTGGTTGCCAGGGACCTGAGATCATGTAGCTCCGTCACAGCGGGGCTTTAGTGGTTGCCAGGGACCTGAGATCATGTAGGTCCGTCACAGCGGGGCTTTAGTGGTTGCCAGGGACCTGAGATCATGTAGGTCCGTCACAGCGGGGCTTTAGTGGTTGCCAGGGACCTGAGATCATGTAGGTCCGTCACAGCGGGGCTTTAGTGGTTGCCAGGGACCTGAGATCATGTAGATCCGTCACAGCGGGGCTTTAGTGGTTGCCAGGGACCTGAGATCATGTAGGTCCGGCACAGCGGGGCTTTAGTGGTTGCCAGGGACCTGAGATCATGTAGGTCCGTCACAGCGGGGCTTTAGTGGTTGCCAGGGACCTGAGATCATGTAGATCCGTCACAGCGGGGCTTTAGTGGTTGCCAGGGATCTGAGATCATGTAGATCCGTCACAGCGAGGCTTTAGTGGTTGCCAGGGACCTGAGATCATGTAGCTCCGTCACAGCGGGGCTTTAGTGGTTGCCAGGGACCTGAGATCATGTAGGTCCGGCACAGCGGGGCTTTAGTGGTTGCCAGGGACCTGAGATCATGTAGATCCGTCACAGCGGGGCTTTAGTGGTTGCCAGGGACCTGAGATCATGTAGGTCCGGCACAGCGGGGCTTTAGTGGTTGCCAGGGACCTGAGATCATGTAGGTCCGTCACAGCGGGGCTTTAGTGGTTGCCAGGGACCTGAGATCATGTAGGTCCGTCACAGCGGGGCTTTAGTATGCCAGGGACCTGAGATCTTGTAGGTCCGGCACAGCGGGACACTCTCTCTCTCTCTCTCTCTCTCTCTCTCTCTCTCTCTCTCTCTCTCTCTCAACACACACACACTCAGTCACTCAATCACTCACACACGCCGTCATATAGCTTGAATATTGATGAGTGAGGCGTTAAACAACAAACACACGTTTCTATAAGCCCTATCGATTTCTTTAGCATGAAATATTTAAACCCCTTTTTCTTATCTGTTAAATCTTCACCAACTCATTCTCACGACAGTCCCGTTCAGTCTATGAGAACAGGT
The DNA here is from genome assembly GCF_023055435.1 of Haliotis rufescens. Classification (NCBI taxonomy): domain Eukaryota; kingdom Metazoa; phylum Mollusca; class Gastropoda; order Lepetellida; family Haliotidae; genus Haliotis; species Haliotis rufescens. Next base: position 1,831,197 of record NW_025964013.1, on the reverse strand, counting down.
ATGGATCCTCGTCCCTGAGTGAATACAAGATGTTGTCAGGCACAAGGTAAGAATTCCACAATTGAACCTTCTACTTGGTGATGTTGTGAGCTCAATACACTAAGTTAGGCTTTATCAGTCTTAAACACTAATACCTCTGCGCGGCAGCTCCGTATTTGAGGGAAGCCCCGAGGTGATATGGTGAAGTGGTAGACTTTCGACACTTTTTAAAACCACGAGCGCAGGTATGATGTTGATGATAATAAAAGCGACAAAACCCTTTCCATATTCTAAAAACATATTCTCAAAACAGGGTCGATTAATAGATTCCATGTATATCATAAGCATGTGTATGTGAATCGTTGTTTAGTGACATACCAGGTGTTCGCGAAAATGCGAGCGTCTCCTGCCCCACGAACAAAGGCAACTAATTGGTCACCAGAAACAGACATGGGAGTATGCGGTACAAGTCTAAATAGGGAATTACATCGCATATAACTTTGATCAAACAACCTCTGAGCAAGAGTCGCATGACGCTCTTGAAAGTCTTGATAGCAATGTTGTGACCGGTCTATCGAAGGCCCCTATGTATGAACACGTGGAGCAAAACAGTACGTTAGAAAGCTCAGTTTTTGGTCAATACTTTCACTGCTTCCATCATTTTTGCCATGCATGGAGTGTGTTACGCCAGGAGAGTAGATTGTACCACCCCTTCACTAGCAACATGTGTTCGTATAGTCCAGGGACCGCCTCCATGGTCTAGAGGTAGAGCGTCCACCCAGAGAGCGGAAGGTCCGGGGTTCGATCCCCGGCCGCGTCATACCAAAAGACGTTAAAAGATGGTACTTGTTGTTACCCTGTCTGGCGCTCGGCATAAAGGGGCTAAAACAAGGACTGGTCGGCTTGGAGTCAGTATACTGTGTCTGAGTGGGGTATTCATGTTAAACTGCGGCATGGTATCTCAGTGGGCTAGCGCTATAAATCGGCATCAGTCCGGACTAGTACAAGCAGCCACACACACACACGTGCATGCACGTCGCTATATAAGTACAATAATCTTGGACGCGACGTTAAACCCAGTTTCACCTCACCTCACCTCACCTCACCTCACCTCGTATAGTCCACGTGGTAACATCCTTTCACCCGTGTACTACCAATGGTAATACGAAGTAATCCATTCTAGGGACTCTTCCAATCCAAATGTGTCTACATTGTCTTCCAGTCGTTGTTCCAGCCATGGTCGTGCCTCTCGCTGGGGAATACGTAATTCATAGCTATTTCGAAAAAACTTCAAGAAAAGCAATGGTGTATGGACAGATATTATTTTATTGCCATTGAATGGTTGTCCTTGGTCAGGTAGAAATTCCTGTCGAACAGAGGACCGAGGAGAGAGTGAGTGAGTTGGGTTTAATCCGCTTTTAACAGTATTCCAGTTATATTACGGCTTGCTTAATATGGGTGGAAAGCCCGAAGTGATGCAGGTCTCAGACGTTTACCACTTCGGTGAAACCCATGAGCACGGGTATGGTGCGGACAAACCTAGATACATAATCGGGGCACCACACAAATCTAATGTTTCTAGCGTTCCCAAGGGACGCAACTCTGCACAACGAATCGCGGTAGTAACATATATACTACTCAAAAGATCTCAAACCACACGATATATATCGTGGTAGGGTGAAGATCAGAGTGAGAAGAGGACTTTGCTTGTCGTAACGGGATCGGGTGGTCAGTCTTGCTGACTTGGTTGATGCATGTCATCGTATCCCAGTTGCGTGAATCGATGCTCATGATGTCAATCATTGGATTGTTTGGTCCAGACTCCCCGTCATAGAGCTGAGAGCGGCGTTAAAACTAAACTAACCATACTAATGTTAACGAGCGGGTGATCTTTAACTTTTTAACTGTATCGAGTGAATGAATTGTGTCGGCCCCCAGTGTCTGAAATTCAATCCCAAGGGAAAAAAATCGGTCAGGGTAACAACAAGTACCATCGTTTAACGTCTCTTGGTATGACGCGGCCGGGGCTCGAACCCCGGACCTTCGGGTGGACGCTCTACTACTAGATCACGGAGACGATAGAAAGAAATTGATAGAAAGACGTATGAATTGTTAGTACAGTAAAATATGTTTATAACTAACACGCTTATAACGAACTGACGGATATTACGAACTTAATTTTTTGTCCCTGCCATTTGCTGTATAGATGTTGTATATATGATTATCACGAACTATGGTTATAACATACCAAAATTAGCGGTAAATTTGCGTTCGTTATAATCGTAAGTTACTGTACTATTTACGGAGATACTTCACCTTAGTCATCCTATTCACCTTACGGCAACTTAATCAGTTTGTGACGTCAGGAACACTTAACGATGACAGTTTGTCTCATTCTCCTCAGCTGATCATGTTTGCAATATCTTTAAACTTGATCGATCTTCCCTCATGGGTAACATATTCAATTTCGCCATCAATAGATCCATGCATTCTACATAGAAATGGGTTTCCTTAAATGAAATTAATATGTTTCGTTCCATGTAAAATCATTCGCACACCTAAATACATCTGAGACACGCTTTTGACTCCCATTTGTTAGTAAGACCTTCAAAAGATATGACATTTTTATACACTCTTCAAACAAGGAAACGCACAGGAAGATTTTTAGTAAATTTATTGTACCTAATAAAGTCGATATATTTAATTTAATATCATAGATACAAATATGAAATTTTGCATCTTGATAGTCACATGTTGTCTTTGTACAAAGGCGTTTAAAAATGGGGGCACGGGTGGCCCAGTCGTCTAAGGCGCCGCAATTCGCTGTGCAGAGTTGCGTCCCTTGGGCACGCCAGAAACCTATGATTGTGGGTTCGAATCCCGGTTCGCCCCGATTATGTTTCTAGGTTTGTCAGCACCATACCCGTGCTCGTGGGTTTCAGCGAAGTGGTAAATGTCTGAGGCCTGCATTACTTCGGGCTTTCGTCCCACATTAAATTGACACGCCGTGATATGACTGGAATACTGTTAAAAGCGCATTGAAAACTGTTCATTGTTATATCACATAATGCCACAAGGTTGCGCTGAACTCAGTATTTCAGTATTACGTGCGACCGCCCCGGGCAGCAATCACGGCTCTGCATCTCCTCGACACTGAAGTGTACGAATTTTGCCCCGTGGAATTCTGCGTCATTCTGCTTGTAACGCGTTGGCCAGTTGCGGGAGTGTCTGCGGCGTGTTCTGTCGTTGGCGATTTGCTGTCAAATTTCCCTGAACCACCTCGTGGTCTAGGATATGGCCCCCACACCATGACACTACCGCCACCAAAATTGTCGAATTCACGTACACAACGTGAGGCCAAACGCTCATTTCGAAGACGATTAACACGTTGTCTTCCATCTCGCCGGTGAAGAAGAAATCGTTATTCATCGCTAAACCACACTCGTCTCCAGTTTCTCAAATTCAAAGGCTGTAAGGTATGGCACCATCGCAAGAGTCGCTGTCGGTGGATCTGTTGCAAAACAGAGACGATAACTGGTCTTCTGGGTCGGACTCAAGCCTCGCGAAGATGCTTCCTGACAGTCTGGGCCGATATCCTCCTCAAACCAGGGATGCATCCTGCAGCTGTGGCATTACGATGACGTAGGTGGAACAGTCGAATGTAGCGATCATGTGCAGGGTTGATTACTCTTGGTCGGTCGGTTCTCGGACGGTCTGCGGTGGAAATGAACTGTATGTATCGGTCACAAAGGCGGCAAATGGTGCTGTGGTGGACGTTGAAGTGGCGAGCAACATAAGACTGCGATCCCCCTCTTTGGATACGTCCTATGGCGATGTTCCGATCGGCAGCGCTGAGTCTCGGTATTTTCAAACTTGAAAATTGTTGACAATTGAATGACAAATTATTGGCTTATGCTTACCTTTTTATAGCCACTACCACGAGTTTCGAATGCCATAACTTGCACGTGCATTTTGCTTTAATGTTTTCCTCCATGACAATTTGTATTAAGTGTGAAAACAATTCCGCTTAAGACATTGCAATTCGACAATGGCTGAGTTTTGACGCACCGTTTGTCGAATATCAGGCAACCAACATTTTCCAATAACATATATCAAATTTATATACCGGATTTTTTGTGTAGTCAGGTTCAGTGAACTACATACTACCTGTGCGTTTCTTCTCTCTTTTTATTAAGAGTGTATGAAGGTATGACTCGGTATATAGAACTCTCAGGCGGAAATATTCGGCATTCGAGACACAAAGTAATGAAATATTTAGCATTAGAAAATCAGTATGAACTTAAAGAATATTAAATGTGTTGCCTTGTCATTTAAGTTACTTTACAATAAGAAGAACCTTGAACATCTAAAACATATATCTAAATATAATATGTTGTTTATATTTCATGGTTTGAAAATATCATTTCGATTAGCAGCAAAACGGCTGCTAACATATTCTGTACTGAGTGGCTGTCGAAACATATGATTTGAAATACCATGTAACTAACGTCTTTCATCATAACCTCCAGTCAGGGAACACGGTCAATGAGAGATCCTCACAATGGAGATAGTTTACATGTCAGTAATCACAATTCATAATCCAGTTTGAAATAAAAACGACAAAACCCTTTCAATACTCATAAGATATATCTGCCATTGTGCTATTCATAAATATATAACGTCAGTGCAATTGGGCAAACAGTCTCGTTTATCCGACGAAACAGATTCCACTGGGCGTACAAGGCGAAATGGCGGTGAACATTATATGAATGGATCACTGAAAACCAGTCATGACGAAAATATAAGCATGTCCTGTTCCACCGGTAGCGCCCCTCGCCCACACAGTGTCTGCATGCCCTGCTCCACCGGTAGCGCCCCTCGCCCACACAGTGTCTGCATGCCCTGCTCCACCGGCAGCGCCCCTCGCCCACACAGTGTCTGCATGCCCTGTTCCACCGGTAGCGCCCCTCGCCCACACAGTGTCTGCATGCTCTCCTCCACCGGTAGCGCCCCTCGCCCACACAGTGTCTGCACGCCCTGCTCCACCGGTAGCGCCCCTCGCCCACACACTGTCTGCATGTCCTGCTCCACCGGTAGCGCCCCTCGCCCACACAGTGTCTGCATTCCCTGCTCCACCGGTAGCGCCCCTCGCCCACACAGTGTCTGCATTCCCTGCTCCACCGGTAGCGCCCCTCGCCCACACAGTGTCTGCATTCCCTGCTCCACCGGTAGCGCCCCTCGCCCACACACTGTCTGCATGCCCTGCTCCACCGGTAGCGCCCCTCGCCCACACAGTGTCTGCATGCCCCGCTCCACCGGCAGCGCTCCTCGCCCACACAGTGTCTGCATGCCCTGTTCCACAGGTAGCGCTCCTCGCCCACACAGAGTCTGCATGCTCTGCTCCACCGGTAGCGCCCCTCGCCCACACAGTGTCTACATGCCCTGTTCCACAGGTAGCGCTCCTCGCCCACACAGTGTCTGCATGCCCTGCTCCACCGGTAGCGCCCCTCGCCCACACAGTGTTTGCATGTCCTGCTCCACCGGTAGCGCCCCTCGCCTACACACTGTCTGCATGCCCTGTTCCACCGGTAGCGCCCCTCGCCAACACAGTGTCTGCATGCCCTGCTCCACCGGTAGCGCCCCTCGCCCACACAGTGTCTGCACGCCCTGTTCAACCGGTAGCGCCCCTCGCCCACACAGTGTCTGCATGCTCCACTGCTCAACCAAACTAATAGTTTCGGTATAAATAACAACAGTCAGAATGTCGGTCTTCTTCTTTTTAAATCTATAATCATGCCCTTTGTCTTTTTAACATTTAAAGTAAGAAAAGTAATCTTGCACTTTTGGACAAATTTTGAAATTTGGGAACGATAATCAATTTCAGTTTTTATTTTTAATCCGACCAGCGCTGCATCATCTGCGAACTAATGGATATACAATACAAAGACACGTTCTTTATGGCTGCAAATATGGTCAAAAGTACGAAGGCTAGTCAACGAGTTCCAAGCCTGACTAACTTATATATGCCGAAGAAGAATGAAATGCATGGTCATCATTTCTTCACACAATAGATTACCTGTATCGATATAAATAGTCTATTATGATAAAGTTATTTACTTAAAAGCTCTCAACGCTGGTGTCGAACCAGTTCGACAGAGTGTGTCACTAGCCGTGTTGCTACTGTCGAACCAGTTCGACAGGCGAATAGCACAAGGACACCCACAAACAATTCTAGCCATATCTATATACCAAGAAGGCTTTGCGTAACATTAAAATTACGTATGACATGCATAAATGCTCAGCATGCTCAATGTTTAAACTTTCAGTAGTTTATTTACCTCAAAAAGAAAATATCGCGAGACTAAAATGTTTCGGCCAAACTTCTCGGCACTCAACTACCAGAAACGGCCATTGTTGACTTTTGCGATATTTTCTTTATAATGTTATCATTTTTCACATTCGATCATAATCTATTGTTTGCTGACGAAAGGAAAAAAATCAAGTTCCTTAATTTCTAAAAATTAGCAAATTTCGATGTAATTAATTATAAACAAAAACAATCTAAATCGTAACATCATCGATTGGATGGAACTTGTACGATCATGGCAACAGCGGTAAACAAACAACTCAACATGCTAAGTTATCCCGATACTATTACAATCATTTTGTTACATCTAACTTTATTTTCTAGAATTATTGACACGCATGTATAAATCTTTGTAAAAAAAAACATTTTTAAAGAGTTTGCAAATGATTTCGTTTGATAAACTTTCGGACACATTGACAAGCCGACAAACGTCAGTGACAGGTTTGGGCGTGGCCTAACTCGCGATTTGAACAAAGTCAACAAACACTGCGAAAAATGACAAATATTGGATGATAGGCAAAATCTGAACAGATATACATTCTAGGTAAACCATTCAATAGCTAAATAGGGCAGTTTACGAGAAATAATCAAAATACTTGCAATTTTAGCTATCATTTCTGAAACCGGAAGCACTACCGTATGTGACACATGGAAGCAAAATATGCAAAAGTTGGTAAGCTATCTTAAAGAAATTCCGAAATAGATTCAAATTCAAAAGAAAAAACATAATTTACTATTTTTCATCAAATATTTACTATTTATTGATCTGGAGAGCAGTCTTCACTCCTGTGCGTTTCATATTTCTTCGTGACTGTCGCCATCAAATGTGGCAGTCGAAATCCGAAACCGTAATGGATTTCATGGATTTTAATCTAAAATTAATTTCTGAAAACGAACGAAACGGAGAGCGATATAACGTATTGATATGCCATAATAATAACAACATAATATTGTTATTGGTCTAACATTACAAAAAGAACAATTTAGAATATTAAAGATGTTGTTGAAAACTTTCTGAGAACCTCCCGTCCTCTGAACCGATTAAAATATTGGTACACGACGACTGTATTGAGGTAGTGCAAATATTTTTAGGCTCCTAAATGTGATTTTGTACCCCAAACAAATTAAATTGTACCCAAAATACTTTGTGAATTTGTACCTAAGAAAATAAGACAATAGATCTATAATTATATTTATGTTTTCATGTAGATGAACAGAACACACAATAAAATATTTCATCAAGTTCATAATATGATTATGACTGTGACCCTTGAAATTGATTGTTTAGTTTTGATAGAAAATTGACGTCTTGTCACCGAAGAAGAGGCCAGTTAAGTTGGTTAAACCTAAGTTAGAATTTAAAATTGTTTTGATAGTAAGTTTAAGACACCAAATTTAATGTATATCTTTGAAATAATTCTAGGTAGATCTACAAAATCACATACCCATTTGGGTATAAAATTACTAGACATTTTGGGTACAAAAGTAACTAGATCTACTGTACATTTAAACTGGTTTTCGTGAATCAATGGGATATAAGAATTTTCGCCTGAATGATTCCTTTTCTCATTTTAAGACAAGAATTTGTTTTATGTAACAAAACAGGCAGATCTACAAGTCTCACATTTTGTCCTAAAAATATATAAAAATGTGAAAAGTATGGACACCTCAGAAATGAGGGCTTTTAAAGTTATAATTCTACCTACCTTGACACATGGTTTGACTTAGGTCTATCTAGGAAAAGTCCTTATGAATTTTTTATTTTTTTTTATTTTTATGACACTGACAATTTCTGGCACTTACACACACCAGCTGAGGAAGTTGTGATACTGTGATTGCATACAAAGGAAAAACAGGTTTGCAGCAGTACCTGTAGATGCAAAATAGACCACAAAAGGTGAACTAAAGTCATGGGGCGTGGCTGACCAGAAACATACATCTGGCAAGGGTAAACATGTATACAGGCACATTTCTTTTTACTCCAACCAGAAGACTGAGATAGCATTTTCTTAGAAACATATGGCTAACTCACCAGCTTATACACCACCTGTGATTAAACAAACAAAAATTTCATGTACTGTTACAAGTAAGTAATGTATCATATTCCTATTACAAATATATTTTAGAATTGTTTTATTTGGAAACAAACCACTTAATGCACAAGATGAATGTCCATATGAGTTTAGTGTGTATATGTTAAGGATCTGATCAATATATTCATTATTTATGGAATACTAAAATTATATGACATCAAATAGTTACTTATTCACATAATTGATGTTCATAGTGAAAGATAATAATTGTAGAATAAAATATCTTTAAACTAAAGATAATAATTGAAGTTTGATCAGTAACACTGTGCTGATGCATTGACCAATATTTAGTTTCCATACACACAATCATTGTAGAAAAAAATAACTACTAAATATAAAAATATAACATAAAATTTTAAAACCTGTAAACAGCTGTAAATACTTAAACAATTACAAATCTATAATCAATACGCAATCATGGCGGTCTTCATATTTTGGAATAAATTTAGAAATGCTTCGTGGAATTGTTCTAAAAATCATGCTAGAATCTATGAATGTATTATGAAAGGAAAACTGTCCCAAATGTAATGTGGAACTAACAGCGAAAATATGGATGTAGCATTTTATTGCTTATATATATCCTATCATATTCAACAACGCAGGAATGTACTCTTGAAACACGTTTTGTCAAGCCCATTTTCGCGCACGACGATATCCATAGAGGTACTGCATGGGATACACTTATAATAGTGAAACCTGTCAGCGTGTACATCGCAGAAATATGAATCATGCACATTTATGTTCACCGTAATATTGAATGGTGATTCTTAAATATCAACAAAAAGTCAAATAAAAGATACCGAGAAACTTGCAACTTGATTTATCGTCTACCGTTTCCGGGTCACGGGAGCATGCAAGGTCAAACGGATTAAATAATACGCCAATTATATCGTCAAAGACACATTTTTATTTCATATTAGTGGTGATTACTGATACCATGTATTGACTTATGTTTTTGCTTTATCTGATAGGCGAAATATTTCCAAACTAACTGTAATTGTTTTGCTACTAAAAATTATCAGGAGACAACCCCTGTCTGTGACATCACATCCGGTGACCTTTGCACTTACTGAAATATTGCTATCAGAATTCACGATCTTAATTTTCGTGTTTCTCTCGTCATATTAATTGGAAAATGACCAATAAAACATCCTTCGATTAAGAAGATCGTCAATTCAGTTTAACATGAATACCCCACCAAGACTGTATACTCAGACCCGACCAGTCCTTGTTTAAGCCTCTTATTGCCGAGCGCCAATACTAGTGAGTGAGTGAGTTGTGTTTTAACGCCGCTTTTAACAATATTCCAGTTATATCACGGCGTGTCAGCTTAATGTGGGAGGAAAACCTGAGGTGGTGCAGGTCTCAGACGTTACCACTTCGGTGAAACCCACGAGCACGGGTATGGTGCTGACAAACCTAGAAACATAATCGGGGCGAACCGGGATTCGAACCCACAATCATAGGTTTCTGGCGTGCTCAAGGGACGCAACTTTGCACAGCGAATTGCGGCGCCTTAGACGACTGGGCCACCCGTGCCCCCGCGCCAATACTAACCTTCAATACAATATGTTCTTATATTGATTACACCTTTATACTTTCTTTTTCATTTCCACAAACAATGTCATTTTTCCTCACCCACTGACAAAGATAAGCTTTTGTAATGAGTTTCCTACAAAACAGGTGATTCCACTTTGAAATACTGCATTCTCGCGATATCGACCTTAGGAAACGAACTAAACATGCGAAAAATGCGAGACTCGGTGCATTCTCGTACATTCATCCCGATTCCAAAGGTGGAGATAGCGAGAATGTCCCTTAAAGTAGTCCATCTTCAACTCATTTGATGCAGTAATATTTTCCCACACTACCAATGCCTTACTTGGAGTAGCCCCTTCACAAGAGCAAGCTCAAGGGTCACTGTGCTCCACATTCTCAAAGCTACGTGTGGTTCGTGCTACGGATACCCTGACATAGACTTACGATAATCGTAGCGCTTAGAACGCGTTCTGCAGATCTTATATCTGAAAATCATAATCCAGTGTTGACTGTTCAAAGGAAACTTTCAAAATTCTATGCTTTACATATAAATTTAGAAAAACAGCTTAACAAAGCAAGGAAATATGTTTTTCTTGGCAAAAGAGAAAATTAACTCTGCAGGGTAAAATAACATAAAACCCCAAATGTGCCTCTTTTTACCACTCTTTTTTCAGCCCTCCCTAATCAAAGAATTTGTCAAGACGCTTAACTCCTTACTATTTCGATATATTTGGACTGAAAAACGTGATAGAATTAAACGGAAAATTATAATTAAGGATTATAGGAGTGGCTGGTTATAAACGATTGATTTTGAATCCTTGTGTAAAAATAACATGGATAAAAAATTATATATCAAAATTGGTTTATGGCATCATTTAGCACATTACACAACCTGCAAATTTGGCCATATCAACATTGTCAAATTTCAGTAAGGGTACCTCGAAAAAATAGTAAAGGACTTAAGGAATGATTTTTAGGAACGATGTGCTTTCGAATTATGTCTTTATTTACCAGAAATACACAGTATTACCAGAAATACACAGTTTTAAAGAATTATTGTCCCTTCGATTGTGATATATTGAACACTTTCCCCATGTGGTTCAGCAGTGGCGTTAGATATATGAAACATATGTTACAAATACTGGGGAACTGAAACCATTGGGAAAATAAATTAAAAGGAACATATCTTCCATATTTTTAACTAATAAACCATATGGTGTTGGATAACACGTGCAAATAGTGAGTTTGCAGAAAGAAATAATGAAGATAAACATTGTCAAGTATTCTTTGATCAGCTGTTATTTCACGATTGTAAATTCACATATAAATTATTAATTCATGTACAAGTCAACTCACTCGAGATCCTTTGTGCAAAGTGGGAGTGGAAACTGACTGTAACATTACCTGAAGAGTATCTGTCAAATTGTTTTGATATGATTCAGAAATCCACCATGAATAATAAACAAGAAACGCACAGTACAAACTTATCTATAGAATAATAACAACTAAAACGTTTTTGCTAAATATTGGAAAAATAAGAAGATGAATTATGCTCCATTTGCAATAAAGAATCTGGAACTATAGAACATCTTTTCTTTTATTGTATGGAGACAAGAAACCTATTAGTAATTAAAACAGTCAAGTCATTTACAGGTATGAAGAAAGAACCACAAAGACCCTGCATCTCGATACAAGTATCATTTATACTTAGAGAGCCCAACCTGAGAATTCTCGAAAACCACCTTTGTATTACTTTGAAAACATATAAGCATTTACCGTTATTGCCGTTGCAATGTGACAATTTCCTCATAACGAATTATTTGAGATTAAAGGCGTTTTGTTTGTTTGCAAATTGAACGTGTCAGATATTGTTCATAAGACTGTTAGAACCACAGAGTGTGTGAGTGTTAAGTCTTTTAATTACAGCGCAATGGTAAAATTTAACGTCGCATCGGTATTGCTTCAGTCATGTAGCGACGAGAACAAGTTATATATTTTTTTTTTTTTTTTTTTGTTTTTGTTTAACGCCGCACTCAGCAATATTCCTGCTATATGACGGTCGTCTGTAAATAATCGAGTCTTAACAAGACAATTCAGTGATTGACATCATGAGAATCGATCCACGCAATTTGATTATTATGACATGCATCATCCAAGTCAGCGAGCCTGACCACCCGATCCCCTTAGTCGCAAGTTTTGTCGCCTTTTACAGCAAGAATGGGTTGAAGACCTACAATGTATTCTACCCCGGATCTTCACGGGTCCATGTTGAAGGCCAACAGTTGATATGGGGTTACATACTTATGCTTCTAATAGTACAAGGATCATAGATGGAAAACTAATTGGAATTTACTGTCAGTTTTAGTGTCGTGTCACTGGATGTTCTGGTTCAACACTTGATTGTCTGGTTTGTTTCGTGCCGTTGTTTTGCAAAAGCATCAACCAAGTCCGCGAGCCTGACCACCCGATCCCGTTAGTCGCCTCTTACGACAGGCATGGGTTGCTGAAGACCAATTCTATCCCGGAATCTTCAAAGGACAATTATAAAACACACACACACACACACACATACACGTACACACGAGCGCGCGCGCCGTCATATAGCTTGAATATTGCTGAGTGGGGCGTTAAACAACAAACACACGTTTCTATAAGCCCTATCGATTTCTTTAGCATGAAATATTTAAACTCTTTTGCTCCACTAAAACTCCACTAAATCATTCTCACGACAGTCCCGTTCAGTCTACGAGAACAGGTATGGATCCCCGTCCCTGAGTTACTACAAGATGTTGTCAGCCACAAGGTAAGAATTCCACAATTGAACCTTCTACTTGGTGATGTTGTGAGCTCAATACACTAAGTTAGGCTTTATCAGTCTTTTATCTGTCACATCAATAAATTATTATCCTTACTTAGTACTCCAACTTCTAAATGCCTATCAAAGAATGTTAACGATTGACTATTCATGAGCGTGTTTATAACTTGCTAATCTTGTTTATAACAATCCGGCAATCTCAGTTTGAAGACATCATGAAATAGAAGATATTTCATGTGTCCAGTGAAATATCCTGATCTTTGCGACTTAAAAAGTAGATTCGTGTTTGCAAAATATTAAAAGAAATGTAAACAAAAGCATCAAAAAATATTTAGGGTCAAGAAAATTTCTTGTCATACATTTCGATATGATTATATACAAAATCAACTTTAACAAAAAAATATTCTTGAAAACTAGGAGACCGCTGTTGGAAGCGAAAGAATACACACTGGTCAAGTAACAAAAATGGCGCTTTGCGAAACGAGCAGTCTCGATTGGCGAGTTAAATGAGAAATTAACAGTTTATAACGAAACATTTTCGAGTGAATAACAAACGGCAAGGAGTGATATTAACTCCATAAATGACCATCGGCCATTAAGTTGCCTTGTCAATGTGGAACTAACGTAACAAGGACGTCAACAGTTTGTGTACGGGCTAGACTGTTACGATAAAGGGAGACAATTTAGAGGGAGACAATTAGGGGAGGTATCAAGTGTTATGTTCACTTCAATAAACATATCACTTTTCTTAACTTCAGAAAACTCAGTCTTTCACACTGAAGTATATAGTAAATTGTAATATTCCAGCTGTATGGCGACGGCCTATAAATAAGCAATCCTGGACCAGGCAATCCGGTGATAATGAGCAATGACCTATGCCGAGGAGGTACGAGGTAAACAACCGAAACTGACCACCGAGAACCAGCAAGGATCCCAGTATCCCTCCTCTCTATACAATATACATAACCCACTTTAATCATCTGGGTAGGCGTACAAATCTTGTATTCAAAAATCAATTAACTCATTGCTTGTCAAATGCCAGATAAAACTGGCGCATTGGAAATAAACTGTGACGGTGTTCATTAATTGTATTGGGGTATTGCCATTGTAGCTTCAGGGTGGCAGGGCGATGAGGAGAAGCAGGATGAAGACAGCACAGCTGGTGGTGTTGGTGTGTGTCAGTAGTGTGACATTAGCTGAAGGTACGTTTCTGCCTACATATACTTGTTGCTAAAGTGAGTGTGTTCAGTATTGTTCCTTTTACATACATGTTCGTAGTTGGGGTCGCGTCCAAGATTATTACACTTATATAGCGCCGTGTATGCACGTGTGTGTGTGGCTGCTTGTACTAGTCCGGACTGAGGCCGATTATAAGTGTTAGTCCACTGAGATACCATGCCGCAGTTTAACATGACTACTCCACTCAGACACAGTATACTGACTCCGAGCCGACCAGTCCTTGTTTTAGCCCCTTAATGCCGAGCGCTAGGCAGGGTAATACTCAGAACCATATTTTAACGTATTTTTTATAACGCGGCCGGAGATTGAACTCCCGACATCCCGGCAGACGGTCTTCCATTAGACCACGGAGGCGGTGATATTTTCCTAAAACGACAAGGCACCTAAGAGGGTACCTATTTGGAGATTCGAACAAGTCTTTCACGAACGCTTGCTGGTGACGGGTACCACCGGCGGGACAGGATATGTTCACCTTTTCGCGAACACCTGGTAACATTTGATATAGTTGATGTATTGATGCATAAACACACGCCCGCGATATTGTCGGAATCATACAGTCGACTCTGCTATTTGATTTCTTATGAACATGGAAAGTGTTTTGACGCTGTCATTCACAACTAGGCAACCTGAGCAGTCCGCATATCAATGGGAAAACATGTTTTAGGATGTTTATTTGGATTTAATAATGACATTAAAAATAAACGCCCGGTAGCTCACGCCACTCACTCTGCAAAAAAAAGTATCTGTTTGTTGCCTGGCGCCGCACAGCTGTAATCCTGCCCCACAACGGCATGAAAACAAACCAGACAATCAAGTGATGAACCAGACAATCCTGTGACACGTGAGCGCTTCACGAAACTAAAACTGGCAGTTCATTTCAATTACCTTTCCATCTATGATCCTTGTACTATTAGAAGCATAAGCATGTAACCCCATATCAACTGTTGGCGTACAACATGGACCCGTGAAGATCAGGGGTAGAATACATTGTAGGTCTTCAACCCATGCTTGCCGTAAAAGGCGACAAAGCTTGTCGTAAGAGGCGACTAACGGGATCGGGTGGTCAGGGTCGCTGACTTTGTTGATGCATGTCATTGATCCCAATTGCGTGGATCGATGCTCATGATATTAATTACTGGATTGTCTGGTCCATACTCGATTATTTACAGACCGCCGTCATATAGCTGGAATATTGCTGAGTGCGGCGTTAAACAACAAACCAACCAACCATGATTTCAGTCACTGGATTGTTTAGTCCAGACTCGATTATTTACAGACCGCCGTCATATAGCTGGAACATTGCTGTGTGCGGCGTTAAACAACAAACAAACAAACAAGCGTACAGCCATGATGTAGTGGGACGACTGACGCTGTATAAAACCTTCACCACTACAATAATAACATGTTCCTCTTAGTCTTTCCTCTACCAGAGGAATATACACACACGTACACGTTAAGCACAGAAATCTATCTGACGGTGTTTACACACCTTTATTTCTAGTTACTAGACTCTCATTTTCGGGGTGCATTTTTTATGGTCCTTGGGCGCAGCAATTCCGCTTGTTGAGTTGCGTCCCATTTGCTAAAAGCGGCGTAAAACCAAACTCACTCAGACGTCAAACTAACCTCAATCACTCACTTGAGCAGTGCGTCAGGGACGAACAATTGTATCTCTGTACTCACCCGTATGTTAGTGTTGCACTGACATGCAGTCCAAATCCTTTGAGGGCAGGATTTTACCGACAAATTGTCATGGAAGGGTTTGAAAGGAATTCGAATGAGTACAATGTCATCGCTAAAAATCACAGAGAAAATTCCTCAACAGGAAGTCCTAACATCTTTGAGTCGATATTGACCGCCTCCGTGGTCTAGTGGGTAGAGGGTCTGATGGAGAACGGTAGGTCGGTGGTTCGACCTCCGGCCGTTCATACCAAAAGACGTTTTACTCTCCCTGATGCTCGGGATTAACACCATAAAATATGGCTGGTCTGCTCTGAGTCAGTATACTGTGTCTGAGTGGGGTATTTGTGTTAAACTGTGGCATGGTATCTCAGTGAGCTAGCACTATAAAACCGACATACACACACACTTTTTTTCAAGTGCAATAACCTTGAACGCGATGTTAAACCCAATATATATCACATCAACTTTGTGTCGTTATGGATTCTGCGGGGACCAGCACAGTAACAGTGTTAAACAATGGATTGGCTCAACACCTCTTCACTGTATCAGATATGTCTCTTATGGATTGTATGTGTACTATTTCAGTTTTCGAGCGGGAGATTGTCAGTACCACAAAAGGCAGTTTTCGTTTAACCTCCGAAGTTGGCGTATCCCCCCTGGGCAAGAAGTCCTACGTGTTCAAGGTGATGGCCTGCGGAAGCGCAATCATTGCGTTGTCCAATATTGTTGGTATTTCTAACAAAGCAGGAAGATATTTCATGATATATCTTGGGCGGAAGCACAACACACAGACCGACATCCTGGACTCTTGTTTTGGATGTACGCCCAAGACACATAAGATGAAGCCAGTGTTAAACTGTACCAGCTTCAAGCCTTTCTGGATAAGCTGGGATGGAACCGCGTCAGTGCGACTAGGGGAAGGTAACACAATAGGAGAGAATTTGCTTGTGGAATATACGACTGACCGTCCTTTTCCTGTGATGTTTTTACTGGTGACAACTCTATCTATCCCGACCAAATGGAAGTTTCTACAACGTAAGTATAAGAACCATGTTGTTCCATGTGAATTAATGTTGTGTGTGTAAGTCCCAGGACTATGAATATTATTTTTGCGAGAGGTATAATACAAAACGCTGACAATGCAGTTGTTTTCTCCATAAATGGTGAAACATCGTTAAATCGATGTCCGAGCGGCCAATATGTTTAGTCCGACCGCAGTCTCGAGTTATTTTCCTTGTTTGTTTACCGTTGTTGGTTTTTGCGTCCAACATCTAAACATTACAAAGCGAGTTGACGTAAAAATGTAAAACCTGTTCCAGTCTCGACACAGATGGACACCAAACTTACCTCACGTATGCACTAAGAGGAGAGAAAAACCGGCTGGGCGAAATTCTGGGCCATTTCTGTTTGGATGCTCGTAAATGCAAATGGGACCTCTATTAAACTTCTTCACACACACACACACACACACACACACACACATACACACACACACACACACACACATACAGACACGCATACGCACACAAGCACGCATGCACGCGCGCGCACACACACACACACACACACACGCACCAGTGCTTTGCGTGTTCTTAAAAGCTGCTACGTTTGATTTTCAAAACATTGCACTGTGTTCTAATTACAAAACAACAAATGGCATAAAATCCTTGGAAATTGCGATAGTGAACATATATCAGTCTCCGCGTCTTGCCCTGAGTCGAAGATACAGTCACAGATGTTAAATGACAATATAAAGCCAATATTTCTTTAAGTGAAGCAGAAAACAAATTATCAATCAGACCCAATCAAATCCATCACTGCTCATGTCTAAGGAAAAAGTTTCTGTTTCGTGTCAAACTGATCTCACTTGGGATATATAAGAGCAACCTGTTGAAACATACATGGTTGAAAACGCTTTTAACGGCTAGCATCTCCTGCACAAACTGTGCGTCAGTAGAAACCAGAGATTGATTAACCAGCTGGTGACATCCATGTCGAAATGTCCAAACGACAAACAACGAAAACAAACTGGAGTCAAACAACCAAAATCCCGTCTCCTGTAGAGGTTCCTGTGACTGAACAGGTTCAAAGCTCAATCTTCAGAACACAGAGATAAGTGTATGTCCTCCTCATGTAAAAGTGAGAAGCCTTCTATACAAGTCAATATCCTGAGGTAATTCAGTGGAATTGCAACGTGCTTAGGAACAATTTTAATGAAGTTAATAGCACAAGATGTAAACCATCAGTATTGGTTTACAAGAAACATATTTTGCACATACTTATACATTTGGTATGTCAGTACGGCTCTGATCATTCTTTGTCACCCCAAGATGGTAATGCCACTGATGGCTCTTCCATGTTGGTGAGGCAGGGTGTCATCCAAAGCCCTGTTCCTCATAATTGCAATCTTCAGGCAGTTGCTGTCAATCTCACGTTGCAAGTCCAATAGGCCATTATTTCAGATCCACTGTCTGGGAAATCGAAATCAGATTTCTTCAATAATTGTTCTCGTATAAACTGAAAGATAGAGATGATGGCACTATTCCTAAGTCCAGGAAACCACATAATCTTAATTCAAGGTTCAATGTCAACAGCCTAGGAAATGCCAGGAAGAAGGCAAAAAAATACGTTCACCACCATGCAACAGTTAAATAATATTGATATCAATAACGCCATTGCTCGACGTAATTTCAAACGCAGTAAACTCTATACTTTGTCTCAAAAGTTAATTGTCGTACGCAAGGCGTGGAATATGAACCAAAGTATGTAAGCTTCTAGAGCTTCTAACTCTAGTATTCATGATCCCATAAATGGTTATGATGCATTACACGAAACATCTGACATTGCAAATAAGTTGGGTGAAACTTTAGCTGAACTTTCTTCATCATATTTCAGAAATACAGTAAACTGAGCTACTTATTTTAGTTCGTTATTACCGGAGTTGTTATAAGCATATGTACAGCATATAGACAGAAAATGGCCGGGGCCAAAAAATAAGTTCGTCCCATCCGTCAGTTCTTTATTAGCGTGTTCGTTATACACGTAGTTTACTGTGTCAGAAACATCAAGTTAGAAAAATCCCATCTTCTGAAAAGGCAGTTTCAGCTATGATTCAAACATCAAAGTGGTCGTTTGATAATGGTTATAAACTCTCTAAGACCAATTACAAACAATTTTGTAGAAATTATAGTTCGCATAAGACCGAGAACTGTTTCAGATGGGCCCCTATCAAGGTTGTAGAGGTGGACATGTTCGTAGCTCTTGTTTTTTTATCATTATTTGACATCTTCATCTCATGATAAATAGACCGCCTCCGTGATAGTTTGATAGAGCGTCTGCCCGGAGACTGCCTCCGTGATAGTTTGATAGAGCGTCTGCCCGGAGACTGCCTCCGTGGTCAGTTGGATAGAGCGTCTGCTCGGAGACTGCCTCCGTGGTCAGTTGGATAGAGCGTCTGCCCGGAGACTGCCTCCGTGGTCAGTTTGATAGAGCGTCTGCCCGGAGACTGCCTCCGTGGTCAGTTTGATAGAGCGTCTGCCCGGAGACTGCCTCCGTGGTCAGTTGGATAGAGCGTCTGCCCGGAGAATGACTCCGTGGTCAGTTGGATAGAGCGTCTGCTCGGAGAATGACTCCGTGGTCAGTTGGATAGAGCGTCTGCTCGGAGACTGACTCCGTGGTCAGTTGGATAGAGCGTCTGCCCGGAGACTGCCTCCGTGGTCAGTTGGATAGAGCGTCTGCCCGGAGAATGACTCCGTGGTCAGTTGGATAGAGCGTCTGCTCGGAGAATGACTCCGTGGTCAGTTGGATAGAGCGTCTGCTCGGAGACTGACTCCGTGGTCAGTTGGATAGAGCGTCTGCCCGGAGACTGCCTCCGTGGTCAGTTGGATAGAGCGTCTGCCCGGAGACTGCCTCCGTGGTCAGTTTGATAGAGCGTCTGCCCGGAGACTGCCTCCGTGGTCAGTTGGATAGAGCGTCTGCCCGGAGACTGCCTCCGTGGTCAGTTGGATAGAGCGTCTGCTCGGAGAATGACTCCGTGGTCAGTTGGATAGAGCGTCTGCCCGGAGAATGACTCCGTGGTCAGTTGGATAGAGCGTCTGCTCGGAGACTGACTCCGTGGTCAGTTGGATAGAGCGTCTGCTCGGAGAACTGACTCCGTGGTCAGTTGGATAGAGCGTCTGCCCGGAGAATGGATGGCCGGGAGGTCGGTCCTTGGCCGCGTTATACGAAAAGACGTTAAAAGACGGTATTTTTTGTTACCCTGCCTGACGTTCGGTATTAAGGGGCTATAACAAGGACTGGGAGTAGGTACACTGTGTCTGTGTGGGATATTCATGTTAAACTGCGGCATGGTATCTCAATGGGCTAGTCAGCCATACATACACCCACGTGCATGCTGGTGTAATAATCGTTAACGCCACCTCACCTCACCTCACCTCACCTCACCTCACCTCACCTCACCTCACCTCATATGAAACTAGTTGTTTGAAGCTATTGATCGACTGGAAAAAAGGTCTTTCGATCTAAACTGGATCATGGCTCAATCGTATATGACAGAGGCTGTAAAAGTAACTTTGAGAAATTTGATATAGTCCATCATCAAGGACTACGAAAGCTTTATAACATCTCCAGCAGCTAATTTGTATCTGGAATCTTATTATCTTTCCCTTCAGTATGTAACTATATTATAGTCCAACCCATCTGATAGAGCCATGATTGCGTCCTTCATCCTCTTTAGTAAGACCTGGTTCGAAATAAAGCCACGATTGTGCCAGCCCTAATCAATCCTCATATTACAGCTGCACATATCACCTCCCCTTATCGGCTTATGGCTGCTCCTCCTTGGCAATTTATCGGGTCTGAAGAAGACCTTTCTTTATTTCTTGTTTGGTTAATACTTGAACTGTGATATTTACCCTACTGTTTACTTCCTTTGTCGACATATATTAAGTATATTCAATATTGCCGATTAAATGTCAACTTCCCCCCATTTGTGATAGCATTATCAATGCAGTAATGGAGCGCCAAAGTGCACGTGCAAACACCAGAATTCAATCATTCAACATTCATGGATCATTATATATGACACGATATCTGTACGTTTCCTGGCCTCTTTACTGTTAATTATTGATAGTGATGTTTTGATCTTGACTATTGATAGACTGAATATTTTCTTGATATTCGACACCACTTTCAGGTTTTTAACATGGAACAATTGCAGCAATGTCATACCGCTCACTCACTCACTCACTCCTCAAAGCTAAAAACAGCCTTAAAAACACAGGCTCTGTCAGCTACAGTTATCTACAACGATGTTAAAAGAGCTTAATTGAAACTACTCATTACATAGGTGCATGCACTTAGGAGAGCATTATCAAATATGGAACGGATAATTGTTTCTTTGTATTGAGCCCAACCCACACATGTATTTTGCAAAGGTAAAAAAAAAGTATGACATTTTCGATTACTTTGGAAAATATGAAATTGCTGTACTCTACTGCACGATTATGTTATGTATACTCACATATTAATTGATCTTTGTTTTCTTCCCCTTTTCCTTCGCGAATATTAGCAAATCAGAAAGTCAGCTGGCCTCATTGCCAATTCTCAATACCCTAATTCAAAATATAAATATACTTAATTATAGCTGTAACTACTACCGTGAGCACTTTTGCTGGGATATTCATTTTATTCTGAATTGATTAATTCTAAATGTTTTTTATATAATTTAATTTAGCGGCATATGTTTTATATATGTATGTTATATTGTTCGGAATAACACGTTGTTAAGTGCAATATCTGTAAATACATATAGGTGTATATTACAGTGGTATGTCAGTCACTAGTTTCTCCACGTCGTCTGATATTCATCCTCGACACAAACATATAACTGCCTATTGTTCAAATCCTAAGAATGTTTTTTTCATAAATGGGTAATAAATGCTTGCATGTAGTTGTGCAAACTGAGTCTACACCAAATACATGTGTAACGACGAGTTTTGTAAGACCCGGCAATGATTGTTAATAAATGCATTAGTTTACCGAAATAAACCTTACATTAACCACATAAATACTACACCAACCCTGCAAAACCTACATAAATATACATAAACCTAACATAAACCTACAACAATATCTATAAACGCAACATTATCTTTAACAGGTCCTACATAATCCTTACACAAACCCTTCGTAAACCCTACATTTACCCTTCATCACCTCTGCTTAAAACCTACATGCATGTATATAAACCTCACATAAAAAAACATAAACCCTACATAAAGCTACATAAACTCCTTATAAACCCTACATAAACACCACATAAAGCCGACATAGTTTACATTATCCTACATAAAAGCCACATAAAGCTACATAAACTCCATATAAAGCCTACATAACTGACACAATCCTACATAAACCCTACATAAACCTACATAAACCCTACATAATCCTACATAAACCCTACTTGTGGACGAATTCAGATGGATTTCATCTTCTATATTCTTGCACTAAAAGAATAAAGATCCCAAATCCATACGTCAACTCATACGTCATTGATAATACAGCTTTAAAAATGCCACTAAAAGCGATTTTATATGTAAACTTTGAGATATATAATGGAGTTAGTTGAGTTTATGCCGCTATTAACAGTATTTCATTTATATCAAAGCGTGTCAACTTAATCCCAAAGTGGGGTAGGTCTCGGACGTTTTCCATTTTGGTGAAACCCACGAGGAGGGTATGGTACTGGCAAACCACGTAAAATAATCGGTGCGAATCGGGATTTGAACCCACAATCATAGTTTTGTGAAGTGCTGAAAGGACGCATCTCTGCTCAGTGCCTGGCGACTGGGCTACCCGTGCCCCCAAATTGTCAGGAATTGAGTAAAGAAGGTGTACTTTTGCAACCGTGTGAAACTCTATGTTCAACAACATGCGAGGTGAAACGATCCTACGTTTCGAAATGACAGACAACATTTCAAGTAGGCGATTGCTATTATCTACCAGCTGTATTGGATGCAATCTTATAAATATCCAATGTCATTGTTGACAATTAACACTAACACAGATAACACCAACGCCACAGAACAACCAGCCCCACCAGCCGCCAAGGATATCTACAGCCATGAATTTCCTTGATACACGCAACTTTGACATGTAGTTAAAATGGTGATATCTTGGAAACAGGACACCGACGTTCTCCTCATTAGTATGTAATGCTAAACTATCAATACTGACTTGTAAACCCTGACAGTAAGAGACACCACAATAACATACCTTTCAAAGACCATGTTTATCCGACTTTCACGTATACCATATTTATAAAGAATGAATATAGTAGTGGGCAGATTGAACATTATATACTTTCCTTTCCATACATTTTCCCACCTAACATTCAAAACAAACAAAGGTACATTTTGCATTCTTATGGTCCACAAAGACATATTGTTAATTAAATAATTATCTAATGGTATCACCCGGAGTTAATAAGTGATCAACTGGTCGGTGGTGTTTGTTTTATCAAGCCTGTAATCAATTCGTCACCTAATTCAGTGGAATACTAATTGTTTTAGGTGATACAGGGAACCATTCCAGACTAAAGTATTCTATTAAAGGAATGACGTTGGAATATTTCAGAGATTAATTTAATTTTCGAGTGGCGGTGGTATGAGTGTATGTGTGTCTGTCTGAGTGAGTGAGTGAGTGAGTGAGTGAGTGAGTGAGTGAGGGGTGTGTGGCTGGAGACAGGGGTGTCGTCAGACCATCCAGCATCTTTAGTGGACGAACTGTTTTGTGTAAAACCTGTGTGATAAAGGTATTTTTAAATTGTGCAGGTAATGTCAGGCATTTGGTGTGACAAGAACGAATCGACCTCATAAATAAGGCAAGCTAACGACGTCTAGCAAATCAACTAATTGTTCAAGAATGTCGACCAAAAGGGAGAATAATTTCCTTAGTAAGATCACATCCTTGGCTGTGTTCATTTTGGGAATTTTGTGGTGGTAAAGGGTTCTGTATCTGACAGAAACACAGTGACCTCCTGAAGTCGACGGGACTTCAACAGTCGTATGGCTGATGCATTTTCAGAACATAACCAGGCAACCTTATGTTTTATGTTTATATCTGATATCATTTTTTTTCAAAGCATATCAAATCAAATGGGTTTCGTTTAGGGTTAAAAGACAACTGCAACTGTCGACTTTGCTAGATAAGACGCCAACATACAACTTGACAAAAATAGGTAACAGTTTATAATTAGAGACTGCAGATAAATGAAGATAGAGCTGACTTATGTTTTACTGCGTCTAACCAGCTTCATCAACATACCAGGGACCCGTTCCACAAAGCGATCTTAGCGCTACGACTGTCGTAAGTCAGTGTTAAAAAATATATATCGCAGTCCATCAGTCACCTCTGTCTTCAAAGATGTAGTTGGACTAATTTTACCGGTCATTACTAACATAATATTAATATCATATTAATGATCATATTGACTTTTCAACGTTGCCGTCTTCAAACGGCAACCTATTTAGAGGACTTATTTGGAAACAGAATTTATAAGTAAGGTGGTATTTCTGTTTTGAAAAACGTAATTGCACATTTGAATAGGTCCGGCGCTATTTTGTCTTTTGTGTTAGTTACAGTTAGTAAAAAGTCCAGAATAGCATTCTGACTGCAAAAGCTGTATGTTCACTGTACATGTCCGCTGTGCCATCAACTACATCGTCAGTTTGAATTCTAAAAACAAAACGTTAACTTATCGAATATCATCTGAAACAGATTCGACTAGGTGCAAAAGGCAAAGTAGACGTTAAAATAAGAATGGATCACTGAAAACCAGTGATGATAAAAGCCGAGTTGATTTATTATTCCGACTTCATCATGAGCATATGTTTATGAATCAAATAGTGATGAATCAAGGTGTTATCGAAAAGGTGAGCGTATCCGGCCTCACCGGTAGCACCCGTCACAAACACATGCAAACACTTGCTTCAGTTGTTTGTCTCCAGGACAGCAAAAGAGGTTTCTTAGGATTATGCAAACGGTTTTTGTCGCCTTTATTCCACATAGATAACATTTACGTGAAAGTTGGGGATAGGTCTGGAAAGAAGTAGGCATTTCCATAGGCACCAAATCTGCTCTCCTTCTTACTGATCTGTTTCTTTATGCATATGAAATGGAATTTCTGCTTGATTTGTCAAAATCTGCTTTCGGCAGAGATTGCTTTTAAGTATGGAAAGAGTTTCGGTCTGAGAAGAATAGAATGACATCGCTGAAAGTTGGTGTTATTGAACTGTGTTATCCTATAGGACCCATGGAGACACACTCCGATCTTAAAATTATCCTTTTATGGATAAAAGGTTTTTGCAAAAGGTGATTCGCTAGTTGGGACTTTGGTCGATATCCATTCTGTTCATGAAGGTAGGTTTCCCTGGATGAACGGCCTCATTTTAATATCATGTAAATGTAAGAATAAGAAAACATCAAGAATAACAAGATTGTTACACCATTATCAAGCTGTAAACAATAAACCAGAAGTTGTTATCCACAAACTTATATGTTTTTTTATTACTCGCCAACCTCTAGATTGTAAATCTTCATGCAACTCGAGGTACATTTACTTGAATAGCTCCTTGAGATTTTTTTCTGCTGTTGCTGACTTAAAACCACCGAAATCATTATTTCCCTATTTTGTAAACTACTTTCGAACAATTGCTGTTTCGGATAATGCATTCTTAGGTAAATATTTTAATTGTTGAAAAGACACTTTGATCAAAGACTTGCTCGTGGTAAGTTTTCCCTTATGCGTATTGCAGCTTCTTTGTTCATGGCATTTCAAAACTTGCATAGAAGTAGTAGAAATGAAAAACCTCGTTGTCAGTGTATTAATATGTCCAATAACTTTCATAAAACTAGTTCAAAGATTCGCGTCTTGGACCTTTTTATACCTGTTGCTTTAGAAGGTACAGTCATAAAAGACAGACAGACATGTAATTCGTAATATTTGGCCATGTGGTCAATAGTAGAGTGACAGTTTTACAATATGCATGTACAGGGCGCCTGTTAAGATCAATGATATGCAATTCTTTACAGTTGTAGACCATTGACATTTATCTTCTGTCAGGCTCGCTTACTTGGTTGATGTCTGTCATCGATCCCAATTGCGTGGATCGATGCTCATGATATTAATCACTGGATTGTCTGATCCAGACTCGATTATTTACAGACCGCCGTCATATAGCTGGAATATTGCTGAGTGCGGCGTTAAACAACAAACAAACAAATATCTTTTGACACTAATAGCAAGTCGTAAAATTATGTTTGTATTTTGGGTTTTTAGACGATGCACAAATTTTTCTTGGTTTTGGTAACTGATACAGAAATTAGGAATATATTTCGTTCTGGCTAATGCATCATAAAAAGGACATGCACTTAAAATATCAAATTCATCTTCCTACACATAAGTATACTAACATCATTAACTTTTGATCTTCTGAGCAGATGAATATTTAAATTAAAGATACCACAAACTTAAGGATCCTCGTACTTGAGGGGGCAATGTTACATTTAAATGTCATGTACGTGTGCAAAACTTCGGAGATTATTACATCAGATGACCATTCTTGAGAGTCATAAAATACATTTTAAAGTTAAACTTGATTAGAAGGAAAGCCCAAAATCAAGGAGGTCGTACGGTATGTACGGTACCACAAGCTTCAGCAGATAAAGGCGACTTACAACTCGTTCCATCAGGATAAGGAATCCATTGTACAATTTGGACCACATCATGTGCATGTGTTCACTGCCGTTTGGCCTTTTACGCCCGACCCGTGGAGATCCGCGGTAGAATAGGTCTTCAGCAACCCATGCTTGCCGTGGAGATCCGCGGTAGAATAGGTCTTCAGCAACCCATGCTTGCCGTGGAGATCCGCGGTAGAATAGGTCTTCAGCAACCCATGCTTGCCGTGGAGATCCGCGGTAGAATAGGTCTTCAGCAACCCATGCTTGCCGTGGAGATCCGCGGTAGAATAGGTCTTCAGCAACCCATGCTTGCCTTAAACGTGACTCTGAATGTCGTAAGAGGCGACCAACAGGATCGGGTGGTCAGGCTCGCTGACTTGGTTAATGCATGTCATCGATCCCAATTGCGTGGATCGATGTTCATGATATTAATCACTGGATTGTCTGGTCCATACTCGATTATTTACAGATCGCCGTCATGTAGCTGTAATTCTGCTGAGCGCGGCGTTAAACAACAAACCAACCAACCAACTTTTACGCCCAATGCAATCAGTTCGTCGGATAATCGAGATTGGTTATTCTAAGACTGTGACATTTTATATTTTATGAATTACAACAGTGCGAATGCCAGATATTCGCAAAACCGTGAGCTTATATTGTTCCACGGGTGGCAGCCATCACAAATACCTGGAAATGTCCACCTGATAAAAACCTAAGTACCCATGGTACAAGTTAAAATAGGCAATTGCACCAGATGTCATGTTTTGTCATATATATATATATATATATATAAATATATATATATATATATATATATATATATGTAGGAGCATGCGATGATAAAATAAAAGTGTAACATAAGCCACGGTATCAAAGAGGTTTCTTGCAGATAAGCTTTACAAAAAAATTTAATGTTGAACTTTACAGGAGCAGTGTATCTGGTAGTGATGACCTTACTTAAACATAAGTAAAAGCGACGAAACCCTGTGCATAGCCACAAGAATCGGGTCGGGAAAATAACTATCTGACATATCGTCCCAAAACGTTGTATTTTTCTGTTTCCAAAGCCTGACAATACATTTAAGGAATCACTATTATTATAATTTTTGACAACCTGTAAACCAAAAAACTAAAATCAATTCTTATATCTAGAGCAGGCAAATAATATGTTTGTTTGTTCAAATAAATGGTTCTGATTAATCTTATGGTTGGAAATCTAAAATCAACCGGATTCCTCACATTTAATAATCCGAATTTCTCATATTTAACAAAGCAATACAAACCAAAATTTCCATGTCTTTATTTCTCACAATGTAAGCTTTTTCATCATTCACTTCAGATATTCAGACTTTTTAAAACTAAACATGGCCTGCCCTTGTCCCAGATTCTGTCAGTCAAAAGCACTCATTAAAATTCCAGGAGGAAATAATTGTCTTGCTTCTAAACAAATGGTACAATGTGTTTCTTAATAGTTTCATTCATAAATCATAAGTCGAATACATATTGGCCATGTGGCAGGTTAGTGAGACAATTTTGCTTTTCACTTGTAGTCCTATTTCATTAAAATGTGACAGGAAGCACATTGTAAGCAGTGTGTGACTGTCAGCAGAATATCCGGAGATGTTTTCAGTTTCATACGTCTTTGTTGTCAACATACATCTTCTCCAAGAAGAACGGGTATCAACAGAGGGAACTCAGTGGACTGTGTTATATGTAGATATTCATTGTGTTGACTCTGGACCCCTGAAGTAAATATTTCAATAATATTGTTGTGATATTTCTACTTCTATAATGTTTATAAACAATGCATATTCATCTTCTCTCAAAATATTTCTTATTCAGTAAACAACAATGTTTTTTCATAATTCTTATGAAGTTTTAGGAAAATTAATCACAGTGATTAACTCAACATGCAACTTTAGAACCATCACGAGGGTTTCAATTCATCGGATATGTCTAAAACTCAAACAGTATATATATTCTGTAAAAAAACAAACATGCATTAATTTAATGCCACAGACTGTTCAACAGTTCTTTATATCTTTATATCAATGTCACTCTAGTCCTCGTATTTAAATACGACAGGTTTTGATATTTATATCATGTTTTTATCAAATATTTGTTTAGTCTGAACATGCTGAACACACTTTCGCTGGAGTGAAATACCATTATTAAAATCAGGTGAAATATCACGTTTTGTCAAACTTACAATTAGTCTGTCTTACTGACACAGTAAATTTCTTCGACTTTTATCGTACACCGATAGAAGTACTGTGCCACGATGTTTTTTTTATTTAGAAGCTTTACGGAAACTGTGAGCGAACAAAATACTGCCTAATATCTGAACGACATAACTATATATCAAATGGAGTTATATGCGTATGTATAACGACATAACTATATATCCAATGGAGTTATATGCGTATGTATAACGACATAACTATATATCAATGGAGTTATATGCGTATGTATAACGACATAACTATATATCCAATGGAGTTATATGCGTATGTATAACGACATAACTATATATCCAATGGAGTTATATGCGTATGTATAACGACATAACTATATATCCAATGGAGTTATATGCGTATGTATAACGACATAACTATATATCAATGGAGTTATATGCGTATGTATAACGACATAACTATATATCCAATGGAGTTATATGCGTATGTATAACGACATAACTATATATCCAATGGAGTTATATGCGTATGTATAACGACATAACTATATATCCAATGGAGTTATATGCGTATGTATAACGACATAACTATATATCCAATGGAGTTATATGCGTATGTATAACGACATAACTATATATCAATGGAGTTATATGCGTATGTATAACGACATAACTATATATCCAATGGAGTTATATGCGTATGTATAACGACATAACTATATATCAATGGAGTTATATGCGTATGTATAACGACATAACTATATATCAATGGAGTTATATGCGTATGTATAACGACATAACTATATATCCAATGGAGTTATATGCGTATGTATAACGACATAACTATATATCAATGGAGTTATATGCGTATGTATAACGACATAACTATATATCAATGGAGTTATATGCGTATGTATAACGACATAACTATATATCAATGGAGTTATATGCGTATGTATAACGACATAACTATATATCCAATGGAGTTATATGCGTATGTATAACGACATAACTATATATCAATGGAGTTATATGCGTATGTATAACGACATAACTATATATCAATGGAGTTATATGCGTATGTATAACGACATAACTATATATCAATGGAGTTATATGCGTATGTATAACGACATAACTATATATCCAATGGAGTTATATGCGTATGTATAACGACATAACTATATATCAATGGAGTTATATGCGTATGTATAACGACATAACTATATATCAATGGAGTTATATGCGTATGTATAACGACATAACTATATATCAATGGAGTTATATGCGTATGTATAACGACATAACTATATATCAATGGAGTTATATGCGTATGTATAACGACATAACTATATATCCAATGGAGTTATATGCGTATGTATAACGACATAACTATATATCAATGGAGTTATATGCGTATGTATAACGACATAACTATATATCCAATGGAGTTATATGCGTATGTATAACGACATAACTATATATCAATGGAGTTATATGCGTATGTATAACGACATAACTATATATCCAATGGAGTTATATGCGTATGTATAACGACATAACTATATATCAATGGAGTTATATGCGTATGTATAACGACATAACTATATATCAATGGAGTTATATGCGTATGTATAACGACATACATGCAATGCCAAAACTAGCATGCCGTAACTGATTTTTCTCTATGCTGTCAAAAGGCGACAGAGAGTTTAACTCTGCTATGCTTAGCACTAGTTCGTTGTAACTAAGGTCACTTGGTCGGAGTTATGGCTGTGGGTAAGGACAATATATTTTCGTGGTGTATTGTTCACGAGGTACCAAACTATTCCAACACAAATATCGTTATTGAAACTGTAGACATGTACGTTTAGTTATACAAAAACATAAGAAATTATGAAATCGTACTTCATAAAAAAGAGGTAATAGAGAAATGGATGGCCCTATCTAACCTATAACTTAGTCCTTACATTCCAACATTCTCCTGAATGCGTAAGTGTAATTTGACTAATGTTGCTCCATTATTAGTGGAGCACTGGCCTTATCATCAAATGTAATGAAATACCCCCAAAAAAACACCATTCTATTTGACGTCATGGCTGGTTTTATGTCTTTGATAACGTCGGAGAAAGACGACACTTGTATTTTGATTAATATATATCTCCCATAATTTTAGTTCATGGTTTGAAAAATCTCGATGTGTAAAACGGAATTTGACGCTTTTTCGACTCAAAATAAAATGTCTTAAATATATAAACAATTAGATAGTTTATCGTGTATCTTGATTGGACAAGACACGCACATGTTTGGCATCAATTTACGTAATGAAATACTCCAAAGAATATTTCAAAATAACCAAAATTATATTCAATATTGGACATATATTTGTTCATTATTATGTTATTATTTCTCTTCATCTCGTCTTAGAATTATACAATAAAAGATGCGTAGAAAGTTTTATTGGTATAGAATTATCAGGATAATCGTATAAGGTTGTATTTTTATACTTTTTACAATTCCTGTGATCACAATACTGAAAAAAGAATGAACCCACTGATTATATAATGCAAAACAAGAGGAATGATTTGTAAATTATTTGTGACTAACGCGCACCTGGCGAATCGTTAGATTTCACAGTTCTGTGTATCATACGACATAAAAATCAATTCCAAGACGAAGAAAATTCTTTCAGAAATGTGTTCATATATTATAACGAAAAATATTATCCATTTTGTTAAAGTAATATATTCAGTTTTAGTTTGTAAACTAAAATGAAACGACTATTCATGGACATTGGTTATATGAACTTATAATATTGACTATTACACATCCAAAGAAATACGTACATGCTGCAGTTACATTTACACTTCATCTTGTAACATTTGTCCAAAGGAAAGAAATGTCATATTCTACACTATAAATTTAACCTATATATCCTTATGTAAACAATGTTCAAACAAACAGGAAATTATCATAGGTTCGTTCATACATGATGTGGCCTATATTTACGTATGATATCATTTTGAACATTGACAAATATCCAAAGTGAAATTAATTGTGTGAAAAAATGTACAAAAGATATGCAAAATCTACATCATAACTGAAACTGTAAACACCATGGTACAATGATCGTGTGCACTCTCATTGCGGGACCTTCATCTCAAAGAAATTATCAATATGTACAACAATGTTGACGTATGACATCACTACCGGTGACCGACTTTTTTAAAATGGCGTGTTCACTGTCAACAGTACGCGGGATTTAACGAGGTGACTTTCGTTGATTCAGGAATCGTATATACATAAATGTGACATGTAAGTAATCAGAAATATTCTGACAAACTATGTGCTGTTTTTTGTTGTTATATTTTTCATTGAAACCAACGGAAATAGTCAGAGAGTCGGCCTACCTTTAGAATACAGTACCACAAACTTTTCAAACACGTGACAATACCCTATGTCGTAATTTGTGGTGGTTTGTTGCCAATCACACCGTTGTTGTGCGTTATTTTGCGGCAGTCATGGTAATTTCTGTTGAAAATATCAAATCACTGCAATGTATCTATTTTAAATTCCCTAATTCTTCCTACGATTCTCTTTCCATGCATATTCTGAAAACGTTGAGCCAATATCTTGAACGAATGGATAGATCACAATAGGAGAAAATTCTACACTGTGTAAAATCTGAATTTTGCTTTGTTTACATTTCAATCAAGTGCAGATTTTCGAGCACAGCGTTCGTTTTCACACCTAATTTATTTTTGCTTGATTTCAACTAGGCACTTTGTATTGGTGACAAAGACCACTGGTCATTTGATTCTAAAATGTACGAGGAATTCAAGGATGTATGTAAAGCAGCTAAATTTGAAATATACGTGATGTTACAGGCACCTCACAACCGGTGTACCTGAAACGAGATTTTGTAAACACTATCCAATATGGCGGAAAGTTCACTTCGGCGTTCATGTATGCGTATTTTCCAAAACATTCGAAACGATTCTAGGGTTATCGGAGACGTTTTGGATTGATCATTGGTGATTTCATATAAAGGCAGATACCCGTGATCACTAATATGCTATTTCTGAAATTCATTTCTCCGAGTAATTATCCGAAATTTAGATTTCAAAACATGCTGTAAATAACGCCGTGAGTGGTGATTTAGTAATGTGTAAAAAATGGCGACATTTACGATGTACCTAATTTTCAGAGGTCATTTTTAGTACTTTTGCTTGGCCTAAAGTGCCAGTGGATGATATCACACAGAACAGTGAATTTCCCACCTTATTCAAAACCGTGAAGTGTATCTGTGTGGGTGATGTATTTTGATTTTTTTTTCGACTTCAAAGTGAGGGTTGTAGAGAAGGGACATATATGTCCCTGTGGCATTCAGGGGGCTAAAGGTCAATATTTTCTACTCGTCAGTATTTTTCCATCACAAGGGATAAATATTTCAGTGTCAAAACAGTTAAGGACCTTT
The DNA here is from genome assembly GCF_023055435.1 of Haliotis rufescens. NCBI lineage: Eukaryota > Metazoa > Mollusca > Gastropoda > Lepetellida > Haliotidae > Haliotis > Haliotis rufescens. The sequence goes on along the minus strand of NW_025964013.1, from coordinate 1,798,071 downwards.
TTAATGATGTTAATTCTCATTTAATATTAGGCGTTTTAAAAGAAATCGAACTTGTCCATAAATTTTGATGTACTGAATGTATTATTTTATAAATTGGTAGTGCTAATTTATAACTTAGATTGTGATTGGCTGTACCCTCGAGGGGGCTTGAAGTAGCGTAAACTATTGTCCCCCTAAGAGGGTATGTAAGTCCCAAATCATTCGAAGTATTTTTATGCATACCAGACTTTTAAAACGTAGCATTTTTGTCATTTTAATCTTAGGCTTAACTGGTAAACTTTCGCCAGTGACTGAAGGGATGATATAAATCCTTCCATGCAGGAAGCAAAGGCACGGTAAGTCCCCATGGGCCCTAGTATGGTGATCTCCCTTTAGTTACTGACGAACCCTAGCCCATTTTTATATTGTGTTGTTCACTGATACTTATGGCTTTTATATATTCTCAACTAGTTTTAAATCGAATCTGTGATATTCTAGTTATTGTACTGTCCTTCGTTGACAGCTTTTTATTTAGTCTAAATCTATGTATTATTAATGTTCTTCTCATCACGATATGGCTGAAATACTGCCGATGTAACGTTAAATCTTAACTCACTCACTCACATTCTACTCGTCAGTGACCCAGCCAACTTCAAATACAACTAATAAAGTTATTCAAATTCACACCTGGGCTAAAACAAATAAAGAAATAGTTAAGGTGAATTGTATGAAAACAATGAATTATTCTTTACACGATTCCTGTACGATTTGTATCAAGTCTGTGTTCTGCTACTATAAACTGTACTGGCAGTTATGGATATGGTGGTCATGGATATTTGAAATTGATATCACAACAGAACAGTCAGAGTCACTTGCTAAATTACATTAGTAAGGAGACAACTGTAGAATATTTGTCAATGAGAAGAATAAGAATAATGTTCAATACTTACGATAAATGTTGCCATAATATTATCGGAATGGTAAAACTGTCACAGTTTGACCCGATTACCGTGTTAACATCGCCATATGTATCATGTGCCATCCAGCCTTCACCTTCCGCACTCCAAGCCTCGCTTTCAAACCGGAAGTAGCGAAGTGTGAAAACGATCAAGAGCGAGAAGGAAAAAAACGATAAGCACTTTTTTTTAATGAAGGTCAAGATCAAGGTCACGATACACCGACAAGAAAGGCTTGCCTCTCATGATAGCGTTGCGTGGGGGAAATATATTCTTTCGATCTTGGTTTTTGTCCAATGCTAGATAAAATAAGTCTGGACAGTGTGTTTCCTACCAAACTGAGTCAATGGTAGTTTCCATGTGATGATGTGACACACACCAACGTAGGCCAGCTCCATGTGACAATGTCACACGTTGCCTTCGTGACAACACAACCAGTGTGCTGGATATTTTTGTGCCCTAGTAAAGATTTTGGAATAAGTCAAATACTCACTTGTTGCGAGTTAAGTATCTTCCAGGGCATCTGAGAATGGGAAAGCACTTTGATCCCTGTGACCGGGGTAATAATGTCATGCGTTTTGTTCAGTTAATTCTTTGTTGGTTTGTTTGTTTAACGCCACACTCGGCAATTGTCCATTTATATGACGGCGGTCTGTAAATAATCGAATCTGGACCAGACAATCCGGTTATTGACGTGAAGAGCATCAATTAACGTAATTACAAGTTCGATTCTTCACGAGGGGCATACGCTTTGGGTGGCTTGGTGTGTTGTGTAAGTAGCCTATATTTGTATTAGAATTATGACGGCAGATTCCTGCTAAATTAAGCTGGTCTACTCTGGACATAAAACAGTTTTTGTATAATATATTTAGAAGCATATTTCAACGTTATCTATTCCCGTGTGACACACATTTCATAGGACGAGATCCACGCGATTTCGGTATAACTTGAAAATTGTCACATCAACTTGATTATTAATAGATCAATAGTTAACACACGTATCTGTATCACGATTTAACATTAATTCGAAGGTTATATGCCACAGTTTCGCCTAATGTATGGGTCTGGGTTTAAAATTGAGACTTGCATTCTGTCGATGTGTATATGATACTGCCTGGTCCTTAGTGGTGGTGGGACCTGCACTCTGTCCATGAGTATATCATACTGCCTGGTCCTCAGTGGTGGTGGGACCTACATTCTATCGATGTGTATATCATACTACCTGGTCCTAAGTGGTGGTGGGACCTGCACTCTGTCGATGTGTATATCATACTGTCTGGTCCTTGGGGGTGGTGGGACTTGCATTCTATCGATGTGTATATCATACTACCTGGTCCTTAGTGGTGGTGGGACCTGCACTCTGTCGATGTTTATATCATACTGTCTGGTCCTAAGTGGTGGTGGGACCTGTACTCTGTCCATGTGTATATCATACTGTCTGGTCCTTAGTGGTGGTGGGACCTGCACTCTGTCCATGTGTATATCATACTGCCTGGTCCTTAGTGGTGGTGGGACCTGCATTCTATCGATGTGTATATCATACTGCCTGGTCCTAAGTGGTGGTGGGACCTGCATTCTGTCGATGTGTATATCATACTGTCTGGTCCTTAGTGGTGGTGGGACCTGCAGTCTGTCCATGTGTATATCATACTGCCTTGTCCTTAGTGGTGGTGGGACCTGCATTCTATCGATGTGTATATCATACTGCCTGGTCCTTAGTGGTGGTGGGACCTGCATTCTGTCGATTTGTATATCATACTGTCTGGTCCTTAGTGATGGTGGGACCTGCACTCTGTCCATGTGTATATGTTACTGTCTGGACCTTAGTGGTGGTGGGACCTGTACTCTGTCGATGTGTATATCATACTGTCTGGTTCTTAGTGGTGGTGGGACCTGCATTCTATCGATGTGTATATCATACTGCCTGGTCCTAAGTAGTGGTGGGACTTGCATTCTATCGATGTCTAATTCATAGTGCCTGGTCCTTAGTGGTGGTGGGACCTGTACTCTGTCCATGTGTATATCATACTGTCTGGTTCTAAGTGGTGGTGGGACCTGCACTCTGTCGATGTGTATATCATACTGCCTGGTCCTAAGTGGTGGTGGGACCTGCACTCTGTCCATGTGTATATCATACTGCCTTGTCCTTAGTGGTGGTGGGACCTGCACTCTGTCGATGTGTATATCATGCTGCCTGGCCCTTAGTGGTGGTGGGACCTGTACTCTGTCCATGTGTATATCATACTGCCTGGTCCTAAGTGGTGGTGGGACCTGCACTCTGTCGATGTGTATATCATACTGTCTGGTCCTTAGTGGTGGTGGGACCTGCACTCTGTCTATATGTATATCATACTGTCTGGTCCTAAGTGGTGGTGGGACCTGCACTCTGTCGATGTGTATATCATACTGCCTGGTTCTAAGTGGTGGTGGGACCTGCACTCTGTCGATGTGTATATCATACTGTCTGGTCCTAAGTGGTGGTGGGACCTGCACTCTGTCCATGTGTATATCATACTGCCTGGTCCTAAGTGGTGGTGGGACCTGCACTCTGTCCATGTGTATATCATACTGCCTGGTCCTTAGTGGTGGTGGGACCTGCACTCTGTCCATGTGTATATCATACTGCCTGGTCCTTAGTGGTGGTGGGACCTGCACTCTGTCCATGTGTATATCATACTGCCTTGTCCTTAGTGGTGGTGGGACCTGCACTCTGTCGATGTGTATATCATACTGCCTGGTTCTTAGTGGTGGTGGGACCTGTACTCTGTCGATGTGTATATCATACTGTCTGGACCTTAGTGGTGGTGGGACCTGTACTCTGTCGATGTGTATATCATACTGTCTGGTCCTAAGTGGTGGTGGGACCTGCACTCTGTCCATGTGTATATCATACTGCCTGGTCCTTAGTGGTGGTGGGACCTGCACTCTATCGATGTGTATATCATACTGCCTGGTCCTTAGTGGTGGTGGGACCTGCATTCTATCGATGTGTATATCATACTGCCTGGTCCTAAGTGGTGGTGGGACCTACATTCTATCGATGTGTATATAATACTGCCGAGTATGCACTTTCTACAAAGACTTTAAATAGCGCCATACCACTGACTCAAGCTCAGAAGTTGTTTGATCAAGGTTACAACATCCAAATCCTCAGTAAAGCTTTCTAAATGTTTTATGGTAGACATGTGGAGGACATTAACACATTTGACGCATGTGACAAAAACAGCGATGAGATATTCCTGACGCATTTTGCAAAAAAAAAGCAGAAATCCCCATTCATAGACACAAAGAAATAGATCAGTAGGAAGGAGAGCCCACGTGGTGCCTATGTGCATTCCATAATCATAAAAAATCTCTATTTTTATATTGGAGACAAAAAACTCACGCTCATCTTTTCGCGAACACACGGTATCATCACTATTTGATAGTGATTCATTAACACATGCTTATGACATCCAGTAAAATACGGTTATAAGGGACCATTAGTTTTAGTTCGCTATAACCGTAGTTCGTTATAGGCACATATACAGCCTTTATACAGGAAATGGACGGGACCCCAAAACAGTTCGTTATATCCGTCAGTTCGGTATAAGCGTGTTCGTTATAAACGTAGTTTACTGTAATCGGAATCGTCCTGTGCTTTTGGCAGTGATTTCTTATGAATGTAGAAAGGGTTTTTTGGCTTGTATTTATTCACTGAGTGATACCGTAGGTTCAAGGTATTGTATGTAATTATTTTGGTCCTTACTTCTACAATTAAATAACATCGTTTTTCTCGAAGGCGTTTAGCATCTTAAACTAAAAGCTCCTAAAACCTTCTCAAAATCATAAGAAATCTTCATTGTACGATTCGACCGCCGCCGTGGTCTAGTGGTAGTGCGCCATCCCGGGGAGCGGAAGGTCCGGGGTTCGATCCCCGGTCACGTCATACCAAAAGACGGCGCTCGGCCTTAAGGGGCTAAATCATGGCATGGTATCTCAGTCAGTGTGCTAGCACTATATAATTGGCATTAGTGCGGACTAGTACAAACAACCACACACACGCACGCACGCACGCACACACACACACACCTCATTGTAAGATGCCGACTACATCAGTATATGTTTTATTAATAAAACAGAGATGGTACCAGGAGGCTGGATCTAACGGGGCCTTGAAGATTATTACCCGGAAAACAAAACGAAAACCTTGCCATCATCCTTAGAAACTTCTCTCATATAAAACTGGACTAAATATAAGTTGTCAATGCAAGAGAATAACCAGTCTAGATTTTCTGCCGAAACAGATTCCACTTGGCGTAAAGGGCAAATAGCTGTGGATATTATATGATTGGACCATTGAAAATCAATGTTGACACCAGGTGAAAAGGGTCAGCATGTCCTGCCCTACCGGCCGCACCCGTCATTCACAATGAAATGGGGGCCCGGTAGGCCAGTCGTATAAGGCGGTGGGCCAGTCGTATAAGGCGGTAGGCCAGTCGTATAAGGCGGTGGGCCAGTCGTATAAGGCGGTGGGCCAGTCGTATAAGGCGGTGGGCCAGTCGTATAAGGCGGTGGGCCAGTCGTATAAGGCGGTGGACCAGTCGTATAAGGCGGTAGGCCAGTCGTATAAGGCGGTAGGCCAGTCGTATAAGGCGGTGGGCCAGTCGTATAAGGCGGTGGGCCAGTCGTATAAGGCGGTAGGCCAGTCGTATAAGGCGGTAGGCCAGTCGTATAAGGCGGTGGGCCAGTCGTATAAGGCGGTGGACCAGTCGTATAAGGCGGTAGGCCAGTCGTATAAGGCGGTAGGCCAGTCGTATAAGGCGGTGGGCCAGTCGTATAAGGCGGTGGGCCAGTCGTATAAGGCGGTGGGCCAGTCGTATAAGGCGGTGGGCCAGTCGTATAAGGCGGTGGGCCAGTCGTATAAGGCGGTGGGCCAGTCGTATAAGGCGGTGGGCCAGTCGTATAGGGCGGTGGGCCAGTCGTATAAGGCGGTGGGCCAGTCGTATAAGGCGGTGGGCCAGTCGTATAAGGCGGTGCGATTCGCCGTGAAGGGTCAGGCCAGAAACCTACGATTGTTGGGTTCGAATCCTGGTTCGCCCGGTTTATGTTCCTAGGTTTGTCAGCACCATACCCCCTGCTCGTGGGTTTCACTGAAGTTGTAAACGTCTCAGACCTGCATCACTTCGGGCTTTCCTCCGATGGCTGACACGCCGTGATATAACTGGAATGTTGTTAAAAGCGGCTTTAAACCCAACTCCCTCACTCACAATAAAGCATCCATCGCCCGACGCATCACGGCCACTCCAGCCACGGGACACCAGCCTGTTAACAATCCAGACAAGTCGAGGCTTCTAAAACCTCATTCTGTAACTATTGAAATCCTTAATGTCCACCGAGCTTCTCATAAGTGTTAAACCTTTATTGTATAATGTATCGTTCGCACAGGCTGATTGTGTTTAACAATTAATGGTTCTTTCTACAGCTGATGAGACGATCTTCTCAGCTCCACTTCGCGACGGATCGTCGACGGTGAGCGTCAAGGAAGACGTCGCTATCGGAACGGTCGTATATGAGATTGTAATCAAGCCCCGCGCTAAAGTTGTCCTGGAAACAAACGCTTCCCAATTTACAGTGAATGGAAATGAGCTCCTGACGACAGCCATGTTGGACTTTGAAACAGAAAGAGTTTTCATCCTCCGCTTAAGGTACTCCCGCTGACGGACCGGGTTCGTATCCTCACATGGTTACATGTGTGAAGCCCATTTCTGGTGTAGCTGGACTATTGCTGAAAGCGGCGTAAAACCATACTCACTCACTAATACAAGCGACAACCCTTTTTTTCATATCCATAAGAAATACTAGTATCTGAAAGCAGAGCATATACCTACTATATCACATGCATGACTGTGTTTAAGGGGGGGGGGGGGGGGGGGTGGGGGGGGGTGGGGGGGGGGGGGGGGGTGGGTGGGGGGGGGGGGGGGGGGCACGGGTGGCCCAGTCGTCTAAGGCGCCGCGATTCGCTGTGCAGAGTTGCGTCCCTTGGGCACGCCAGAAACCTGTAATTGTGGGATCGAATCCCGGTTCGCCCCGATTATATTTCTAGGTTTGTCAGCACCATACCCGTGCTCGTGGGTTTCACCGAAGTGGTAAACGTCTGGGACCTGCATCACCTCAGGTTTTCCTCCCACATTAAGCTGACACGCCGCGATATAACTGGAATACTGTTAAAAGCGGCGTTAAACCCAACTCACTCACTCACTCACTCACTGTGTTTAGGGATGACTTTCAAATAGTGATGGTACCAGGTATCCGTGACCAAGTGAGTGTGTCCAAGCACCCGTTCACAAACACATGCAAAGGCAAGTGAAGTGTTCACCTGAAAAATCTAGGGAACGTGATCTCGTCCAATTGGAGTGCTGTTTACCGTGTAAACTTAATTCAAACAAAATTATACAAAGACGATAGAAAAGCTACAAAATATGCCAGTAACCAGATACATCTCTCTGAACGCGAGTCACTGGAGTACACGCGACTAGAGCTGAAACCAGATGACCTTCTAGGTTCTCTGATGAATAAATCATGTGTGTTTATCTGTGTAGTTCGTCCATCTGTTTCATAGGGACAGATACGATTACATTGATTTATTAAGGACGCTTATTCATATTTCACGGGCACAAACATTTTGAGTTTTTTATCAGTTAAAAATCAGATGCCTGGTTGGGGTTTGGGGACATTTGGGGAATCAGGTGTGACTCGTTGCTTGTCGACATTGTGCGGTTGCTGTCTCATGATGTGGCCTCGTCGTGGAGATTTCACACTTCCTTGCTCAATAGCGCTTGTTATGTCTTGGGTCGTGTTACATGTCTTGGTCTTGTTTTTCCTAGTGATGGCGAGTTGGTCATTCGGTTGCACATACAAACTTTGTTTGTTTGTTTGTTGTTTAACGCCGCACACAGCAATATTCAAGCTATATGACGGCGGTCTGTAAACAATCGAGTCTGGACCAGACAGTCCCGTGATTGACATCATGTGAATCGATCTAAGCAATTTGGATACGAAGACATACATCAATCAAGTCAGCGAGCCTGACCACCCGATCCCGTTAATTGACTCTTACGACTAGCATATCCGCCTCTTACGACAAACATGGGCAATTCTAGCCGGTATCTGCACGGATCGACGCCGTTTGAACAACCTTTTAGTTGTATCACGGCGTGTGTGCTTCATGTAGAAGGAAAGTGATGCAGATGTTAGACGTTTACCACCATTTGGTGAAACCCATGATTATGAGCATCGTGCTGACAAAACAAGAATCGCTTTATATGTGAATTCGGGATTCGAACCCACGATCACTGGAACCAGGCCCTGCACAGCCCCCAATATGCAATTGAAGCTGACAAGATGTTATAGACGAATGTCGACCGTGAAGCCTCATTTATCCCATGATGCAACGTTCTCAAAACACTTCCCCGGGCATGCAATCATTGGTACTGAGTGAAGACAATGTTATTTATATGGTAGGCATTGTTCCAACAGTACTTGTCCATAAAGCAGGGTGTCCGTCTAACGGGTTCAATCTTAGTAGTTTCTACTGAACGTTTTATAAAGTGAAAATAGAAGCACGTGCTTCAGTGAATGAACACGATGGTGATACATGTATCCAACACAGATGTAGATGTGTGGTCAGTGTATTTACCCTCGTCATCTGCTGTAACAACTTGGTGCTTCAGTGAGTGAGTGAGTGAGTGAGTGAGTGAGTATGGTTTTACGCCGCTTTTAGCAATATTCCAGCAATATCACGGCGGGGGACACCAGAAATGGGCTTCACACATTGTACCCATGTCGGGAATCGAACCCGGGTCTTCGGCGTGACGAGCGAACGCTTTAACCACTAGGCTACCCGACCGCCCCTGTGCTTCAGTGAATGAACACGATGGCGATACATGTATCCAACACAGATGTAGATGTGTGGTCAGTGTATTTACCCTCGTCATCTGCTGTAACAACTTGGACTTGGATCCGTTGTCGGTTCACCAGTTTACAAAAGCATGAAACAGGGCCTTTAAAATACACCTTGAATTAACATGGAATTTTTTTATGTTCTCGAAAGCTTTTGTTCTGAAATTAAAATGAAGTCAAGTAGTCTTACCTTCTTTAGATAATTGATACTCGGTTGTTGGGGAAAGGGTTAAGACGGTTATTGGTTGAGAGTAAATTCACTCACTCATGATATCAGTAGGTGGATTGTCTTGGCCATACTCTGGTAACAAACCGCCGCCACGTAGCTGGAAAATTGCTGAGTGCGGCGTTAAACAACAAAGAAACAAACAAATACATTTATCCTGGTCAAATGAATATTACAGTTATTGATTGTCTTTCTCCTGTAGGACAGTAGAAGTAGAGGTCAACTTGACCTTGACCGTGCTGGTGGAGGATGTGAACGATGAGACGCCGGAAGTGGTCCTGGGGGAAGGTGTCCACATACCAGAGGAACTTCCAGTCGGCTTCATCATTGGAGGAGTGTTCTCTGCGACGGACAAGGACGCCAACGACACTCTGACATACAGACTTGAAGGTAACACGAATGGTCACTGACATTTTCGCCATGTGGGAATCCTTACATTTAGAGAAAGTTAACTGTTAAAAGTACACGGCATATGTATGGTGGTTTTGTTCTTGTTTAGATACTATTTGTAAGTCGAAAGAGAGAGTCCTGTCTGAAGAGAAAGTCTATTTTTGTTTGTGTTACTCACCGTTTCCCCTGTCGCCTACGATAAAACACTTAGCACCAACGACGAGACATTTAGCTACTAATATTTCAGCTTCAGACTGTAACGAGACATCTAGCTACTAATAACACACCTCCCACCTATAACGAGTCGCCTAGCTACTAATTACCCAGCTTCCTACTGTAACGAGTCACCTAGCAACGAATAACACACCTCCCACCTACAACGAGTCACCTAGCTACTAATAACCCGGATGCTAACTGTAACGAGTCGCATGGCTACTTATAACCCAGATTCCTGCTGTAACGAGTCACCCGGCAACTAATAACCCTGATGTGTACTGTAACGAGTCAACCAGCTACTAAAAACCCAGATTCCTACTGTAACGAGTCACCCTTCAACTAATAACCAAGATGTGTACTGTAACGAGTCGCATGGCTACTAATAACCCAGATTCCTACTGTAACGAGTCACCCGGCAACTAATAACCCAGATGATTACTGTAACGAGTCGCATGACCACTAATAATCCAGATTCCTACTGTAAAGAGTCACCCAGCTACTAATAACCCAGATGATTACTGTAACGAGTCACCCAGCTACTAATAACCCGGATGCTAACTGTAACGAGTCCCATGGCTACAAATAACCCAGATTCCTACTGTAACAAGTCACCCGGCAACTAATAACCCTGATGTGTACTGTAACGAGTCAACCAGCTACTAAAAACCCAGATTCCTACTGTAACGAGTCACCCGGCAACTAAAAACCCAGGTGATTACTGTAACGAGTCGCATGGCTACTAATAATCTAGATTCCTACTGTAACGAGTCACCCGGCAACTAATAACCCAGATGTGTACTGTAACGAGTCGCATGGCTACAAATAACCCTGATGTGTACTGTAACGAGTCACCCGGCTACTAATAACCCAGATGCTTACTGTAACGAGTCCCATGGCTACTAATAACATTCCTCCCACCTATAACATGTCACCTTGCTACTACTAACATTCCTCCCATTTATAACAAATCACCTTGCTACTACTAACATTCCTCCCACCTATAACAAGTCACCTAGCTACTACTAACATTCCTCCCACCTATAACATATCATTTTGTTACTAATAACATTCCTCCCATCTATAACAAATCACCTAGCTACTAATAACATTCCTCCCACCTATAACAAATCACCTAGCTACTTATAACATTCCTCCCACCTATAACATATCACCTTGCTACTACTAACATTCCTCCTACCTATAACATATCACCTTGCTACTTCTAACATTCCTCCCACCTATAACAAGTCACCTTGCTACTACTAACATTCCTCCCACCTATAACAAGTCACCTTGCTACTACTAACATTCCTCCCACCTATAACATATCATTTTGTTACTAATAACATTCCTCCCATCTATAACAAATCACCTAGCTACTAATAACATTCCTCCCACCTATAACAAATCACCTAGCTACTTATAACATTCCTCCCACCTATAACATATCACCTTGCTACTACTAACATTCCTCCCACCTATAACAAGTCACCTAGCTACTACTAACATTCCTCCCACCTATAACAAGTCACCTAGCTACTACTAACATTCCTCTCACCTATAACATGTCACCTTGCTACTAATAACATTCCCCCCACCTATAACATGTCACCTAGCTACTACTAACATTCCTCTCACCTATAACATATCACCTAGCTACTACTAACATTCCTCCCACCTATAACATATCACCTTGCTACTACTAACATTCCTCCTACCTATAACATATCACCTTGCTACTAATAACATTCCTCCCACCTATAACAAGTCACCTAACTACTACTAACATTCCTCCCACCTATAACATGTCACCTTGCTACTTCTAACATTCCTCCCACCTATAACAAGTCACCTTGCTACTACTAACATTCCTCCCACCTATAACAAGTCACCTAGCTACTACTAACATTCCTCCCACCTATAACATATCATTTTGTTACTAATAACATTCCTCCCATCTATAAAAAATCACCTAGCTACTAATAACATTCCTCCCACCTATAACAAATCACCTAGCTACTTATAACATTCCTCCCACCTATAACATATCACCTTGCTACTACTAACATTCCTCCCACCTATAACAAATCACCTAGCTACTACTAACATTCATCCCACCTATAACAAGTCACCTAGCTACTACTAACATTCCTCTCACCTATAACATGTCACCTTGCTACTAATAACATTCCCCCCACCTATAACACGTCACCTAGCTACTACTAACATTCCTCCCACCTATAACATATCACCTTGCTACTACTAACATTCCTCCTACCTATAACATATCACCTTGCTACTACTAACATTCCTCCCACCTATAACAAGTCACCTAACTACTACTAACATTCCTCCCACCTATAACATGTCACCTTGCTACTTCTAACATTCCTCCCACCTATAACAAGTCACCTTGCTACTACTAACATTCCTCCCACCTGTAACATATCACCTTGCTACTACTAACATTCTTCCCACCTATAACATGTCACCTTGCTACTACTAACATTCCTCCCGTCTATAACATGTCACCTAGCTACTACTAACATTCCTCCCACCTATAACATGTCACCTTGCTACTACTAACATTCCTCCCACCTATAACATGTCACCTTGCTACTACTGACATTCCTCCCACCTGTAACATGTCACCTTGCTACTACTAACATTCCTCCCGTCTATAACATGTCACCTAGCTACTACTAACATTCTTCCCACCTATAACATGTCACCTTGCTACTACTAACATTCCTCCCACCTATAACATGTCACCTTGCTACTACTAACATTCCTCCCACCTGTAACATGTCACCTTGCTACTACTAACATTCCTCCCGTCTATAACATGTCACCTAGCTACTACTAACATTCTTCCCACCTATAACAAGTCACCTAGCTACTACTAACATTCCTCCCACCTATAACATATCACCTTGCTACTACTAATATTCCTCCCACCTATAACATGTCACCTTGCTACTACTGACATTCCTCCCACCTATAACATGTCACCTTGCTACTACTAATATTCCTCCCACCTATAACATGTCACCTTGCTACTAATAACATTCCTCCCACCTATAAGATGTCACCTTGCTACTACTGACATTCCTCCCACCTATAACATGTCACCTTGCTACTACTAATATTCCTCCCACCTATAACATGTCACCTTGCTACTACTGACATTCCTCCCACCTATAACATGTCACCTAGCTACTACTAATATTCCTCCCACCTATAACATATCACCTTGCTACTACTGACATTCCTCCCACCTATAACATGTCACCTTGCTACTACTGACATTCCTCCCACCTATAACATATCACCTTGCTACTACTGACATTCCTCCCACCTATAACATGTCACCTTGCTACTACTAATATTCCTCCCACCTATAACATATCACCTTGCTACTACTAACATTCCTCCCACCTATAACATGTCACCTTGCTACTACTAATATTCCTCCCACCTATAACATGTCACCTTGCTACTACTGACATTCCTCCTACCTATAACATATCACCTTGCTACTACTGACATTCCTCCCACCTATAACATGTCACCTTGCTACTACTAATATTCCTCCCACCTATAACATATCACCTTGCTACTACTAACATTCCTCCCACCTATAACATGTCACCTTGCTACTACTAATATTCCTCCCGTCTATAACATGTCACCTTGCTACTACTGACATTCCTCCCACCTATAACATATCACCTTGCTACTACTAACATTCCTCCCACCTATAACATGTCACCTTGCTACTACTAATATTCCTCCCACCTATAACATATCACCTTGCTACTACTGACATTCCTCCCACCTATAACATGTCACCTTGCTACTACTAACATTCTTCCCACCTGTAACATGTCACCTTGCTACTACTAACATTCCTCCCGTCTATAACATGTCACCTAGCTACTACTAACATTCTTCCCACCTATAACAAGTCACCTAGCTACTACTAACATTCCTCCCACCTATAACATATCACCTTGCTACTACTAATATTCCTCCCACCTATAACATGTCACCTTGCTACTACTGACATTCCTCCCACCTATAACATGTCACCTTGCTACTACTGACATTCCTCCCACCTATAACATATCACCTTGCTACTACTAATATTCCTCCCACCTATAACATGTCACCTTGCTACTACTGACATTCCTCCCACCTATAACATATCACCTTGCTACTACTAATATTCCTCCCACCTATAACATGTCACCTTGCTACTACTGACATTCCTCCCACCTATAACATGTCACCTTGCTACTACTGACATTCCTCCCACCTATAACATGTCACCTTGCTACTACTGACATTCCTCCCACCTATAACATGTCACCTTGCTACTACTGACATTCCTCCCACCTATAACATATCACCTTGCTACTACTAATATTCCTCCCACCTATAACATGTCACCTTGCTACTACTAATATTCCTCTCACCTATAACATATCACCTTGCTACTACTAACATTCCTCCCACCTATAACATGTCACCTTGCTACTACTAATATTCCTCCCGTCTATAACATGTCACCTTGCTACTACTGACATTCCTCCCACCTATAACATATCACCTTGCTACTACTAACATTCCTCCCACCTATAACATGTCACCTTGCTACTACTAATATTCCTCCCACCTATAACATATCACCTTGCTACTACTGACATTCCTCCCACCTATAACATGTCACCTTGCTACTACTAACATTCTTCCCACCTGTAACATGTCACCTTGCTACTACTAATATTCCTCCCGTCTATAACATGTCACCTAGCTACTAATAACATTCTTCCCACCTATAACAAGTCACCTAGCTACTACTAACATTCCTCCCACCTATAACATATCACCTTGCTACTACTAATATTCCTCCCACCTATAACATGTCACCTTGCTACTACTGACATTCCTCCCATCTATAACATGTCACCTTGCTACTACTAATATTCCTCCCACCTATAACATGTCACCTTGCTACTAATAACATTCCTCCCACCTATAACATGTCACCTTGCTACTACTGACATCCTCCCACCTATAACATGTCACCTTGCTACTACTAATATTCCTCCCACCTATAACATGTCACCTTGCTACTACTAATATTCCTCCCACCTATAACATGTCACCTTGCTACTACTGACATTCCTCCCACCTATAACATATCACCTTGCTACTACTGACATTCCTACCACCTATAACATATCACCTTGCTACTACTGACATTCCTCCCACCTATAACATGTCACCTTGCTACTACTAATATTCCTCCCACCTATAACATGTCACCTTGCTACTACTAATATTCCTCCCACCTATAACATGTCACCTTGCTACTACTGACATTGCTCCCACCTATAACATGTCACCTTGCTACTACTAATATTCCTCCCACCTATAACATGTCACCTTGCTACTACTGACATTCCTCCCACCTATAACATGTCACCTTGCTACTAATAACATTCCTCCCACCTATAACATGTCACCTTGCTACTACTGACATCCTCCCACCTATAACATGTCACCTTGCTACTACTAATATTCCTCCCACCTATAACATGTCACCTTGCTACTACTAATATTCCTCCCACCTATAACATGTCACCTTGCTACTACTGACATTCCTCCCACCTATAACATATCACCTTGCTACTACTGACATTCCTCCCACCTATAACATATCACCTTGCTACTACTGACATTCCTCCCACCTATAACATGTCACCTTGCTACTACTAATATTCCTCCCACCTATAACATGTCACCTTGCTACTACTGACATTCCTCCCACCTATAACATGTCACCTTGCTACTACTAATATTCCTCCCACCTATAACATGTCACCTTGCTACTACTGACATTCCTCCCACCTATAACATGTCACCTTGCTACTACTGACATTCCTCCCACCTATAACATGTCACCTTGCTACTACTGACATTCCTCCCACCTATAACATATCACCTTGCTACTACTAATATTCCTCCCACCTATAACATGTCACCTTGCTACTACTGACATTCCTCCCACCTATAACATGTCACCTTGCTACTACTGACATTCCTCCCACCTATAACATGTCACCTTGCTACTACTAACATTCCTCCCACCTATAACATGTCACCTTGCTACTACTGACATTCCTCCCACCTATAACATGTCACCTTGCTACTACTGACATTCCTCCCACCTATAACATATCACCTTGCTACTACTAATATTCCTCCCACCTATAACATGTCACCTTGCTACTACTGACATTCCTCCCACCTATAACATATCACCTTGCTACTACTAATATTCCTCCCACCTATCACATGTCACCTTGCTACTACTGACATTCCTCCCACCTATAACATGTCACCTTGCTACTACTGACATTCCTCCCACCTATAACATGTCACCTTGCTACTACTAATATTCCTCCCACCTATAACATGTCACCTTGCTACTACTGACATTCCTCCCACCTATAACATTCCACCTTGCTACTACTGACATTCCTCCCACCTATAACATATCACCTTGCTACTACTAATATTCCTCCCACCTATAACATGTCACCTAGCTACTACTGACATTCCTCCCACCTATAACAAGTCACCTAGCTACTACTAACATTCCTCCCACCTATAACATATCACCTTGCTACTACTAACATTCCTCCCACCTATAACATGTCACCTTGCTACTACTGACATTCCTCCCACCTATAACATGTCACCTTGCTACTACTAACATTCCTCCCGTCTATAACATGTCACCTTGCTACTACTAACATTCCTCCCACCTATAACATGTCACCTTGCTACTACTGACATTCCTCCCACCTATAACATGTCACCTTGCTACTACTGACATTCCTCCCACCTATAACATATCACCTTGCTACTACTAATATTCCTCCCACCTATAACATGTCACCTTGCTACTACTGACATTCCTCCCACCTATAACATATCACCTTGCTACTACTAATATTCCTCCCACCTATCACATGTCACCTTGCTACTACTGACATTCCTCCCACCTATAACATGTCACCTTGCTACTACTGACATTCCTCCCACCTATAACATGTCACCTTGCTACTACTAATATTCCTCCCACCTATAACATGTCACCTTGCTACTACTGACATTCCTCCCACCTATAACATTCCACCTTGCTACTACTGACATTCCTCCCACCTATAACATATCACCTTGCTACTACTAATATTCCTCCCACCTATAACATGTCACCTAGCTACTACTGACATTCCTCCCACCTATAACAAGTCACCTAGCTACTACTAACATTCCTCCCACCTATAACATATCACCTTGCTACTACTAACATTCCTCCCACCTATAACATGTCACCTTGCTACTACTGACATTCCTCCCACCTATAACATGTCACCTTGCTACTACTGACATTCCTCCCACCTATAACATGTCACCTTACTACTACTAATATTCCTCCCACCTATAACATGTCACCTTGCTACTACTGACATTCCTCCCACCTATAACATGTCACCTAGCTACTACTAACATTCTTCCCACCTATAACATGTCACCTTGCTACTAATAACATTCCTCCCACCTATAACATGTCACCTTGCTACTAATAACATTCCTCCCACCTATAACATGTCACCTTGCTACTGCTAATATTCTTCCAAACCTATAACAAGTCACCTAGCTACTACTGACATTCCTCCCACCTATAACATGTCACCTAGCTACTACTAACATTCCTCCCACCTATAACATGTCACCTTGCTACTAATAACATTCCTCCCACCTATAACATGTCACCTTGCTACTACTGACATTCCTCCCACCTATAACATGTCACCTTGCTACTAATAACATTCCTCCCACCTATAACATGTCACCTTGCTACTACTGACATTCCTCCCACCTATAACATGTCACCTTGCTACTACTAATATTCCTCCCACCTATAACATGTCACCTTGCTACTACTGACATTCCTCCCACCTATAACATGTCACCTTTCTACTAATAACATTCCTCCCACCTATAACATGTCACCTTGCTACTACTAATATTCCTCCCACCTATAACATGTCACCTTGCTACTACTGACATTCCTCCCACCTATAACATGTCACCTTGCTACTATTTTACGAAACAAAGATCCGAATCCGAGCGAATTCGAGCGATACATAACATTTTGCTGATACCAGGATATAATTAAAGAATTGAGAATGAGAAGTCTATAGTTTGAACCCTGTAAAGACACACTGGCAGTTATCCTATATTACTAAATCTGAAAACACTGCTTTTAAGATATCAACAACAAAATCCCACATCTATTGACGTTATGACGTTGGGGTGTTGGAGCTCGATCGTATCCACTTGACCACATTCTTCATATACATCTGAGTCTTTAATATCTATCTTAGGTAGGTATTTATTATTATTTATGGTATTATGAAATATTTTAAAAACAATCTGTTGGTATTTATTATCGACAAGCAAATAATTGGTAACAATAAACATATTACTTTTTTCTGCTGGAATTTCTAAGTATTTTTATTGAGCAAAATAAATAGACTTTGTAGGAATTATTGAATTCAAAGGTATGCCATTAACTGTTGGAAAGTTATCAAGATCGGTATTATTACTATTTTTATTGGAGAATTTGTAGAAGAGATTACAGCCAATTGCCTTCTTAACTGCAGTAATATATGTATTATCCGAAATGAATTTCTATCGACGTTGATGTTCGGCCCGATATGAGAACTAATGTCGCGACAACGAATAGTAACTGTTTTGTTCAATGAATAAAATAGGATAACTATTAGAACATTCCAGCGGTGGAATCTGCGTGTCGTGTTACAGTATCAGGTTACAGTTACAGTCACAATTTATACTGACTGCTTGTAAACAGGCAACACATACTGGCGGATGTAACGAACTGTCTTATGGTCCCGGCCTTTTTTATAGGTGTTGTATATATGTTTGTAACGAACTACGGTAATAACGAACTAACATTACGGGTCCCTCTGTGTTCGTTATAACCGTAGTTTACTGTATCAATATATTCTGTATCTTTGACAGACTTTTTCACATCTCGATGCATGTTTGTCTTTGAATCAGAGAACTACTTCCTAGTTGTTAGTAATGGTTAAGTAAAGTAATGGACATTGCGTGTTCGTCGTGTTAACAGGTGCGTGGGTGGCCCAGTCCATGATTTGCGTTACTCGGGCAAGACAAAACTCCCCGACTCCCGGGCAGAGGGGCGTGGTTTGGGTTAGCTTTGCAGTCGCTGCAGATGCTGTACGCCAGGACAATACACAAGTGTTGTCACGTTCGTTCGTTCGTTCGTTCGTCCGTTCGTTCGTTCGTTCGTTCGTTCGAACACAGTAGAGGGAAGGATATTGCAGTTCCAGTAGATATCAGGTGGCTTCTCATAATGAATCCGATTCATTATTGACGAAGTTGAGTAATCGATGGGCATTCATTGTTACAGATATAACTGAAACAGAACATGTTTCCATGGTTACCGACCACTTTAATATATAGTGATATTTTACACAGGGTTCACACGGACTGAAGTTTATTCTAGAAATAAATAAGTCCTCATTTATTTATTTGCACAAGCTATTTATGTCGTCATTTACACACAAAGATGTAGATAGCGACACGAAATCGGAGCCTGCAACCCAACCTGTATATTTTTTATAAGCCTGTCAGTAGTTAGCTGGTGCGTGTTTCTCTAATTGTAAGTTAATGGAAACGCCCCCGGGAATACAACGATTCAATACGCCTAACAGACAGACAGACAGAAGTTTATTCAATATTTTAGGCCATATGACCTATGGTACAGTAGTGGTTTTGTATCAACATTGTACAGTCACGTGTAGGTAATAATAAAATATTAACGTCTAATTTCAAAAATCTTCTTCAGGAATATTGACAGAGATGATATTGTATTTGCATTGCAGGAGTTCAACAAATTTTTCATCAGTTGTTCATCTTTGTACATAGTTGAAATCATATGGAGGTATCTATTTCTAAGAAACTGATAATATTTACAAATGAGATGTACTTGAAACTCATCCTCAACATAGCCTTCATTACAATAACGGCATAAACTACTTTCTTCATCTTGTACATTTTTCTTTCTGAGATTGTTAACATTAAAATTATGTAATGATATACGTAACTTACACAAAGATCTTCTCAAATTTCTATCCTGAAGTACAGATACATATTTTTCAGGAACAAGTAAAGATTATATATTCGTATAATGGCATAAAAACCTTGAGGATGATATTTGACAGTACCAGTCTTGTGAAAATATATCAACTAATCTTTCCTTAAGCATGAAGATAAATAGTTTATCATTTCCAACATCTTGAGATATCCATGCAAGAGAAAAACCAGACATACAAAGAATATTCCTGATATCAGACACCCATAAACAATATTTACCCTTTTCATCCAAGGCTTTTAACATATTATAATAATGAAGAGGAAATCTATTTGAATTCATACGAAGTAGCTTTATCCAATATTTAACTGCCCGTAGCTGGGATGAAACAAAAAGACTGGTACGACTAGTTTCTCCTAGAATGGCTTTGTTAGAGGCATATTTACCGACACCTAAAAAACGTTTAAAGTACATGGTATGAATATTTTCTATGGAATCATTATAATGACATCCCCATATTTCTGAACCATACAGCAGAATTGGTGCTATTTTTCTGTCAAAAATGTCCGAAACAACTCGGAAAGATATAAATTTGTTTTCTTTAAAAACTCTATAGACAGGAATCAAGGCTTTAGATGCTTGCAGAGCCAACTGCTTACAAGCTGTTGACCATGCTAATCGAGAAGATACAGTCAATCCTAAATATTTATAATATGAAACAATATTGACTGTCTTATTACAATATGTCCATTTTTCAAATATATTTAGAATACCAACTTTTCTGAAAACAATAACATTTGTCTTTTTCAAATTTACTTCAAGGCCCCATTTCTCAAAATATAGCTGGAGAACATTTAACTGTTTCTGGAGGCCACTAACTGAAAATGATAATAAAGCAATATCATCAGCAAATAGTAACAGCATTATGTCAATTATATCTTGTGACACAAAAACTCCGTAATCACATTCATGATACATTTCAGTTACAAGTTCATTTATGAAAAATATAAATAGGACAGGGCTGAGTACAAAGCCCTGTCTTACACAAGCTGAAGTTCTGAAACATTCAGTGATTCCTTTATCTGTCTTGATACATGCCTTAACTGATGAGTACATGCTCTGTAGAACGTTTGACAATTTGCATGTTAATCTTTTAGTAATTAATAAAAACATCATTTTCTTTCTATCCACATAGTCAAAAGCCTTTTTGAAATCGATAGAGGCACAATAAAAACGGCCCTTGGGTTTGATAAGATATTTTGTACACAAAGATTGAAGAATAAATATATTGTCTGATGGAGAATAGTTGGGTCTAAATCCAGCTTGGGATTCTGATAACAGGTCATTCACATCCAACCATGTTCTAATACGTTTTTCAATTACAACAGAAAACAATTTGCCAGGCACCTTTAAGAGAGAAATACCTCGGTAGTTGCTTGGATCAGATATGTTTCCAGATTTATGTAGAGAAATAATCATTCCTATATTCCAGGAATCCGGAAAAAACACCAGTATCTAGAATTTTATTAAAAAGCTGCCTAAGATACGGGTTTATGAAATTTGTTGTACTTTTCAGATATTCAGGGGGTATACCATCCTCACCGGCTTTACCCACTTTTAACCCATTTAAAGCTTGTTTAATTTCATTTTCAGTAATTTCACCTGATAAGAGCTGGTCAGTAAAAGGCATATAATTACAATGTTGACATGAATGGGAATCTAAAAAATCCTGAACTGATTTTTCAAATTCATTTACATCTCTGTTTAAATCTGGATTTAATAAATTCTTAAAATATCTAGCCCAAGTGTCAGGGGTTATATCACCTTGTCGTGCGTTACTTCTCAAATAGTGCTTTATAGTATTCCAGAACTCTTTACAATCACTCATATTTGCAGCCTCGGTTAATTTTTTACTCATATGTATTTTATACTCATTTTGTTTAGTTTTACACTTCCTTCTGAATTCAGTTTTTGCACATAAATAATCTTTTAAGTTTGAGTCACTCTTGAATGATCTGAAACGATTTAGTAGCATGTATTTCTTAGATTTAAGTTGACAGCACTCTGCATCAAACCATAACGGTTGCTCTTCAGAGGTTTTATTTCTGGACCATCTACAGACTGCCCCCGCCTTTTCCCCACACTAGATCAGTATATCAGCTAATTTCCTAACTGCAGCATTTATGTCTACGTTACGCCTAACGTACCTGAACATGAATCCAGGCATAACTACACCCACGTTGGCTTTTTGTTTAACGCCGAATAATCGAATCTGTATCAGACAATCCAGTGACTGACATCATGAGCATTGAGATCCCCTATTGGGATACGATGACAAACACCACCCAAGTCTGTGAGCCTGACCACCCGATCCCGTTAGTCGCATTTTACGATAAGCACACCCATGTCTACTCGAGGCAGTGGCCTGACCACCCGATCCCGTTAATCGCATTTCACAATAAGCACACCCATGTCTACTCAAGTCTGTGAGCCTGACCACCCGATCCCGTTAGTCGCATTTCACGATAAGCACACCCATGTCTACTCAAGGCTGCAAGGATAGTGTGTGTAACTGTCATCATTTTTATGATATATTTCTACGCTCAGACAACATCAGCGTACCCAGGGTTTCTCTTAGCACCACAACAAAAACGTATGACCACAGATTATGAACATAATATATCTCGTTCAACAGGCGATGACAGTAAATTTCTCAGCATCCTGGAAACGGGATTGATGAGAATTGAACGCCGGATCGATCGTGATGGGCCGAATGGCCGGAGGAAGCTGGACAAACTGACCCTTCACGTAGAGGATGAAGCTCACCACGACTCGGTCCACTCCCTGGACATCACTGTGACCGACATCAACGACAACGTACCGACCTGTGCGTCTGGCTTCTTCTCAAAGACAATCAACGGGACAACAAGCAGCGGTGGGTTCTATTTTACCTTAGTTAATGAAAGCTCGAATATTTGAATTATGGGTATATATATGGCTTAACCAATCTGTTGGTGATCAACATTTATTTCCAAATGATTTTCGCAAAATAGCAATAAATATGTTCTATCAAGGGTGGCAATGCAACTTGGAAAAAAGTTCACGTTAGGATTGTACAGAACATTTAAGACTCTATTAGAGCCAGAAAAATATCTATCAGTTTTAACAGTCACCTAAGAAATGTATATATTAAATACAGACTTGGCTTGTCAAAACTTATGTTTAATTATGGACGGAATATATCACTTGAAAGAATACAAAGAATTTGTCCATTCTGTAACTCTGCTATAGAAGACGAAATACATTTTTACCTTTGAATGTCCTTATTATGCAGAATTACGTACTAAATATATACCAGAATGTTTCTTATCTAAGACGAGTAGAATAGCGTTTGTTTCTATTTTGTCATCGAATGATGCCGATGTAATGTTTAAACTGTCTTTATTTGTAAAACATGGGATGGAACTACGAAATAACATGTTGAGTGGAAATTCAGAATTTTAATTACCTTACCCTAGAAAGTCCTCATGATTATCACCGATTGTTAAATGAATGTTATATTTTTATCATTTTTGTTCTATCTCCCAATCTGTAAATTCTCACCCACTGTATTTATCTGAACTTGTATATGGGCCGGTGGCCTTTGATACAATAAACGTCTTTGACTTGACTTGAATATTTGAATTATGGACAGTGAGTGAGTTAAAATGAAAGTCACGTAGGCAATATTTCAGCCGTAATGTGACATGGTACAACGGCTAAACACCAAACACACATATGCCCCATGGCTCCAATAGGCCGAACATCTTCACTTTACTCAAGTTGAAAACCGATTTGAATTAAGCTGAGGACTAGCTGGACATGATCAATGATGTCAATCCCGCAATGTATGAATACACGCTTTGTCTGCTTGGTCCAATGGGCATAAGGTGATCACTTGTTTAGTAGAATGTCTTCAAAGCCTGTAGCAGGTTTAGGGTGAGTGAGTGACAGAGCGTGTGCATTGTTGCTGCGAGATCCAGGCTTACAATAGTGAGTGAGTGAGTGAGTGGGCGAGTGAGCGAGTGAGTGGGTGAGTGGGTGAGTGAGTGAGTGCGAGTGAGAGAGTTCGAGTGAGTGAGTGAGTGAGTGAGTACGAGTGAGTGAATGCGAGTGAGTGAGAACGAGTGATTGAGTGAGTGCAAGTGAGTGAGTGAGTGCGAGTGAGAGAGTTAGTGAGTGAGTGAGAGAGAGTGCGAGTGAGTGAGTGCGAGTGAGTGAGTACGAGTGAGTACGAGTGACTGATTGAGTGAGTGAGTGAGTGAGTGAGTGAGAGAGAGTGCGAGTGAGTGAGTGAGAGTGTGCGAGTGAGTGAGTGAGTGCGAGTGAGTACGAGTAAGTGCGAGTGAGTGTGAGTGAGTGAGTGCAAGTGAGTGAGTACGAGTGAGTGCGAGTGAGTGAGTGAGAGCGAGTGAGTGAGAGTGTGCGAGTGAGTGAGTGAGTGAGTGTGAGTGAGTGAGTGCAAGTGAGTGAGTGAGTGCGAGTGAGTGAGTGCGAGTGAGTGAGTGAGAGCGAGTGAGTGAGAGTGTGCGAGTGAGTGAGTGAGTGAGTGAGTGCAAGTGAGTGAGTGAGTGCGAGTGAGTTAGTGCGAGTGAGTACGAATGAGTAAGTGCGAGTCAGTGAGTCCGAATGAGTGAGTTAGTGCGAGTGAGTGAGTGCGAGTGAGTGCGAGTGAGTATGAGTGAGTACGAATGAGTAAGTGCGAGTGAGTGAGTGAGTACGAGTGAGTGAGTACGAGTGAGTGAGTCCGAATGAGTGAGTGAGTACGAGTGAGTGAGTGCGAGTGAGTGAGTGAGTACGAGTGAGTGAGTGCGAGTGAGTGAGTGAGTACGAGTGAGTGAGTGCGAGTGAGTGAGTTAGTGCGAGTGAGTGAGTTAGTGCGAGTCAGTGAGTGAGTACGAGTGAGTGAGTGCGAGAGAGTGCGAGTGAGTAAGTGCGAGTGAGTGAGTGCGAGTGAGTGAGTTAGTGCGAGTGAGTGAGTTAGTGCGAGTCAGTGAGTGAGTACGAGTGAGTGAGTGCGAGAGAGTGCGAGTGAGTAAGTGCGAGTGAGTGAGTGAGTACGAGTGAGTGAGTACGAGTGAGTGAGTTAGTGCGAGTGAGTGAGTGAGTGCGAGTGAGTGAGTGAGTACGAGTGAGTGAGTTAGTGCGAGTGAGTGAGTTAGTGCGAGTCAGTGAGTGAGTACGAGTGAGTGAGTGCGAGAGAGTGCGAGTGAGTAAGTGCGAGTGAGTGAGTGAGTACGAGTGAGTGAGTCCGAATGAGTGAGTGAGTACGAGTGAGTGAGTACGAGTGAGTGAGTACGAGTGAGTGAGTACGAATGAGTAAGTGCGAGTCAGTGAGTCCGAATGAGTGAGTTAGTGCGAGTGAGTGAGTGCGAGTGAGTGAGTGAGTACGAGTGAGTGAGTCCGAATGAGTGAGTGCGAGTGAGTAAGTGCGAGTGAGAGAGAGTGCGAGTGAGTAAGTGCGAGTGAGTGAGTGAGTACGAGTGAGTGAGTCCGAATGAGTGAGTGAGTACGAGTGAGTGAGTGCGAGTGAGTGAGTGAGTACGAGTGAGTGAGTGCGAGTGAGTGAGTTAGTGCGAGTCAGTGAGTGAGTACGAGTGAGTGAGTACGAGTGAGTGAGTGCGAGTGAGTAAGTGCGAGTGAGTAAGTGCGAGTGAGTGAGTGCGAGTGAGTGAGTTAGTGCGAGTGAGTGAGTTAGTGCGAGTCAGTGAGTGAGTACGAGTGAGTGAGTGCGAGAGAGTGCGAGTGAGTAAGTGCGAGTGAGTGAGTACGAGTGAGTGAGTTAGTGCGAGTGAGTGAGTTAGTGCGAGTCAGTGAGTGAGTACGAGTGAGTGAGTGCGAGTGAGTGAGTTAGTGCGAGTGAGTGAGTTAGTGCGAGTCAGTGAGTGAGTACGAGTGAGTGAGTGCGAGAGAGTGCGAGTGAGTAAGTGCGAGTGAGTGAGTGAGTACGAGTGAGTGAGTACGAGTGAGTGAGTTAGTGCGAGTGAGTGAGTGAGTGCGAGTGAGTGAGTGAGTACGAGTGAGTGAGTTAGTGCGAGTGAGTGAGTTAGTGCGAGTGAGTGAGTGAGTGCGAGTGAGTGAGTGAGTGCGAGTGAGTGAGTTAGTGCGAGTGAGTGAGTTAGTGCGAGTCAGTGAGTGAGTACGAGTGAGTGAGTGCGAGAGAGTGCGAGTGAGTAAGTGCGAGTGAGTGAGTGAGTACGAGTGAGTGAGTCCGAATGAGTGAGTGAGTACGAGTGAGTGAGTACGAGTGAGTGAGTACGAGTGAGTGAGTACGAATGAGTAAGTGCGAGTCAGTGAGTCCGAATGAGTGAGTTAGTGCGAGTGAGTGAGTGCGAGTGAGTGCGAGTGAGTATGAGTGAGTAAGTGCGAGTGAGTGAGTTAGTGAGAGAGAGTGCGAGTGAGTGAGTGCGAGTGAGTGAGTTAGTGCGAGTGAGTGAGTTAGTGCGAGTCAGTGAGTGAGTACGAGTGAGTGAGTGCGAGAGAGTGCGAGTGAGTAAGTGCGAGTGAGTGAGTACGAGTGAGTGAGTTAGTGCGAGTGAGTGAGTTAGTGCGAGTCAGTGAGTGAGTACGAGTGAGTGAGTGCGAGAGAGTGCGAGTGAGTAAGTGCGAGTGAGTGAGTACGAGTGAGTGAGTCCGAATGAGTGAGTGAGTACGAGTGAGTGAGTGAGTGAGTACGAGTGAGTGAGTGAGTACGAGTGAGTGAGTGAGTGAGTACGAGTGAGTGAGTCCGAATGAGTGAGTGAGTACGAGTGAGTGAGTGCGAGTGAGTGAGTGAGTACGAGTGAGTGAGTGCGAGTGAGTGAGTGAGTACGAGTGAGTGAGTGCGAGTGAGTGAGTTAGTGCGAGTGAGTGAGTTAGTGCGAGTCAGTGAGTGAGTACGAGTGAGTGAGTGCGAGAGAGTGCGAGTGAGTAAGTGCGAGTGAGTGAGTACGAGTGAGTGAGTTAGTGCGAGTGAGTGAGTTAGTGCGAGTCAGTGAGTGAGTACGAGTGAGTGAGTGCGAGAGAGTGCGAGTGAGTAAGTGCGAGTGAGTGAGTGAGTACGAGTGAGTGAGTACGAGTGAGTGAGTTAGTGCGAGTGAGTGAGTGAGTGAGAGTGAGTGAGTGAGTACGAGTGAGTGAGTTAGTGCGAGTGAGTGAGTTAGTGCGAGTCAGTGAGTGAGTACGAGTGAGTGAGTGCGAGAGAGTGCGAGTGAGTAAGTGCGAGTGAGTGAGTGAGTACGAGTGAGTGAGTCCGAATGAGTGAGTGAGTACGAGTGAGTGAGTACGAGTAAGTGAGTACGAGTGAGTGAGTACGAGTGAGTGAGTGCGAGAGAGTGCGAGTGAGTAAGTGCGAGTGAGTGAGTGAGTACGAGTGAGTGAGTCCGAATGAGTGAGTGAGTACGAGTGAGTGAGTGCGAGTGAGTGAGTGAGTACGAGTGAGTGAGTGCGAGTGAGTGAGTGAGTACGAGTGAGTGAGTGCGAGTGAGTGAGTTAGTGCGAGTGAGTGAGTGAGTGCGAGTGAGTGAGTGAGTACGAGTGAGTGAGTTAGTGCGAGTGAGTGAGTTAGTGCGAGTCAGTGAGTGAGTACGAGTGAGTGAGTGCGAGAGAGTGCGAGTGAGTAAGTGCGAGTGAGTGAGTACGAGTGAGTGAGTTAGTGCGAGTGAGTGAGTTAGTGCGAGTCAGTGAGTGAGTACGAGTGAGTGAGTGCGAGAGAGTGCGAGTGAGTAAGTGCGAGTGAGTGAGTGCGAGTGAGTGAGTTAGTGCGAGTTAGTGCGAGTCAGTGAGTGAGTACAAGTGAGTGAGTGCGAGAGAGTGCGAGTGAGTAAGTGCGAGTGAGTGAGTGCGAGTGAGTGAGTTAGTGCGAGTGAGTGAGTTAGTGCGAGTGAGTGAGTTAGTGCGAGTCAGTGAGTGAGTACGAGTGAGTGAGTGCGAGAGAGTGCGAGTGAGTAAGTGCGAGTGAGTGAGTGCGAGTGAGTGAGTTAGTGCGAGTGAGTGAGTTAGTGCGAGTCAGTGAGTGAGTACGAGTGAGTGAGTGCGAGAGAGTGCGAGTGAGTAAGTGCGAGTGAGTGAGTTAGTGCGAGTGAGTGAGTTAGTGCGAGTCAGTGAGTGAGTACGAGTGAGTTAGTGCGAGTGAGTGAGTGAGTACGAGTGAGTGAGTGAGTACGAGTGAGTGAGTGCGAGAGAGTGCGAGTGAGTAAGTGCGAGTGAGTGAGTTAGTGCGAGTGAGTGAGTTAGTGCGAGTCAGTGAGTGAGTACGAGTGAGTTAGTGCGAGTGAGTGAGTTAGTGCGAGTCAGTGAGTGAGTACGAGTGAGTGAGTGCGAGAGAGTGCGAGTGAGTAAGTGCGAGTGAGTGAGTTAGTGCGAGTGAGTGAGTTAGTGCGAGTCAGTGAGTGAGTACGAGTGAGTTAGTGCGAGTGAGTGAGTGAGTACGAGTGAGTGAGTCCGAATGAGTGAGTGAGTACGAGTGAGTAAGTGCGAGTGAGTGAGTGAGTACGAGTGAGTGAGTCCGAATGAGTGAGTGAGTACGAGTGAGTGAGTGCGAGTGAGTGAGTGAGTACGAGTGAGTGAGTGCGAGTGAGTGAGTGAGTACGAGTGAGTGAGTGCGAGTGAGTGAGTTAGTGCGAGTCAGTGAGTGAGTACGAGTGAGTGAGTGCGAGAGAGTGCGAGTGAGTAAGTGCGAGTGAGTGAGTTAGTGCGAGTGAGTGAGTTAGTGCGAGTCAGTGAGTGAGTACGAGTGAGTTAGTGCGAGTGAGTGAGTTAGTGCGAGTCAGTGAGTGAGTACGAGTGAGTGAGTGCGAGAGAGTGCGAGTGAGTAAGTGCGAGTGAGTGAGTTAGTGCGAGTGAGTGAGTTAGTGCGAGTCAGTGAGTGAGTACGAGTGAGTTAGTGCGAGTGAGTGAGTGAGTACGAGTGAGTGAGTCCGAATGAGTGAGTGAGTACGAGTGAGTAAGTGCGAGTGAGTGAGTGAGTACGAGTGAGTGAGTCCGAATGAGTGAGTGAGTACGAGTGAGTGAGTGCGAGTGTGTGAGTGAGTACGAGTGAGTGAGTGCGAGTGAGTGAGTGAGTACGAGTGAGTGAGTGCGAGTGAGTGAGTTAGTGCGAGTCAGTGTGTGAGTACGAGTGAGTGAGTGCAAGAGAGTGCGAGTGAGTAAGTGCGAGTGAGTGAGTACGAGTGAGTGAGTTAGTGCGAGTGAGTGAGTACGAGTGAGTGAGTTAGTGCGAGTGAGTGAGTTAGTGCGAGTCAGTGAGTGAGTACGAGTGAGTGAGTGCGAGAGAGTGCGAGTGAGTAAGTGCGAGTGAGTGAGTGCGAGTGAGTGAGTTAGTGCGAGTGAGTGAGTCAGTGCGAGTCAGTGAGTGAGTACGAGTGAGTGAGTGCGAGAGAGTGCGAGTGAGTAAGTGCGAGTGAGTGAGTGCGAGTGAGTGAGTTAGTGCGAGTGAGTGAGTGCGAGTGAGTGAGTTAGTGCGAGTGAGTGAGTTAGTGCGAGTCAGTGAGTGAGTACGAGTGAGTGAGTGCGAGAGAGTGCGAGTGAGTAAGTGCGAGTGAGTGAGTGCGAGTGAGTGAGTTAGTGCGAGTGAGTGAGTTAGTGCGAGTCAGTGAGTGAGTACGAGTGAGTGAGTGCGAGAGAGTGCGAGTGAGTAAGTGCGAGTGAGTGAGTGAGTACGAGTGAGTGAGTGCGAGTGAGTGAGTGAGTACGAGTGAGTGAGTTAGTGCGAGTGAGTGAGTCAGTGCGAGTCAGTGAGTGAGTACGAGTGAGTGAGTGCGAGAGAGTGCGAGTGAGTAAGTGCGAGTGAGTGAGTGAGTACGAGTGAGAGAGTGCGAGTGAGTGAGTGCGAGTGAGTGAGTGAGTACGAGTGAGTGAGTTAGTGCGAGTGAGTGAGTCAGTGCGAGTCAGTGAGTGAGTACGAGTGAGTTAGTGCGAGTGAGTGAGTTAGTGCGAGTCAGTGAGTGAGTACGAGTGAGTGAGTGCGAGAGAGTGCGAGTGAGTAAGTGCGAGTGAGTGAGTTAGTGCGAGTGAGTGAGTTAGTGCGAGTCAGTGAGTGAGTACGAGTGAGTTAGTGCGAGTGAGTGAGTGAGTACGAGTGAGTGAGTCCGAATGAGTGAGTGAGTACGAGTGAGTAAGTGCGAGTGAGTGAGTGAGTACGAGTGAGTGAGTCCGAATGAGTGAGTGAGTACGAGTGAGTGAGTGCGAGTGAGTGAGTGAGTACGAGTGAGTGAGTGCGAGTGAGTGAGTGAGTACGAGTGAGTGAGTGCGAGTGAGTGAGTTAGTGCGAGTCAGTGAGTGAGTACGAGTGAGTGAGTGCAAGAGAGTGCGAGTGAGTAAGTGCGAGTGAGTGAGTACGAGTGAGTGAGTGAGTACGAGTGAGTGAGTGCGAGTGAGTGAGTTAGTGCGAGTGAGTGAGTTAGTGCGAGTCAGTGAGTGAGTACGAGTGAGTGAGTGCGAGAGAGTGCGAGTGAGTAAGTGCGAGTGAGTGAGTGCGAGTGAGTGAGTTAGTGCGAGTGAGTGAGTCAGTGCGAGTCAGTGAGTGAGTACGAGTGAGTGAGTGCGAGAGAGTGCGAGTGAGTAAGTGCGAGTGAGTGAGTGCGAGTGAGTGAGTTAGTGCGAGTGAGTGAGTGCGAGTGAGTGAGTTAGTGCGAGTGAGTGAGTTAGTGCGAGTCAGTGAGTGAGTACGAGTGAGTGAGTGCGAGAGAGTGCGAGTGAGTAAGTGCGAGTGAGTGAGTGCGAGTGAGTGAGTTAGTGCGAGTGAGTGAGTTAGTGCGAGTCAGTGAGTGAGTACGAGTGAGTGAGTGCGAGAGAGTGCGAGTGAGTAAGTGCGAGTGAGTGAGTGAGTACGAGTGAGAGAGTGCGAGTGAGTGAGTGCGAGTGAGTGAGTGAGTACGAGTGAGTGAGTTAGTGCGAGTGAGTGAGTCAGTGCGAGTCAGTGAGTGAGTACGAGTGAGTGAGTGCGAGAGAGTGCGAGTGAGTAAGTGCGAGTGAGTGAGTGAGTACGAGTGAGTGAGTACGAGTGAGTGAGTGCGAGTGAGTGAGTGAGTACGAGTGAGAGAGTGCGAGTGAGTGAGTGCGAGTGAGTGAGTGAGTACGAGTGAGTGAGTTAGTGCGAGTGAGTGAGTCAGTGCGAGTCAGTGAGTGAGTACGAGTGAGTGAGTGCGAGAGAGTGCGAGTGAGTAAGTGCGAGTGAGTGAGTGCGAGTGAGTGAGTTAGTGCGAGTGAGTGAGTTAGTGCGAGTCAGTGAGTGAGTACGAGTGAGTGAGTGCGAGAGAGTGCGAGTGAGTAAGTGCGAGTGAGTGAGTGCGAGTGAGTGAGTTAGTGCGAGTGAGTGAGTTAGTGCGAGTCAGTGAGTGAGTACGAGTGAGTGAGTGCGAGAGAGTGCGAGTGAGTAAGTGCGAGTGAGTGAGTGCGAGTGAGTGAGTTAGTGCGAGTGAGTGAGTTAGTGCGAGTCAGTGAGTGAGTACGAGTGAGTGAGTGCGAGAGAGTGCGAGTGAGTAAGTGCGAGTGAGTGAGTGCGAGTGAGTGAGTTAGTGCGAGTGAGTGAGTTAGTGCGAGTCAGTGAGTGAGTACGAGTGAGTGAGTGCGAGAGAGTGCGAGTGAGTAAGTGCGAGTGAGTGAGTGCGAGTGAGTGAGTTAGTGCGAGTGAGTGAGTTAGTGCGAGTCAGTGAGTGAGTACGAGTGAGTGAGTGAGTACGAGTGAGTGAGTGCGAGTGAGTGAGTTAGTGCGAGTCAGTGAGTGAGTACGAGTGAGTGAGTACGAGTGAGTGAGTACGAGTGAGTGAGTACGAGTCAGTGAGTGAGTACGAGTCAGTGAGTGAGTGCGAGTGAGTGAGTGAGTACGAGTGAGTGAGTGCGAGTGGGTGAGTTAGTGCGAGTGAGAGAGTGCGAGTGAGTGAGTGAGTGCGAGTGATTGAGTACGAGTGAGTGAGTTAGTGAGAGTGAGTACGAGTGAGTGAGTTAGTGAGTGAGAGAGAGTGCGAGTGAGTGAGTGAGTGAGTGAGTGAGTGAGTGAGTGCGAGTGAGTGCGAGTGAGTGAGTGAGTGAGTGAGTGCGAGTGAGTGAGTATGAGTATGACTCTCTCTCTCTTTCCTACACTGAGAGGCGCGTCATATACGACCATAATAAACATGTAAAGATCACAGAAAAATATGTTGTCTCCTTATACCTCAGTACATACATATTTATGTGCCCTAAGACATCCGAGATCTAAAGGATAGGGTAACGCCGAAGATCGGAGTACGATTCCCCACGTGGGTACAATGTGTGAAGCCCATTTCTGGTGTCCCCGCCGTGATATTGATGAAATATTGCTAAAAGAGGCGTAAAACCATACTCACTCACTTTAACTTCCAGATATTGTTCAAAGCGGCGTTAAACTCACCCACTCACTCACTTTCACTTACAGATGTTCCTGTTATAAATATCCCTTGTACTGATGACGATGATGGAAGCAATGGTCAGTTTTCCCTACGGATAGTTCCAAGGTCAGAGCACCCAGAGTATCAGAAACAGTTCCGGCTCAAAGCTTTCGACTTGTTTGCTGATGTTGATACTCTCCGGAGAGAATCGTCAAGGAGGGAGAGCAGTGTGTACATCCTCACTCTCCTGGCAATAGACACGCCCAAACAAGGAAGAGCAAATACCGGGACAGCTGTTGTCGTCATCAACGTGAGTGTTAAAACCGTACAGTGAAAACCCCGTCGTCGGGAAAACCTATCTCGGGATAAATTATTACACACAAAGTAACAATACTTCGTAAAGATCATTCGTTAATGCCGACTTTGTTACATTCTTTAATCTCGACAATTACCCAGGAAACCGTCTGGATTAACGAGGTGTGACTGTATGCGTATACGTTTGTATTAACGAGGTGTGACTCTATGTGTGTATGCCTGGATAAACGAGGTGTGACTGTAGGCGTATATGTTTGTATCAACGAGATGTGACTGTATGTTTGAACGTCTGGATTAACGAGGTGTGAATGTATGTGTTAACGTCTGGAGTAATGAGGTGAGACTGTGTGTGTACGTCTGTATAAACGAGGTGTGACTGTAGGCGTATATGTTCGTATTAACGAGGTGTGACTGTGGGCGTGTACGTCTGGATTAACGAGATGATGCTATGGGTGTGAACGTCCGGATTAACGAAGTGTGACTGTGGGTATGTACATCTGGATTAACGAGGTGTGACAGTAGGTGTGAACGTCTGGATTAATGAGGTGTGACTATGGATGTGGTCGTCTGGATTAACGAGGTGTGACTGTAGGTGTGTACGTCCGGATTAACGAGGTTAGACTGTGGGTATGTACGTCTGGATTAAGGAGGTGTGACCGCAGGTGTGGTCGTCTTGATTGACGAGGTGTGACTATGGGTGCGAACGTCCGGATTAACGAAGTGTGAGTGTAGATGTGTACGTCTGGATTAATGAGGTGTGACTGTGGGTATGTACGTCTGGATTAACGAGGTGTGATAGTAGGTGTGAACGTCCGGATTAACGAGGTGTGACTATGGGTGTGGTCGTCTGGATTAACGAGGTGTGACTGTAGGTGTGTACGTCTGGATTAACGAGGTGTGACTGTGGGTATGTACGTCTGGATTAAGGAGGTGTGACTGTAGGTGTGTACGTCTGGATCAACGGGGTGTGACTAGGTGTGGTCGTCTTGATTACCGAGGTGTGACTGTGGGTATGTACGTCTGGATTAACGAGGTGTGACTTTCTATGTGTGTACGTCTGGATTAACGAGGTGTGCGACTGTCACGACCTGGTCATTCAAAACCTCAATGATACACCTTGACATTATCAACCTCTCTGACACACCAGGACATTCACAACCTCTCTGACACACCAGGAAATTCACAACCTCTCTGACACACCTGGACACTCACAACCTCTCTGACACACCTGGACACTCACAACCTCTCTGATACACCTTGACATTCACAACCTCTCTGACACACCTGGATATTCACAACCTCTCTGACACAACCGGAGAGTCACAACCTCTCTGACACACCTGGACACTCACAACCTCTCTGACACACCTGGACACTCACAACCTCTCTGACACACCTGGATATTCACAACCTCTTTGACACACCTGGACACTCACGCTCTCCCTGATACACCTAGACATTCACGCTCTTTCGGACACACCTGGACGTTCACACCCTCTCTGACATACCTGGATATTCACACACCCTCTGACACACCTGGACATTCACATCATCTCTCACACACCTGGACATTCAGGCGTTAAATATCATTTATTGAGTGTCCCTCGATGACATCGTTTGTTATGTTGTCTACGGAGTACGCAAGACTCTGTATTGCTGACAACATTCACTCCTTTCAGCTACCATTATGCTATTTTGTCTACAGTTTGTACATCTGAATGACTACAAGCCCCAGTGGAAGTCCCCCGTCCCCGACATCAACCACAACTTCCCGAGCGTCACGGTCCCTGAGTCTGCGTCCCCGGGGACAGTGGTGAACACCTTCGTAGCTGACGACAAGGACCCCGAGGCAACGGTGGCATACATGCTAGCCTCTGTAACAGATGGTAGGTGGGACTCACAACCTCTCTGACACACCTTGACACTCACAAATTCTCTGATACACCTTGACATTCACAACCTCTCTGAGGCAATGGTGGCTTACATGCTAGCCTCTGTAACAGATGGTAGGTGGGACTCACAACCTCTCTGACACACCTTGACATTCACAACCTCTCTGAGGCAATGGTGGCATACATGCTAGCCTCTGTAACAGATGGTAGGTGGGACTCACAACCTCTCTGACACACCTTGACATTCAGAACCTCTCTGAGGCAATGGTGGCATACATGCTAGCCTCTGTAACAGATGGTAGGTGGGGCTCACAACCTCTCTGACACACCTTGACATTCACAACCTCTCTGAGGCAATGGTGGCATACATGCTAGCCTCTGTAACAGATGGTAGGTTGGACTCACAAATTCTCTGATACACCTTGACATTCACAACCTCTCTGAGGCAATGGTGGCATACATGCTAGCCTCTGTAACAGATGGTAGGTGGGGCTCACAACCTCTCTGACACACCTTGACATTCACAAGCTCTCTGAGGCAATGGTGGCATACATGCTAGCCTCTGTAACAGATGGTAGGTGGGGCTCACAACCTCTCTGACACACCTTGACATTCAGAACCTCTCTGAGGCAATGGTGGCATACATGCTAGCCTCTGTAACAGATGGTAGGTGGGGCTCACAACCTCTCTGACACACCTTGACATTCACAACCTCTCTGAGGCAATGGTGGCATACATGCTAGCCTCTGTAACAGATGGTAGGTTGGACTCACAAATTCTCTGATACACCTTGACATTCACAACCTCTCTGAGGCAATGGTGGCATACATGCTAGCCTCTGTAACAGATGGTAGGTGGGGTTCACAACCTCTCTGACACACCTTGACATTCACAAGCTCTCTGAGGCAATGGTGGCATACATGCTAGCCTCTGTAACAGATGGTAGGTGGGGCTCACAACCTCTCTGACACACCTGGACACTCACAAATTCTCTGATACACCTTGACATTCACAACCTCTCTGAGGCAATGGTGGCATACATGCTAGCCTCTGTAAAAGATGGTAGGTGGGACTCACAACCTCTCTGACACACCTTGACATTCAGAACCTCTCTGAGGCAATGGTGGCATACATGCTAGCCTCTGTAACAGATGGTAGGTGGGACTCACAAATTCTCTGATACACCTTGACATTCACAACCTCTCTGAGGCAATGGTGGCATACATGCTAGCCTCTGTAACAGATGGTAGGTGGGACTCACAACCTCTCTGACACACCTGGACACTCACAAATTCTCTGATACACCTTGACATTCACAACCTCTCTGAGGCAATGGTGGCATACATGCTAGCCTCTGTAACAGATGGTAGGTGGGGCTCGCCTTCACGCACGTCCGGTCCAGGTGGTTCTCTGTTTGGCCAGCAATGTTTAGTCATTGTGTACCGTCCTCATTGTAGTTATGCCATCGTGGTCTATTTGTTAGAGTCTTCTTGGGCTTATTGGAAATTGAATATGATTCTTAGAGGTAACTGAGTAGAATGTACACGCATTGCCTTTTTTGTAAAACAATTGTTTATTACATGTCATATTAGTTCTATAAGTTCTTTAAATATGTTGTTAGTTGTTCAGCTTTAGTTTTATTTAAACCCTAAAATGCACGTAATTTGTCAGACAGTTTGACGAAATAACATGAGAAAGACATGCCGGCTCATCGCAAGAGAACGCTGGAGCTATTTTCGGCCTGAATAGGTTACTGCACTTATTTACCGATGAAAGGCAGTGTTTATCAAACTCACAATGTAAGAGAGGTTATTGCATGATGGTCAAAATGTTCGATGCAAAACAGGGAATAAATTTAAACCAATATTGTTCACGTTGCCTGTGTTCATTTTACATTTTGTGGAAATTACTTTCTTGTAAATAAGTTTCACGAACAAGGGGTTTGCTGCTGTGAATTATTATTATTATCATCATCATCATCATCATCATCATCATTATTGTTATTTACATCCCGACAGCTGGCAACGTATTTATTTGTTGTTATTTCATTTTCAAAACGTTAGCAGGTCAACAGTTGTCTCGTCTTGCTACAAAGTCAAATCAGATATATCAAGGGGACTTTAGCTCTTAACTGTATGTAATTGTATCTTACTTGTATGTAATTGTATTTTAATTGGCTGTTTGGTTTCAGTCCGTGGAAATAAACATTTTATTTTAATTTGAAAGTACAGTAGGACTTTCGAAGAGAAAATGAAATTATAAATACAGCATCACTTGCCATTGAAAACTAGTCCTGTCTTTTTAGGGAACGGCAACAACATCTCCGGACTTTTTGCCATCAACTCCCAAACAGGCGAGTTGACAACTACGGCCAAGTTAGACTGCGACCAGGAGACGGGAGGTGTGGGGTATTATACCGTCCGTGTAATGGCGACGGACGACAAGCACAATATCAGTGGAAACGTCAAGTATATAGTGAAAGACTCTAACGACAATGTACCCGTGTTTAACAAGTCGTTACGGATCATCAGCGCTAAAGCGTTCAAGAGCGTTGCCATTCCTCTGTTGGAGTTTGATGTCCGCGATCACGATAAGTCGTCATCTGTTACTGTAGAATTAGAGAAGGATGACCGTCAGTACTTCCAACTATCGAAGGAGTCAGAAAAGTGGCAGCTGAAGTTTCGACCAGGAATAGACCCTCAGAAAAACCCTGACATTCCTCCAGTAATTACTGTGACCGCGAACGACAACGGCGACCCTCCTCTCACCAGTCAAGCTGCAGTCGTACTAACAGACCTCCCTTGTCATGTGCCAACACCATCTCCGCCAACGCCAGGTATTGCCAAAATTAAGCCGATAAAGTACACTCCCGGGCAAAAGAAAGTAGACACTTGCAAACTGGATTTGGTCTTAATATTACAAACGTTACTGGTTGAAAACATACACCGAAACACAGCATACGCTTGTCCTGAACACAACAGTGATACCCGTATCAAATACGTCACTATCAAACATCCATTTTTTTTTTCGTTTTTAACCATATATGTATATTAAATGGCGCTTTAGATGAACAGATGAAGCAAAGAACGGGTTTGTAATATTTTTCTTGTCGCCCTATTAAAGTATTATCCTGTTATTATAACTGTCTCCCGCTGTAAGGAGAAGGAAGGTCAAGGTCAAAACGAATTAATGCAGTGGGGAAATAAGGTGTAATTGTTTTACCGATTCCTTAGATAAGGCTCCTGTTGTCATACGGAAATAGCTTTTGGGGAATTTGTACCCTACTTTTGCTATGACGTACCATATATGCCACACCCTATTTAAATATCATTTTCAAATAAGTTTCAGTATCATCGAATCAGCCGTTTCGGAGGAGGCGATGTACATGGCCATCAACACCGTCAACATCAATGACGTCCACGCCGCAGACGGACGCCGGGAAACCAGGCAATAGCGTTAGTTCATTTGGATCATCACCAGGTGAGCTACAAACCCAATGATCTGTGATATAGCAACATGCAGGGTAGCTTGAATGGAGAAATAAGGTTAGCTCTACCCACATGTGGTGTGTAATAAAGTATTGGTTGCCCTGAACTATTACAGTTAAAACCCCTGGATGCTTGACTCGAGACATTCCACCAGTGCGTTGCGGGGCCGACATTCGGTGTCGCTGGTCACTGTGAGTTTTGGTCCGTGGTCCAGTGGTTGAGCGTCCGCCCGGGCAGCGTAAGGTCCGGGGTTCGAACCCCAACCGCGTCATACCAAAAGACGTTAAAAGATGGTACTTGTTGTTACCCTGTCTGGCGCTAGGCATTAAGGGGATAAAACAAGGACAGGTCGGCTCGGAGTCAGTATACTGTGTCTGAGTGGGTATTCATGTTAAACTGCGGCATGGTATCTCAGTGTGCTAGCACTATAAATCGGCATCAGTCCGGACTAGTACAAGCAGCCACACAAACAC
Organism: Haliotis rufescens; assembly: GCF_023055435.1. Lineage (NCBI taxonomy): Eukaryota > Metazoa > Mollusca > Gastropoda > Lepetellida > Haliotidae > Haliotis > Haliotis rufescens. Next base: position 1,759,614 of record NW_025964013.1, on the reverse strand, counting down.
ACACACGTACATGCACGTCGCTATATAAGTGCAATAATCTTGGACGCGACGTTAAACCCCATTTCACCTCACCCCACCTCACTGTGAGTTTTTGGGTTTTCTGTCGTACAGATTGGAACTTTTTTCCCACTTCTTACGTTTGAAGACTGCAGCAACCGCAAGCCATGAAATACTGTGCTTACGAGTAGGTTGCATTACGTGGCACCGTAACCGACGTGAACTGACGGCCTGGGGCGTGATGTGGCGTCACCGTGGTTCGATCATGGCGGAGGAAGAGCAACAGCGCTCGCTTTGTTCAACTGCAGCGTGTTGCTAAATACCCCACACTTGTTATGAAACTGTTCAAGGATTGCACATGCTTGTGTCCAGAGACAGCCGTTTTTCCTGGGGCACAAACGCCCGCCTCGGACAGGTGTGGCAAAGAGCACGGCGGTTTCAGAGATGGTTGACATCATCTTGCCATATTCTTTCCAGATAATAACATTCAATTATTCGACACTGATCAATAATTGATGTTGATGTGTAATATTGCGTTACAAATGAAAGAACGATGTTACCAAGGATACGTAAGATCAAGGAGGCGGTAACTTGAACAGCTTTTTGACGTCAGCCCATTAAGACGTAACACAAAACGTGTACTCAATCGCACGATAAAGTACAATCGTCGGCTTTAATCGTTTAGTGAATCACCTTAGAATTCGAAATATCATGTATGCGACATTTTAGATCACTCGAGCTGTATTGTCTGTCAAAGGTGTTCATCTGTGAATCACCTGTCATTTGTTTGCACGTGGTAAGGTTTTCATGCATATGAAACGGTAAAACGTTTATTTTCTTGTCTGCCAGTAAAATAGTCACTAACCTTTTACAATTTGAACTATATGAACCTCTCGGCCTTGGTGGGTAGGTTGTCGGTATCACACAGCATGGCATTACCAATTTGAATTTTTATTTTGTGTTCGCGTGATCAGTCTAACTACACATACATACACACCGTATACCAAACCTTAGATATATTTGGTATTTGGTGGTCGTGTTCTGTCAGCCGCTACACTGTTGGCGGGGGCGACGTCGGTTGCCCAGGGCGGTATTAGCGGCGGTAGGCGACGGTCAGCTGCCATTCTCCACTGGTTGGAGGAGATGTCCTGTTTCTTGGTTTCGTCATTTATATACAGACGATGTATTAATATATATTTACATACATTTGACAGAGAGGGCCAACATGTCTGCCTTAGGATTACAATAGTAAACAGTATTACTACTTAGGATAATTAATGACATCTTTAAAATATCTATTGCGTTTCTTAAGGGCTAAGAAAATAATTATTTTCTATTTTCCTAGACTATTAAGACTGATATGAGCAAGAGAATAGCATTGTTTATTTGTATACAGTGTATGTATGTGTGTGTGTGTGTGTGTGTGTGTGTGTGTGTGTGTGTGTGTGTGTGTGTGTGTGTGTGAGAGAGCATGTATTAATGTATGTACGTATGTTATTGCAGTGTGCCAGCCTTCCAGTGCCTCCCAACAAGTCTCTATGTATGTTATTGCAGTGTGCCAGCCGTCCAGTGCCTCCCAACAAGTCTCTATGTATGTTATTGCAGTGTGCCAGCCTTCCAGTGCCTCCCAACAAGACTCTATGTATGTTATTGCAGTGTGCCAGCCTTCCAGTGCCTCCCAACAAGACTCTATGTATGTTATTGCAGTGTGCCAGCCTTCCAGTGCCTCCCAACAAGACTCTATGTATGTTATTGCAGTGTGCCAGCCTTCCAGTGCCTCCCAACAAGTCTCTATGTATGTTATTGCAGTGTGCCAGCCTTCCAGTGCCTCCCAACAAGACTCTATGTATGTTATTGCAGTGTGCCAGCCTTCCAGTGCCTCCCAACAAGACTCTATGTATGTTATTGCAGTGTGCCAGCCTTCCAGTGCCTCCCAACAAGACTCTATGTATGTTATTGCAGAGTGCCAGCCGTCCAGTGCCTCCCAACAAGTCTCTATGTATGTTATTGCAGTGTGCCAGCCTTCCAGTGCCTCCCAACAAGACTCTATGTATGTTATTGCAGTGTGCCAGCCTTCCAGTGCCTCCCAACAAGACTCTATGTATGTTATTGCAGTGTGCCAGCCTTCCAGTGCCTCCCAACAAGACTCTATGTATGTTATTGCAGTGTGCCAGCCTTCCAGTGCCTCCCAACAAGACTCTATGTATGTTATTGCAGTGTGCCAGCCTTCCAGTGCCTCCCAACAAGACTCTATGTATGTTATTGCAGTGTGCCAGCCTTCCAGTGCCTCCCAACAAGACTCTATGTATGTTATTGCAGTGTGCCAGCCTTCCAGTGCCTCCCAACAAGACTCTATGTATGTTATTGCAGTGTGCCAGCCTTCCAGTGCCTCCCAACAAGACTCTATGTATGTTATTGCAGTGTGCCAGCCTTCCAGTGCCTCCCAACAAGTCTCTATGTATGTTATTGCAGTGTGCCAGCCTTCCAGTGCCTCCCAACAAGTCTCTATGTATGTTATTGCAGTGTGCCAGCCTTCCAGTGCCTCCCAACAAGACTCTATGTATGTTATTGCAGTGTGCCAGCCTTCCAGTGCCTCCCAACAAGACTCTAGAACTGGACTTTACCTGAAGGTCGCCTGTGCTGTGGAAGGTCTCGTTATCGTCATGGCAACGATGTTCGTAGTGGCAAAGAAGTGTGGCTGGTAAGTCGAAGTACCCCCACCTCACCACCCCACCCTCCCGGGCGACCCTGGTACCCAGGCTTGTCGTGTGAGTCGTCGTGGTGGATCGGGTGTTCAAACATCGCGACTTGGTTGATATGCGTGTCACTGTCACTGCGTGAGTCCTTGCTCATAACATCAATCACTGGTTTGTCTAAACTGGAAACCCATCCTGCCTATCTTAGAAAGAATAATATCATGATAATAATTATAATAAATAAAGATACTAAAACAGTAGAATTCTGACCATATCATACGCATGTGTTTATGAATCACCATCAAACAGTGATGACACCAGGTGTTCGCGGAAAGGCTAGCGTATCCTGCCCCACCGGGGAATTGTTCTCCAGTACAAACCTACCAGCGTTCTCAGGTCAAATTATCAGACTGTTCTTGTTTGAACCAAAATACAAACTAAAGTCCTTCCGTGCGTGATCCTCCTATCATACAGGTGCCTCACTATGGGCCGCCCAGCCTAAACAGTGTCCCTTGTGTCACTGTGTTTATAACTGGACTCAAAACGTACCTCTTCGAACGCTACAATTGAATCAGATAGGTATATTGTTGTCTTCAAGACCTTTTTGAATGTGTGGTCCCAGAGGCCCACACTCACAGTGCAGGTAGCAGGCCCTGATTTGTAATGCCAAACATATTAATTAATCCATACAAGACCTGTTTATAGTCAGTTCCTTTTATGTCCTCTGCATGTTAATATTTTTTATATCTTACTGTCCCCTCTCTCTCTTGTATATGCTGTGTTGCGAATTGATCATGTCCCTCTGTGATATGGAATCTGCTCTATTGCACTTGCCTAACTTATTATTTACAGGCAGGAGAAATATCTAAACTATTCCTTCTTTCGGCGTTATAATCACATCTTTCACAAAACTAGTTTTCTATTCATCAAGTGGTGAAGGGCACAGAACCATTCTACAACAGAGAATACAGGATGACAACATATTAGTTTGTTTGTTTGATGGTCGTTTAACGCCGCAATATTCCAGCTTTATGACGGCGGTCAGACAATCCAGTGATTGACATCATGAGCATCGATCCACGCAATTAGGATACGATGACATGCATCAACCAAGTCAGCGAGTCTGACTACCCGATCCCGTTAGTCGCTTCTTACGACAAACATAGTCGCCTTTTACAGCAAGCATGCGTTGCTGAAGATCTAATCTACCCCGGATCTTTACGGGTAGACAGGACATTAAAGCACAATAGATAATATGTAGGTCATTTACACAGACCAAACTGCATTGACCAGGACGTACAGAAGACTAAGTCTTGAACAATAAAGAGATCCGACGAGGCCATCACTCGTGTATAGTTACGTCTCTAATGGTGGTGACAGCTACCCAGTTTTACAAAATGATCTTCATCTTCCGCACCCCAGCCTGAAGATGGTCGGGACAACCTCTCAATTCAGCAAGAGCAGTCCCATGTATAAATATAGTTATCCCTCTTACATATTTATTCTAAGCCAAAGTTAATTATAATTGAACTATAAAGTATTGATTTTAAGTTGATGATAAGGCTGCGTGCTCTTGAACTTATTTTAGACAAAGAATATTTTCAGCTGGCAATGCTGCTTGTAAATTGTGGACATGGCGGAGTACAGGATGTGACCTTTCATGCTCAGTTGGTACACCAGGGTCACGTCTGACAGTCGCATCATTATAACACCGTCACCATTATGATGTCCAACGTTAACAAATTATATCGTTTCATTACCAAACGTGATGCCGGAATGACCGCTTCACATGTAAACATCTCTTACACGCAAACACCCCATGCTTCAGAACCATGCAGTAAAATCCGGCTGATTGTGGAATCAATTTTCAAGAGTACAGAGAATAAGGTTAAGGTTTCATCATCAACATGGCTAGACAACTATGACGAGAATCTAGAAAATAATATCCGAAGACAATTGTAAAATGATACACATTCTCTTTAAAAAATTCGCCCCTTGATAAATTACCACACTTTTTAAAAACAGTATTTGCAGTATTGTCTATATTTCGGCGTTAAACAACAAACAAAACGTCGAACCTAATATTTCAAAGGGTCGCTCTGAGGCTATCACCGTGTCTTATGAATTTGATTTGGGGGAATTTGGAAAAAACAGGCTTCCAAATGTTGTTAATCAAACCGTTAAATAAAACCGTAGGTGAGCCACGAACAGTGCTGGAATCATTGTTTTGGACACGTCTTTCCATGCTATCATTTCGTGTTCACGTGTGTGAATTAAAGCAATCGGGGCGATGGAGAGAGGAAAGTTTCGATGAAGGGGCTGGGGAGGCTGATCCATTGTATGTTGTAAGACGTAACAACCAAATTGTGACGCAATCATTGCAGATTATGTCACTTATCAAACGTCACAACACGATCATTAGCAGACCTTCCTCTGATTGCCTTCTCCATTGGGCCAGGGTGATAGGCGTACTCTCTCCTGGTGCCACTGCGGGAATATTGATTGAAGCGTCATAAATCCATTATTACTTAACTAGGATAATTGAAGTAAAGCAACAACATTGAGTAATAATTGTACATACTTTTTTTAATGTGCAGTTTACATTATATACGGATTTTCCATTGGACGAGAGGTCTGTCACATGACCGAGAAACTGACGTTCATGAATGTATGAATGTATGAGCACCTGGGTGCTGCTGTGCACGAATACATACATAAGCGTTGTCCCTAATCACCCAGATGAATCTTGAACACTGCGTTTTAGCATACATTGATAAAAGAAGGAGACCTTGACTGTATGATGGTGTACGAATATCCTCGCCATCCTCGTGAACAAGACAAAGAATACACATCCAAACTATCGTATCGACTTGATCAGTGTCTAGGCAGTGACAGTCTTCCGCAATCTATGAATTTACCTTGGGATCTACTTTACAATCACCTTTCCATGATCGGCCAGTTGAAAAATAATGACTGACACTTGTTATCGCCACAGGTTCATTTGTAACTTCCAAAATCTCTCCCTTTACTCTCCGTGAATGGAGTCGTCCGCTGTACAAGTAACCTATTGTTACTGTGAACCCTGACTTTAGAGGCAGGATTATTAATGCTTCTGTTTTCTTCGTTGCAGTTTCAAGAAATCATCTTCTACTGAAAAACGCCGTGAACGTAAGGAACCAGTTGGGTGTGAAACCGGTAAAATGCCCTAAGTTTCATTGCTTTTATACAGTTCCATGATATATAGAGAGAATCTCATCCGAGTGTCTTTTGATATCAAATATTGATATTGATAAAAGTGGAAAACAAACTCTGAGGCCTACCGAGGGTGAGATTTGTTTTATCATCCAACATCATTCTTCAAACTTTATCAGTTTGTGGACAGTAATAAGCAGTGTCTCAAGTGAAAAAGAACTGCTGAAAACTTCAGTAGCAGAGCCATTAGTGATGTCATTTGATTGTGACGTCATGGTAACAATGACGTCACAATGGTTTGCAGAGCATTGCGATGCAATTTCATTGCAGCGATATCTACAATGTATCCTGTGGAAGCCAGTTTTGGATGGTAAATTTTGAAATATCCTTTTGGATGATAAATATATACTCCATACAAAGGACAAGAAACATCGGGCACAAGTTTTGAATAAGCTCTCTGTAGAACCTAACTAGATGTATGAGTTTAAGTATTAAACACAGTACGATTAGGGAAGGGCAGCTTGAAATCTGCAAAAGATCATTGTGAGGTCATCTTGTTTTCAAGGTATTGGTTATTCTTAAATGCTGATTTGCCACAAAAAGCTAACAAATGCCAATCAATCGTTACATGTGTCATCACCACCTCATCTGTATTATTTTGACAGTTCCTTGGGGGGTATAGTTATTGTTAGTCCATATAAGGGAGTTAGCGTTCTTTGGATTCCACTTAAGATGTTAACGTCCTATCGATGCATCACGCTTAGCATCCCATGATTATTACATCACATTCATATTTAGTTCATGCTGTCTACACAATGCCTTTGTTAATTACGTCGACATATACACTGTGACGTGTACGTTTTTTGCATGTTTCAGCTTTGTATGGAAGTGTTAAAGAGAAGAGAAAGGAACAGACCTGTTCCTCCAGTCCCACACACAGTCATCTTGATGTTATCAATGAGGTGCCCGGCCCACCGGATGGCTCTGGTAAGGGTTCGGTTATTGACGCATTATCTCCAGGTCTGGGCTTGATGACAATCCATAAGACACTGGATGCAAAGAACAAGTTCCTAGGACTACGGCGAAAAGAAACTGTTGCTGCAGTTCAGATATATTCAGACACATCTGGTGTAACTTTCTTTGACAAGGACATTGCATCTATGGCTGGGTCTAAATTTGTTGATGTGTTGAAGGCGCCATCTCCACAGGCCGATAGTGACACTTTTAGAATAGTGTATGTATCCAAGGATAAACTTTTAGCCTTTCTCAAATTAAGTCCATTGGAAGCACCTGAAGAGCTACTGTGTCACTTGGATTCACAGAATTCAGACTTTCTTGCAGTTGCAAAGGAGAAATTCCATAGTATCATTACACATCACACTGAACTTGATTTGTTAAAGAAGGCTCGTCCTCTGAACGTGATGTCCCTTCTTGATAAAAGTTGTTTCAACTGCAGTGAATATGCCATGGTTGCTCTCGAAAAGAACAAATTTATTGATATGTTGAAGGAAAGCCAGACACCAAACACGTTTCTCACAAGTAATGATGCAATACTCGCAAATGCATCAGGATTTGATCCTAGCAAGAATATAGTGTATATTGCCAAAGAAAGTTTTTTAAATCTTATGGGGAATAGAGAAAAAGAAGAAGAATCGGAAGAGATGCTGGTCTTGCCTAGAGACAATGTGATGGAATTAATACAAAGCAAGTTGGATCCATGGGCAGAACAAAATAGTGCAGTCATGCAGTTTGTATCAGGTGTGGACGGTGAAAGTGGGGAAACGTTCATGACCAAGAAAGCTTTCCTTGACCTCGTCAACAGTAATAAGGAAGATGACAATAATACTGATGATATGGTTGCTGTCCCAAAACACAAACTCGCCGAGTTGTTGCAGAAGAACTCCAAAAATCCCAAATGCAACGAAACCCTCAACCGCTTTGTAAAGGCTGTTTCTCCTGCCTCTGGTGTCGTCTACATGGCTAAGAAAAAGTTCATGGAGCTATCCAATCCCAAAGAGGTGCCTGGCAATATTGATGATGTATTAGAAGTTGAGAAGGACTATTTGGAGGCACTAATGGCATCCAATGGCACAGACCCAGGCAGTGTAGAAACTGCCTTGAAACTACACTCCCTTGGCTTCTTGCCAGGAACAAAACGTGTATTCCTTGCAAAAAGCAGATTCCTAAAATTGACGTCTACATCTGGGAAGGGGTCGAGCATTGTAGAGGAAAATGAGATGCTTGAGGTGTCAAAAGATACCATGGATGACATGTCTGAAAAAGCTGGCAACAGCAACGTTCAAGTGATAGCTGTAAATGAAAAGAGAGGCAGTGTGTTCATAGCTAAGAAATCATTTCTTGAATTATCAAGTTGCGATTATGAAGGAAGTGACATGATTGTGTTGACAAAGGAAAAAGCTGCCGAGATTGCTGATCCAGATGAAGACAATGAGACGTTTCTACAGAAGCACGCTCTTGCCTTTACGCCTACCACTGGCAAAGTCTACGTTGCTAGATCGAAATTCGTCAATATGATGAAAGAAAAACAGTCAAGATCGCAGACATGTGACCCAGAAGGTGATGAGTTAGTATCAGTCCCTCGAGAACAACTCACAGAGATGTTAACCACGACGGGCACTCATAGGACAAGCAGCTTTATTCGTGCGCATGCAGAAGCATTCAACCCAGCTACTGGTGCTGTGTTTATGGCACGAAAGAAGTTTCTAGACGTTGCTGGTAAACAGAATGCTTTTTTATCTGGTAGAAAAGAAGACGACGAGGTGATTGCTGTCACAAAAGAGAAGCTTAATAAGATTGTAAATGAGACTGGAGAGTCCAATCGGGACTTATCTAAATTTGCACTTGCATTTTCAGGTGATACCAACACAGCATTCATTGCTAAAAGTAAATTTCTGAAATTGTGTAAGCCCTCGGAGCCTAAGGTCGATGGAGGAGTTTGTGAAGACGTGTTAGTATCTATTCCCGAGGAATCCTTGACAAATGAAGATCAAGCATCAGGATACTTTAAGAAGTATCCAAAAGCAACTAACCCGACAATGAGGGAGGCAAAGGACAAATTCTTGAACAAGGCAGGTATTAAATCAACTTGTACCAAAGTCAGTAAAACGGCATTACCTGATGAGGAGACAGACGATCAGACAGATACAAGTTCAGGAACTGATAGCGAGGAAATAAGTGACTCCAACATTAACCTTGCAAAGAATCGATTTCTGAACGGTATTAAAGATAAGCATGCAGGACCGTCCATGATTACAGGAGGGGAAAAGGATAAAGTGTATGAATCACAGGATCGTCTGGAACAGATCATATCTGCAGGTGAATGTGTCCAGTCAAGTAGGGAAACAGCTGGTATCTACCCTGTTCCTAACACAGACGGCAAGGCAAGAAAGACATTTACTGATATTGCCAGAAAATCTGTGAACTTTTCAAGCTTCAACAACAATGAAAGTGACATAGTGGCTGTTAATGAGTCCCAAGTTGCAGAAATACTTAAACACGAGGGGGATAAAGGGACCCCTTCACAGCTTCTACAGAAACATGCTTTAGCTGTTAACAAAACCGATGGAAAAGTTTACTTTCTGAAAAAGAAATTTCAAGAATTATCATTAAATGCAAGGAAAGGAAACTGTGAGTCTTTCATTTCAACTTCAAATAAAAGTGACACCGAACCTGTCTCTGCTGCTAAGAGTTCACGTTCAGCTGCAGTAGAGGCTTCAACAGTCCCAAATGCAGTTTCTGATGTCGCCGAGACCATGGATGTGGCATCAACCAAGGAAAGAAAGTCCTACTGGAACCACCCTATGATGCACGGAATCAGTGTTGCTGACAAAAAGGAGGATGTTAGAAGGATTCCGTGTGGGTATGATGATGACACAGAAAGTGACGAATCAGATGACTCTTACACGGAGTCCAGTGGGGATAGCCAACTGGATGTAGACACAGGGTGGCCACAAGGTCCTATTCCAGAGGAAGGCAAAGGTGAGTATGTATGGGAAGCTGCTCAAAAACCATTAGTACCTCCCAGCACAAGTGTTCATGAAGGATTTCATGTGATGGAGGAAAGATGTGAAATGAAAGCTAAGGAGTGTGACGTACGGCATCGACACCGTATTACAGGTAGGAAGAGAAAACCTAAAGGGAGTAAAGGACATGGTAAAGCTTCACGAAAGACAAAGCATAAAACAAAGGGTAAAATAGCTCCGGAAGTGGACAAATCTGCTTCTGGGATGTCAGATCAAGATGGAGCAGCCGGCAGCAAGAAGATGAAGAAGAAGTTTGGCAAAGGTGGACAAGTCCATCCCGAGTTAGAGACACCGACATCAGAAACAGAAGACGGAGCTGTTAGTACGCGAAGACAGAAGACCAAACACAGGAAGCACAAGCGCTCAAAGCATAAGTGACACTGTGTACATTAAAGCGAGTGAGTGAGTATGGTTTTACGCAGCTTTTTGCAATATTCCCGCAATATATCGATTGAGGATACCGGAGATGGGCTTTACACATTGTACCCATTGTGGGGAATCGAACCCGGGTCTTTGGCGTGATGAGCCAATACTTTAACCAATAGGCTACCCCACCGCCACGTACAAGAAAGCTTTTGAGACACTATATTGACCACTTCCTGTATGACATGATGATGACAAGAAGTTGAAATAATATAATGTTCTACGAGAAAAATGCTTCTTTGGGATTAATACAATTACTTTCTTCACGAACGAATTTATCTAAATGGCATGTTCTGTTTTCCAATGACCACTATGAATCATTTTAAACAAGTGTAGTTATTCGCTTGTTTTTTTTCATTTCTGGCAGTAAAGTGGGGATAACAATTTAACATCCATATTTGATATTATTTATTACTTACTGTCGTATTGAATTTTTCTTGCATATGCCATTCAGTCTATTCAGTGTGACCCATAACATATTCATGATTACCTGTGCAATGTGATCCATGCCTTGCTAAAACTACATGAACAATGTATGTTTGCCATAGAGCTGGTTACTGCACACATCATTGGTCACTGCGGAGAAAATGGGTAACACACACCATCGATATGGTGGATGATAAGTGCGTGCTTGACTTTTGATGAATTTTACGTCCCCTTGGTATCGTAGCATATGTTGCAGAAAGCTGTACAATACCAATACATTGTCAGTATACCTTCATATGTCATAGGTAGAGGTTTCTACACATATATAATATATCGGATGAAATATTATCAGGGGAGGTTTTACAGGCAAAGCTGTGGAATATCAACCGATACACCGATACACCGATACACCTATACACCGATACACCGAGGAATGTTGGTATTAATTACGAGGGTTCGGTTCCAAATTCAATTTAGCGCTGTTAAATCTACAGGTAACCTAGCTCTACACACAGTATGTTATCTCCATTCTACCATGACCAAATAAAACGCGAACTCTTTGGTGTTAGCAAATATATCTAGTGAAGCGGCATGAGTTGAGTTCAGTGTCTTGAGTGGGTTGTCGATCAGAACATACGGAATCACCGAACAACAGCCTTTAAACAAAATATGGCGATCTATATGCTCAAGCTTGTTGTTAACACCGAATACTTCACACAAACACATGACAGGCACTGCAAGCATGTAGCACGGCGACGCCGTACGCTGACACGAGGTTGGCACCTAAAAAGAAAACTTAGCAAGCCTTTCGATTTCGTTCTACACCGGACGTCACAATTCTGGCATCATATCGCTCATTGTGACGCAAAAGATATGACGTCTTAGTCGTATATAGAAAAACGTCAAGTAGCAAGCTCTCTGCTGTTCTCAAAACTTGAAATACATTCTCTTTGCTGATTTTTATCGTGGTTGTTTTTTAGCTAAATGTATTGACAAACACCCTTTGAATATTGTAGTAACCGCAAATTTGCATTCATTGCCTATAATTGTACACATAACTATTTAAATATGCCTACCGACAATGACTGTGTAAGAAGTACTATTGTAAAAAAAAAAATGCTTTCGCGGTGATGCGGTCGTCATATCGGCTGTTTCAATCAGAGGCGGTTTATAGTGATTTAATACCTCTGATTGACTTATCACAATCGAGTAGTTTCCAAATTCATGGTCTTATATCCCGATTCGGTCGATTATACGACTGTTTAAACATAGTATTTGTATAATGGCAAGTACGAGTTGCAGATTTTAAACAAAATACAAAATGTTATTAATTAGTGACTAAAAGGTTATGAGAGAACATGTTTTGCACGTGTTACATGAACAACCGCAGTCTTGCGTTACTGAAGTGACCTTCTGGACTGTACAATGTTCTTCTAAGGCTAATGTTTGAATAAAAAGCCCTGTTTTGGATATGTTACAAAGGATACAAGACTATTCATTGTAAAGGTCATTGGTTCGAATTCAGTTTGGAGGTAGCTGTTAGGGTGATGAGTTGGAGGCGAGTTTCTGGGGTGAACAGTTCTTCACACAAATGGATGAGGTTGATGACCAGGAGGTGTTCGAGCTCACACAGGAACATGAACGTAACCGCCTTGTAGATCAGGACATTCTGAAGACGTTGGGGATATGAAACAAAGTTAAAACACATCTGTGACGTCATTCTGTTGTTTGAACGCTCTATTGCTTTTCAGGAAGGGAGAGTTGGTTGTCAACTATACATTATCTTGAACCAACAATTGAGTGAGTTGGGTTTAGCGCCGCGTTTAACAGTATTCCAGTTATATCGCGGCTTGTCAGCTTAATGTGGGAGGAAAGCCCGGAGTGGTGCAGTTCGTGGACGTTACCAACATTTGAATTAATTTCCACTTGGAAAACACCAAGTCTCTTTTTTAACATTTATAGACAAGTAAATAATTTCAATTTCTTTCTGAAAACATGTGTCGCCAGCGGGGTTCGAACCCGCATCATTTGATTTGAGAACGAGTAATTGTCAACCTCAGCTAACGCGGCACATGAAGGAGTCGTGTGAAATTAACTATTAAATATTTTCATAATTTTGCATAAGCTTAAAAGCTGAAAATAATAAATATATAATATTGTGCAAAAGAGCAGGTTATCTACAACAATGTTCATATTTACAGCAATTAGATCAACCTTTGACGAGAAATACAATAAAAATAGAGGTTCTTCGAGAAAAAACGGGATTAATAATGTAATTATCGTAGTTTCGATTTATTACAATTATTTTCTTCACGAACGAATGCATCTAAATGGCATGTTCTGTTTTCCAATGACCACTATGAATCATGTTTAAACATGTATAAGTTTAATTATTCATATTCCACGGGGGAAAGGGGTGCCTCGCTTGCTGTTTCGCTCTGTCAGTAAAGTTTGGATAACGATTTAGCATCTCTATTTAATATTATTTATTACTTATGAATGCCTGTCGTATTGAATGTTTCTTGCATGTGCCATTTAGTCTATTGGGTGTGGTCATAACATATTAATGATTACGTGTTCATATTTACATAATATATATATATACTTGTTCGGGCCTATATATTTCCTATTTCCCGTCAGCATATATTGACAATATGCAAGCGATTGGTAAATACTTAATTACGAAGAGCCGTGTACCGTTCATTGTAATTGTCAGCTCGCGACAGAGCTTGGCGCACGTGGCGAAAGCGCGTAGCTGGTCATGGCAAAACGTTCTAAATACATCTGGTTAAAATCAAAATATATACTTTTCAAAAGAAGTTTAGAAGACTATGGTTTATCAGTCATGGCTGATTGTATTGCAGAATTCAATCTTATTCTCGTGTGTGTTCAGTGGAATAATATGATGTTACAGCGTGTCATACTTTTGTCCGTAAATATTCCTTTTGACATTTGATTTATGATCAACTTGTATTGTGTCTCTTGTACTTGCATATAGTAATTTGATAAACATCGCTGAGAGTGAGTGAGTATGGATTTCCGTAACTTTTAACAATATTCCAGCAATATCACGGCGGGCAACACCTGAAATGGGCTTCACACATTGAACTCATGTAGGGGATCGAACCTTGGTGTCCTGCGTAACGAGCGTACGCTTTAACAACGAGGTCGTTCTGACAATGGTGTTATCACAGTGTATATGTGTACTTGGGTAAACTACATATATGGAGTGACATCCTAATTAGTGAGGGCACATAGTTAACTTTGACAACACACGGAATTTCAATACTACGATAACATGTGTTAAATCAGCTAGCATTCAAATATTATATTACAGTTTTGTCAAATTATGTATGTGGGTTAAGTGGTCTGTTTGCCTCCGTCAAACTGTCATGTTGTGTGCGTGCGTGCGTGCGTGCTTGCGTATGTGTGTGTGTGGGGGGGGGGGGATGCGCGCGTGTGTGTGTATGCCTGATTCACTGTCTGTGTATCTGTGTATATATGTGGTAGATAATTACATAAGAAGGCACATCAGAAGGCATGAATATTGCTGCTTGAACAAAGAGCCTATACTATAATCGGATATCTGGTCTCACCTGGCGGGAAAGTTAAACTCTATTTTACAAGTACATTAGCATTAAATGTCATTCCGTGATCGAAAGTAATAATTTATTACAAGAAACAAGTTGTCTTAAAATAATATTTACAGCGCATTACATTTCTATTGTCCAAGGAATGGCGTTCCGGGTCAATGACGCTCTCAAAAAGTGGTCTATGTGACACTTGTTCCTGTGACACCAATATTTGAGTGTATTTTTCAAACAAGTAAAGTTTGGTTTTCAATATTGTAGTACATGTACGGAATCAAGTCACAAAAACGCAACTGCTACAGAAAAGCATGCACTCCATGCAAAAGTTGACATATGCAAGCTCCATGCATTTCACTACCCAAGAATGGGTATAAAAACCTGTGCGTTAACGGGATTCCATATGCATTGTTTAGCATCGTGCTGACAACAACCACTCAGAAAAACAAAAGAATTACGCAATTATTCCACATACGAAATGCCACGCATGTCCGAAAATGAGCGTCTGCGAGCCATTGGTATGCTTGAAGCAGGATCGAGTCAACGTGATGTTGCAAGACAATTAAACGTCCACAGAAACACCATTTGATGTTTGTTTTTGTTTTGTTTTGTTTTTGGGGGGGGTTCCGGGTAGCCAAGTGATTAAAGCGTTTTCTCTCGTCACGCCGGGACCCGGTACAATGTGTGAAGCCCACATTGGTGTCCCCCGCCGTAATATTGCTGGAATATTGCTAAAAGCGGCGTAAAACCATACTCACTCACTCACTATTGCCTCGGGAAGATGGACGAACCATAGTCATGTGAAAGAATCGGGTGAATAGGTTGTACTGTAAATCTTGAAATTAACTATTTGCTATAGTTCCCAATAATTACAGAGAGAAGAATATTAACAAGTATTGGTAGGTGATCTGAGATGTTATATGGAATGCTAGTGTCTATGGCATATCCAATGCTTAGTGAATCAATATCTATAAAGACGTAGTCAATTAATGATTTTACTTTGTTACATTTACTATGGAAAGTGTACCTGTACTCATCAAGTGGAACCACCGAATAAAGGTGACGTTCGCTAAGCAGTCGTAATAGGCACCTCGCGCTGGGTTTCATATTGCACTGTCTAGGACATTTGTTGATGACAGTCTAGTCCCAAGTTCATACACATGGCTAGTACAAACAGGTAGTTTAATGCACAGTACGTGGCGGCTGCAGTGGGTGTCAACAGGACTAACTTTGCTTCAGTCACCTTTCCGTACAAACATGGCTACACCTCCAGAACCTCGCTGATGCTGGATTTCGAATACACATTAAAGTTGTCGTGGAATGTTTCCAGAAACTGTAAATTTGACCTGCATCACTTCGGGCTTTCCTCCCACATTAAGCTGACACGCCGTGATATAACTGGAATACTGTTAAAAGCGGCGTTAAACCCAACTCACCCACCCACCCATCTAAACCTAGGATCAAGGCACTCCAGCGTCGTTGGAAGAACTGTGTGTACCCGTGTGGGATTATGTAGAAAAGTCATGAGCGTCTAACATCAACGCAGTCCGTCATAGTCAGGCTCAGAACATTTCAACCACCCTGTTTTTGTATCTATTCTTTATTTGCATGTATATGTTTTATGTTTTTGAAATAAGTGTGTCCCTATGATGCCGCTGAGTGGAAATAGAAGTTCAGTTCAGATCGGTCGTGAATTCTGCAGTGAATTTAGTTGAGCTCCTTTGGGCCTGAGATGCACATCGACCGTGCATAATAAAAGAAGTTAGGTTTCATATTCTCCATACGCTGGTGATAAGGCGCCTTGTATTCCGTGGGCGAATGGGGAAGGCACGCCGACACAGAACTCTACTTTGATGAGGGGGGGGGTCGGGTAGCCTAGTGGTCAAAGCGTTCGCTCGTCAGGCCGAAGACCCGAGTTCGAATCCCGACATGGGTGCAATGTGTGAAGCCCATTTCTGGTGACCCCGGCCGTGATATTGCTGGGATATTGCTAAAAGCGGCGTAAAACCAAACTCACTCACTCACTCACTTTACTTTGGTGAAAGCCGAGCATGGGTGTGGTGCTGAGAGACGAGTGCTTGCTGTCGGGCATTTGCATGCTGTCCAGCTGACGGATCTATTTCTCTGCATTCTGCAGGCTTATTTATGTAAAACATGTTTAAATTGGGTTTTCAAAAATGAAATTTTAACCAAACTTTCGGATCTTTGCGTCCGTTGGCAAAACCAAAAATGAAATAAACTGGCCCAAATATCACTCTTGCAACATACACCATTACCCACAATGCCCCAAGTTCTGTAGGCCGCTGTTACCTTAATGCAAGGGACGAGGTCACACGAAATACTGCTACCCTAGAATAAGAGTTAAATAGTACAGTATTTACATCTGATACTATTTCTCTAATTGATTTAGCAGAGTGCTTGTGATATAGTCAGAATCGTACAATGGACTTTTAGAATAGATGTCTTATGGACATGGAAAGGGATCTGTCGCTTTTAGAATAGACCGAACGCATCACAATAACGCGTGCATTGTGGGTAATCATGGTTCCACATAAGTCTAGTCTTTTCTCAGTGGGATGTGGGTTCAAATACCAGAGATCAATTAGAATGGGTCCATCTCGTAAATATTTAACATGATCAATTTCCCGAAAGGTCAGAGAGAAGTATGACATCGATATGCCGTGCCAGAGGAATGCATGGCGATAATGTAGATTTCCCGGGACACATGTCATCCGGGTTCTGTCTGCACCCAGCAGACATTGTATTCACCCGATCCTCTTCGAATCTTCATCACATGGTCGATATGTTTTTTACAGCGGGTGTACTAACGCCACAAAGAACTATTTCATATGTTTTCCTTGTAGGACAGATGGTGCGGTACTGTTATATCTGCACTACATCACAAGCAGATACCATACGTGATATTTGATAACACGCTGCAGACTGTAACTCAATCAAGATATCCTCATTACTAGAACCCCTTTAACTGCACCAGTGCACACGCACTTAATAAATTACAATACGCAAACTGTCACCGAATCAAGAACACCCCGTCAAAGGAAATGTTATCTGTCTGGTTCTCGGACGACAAAGCGATCTATTACCACTACTGTTAAAGTGCATGTGTTAAGTACAACGCGTTAGTCCATTAGTGGCACCAAATAAACTTAAATCACAGAGACAAGATGTTGGTTTCACAAAGAGCAACAATGACACTTAATCACAAAGTGTGGGTTTCACAAAGGGCACCAAATAAACTTAAATCACAGAGACAAAGTGTTGCTTTCACAAAGGGCGCCAAATAAACTTAAATCACAGAGACAAAGTGTTGCTTTCACAAAGGGCACCAAATAAACTAAAATCACAGAGACAAAGTGTTGCTTTAACAAAGGGCACCAAATAAACTTAAATCACAGAGACAAAGTGTTGCTTTCACAAAGGGCACCAAATAAACTTAAATCACAGAGACAAAGTGTTGCTTTCACAAAGGGCACCAAATAAACTTAAATCACAGAGACAAAGTGTTGCTTTCACAAAGGGCACCAAATAAACTTAAATCACAGAGACAAAGTGTTGCTTTCACAAAGGGCACCAAATAAACTTAAATCACAGAGACAAAGTGTTGCTTTCACAAAGGGCACCAAATAAACTTAAATCACAGAGACAAAGTGTTGCTTTCACAAAGGGCACCAAATAAACTTAAACCACAGAGACAAAGTGTTGCTTTCACAAAGGGCACCAAATAAATTTAAATCACAGAGACAAAGTGTTGCTTTCACAAAGGGCGCCAAATAAACTTAAATCACAGAGACAAGGTGTTGGTTTCACAAAGAGCAACAATGACACTTATATTAATCACAAAGTGTTGCTTTCACAAAGGGCACCACGCCAGTGTGGTTGGCGACCGTTGTTTATGTTTAGCGGCAGACTGCCTAGGTAGTGGGAGAGTTACCTCCCTTGGCTTGTGTCGTCTTCTCCTCACATGTTGTTTGACCATTACTGAGAAGTAAAGCTACAAGTATATTGGAATACCTGTGTTGGGTTGTGAATTGCGAGGGTCCAAGCTGGCGTGGTGGCAGCGGAGACGATCATCCGCATCTCTGAACACGGCACTTAACCTGACTTTCGCAGTTACTACACGAATAAGTGTGCAATCTACCTGGTCGACATCGCCACGATAGCGCGGGTATTTCAAGTAGGCCTACTAGCATAACATCATGGCAAACACTCACAGAGCACCGAAACAGTGGTCTCTCACGAAACATGAAACTGTTAATTCGTTTGAGAATTGGAAACAAAACCTACTATATACGTTATCACTGGACACGAATTTTGCAACATTTCTTGCTGACGGCATCACGTGGGGAAAACGTACACGTGCAACCCCGTTACGAGGATTTGAAAATGATGGGGAAGACGTTGCTGGAGCTCAACGCAAGACGGCAGCGCAAAAGGTAACATCACTCGAGTTAATGTTGGGCCAAATCGCCAATTATTGTCCTGTAATTGCCAGGAACACCATTGTGAAAAGTTCAGTATCGATTTCAAGTATCTGGCAGACTATCAGACTACACTACGGCTTCCAGTCATCTGGTGCACATTTTCTTGATTTGTGTGACATACATCTCCAACCTGAGGAGCGACCAGAGGATCTTTACCAGCGCCTGTCTGCATTTATGGAAGATAATCTGCTCAGACAAAATGGCGGAATCACTCATCATGGAGAGGCGATTGGCGAGGATGAGGAATTAACACCTACGTTAGAGAACATTATTATCCTGACTTGGTTGCGCCTTATCCATCCTGATTTGCCCAAGCTGGTGAAGCAACGATATGGAATGGAACTGAGATCCCGTACTCTAGCGTCAATTAAACCTGAGATATCACAGGCACTCAATTCCCTGTTAGATGAAATACATTCATCTGAGGATGCCAAGGTCATGAGGACTGCTACCACTAGAGCAAACAACTTCAGTCAAAGATCTAATTTTAGACCTCGCATACAGCAGACATCCAATAAACGTCGTAACCAGTCAACCTCAAAAATGTGTCCCCTCTGTCACACAGCTGGTCGTCCTAATGACAATCACTTTCTCAGTGAATGTTCATACTTACCTGATCAAGACAGAAAATACATGGCTAAGGCACGTCAAATAGCTAGCATCCTGGATGAGTCAGAGGATGAAGATGGACAGTCCCCTCATACAGACACAGTATCTACACCTCCCGTTACTGCCTCAAGTGTAAACAATGCTTCAGTCAATAGAGTCAGTGTACGTCAGTCTCCATATATGAACGCATTTTATGGTCATAATGTCATATGTCTTACCCTCGACAGTGGAGCTACAGGTAATATGATCAGTCATACTACTGCCAGGAGACTCGGCATTGAAGTCACCAAAAGTTCACAATCTGCCCATCAGGCTGATGGTTCATCCCCACTCCATATTGTTGGTGAAACACGAGTAACTCTCAGCCGTGACAATAAGGATTTTATTTTCGAGGGCCTTGTTGTGGAGAACCTTGATGTCGAGTTGCTTGCAGGAACACCGTTCATGGAAATAAATGATGTTGCCGTTCGCCCAGCTAAGCGCCAAATTACACTTGGAGATGGAACCACCTTCCAGTACGGCAACCAAGAAACCCACTCGTCACACCATACAGTAAGACGTGCACATGTCTTACGAGCGCCTAAGTCCCCTACAACAATCTGGCCTGGCGATTTCATAGAGTTATCACTCCCGGATGACCTGATCCACTCAGATGACACATTCGCAGTGGAACCACGTCTAACAGGTGATTTATTCAAAGACCACAAAGAATGGCCAACACCAGATATAGTGTCCAGCGTTTCAGGGAAGATTAGAATTCCTAATGACACCAAAGAGCCTCTTGTCCTCAAGAAGCATGAGCACTTTTGCCAGGTTCAACAAGTATTCACCATCCCAAACTCTGGGACCGAGATGGTCGATAGTCAATCAGAAAGCATTCCTCTCAGACAGTCCACTACTACATGCAAGGTCAATTGTTCAGAACAGGTACGCATTGACCCAGATAACCAGTTCACACCAGACACTCGCAACAGTTTCCACGCCCTCATAAAGGAGTACGATGATGTGTTTAATCCACATGTCCATGGATATAATGGAAAATCTGGCCCATTCAAGGCAGTTGTCAACATGGGTCCTGTCCAACCCCCTCAACGCAAGGGACGAGTCCCACAATACTCACGTGACAAACTTGTAGAGTTGCAAGACAAATTCGATGAGCTTGAGGACATTGGTGTCTTCGTCAAGCCTGAAGATGTGGGGATATCAGTGGAATATTTAAATCCATCCTTCCTTGTCAAGAAGTCAAATGGTGGATTTCGTCTGGTTACAGCATTCACAGATGTGGGGCGGTATAGTAAACCACAACCATCACTCATGCCTGATGTTGATTCTACATTACGCCAGATAGCTGCATGGAAGTACATCATAACCACAGATTTGACAAATGCTTTTTACCAAATACCCCTGTCACGTGGATCAATGAAATATTGTGGTGTGGCCACTCCCTTCCGTGGAGTCCGTGTTTATGCCCGATCAGCCATGGGCATGCCGGGCTCTGAAACTGCGTTAGAAGAATTGATGTGTCGTGTGCTTGGGCACTTGCTCAAGGAAGGATCAGTGGCCAAGTTGGCAGATGACTTATATTGTGGAGGTAATACCGTAGACGAGCTTCTGAACAACTGGCGACGTGTTCTACAGGCCTTGCAATTCAATGGATTAAAGCTTTCAGCTGCCAAGACTACTGTCGGCCCTTCTAGTGTGACCATCTTAGGATGGATTTGGAAAAATGGCTCAATTCAAGCAAGTCCTCACAGAATTTCCACCCTCTCTAGTTGCACCCGTCCATCTACGGTCAAGGGTTTGAGGTCGTTTATAGGAGCCTACAAAGTGTTAGCCCGGGTAATACCAGGTTGTGCTGGACTATTGGGTCCATTGGACACTCTTCAAGCTGGACGTCCTTCAGCAGAGAGAATAGTTTGGTCAGAGGTACTTATCTGTGCCTTTGGAAATGCTCAATCTGCACTATCCTCACATAAAACCATTGTTCTTCCTCGAAAGGATGACCAACTATGGATCGTTACAGATGGAGCAGTGAAAAACCATGGCATAGGTGCTACTCTCTACATTACAAGGAACAACAGTACTCTCCTCGCTGGTTTCTTCAGTGCCAAACTGCGCCAGCGTCAAATGACATGGCTACCGTGTGAAATAGAAGCACTATCTATAGCTGTTGCCACCAAGCACTTTAGTCCTTACCTTGTACAGTCAAGCCTACAAGCATGTATCCTGACTGACAGTAAACCATGTGTTCAAGCATATGAAAAGTTGTGTCGTGGAGAGTTTTCAGCAAGCCCCAGAGTGTCTACCTTTTTGTCGACAGTGAGTAGATACCAGGCCTCTGTTCGCCATCTCAGTGGTTCTGCAAATATTCCATCTGATTTTGCCAGTAGAAATGCATCCAAGTGTGACGAGCCCCTGTGTCAGATTTGCTCATTCATTCGTCAAACTGAGGACTGTACGGTACGTGGTACTTCTGTTCAGGACATCATGTCAGGGAAATCTAAACTGCCATACACCAACAGGAATGCATGGCTCGCCATCCAGTCAGAGTGTTCTGATCTCAGACGCACACATGCTCATCTCATACAGGGCACTCGCCCATCCAAGAAACAAACTGATGTTAAAGACGTAAAACGTTATCTACAGTCTGTGACCATCGCCAAAGATGGTGTGTTGGTGATTCAAAGAAATGAGCCCCTTGTTACCATCAGAGAGTGCATCGTCATTCCACGACAAGTCTTGGATGGATTACTGACTGCAATGCACATCCAGTTAAATCATCCTTCTGCCCACCAGTTGAAACTCGTTGTGAACCGCTACTTCTATGCTTTGGACATGGATCAAGCAATAACTAAAGTTTCAAGCGGATGTTATCACTGTACATCTCTTCAACAGGTTCCCCACACAGTTGTGGCTCAGTCATCTACTGATCCCCCAGAGATCATTGGAGCCGCGTTTGCTGCAGATGTAATAAAAAGAGAACGACAACTCATACTTGTGTTGAGAGAATGTGTCACATCTTTCACCTGTACATGTGCCATTGAAAATGAACAAAAGGGAACCCTACGTGAGGCTTTGATTCGCCTAAGTGTTGAGATGAGACCATTAGATGGACCCCCGGCGGTCATCAGAACTGACCCAGCTCCAGGGTTTAAGGCCTTAGTTCAAGATGACCTTCTCCGAAGTCAACGTCTTTGCATTGAAATTGGTCGAATAAAGAACAAGAACAAGAATCCCGTAGCCAAGCGAGCTATTCAAGAGCTGGAGCTGGAATTGTTAAAAATTGATCCTTTGGGGGGGTCGGTCACACCTATAACCCTAGCTATAGCCACTGCTCAACTAAATTCTCGCATCAGATCCAGAGGGTTATCCGCCAGGGAAATGTGGACACAAAGAGATCAATTTAACAACCACCAAATACCCGTTGGAGACAGAAAATTGATCCTTGACCAACATCACCGGCGAACTACCAATCACCTACACAGTGAGATGTCTAAAGCCCATATCCCAAGCCTGCCCACCCCTAACATCAGCATTGGTGACCTGGTATATCTACATGCAGATCGTAATAAATCACGGTCACGAGATCGATACCTTGTGGTTGTTAACGATGGTGAATGGTGCAACATTCAGAAGTTTGTGGGTTCCCAACTTCGAAGCACATCATATAGAGTAAAAAAATCAGAGTGCTTCAGAGTTCCATGTCAACATGAACGGTCAAGTGGACTTCCTCAGCAATATGTGTGCGATGAGTCTTCTGATGGTGAGATAGATACTGTTCCCCAAAGGACTGAACCACCTACCCTTCCCATCGTTCCCCCAGTGCTAAATGAACCATACCATGACCAAGACATTTTAGTCAACCCACCAGAACATCCTCCTCTTGATAATCAGGACTCCTTGCGTGAAAATGTTAGTGACAATGACATTGTGTATACAGATGACACTGATGATACCGTGTATTCAACTCCAGTCAGTGCACAAAGGAGGTCAATCCGTGCACGGCGACCACCTCAACACCTCAATGACTATGTAACCGATTTCTAACATGTTTATGTTGCTATGTCCATCAACTGTGTCTGGATACCTTTTCGCATTTAGACTATAGTTATGGTGTCGTATCAGCTTATATCACGTGATGTCAAGGATATCTACATCAGGTTTTAAGTTTTATTGTGACCAGTTATTTTGGGTATTGTTTATGACAGTATGAGTCTTTAATAGTAACCCATATCAGGTAATGTGTTACAAAGAAAAAAGGAGGTTGCGCCAGTGTGGTTGGCGACCGTTGTTTATGTTTAGCGGCAGACTGCCTAGGTAGTGGGAGAGTTACCTCCCTTG
The DNA here is from genome assembly GCF_023055435.1 of Haliotis rufescens. Classification (NCBI taxonomy): domain Eukaryota; kingdom Metazoa; phylum Mollusca; class Gastropoda; order Lepetellida; family Haliotidae; genus Haliotis; species Haliotis rufescens. Next base: position 1,735,798 of record NW_025964013.1, on the reverse strand, counting down.
GCTTGTGTCGTCTTCTCCTCACATGTTGTTTGACCATTACTGAGAAGTAAAGCTACAAGTATATTGGAATACCTGTGTTGGGTTGTGAATTGCGAGGGTCCAAGCTGGCGCCAATTAAACTTAAATCACAGAGACGAGACAAAGAGTTGCTTCACTGAGGGCGCCAAATATACTTAAATCACAGAGACAAAGTGTGGTTTCACAAACAGCAACAATGACACTTAAAACACAGAGACAAAGTGTTGGTTTCACAAAGGGTTCCAGTTACACTTAAATCACAGAGACAAAGTGTTGGTTTCACAAAGGGTTCCAGTTACACTTAAATCACAGAGACAAATATGAGACAGCGTGTCAGCTTATAGGGGCAGCCCGAAGTGTTGCAGGTCCAGGCCGTTTACCACGTTGTTTTCTGCGGTATGGTGATGTCAACCCAAGTACTTACATCAGGAATTCGAACCCGCATGTGTACGTGTTTGACATGATGAAGGTACGAACTCTACGTTGCCAATTGTGGCGCCATTACCGACTCAGACAAAATGTGTTGTGCGTTTGGGTGCGTGGCTGCGTGCGGGCCTGGCTGTGTGCCTGCCTGCTTGCGTGCGTGCGTGCAAGCGTGTGTGTGTGTGCGTGTGTCTGTGCGTGCGTGCGTGTGTGCGTGTGTGTGCTTGCGTGCGTGCGTGTCTGTGTGTGTGTGTGTGTGTAAGCATCGACCTGGGTCGGCTGTGGCGCCACATGGTTTGACAGAGTTAACTTCTTCACTTCACGTTGCGCTTTATTGACTTGTAAATAGTAAATCTATAGTAGCATCCCTGTTAACAGTTGTGTGGTACATTATAGTCAGTAAGAGAGACTTGCACACTATTTTCAGGAATGTAACACTAACATTTCTTGTTCGATAAATGTACGGCCTGTGGCAAATTACCTTCTGGAACAAGTGTTGTTTTTAAAAACAATGTTTGGTGAATATTTTATGTTCGTTTCCGAAAATGTTGTCGGGCGTGAAACGTTAACATGACAGACATCAAAATGAAGAGAGGTCATGTTTACTCCGAGTGAGTGAGTGAGTTGGGTTTAACGCCGCTTTTAACTGTATTCCAGTTATATCGCAGCGTGTCAGCTTAATGTGGGAGGAAATCCCGAAGTGATGCAGGTCTCACACGTTTACCACTTTGGTGAAACCCACGAGCACGGGTATGGTGCTGGCAAACCTAGAAACATAATCGGGGCGAACCGGGATTCGAACCCACAATCATAGGTTTCTGGCGTGCCCAAGGGAGGCAACTCTGCACAGCAAATCGCGGAGCCTTAGACGACTGGGCCACCCGTGCCCCCTGTTGACATTAGGGGAACAATAATAATGTATTATGCAATATTTATAAGTTCTTACTCAGAATCACATGAAAACATTATGCAACATTATGTTAACAGTGAATATTTCTGCTTCAAAGGCACGTGTAAAAAGATCAATGCCTTAAATGCTATTCACGTGGTGTGTTTAACTACGCACTGAACAATATTCCAGCTATATGACGACAGTCTGTAGGTAATCAAATCTGGACCAGACAATCCAGTGATTGACATCAATTCGGATACGTTGACACGCAGCAACCAGGTCAGCTGGTCTGATCCCCTGATCCCATACGTCGTCTCTGACGACAAGCATGGGTTGCTGAAGACCTATACTAACTCCGATATTCACAAGTTTCCGTATTTGTAGCCGTAGTCGTCGTAGTAGTCGAATTAGTCGTAGTAGTAGATGTTCACTTGTGTACGGAACGCTGCCATGTCTGCGCCTGACAGTTCATTGTGATGTGACAAGAAGATGACGTGAGGCATTAGAAGGGTTTGTGTTAACAGTCAGTCAAACAAATGAACTTGGGAACGTCTGTTTATTGCCTGGTATTCGCCAGATGAACGAAGTGAGATGTAAATAATACTGCTACAGAGGTATGGGTTTTTTCACACAAACGTTTGAAGCATGAAAGTAATTTTTCGTTAGATATGGTTACAAACACTGTTTAAAGGATTTTTCATTCTCTTTACACTGAAAGATAGTTGAATTGCCTATCCGCGCTATAGCGGGAGAAATATGTTTTTATAACGAGATTGAATGAAGCAGCGTATAAAAATAGCTGACATCGATTGCTGACTCTGGTAAACATGCCTCGCCTGTCTGAGTCATGGCTGCTTACCTCGGCAGTTTCTCGAACGTTCCCTTGCGCAGCAGAAACCAAGGCCCACGATATACAAACCAGTGCAATTAATTTCTTATTTGTCTATGAGAAGTCAGTCTTTTTCATTAAAATAATGCACTTAGAAATTTGCAAATGTCACGATCTGCTCTGTGTGGGTGTTTTGCAATAATGCTAATAAGGCAGTTTGATTCACGTGAAATAGTATTAAAAACACCCGGGATAGCCAGCTAGCTGGTAGTCTGTGCTGGGTCGACATCGATTGAACCTCGTCAGTTTTCGACTGCGCTGTCGCGGCTTTTCAGGATCAACATGAGTTCCCAGTCGAAAACCACCAGGTCCGTCGCGAAGGTTGGTCATCCTGTCTGTTAGTTCTTTTTCGTATCTGCTGAGTGGCAATGTCGGCTGGGTATTAAGGACATTTAGCGCCGCAGAATAATCACACATATTTAAATCAGAATATATGGAATAAATGTCGTTAAAATCTCGAGCACCGTCTGACTAGGGCTATTCCGTTGTGTTCATTGTAATTTAAATATAACAGACTGCAAGCTGTTTTTCTGATAAAGTATTCATTACAGTAAAATATGAAATTATTTCAGTACATGATGTGTATTTTGTAGTCAGTTTTCTCCTCTGTTGACCGAGTTAAGAATCGGGAGTTGTACTGATGTTATCGATGATGTGAGTGAGTGAGTGAGTGAGGTGGGTTTAACTCCGCTTTGTACAGTATTCCAGGCATATCACGATGAGTGAGTGAGTGGGTGAGTGAGGTGGGTTTAACTCCGCTTTTTACAGTATTCCAGGCATATCACGATGAGTGAGTGAGTGGGTGAGGTGGGTTAACGCCGCTTTGTACAGCATTCCAGGCATATCACGATGAGTGAGTGAGTGGGTGAGGTGGGTTTAACTCCGCTCTGAACAGTATTCCAGGCATATCACGATGAGTGAGTGAGTGGGTGAGGTGGGTTTAACTCCGCTTTGAACAGTATTCCAGGCATATCACGATGAGTGAGTGAGTGGGTGAGGTGGGTTTAACTCCGCTTTGAACAGTATTCCAGGCATATCACGATGAGTGAGTGAGTGGGTGAGGTGGGTTTAACTCCGCTTTGAACAGTATTCCAGGCATATCACGATGAGTGAGTGAGTGGGTGAGGTGGGTTAACGCCGCTTTGTACAGTATTCCAGGCATATCACGATGAGTGAGTGAGTGGGTGAGTAGGGTTTAACGCCGCTTTGTACAGTATTCCAGGCATATCACGATGAGTGAGTGAGTGGGTGAGGTGGGTTTAACTCGGCTTTGAACAGTATTCCAGGCATATCACGATGAGTGAGTGAGTGGGTGAGGTGGGTTTAACTCCGCTTTGAACAGTATTCCAGGCATATCACGATGAGTGAGTGAGTGGGTGAGGTGGGTTAACGCCGCTTTGTACAGTATTCCAGGCATATCACGATGAGTGAGTGAGTGGGTGAGGTGGGTTTAACTCCGCTTTGAACAGTATTCCAGGCATATCACGATGAGTGAGTGAGTGGGTGAGGTGGGTTTAACTCCGCTCTGAACAGTATTCCAGGCATATCACGATGAGTGAGTGAGTGGGTGAGGTGGGTTTAACTCCGCTTTGAACAGTATTCCAGGCATATCACGATGAGTGAGTGAGTGGGTGAGGTGGGTTTAACTCCGCTTTGAACAGTATTCCAGGCATATCACGATGAGTGAGTGAGTGGGTGAGGTGGGTTTAACTCCGCTTTGAACAGTATTCCAGGCATATCACGATGAGTGAGTGAGTGGGTGAGGTGGGTTAACGCCGCTTTGTACAGTATTCCAGGCATATCACGATGAGTGAGTGAGTGGGTGAGGTGGGTTTAACGCCGCTTTGTACAGTATTCCAGGCATATCACGATGAGTGAGTGAGTGGGTGAGGTGGGTTTAACTCGGCTTTGAACAGTATTCCAGGCATATCACGATGAGTGAGTGAGTGGGTGAGGTGGGTTTAACTCCGCTTTGAACAGTATTCCAGGCATATCACGATGAGTGAGTGAGTGGGTGAGGTGGGTTAACGCCGCTTTGTACAGTATTCCAGGCATATCACGATGAGTGAGTGAGTGGGTGAGGTGGGTTTAACTCCGCTTTGAACAGTATTCCAGGCATATCACGATGAGTGAGTGAGTGGGTGAGGTGGGTTTAACTCCGCTTTGAACAGTATTCCAGGCATATCACGATGAGTGAGTGAGTGGGTGAGGTGGGTTAATGCCGCTTTGTACAGTATTCCAGGCATATCACGATGAGTGAGTGAGTGGGTGAGGTCGGTTTAACGCCGCTTTGAACAGTATTCCAGGCATATCACGATGAAAGCTCAAAGTGATGCAGGTACTTTAAATCGCTGAAGTGACTTCAACATCGCCTCCCAACCCTGTTTACATGTTCACTGTCGACGTATACTAGAAAAAACAAAAACAGTTGTCCAAATACCACGTTCATAGCGATTTCGTCCACAAATTGATTCACGACCCGTGAAGATGCGGGCAGAGAATAGGCCTTCAGCAACCCGTGCTTGTCGTAAGAGGCGATTAACGGAGTCTGGTAGTCAGGCTCGCTGACTTGGTTGATCCTCAAGATGTCAATCACTGGATTGTCTTGTCCAGACTCGATTATTTACAGAGTGCCGTCATATAGCAGGAATATTGCTTAGCGCGGCGTTTAAGCAACAAACAAACAAACAAACTTTCTTCAGCTCCCAAGCTTACCTCATTATCAACTCAGTCGCCGATGGTCGATTATCGATCCGCCACGTGCAATAGCTACGAAGGAGATATATGTTGTTACTTACATTGCAGGTATTCTGCTTTTCCATTTTTCAGTCCGATGTTTTGTGCTTATCTCTCAGCAGGGTGTGTCAACTGATCAAACCACTGGAAGAGATGTCGGACCGTGCATCGCCGGGTCCCACCCAGGGTGTAGATACGCTCCATACGCCCCAGATGGAAGTCAGAACAACAATGACTCGGAAGGGGATGGGGCGTACATCGCCGGGTCTCATCCAGGGTGTAAATACGCCCCAAATGGAGGTCAGAAGAACAATGACCCGGACGGGGATGGGGCGTACATCGCCGGGTCGCACCCGGGGTGTAGATACGCCCCATACGCCCCAAATTGAAGTCAGTAGAACAGAGACTCGGACGGGGATGGGGCGTACATCGCCGGGTCGCACCCGGGGTGTAGATACGCCCCTTACAGAGAACAAGCAAACTAAAAGTGCACCTTTACAAATCGTACTGCTATAATAGGGACTGTTTGACTGTGATTATGTTGCTACGCGACCTTCGACCACCTTACAGTAAACAAGCCCTATTTTGATGGCGACATGCTGACTCCAGTGATGATTTCCCCTACTGTGAACACATTTCGTCACGTAACTATTCTTCGATTATTAACTATATACGATTACTGATATTATTTGAAACAGTACACGTGAATTGAGCATGATAACTGATAAATAAACAAATACTTGTACACTACAAAATAAAATATCATTCGTAAATAATGTGTGTGAATTTTCCGTATTTGTTTAGAAAGACACGGGGTGTGTCCTGTACGATATATATTGTAATTAAATACATGAAATACGACACAAATACTTCTCTTGCACACCCGTGGGAAGTCCGGGTTAGATAATAGCTATGTTGGGGGCATGGATTGGGTGATCAGGCTCGGTGACGTCGCTAATAGCTTGTCATCGTACGTGACTCATGATATCAGTCACTGGATTGTCTGGTTTGGGGTCCGTATACTGCATCCATGTTAAACTTCGACATGGCATCTCAGTGATCTAATACAATAAAACAGGCTTAAGTCCGGACCAGTACAAGCAGCCACGCACATACGCACTTACATATACACACACGGGCATGTACTTACATGGACGTATATATGTAAGTGTATTTCTCTTGAACGCGACGTTAAACCCCATCTCACCTCACCTCACCTCACCCCCGACCGCCTCTGTGGTCTAGTGGTAGAGCATCCGCCCGGAGAACGGGGTTCGATCCCCGACCGCGTCATACCAAAAGACGTTAAAAGATGGTACTTGTTGTTACCCTGTCTGGCGCTCGGCATTGAGAGGGCTAAAACAAGGACTGGTCGGCTCGGAGTCAGTATACTGTGTGTGAGTGGGGTATTCATGTGAAACTGCGGCATGGTATCTCAGTGAGCTAGCACTATAAATCGGCATCAGTCCGGACTAGTACAAGCAGCCACACAAACACACACACATACATGCACGTCTCTATATAAGTGCAATAATCTTGAACTCGACGTTAAACCTCACCTCACCTCACCTCACCTTACCTCACCTCACCCCCAACTGCTTCAGTTTATATTGTCCAAGTCGCATCGTTGTTATCGATGACTGACACTATCTGCCTTCAAATGTCGGGTTTCAAATAAATTTACAATTAGTCCAGTCCTTTTTAATTTCTGTGTTACGCCATTCTCGGTAGAAAACATAATTCAGAACATCACCCCGCCCATCGAGTCTATGGGGCAGGAACTGAGACTCAACTGAGTTACCTCCCTTGCTCATGTTAAGGCATTGGTATTTTCAAGATTTCAAAATTTGTTTATTGAGAAAACTAAATATACAGGAAGAGTAAACATTTAAAATCGTCAATATTACAACATTCATTCGTTAATGAACATGTTTATATGCATTTATACACAATACAAATCGCCTTGGCGGCGTCAGACATTTACATGAAACAGGATGTGTTCAGGTACAAATGTAAGTAGGGCCAATGTGTGGACGTATTTACAATTGTCTTTAAAATACTCCACACCAATCAGTGTCTGTGGTTCTGTAGTATTAAAAGCCTGTATAATTATGTACAACATTGAGTCCTAGCACTCTAGTGCATGCATGAGGTAAGATATTATGCATTCAGGACAATCAGAAGCCAAGGTCTTCAGCAACCCATGCTTAACGTAAAAGGCGACTGTGCTTGTCGTAAGAGGCGACTAACGGGATCGGGTGGTCAGGCTCGCTGACTTGGTTGAAACATGTCACGTATCCCAATTGTGTGGATCGATGCTCAAGATGTCAATCACTGGATTGTCTGGTCCAGAGTCGATTATTTCCAGACCGCCGTCTTATAGCTGGAATATTGCTGAGTGCGACGTTAAACAACAAACAAACAAACAAAAAAACAAAAAGGCTAGATGCACTTTTGTGAGGATATACAACATTCTGATACATATGTTACAGACATATGTCCTGGTGTGGTCCGTATATTTTATATTTCAGTTTTATCTAAAGGAAGAATTGGATAGAGTAACGTTTTTAAATGTATTTACTGAGGATGAATTTGTTTCATATCTACGAATGATGTTTCAAACACAGCAAAGCACTCTAAAGGGGCATTCGCATTATACAACTAGTCGTATACAACTAGTCGCATGAAAATAGAGCATGCCCTATTTCGCACAACTCACGTCCAACAAGATGCATACGTCAAAAGTTGGACCGACTTGCAGTTCACACGATGCAATGTGTTGCATGCAACAAATTGTATACAATTAGTTGTACCGTGTGAATGCCCCTAAGCCACTTGAATTTGTAAGGGTATCTCTCAAGGTAAACATTATATGAAGTGATCACTGAGGACAGGTTACTGCCGAGATGTTAGCCGTATGTTGTATTTTGTTTGTACGCATTTGAAATGGCAATTACGATAATGTATTATTATTTATCACATAAACTGCTTGTACTGAGCATTGTGGAGTGGAAGGCCTACATTCTGAATACAATTATATTGTGTTGTACTATTGTACGTGTATCCAAAGTACACATGCACATAGAACCGTGGCAGAGTAACTGATGAGGCGGGACCATCAACAGTAGCAGTATCTCCAACACGGAGTTCACAACCACCCAGCATCCAGGCACAAGGCATCGTCACACGGGGTGTATACGGGTTATCGGACGGCCCTCTTTACAGCGAGGACTCGCGCTATAACAAGGAGTGTGGCGTCACACAGATGATGATCTGGGTTTTTTAAGATAAAGTCGTCTTTTTTAAGTGAATGAGATGTTTACAGTTGTTCTTGTGATTAACGAGAAAATTACAAATGTTTCTTAAGAGTCCGAAAACCCATAGCACGGGGATATATGAAATGGAACTAGCACACGGTGACACCTTCCGCCATATACACGGTCTCCCCACCCCACCTCACCCTCCCTCCCTCACCCTCTCACCCACCCCCAAAACTGCAGGGGGTCACCTAGTCACACTGTATGGCACACGTTACGTCCGAGTTTCAAACATGTTTCAATGTTTATTCTACTAACACGGGACAAAAAAACAGAGATTTTAATCTTCTAGCTTCCTTGTGGACGCTATCGGACACTTACCCAGAATGCACCTGGTGTCTGTAAATATCCGCCTGTATCCGCAAGGAAGCCAGCCTCGTTTATCATGTGAATTGCAATGTTACCTATCTATACTGAACAAAGAAATTTACAAAACACGAATCTATTTGCACACAATTTCATCAAATATTCCCCAAATATTCATGACGCCTAACGTGTTCTGTTCAGTATGTTAGTGCCCTATCTAGCACCATGTATGTTATGAAATGTAGGCCAGGATGTTCTTTTTGTCACAGGGATGTGGTTCACCGGGAGTTGTCTCCCCTTGGTGCACTCTCCAGTCAGTATATATAACAAGTTCTATTTGCCGATTCCCCCCAAAATCTACAAGTGTTATTTGATGGACTAAAGGTATTTTGTGCCACAAATAACCTAAAGATTAATAGTGATAAAACAAATGTTGTAGTGTTTGGACAATCAATTAAAACAGAAGAAAAGAATACTTGGACCATAGGTGATACAAAAATACTAGTTACAGATAGTTATAACTATTTAGGAATACGCTTCGAAGCAAATGGTAAACTTAAAAACAGTGCTCTTGAAAAAAGGCCTAGGGGCCTACCACAAGCTTCAGTCCACCATTTTTAACCAAGATATACCAATAGCTCTTGCTTGCAAACTATTTAAAACATTAATCGAGCCAGTAATTTTATATAATAGTGAAATCTGGGGTGTAGAATCAATCCTCCTGAACAACTTTGATTCATTTATCCCCGAAAAACTGCAGCTCAAATTTTGTAAATCCATATTAGGTGTCAACAAAACAACACATAACTGGGCAAGCCGAGCTGAACTAGGACTCTACCCCCTTATCTACACAGTATTAATCAAAATAGCAAATTTTTATCACCATGTCTGTTCTTCCAAAAACATAATACTTCAGAACGCTTTTACAGAAAGTACATATTTGGTGAAAAAACGATTAGGATGGGTATACCAGCTAAATCTATTCTTAGGAAAACACAATTTGAGTATTTCAACTTTCCTATCACCAATATTCAAAGAGAAAATCAAACCTAAATTCAACTCCCTCTTCAAGGAATCTCTTCAGATGTAAATACAACAAGAGGCACAGGAAACAAACTTAGGACATATAGGATAGTTAAAAAGGAAATAAAATTAGAACCCTATCTCAGTCACTGTAAAGTAAAAAAATATCGAGTCCACTTTTCTAAACTAAGATTAAGTAACCATAAATTAAATATTGAACTTGGAAGACACACAAAGCCACCAACCCCACTACATCAGAGGCTATGCTCTACATGTTCAATCATTGATAACGACAAACATTACTTACTTCACTGTATTAAACACACTCGAGAAAGAAATATACTACAGTCATGGAGACAAATTATTTCAATACATCCTATCAAATAATGAAGCAGTCAATATCAACTGCATTTGTTTCCACATCTATAATTTCAAACAATAAATACCCTTTCATAATCAACCGTTGACACTTTATGTATAAAAATATATAATATTGATTATTTTGTTTCTGTATGTGTCTACAGGAATGTAAATTATGTATGTCTGTATATATGTATATATAAATCATAATGTCTTGTCTTTTAAAATTGCATCTGTCCCGTAATGGAACGTTTCTGCAATAAAATATTATCTTATCTTATCTTATAACAAGTATTGTTAGAGCCAAGTTATCGGGTTGCATCACCACGTGACCCAACATCGATACTCCACGTCCAGTCTCGTCCTTAATCCCTGCAACAAAACAACCTTACATCAATACTGCTTACACAACAAACTACTGATATAGCCAACTATACTTATTTAACGAATTTGCAGTACAAAGTTTTACTAAAACGATGAACAACGTATGTAATAGCAAAAAAAGAATATAACTGATAAACTGACGTTACCGATATACCAACCAACTGATATATCAAGTTACTGACATGTTATTTCAACCTATTGTGATGACAATTCTAACGGTCCCACGAGCTCGTGATTTGCGTAGTTGCTATGGCAAAATGTGATGTTAAAAACAGGTGACGCACACAAACTGGCGTTTCATCTGGTTAATCTAAACAAGTCCTTCACTAAACACACCATCAAAAACATGAAACTTTTCTTACTTTTTTCCAACAGCATTACGTCTAAGAAAATATCGGCGATATGAAGTCTCCATGTATACCATGGGCGCACAGGCGGGCTCCAGTCAATATCTGGGAGGCGCCCGTAAAATATACACTCCGTGATGACGTTATAGACTCCAGGCACGGCATTTGTACCCGCGATGAAGTCCGCGTCAGACTGAGATCAACTTCACAGCCCTTCGTGTGTCTGTGTATTATTTAACGCGGCACGCAGCTATATTCCAGCTATACGAAGCCAGCCTGGACCAGACAACTACTGTTTGACATAATGAAAAAACGATCCACTCCATCGGATACGATGTCACGCGATCAACCAAATCACCGAGCCTTACCTCCCGATCTATTTGGTAGTAGTAGTAGTAGTAGTAGTAGTAGTAGTTAGTTTGTTTGTTTGTTGTTAAACGTTACATTCAGCAATATTCCAGCTATGTGTTGGCGGTGTGTACATCCTCGAATCTGGACCAGATAATTAGTGATTGATATCATAAGCATCGATTTGGATACGATGACATGCATCAACCAAGTCACCGAGCCCGACCACCTGACCCCGTTAGTCGCCTCTAACGACCAGCATGGGTTGCTGAAGACCCGGATCTTGACGGGTCCTCATATAAGTCGTAGTTGAAGTAGTAGTCTATTATCCGCCGAAATTTTAAGTATTAGTTGTAGTAGTCGTAGTAGTCGTCATCGTAGTAGTAGTAGTAGTAGTAGCAGCAGTAGAAGCGGTGGGGGTAGCACGATTAGAAGACGGTGTGAAACCGAGGTCCGTCTCACCTTAGATGGTAATCTTTTCTTCATAGAACGCGATGAGCAGCATGACGAGGAAACCAGTCAATATCCCCACGTTGTGCATCACAAACAATAACTTCCGGTGTCTGGTCACGTTGTTGATAAGAGACGGCAACTGAAAATACACGAAGTTATTCATCAACATTTGAATACTCACGTCCAGATAATAACACCTTGCAGATGTCCCCGGTCAACTTGCTACATCTTCCAACCTTTAAAACAGAATGCCCAAAATCCACAGTTCCTCCGCAAGGACGTTACCTGACTTGACTTTTACAGTCAGTTACCTCCCTTGCCTCGGGAAGATGCAGTTGCTCCCTCCCGCCCACTCAATGTGCTATCATGACAAGATACTGGGTCATACATCCGCAACTCGTAAAGTTCCAACAACGCATGAAACAAGTCGTAATTGATGTCGTTACTGACCAGGTCGACTAGGGCGATGTAGATGAACATCCCGGCTGTGACGGTAAATATCCACCGTCGGACCAGCGGGTCTGTAGAGATGGAGAGCCCGATGTAAAGTCCTATAAACGCCGTCAAGGCAGACAAGAAGTTCCAGAACAGCGCCCTCTTGAACGACATCCCGCTCGTCAGCAGCACAGCGAAGTCGCCTATGGCAGAGAGAAGATACATATATTAACGCTGATGCTAAAGAAGATACATATATTAACGCTGATGCTAAACATGTGTTCACTGAGTCAAGGCATGAAGCAGCCAACGATACATGTGAATATTTCGGTGTTGGATACTGTTTGTTATTAAGTTCGTCACAGCGATCTTCCCATCATTCCGGGTGGTTGACTGGTTAATCTTGATATTGCCATGGACCTGACGCTTCATTTCAAGCAAAAATATACAAAGGGGATAAGTATGTATCAGTTTCCTCTCAGTTTCCTATCAGTATAAACTATTCCAGTACCACAAGAAAACAACTGAGTGCTACATTGTATTTGCTATCATTCAATAGCAATGTTCTAAGATTCGCGGTATTTTTTACTGTGTCCGGTGAAGATCAGGGGTAGAATAGTTCTTCAGCAACCCATACTTCTTTTAAGAGACGGCTATGCTTTTCGTAAGAGGCGACTAATGGTCAGGCTCGCAGACTTGGGTGAATCATGTCATTGCATCCCAATTACGTAGATTGATGCTCATGACGTCAATCACTGGATTGTCTGGCCCAGACTCGATTATTAACAGACCGCCGTCATATAGCTGGAATAGTGCTGAGTGCGGCGTCAAACAACAAACAAACAAATGTACCCAGTTCGTGTGGCAGTTCATGGCAGAAGACGGCGATGCTGGTGCTGATGCCGCTGGAGACGCTGAGACTGAAGGCGGCGCCCACTGCCAGACCGTCGGCGAAGTTGTGAACAGCGTCCCCGATTATCACCATGAAGGCAAGCGTCGTGAATCCTGTAGAAACGCCAAGGAAAGGTTCTTTTTGAACATGGCAGTGTCATTACGATGTTGTGAAGGCGTACATCACGGGGTCAGGTTTCAAAATAGTATATGTTGAAGAGAAACGTGCAGCGACAGGTATAACCTACAGCACACTTGAGTGAGTGAGTGAGTAAACGATTGAGTAAACGATTGAGAGAGTGAGTGTTTAACAATATTCCAGTAATATCACATATGGGACACCAGGAATGAGATTCAAACAATGTACCCACTTGAGAAGTAAAACCGGATCTTCTAAGTGACGAACACGCTAACAGCCGAGCTACGATACCTTCCATAAGTGTTCGCACACCCTGTTTGGAGTACCAGTGAAGCCAGCTAAACGTAGTATTTGAGAAAAATGTTCGAATGCCCCAATCGTATCGACAGCCTTGCTGGGAAGCAATTTAAGATCTTTTATTCATAAGCGTAAATATCAGGCTAAGCGTTGATGAGTAAAATGTGACTTGAATTGTATGTTTTGTCTATATTCCTGATATTCGAGTCGAGTATATCTAGTTATACGACATCCGATGCCTAAAGAGCATGTGTGGAGAATTGCTGGAGTGTTGCGGGGCCTCCACCAGCTGCTTCTACTTCTACGTACCCGAGTTCTTCTTTCCCTCCTCTTCGACCACAAAGCCGCCCGCCTGTTTTGTCTGAAATAAAAGTAAATATCTGTACACAGTGGACCCTCGGTATATCAAACCTCATACTCGAGCCGACGGTCCACCCTCACAGGCTCTGCCGCTGAAGTTTTACTTCTTGCCTGGACCCGTGGAGATTCGGGTAAGAGTTGGTCTTCAGCAACCCATGCTTGTCGTAAGAGGCGACTATGCTTGTCGTAAGAGGCGAGTATGCTTGTCGTAAGAGGCGACTATGCTTGTAAGAGGCGACTAACGGGATCGGGTGGTCAGGCTCGCTGACTTGGTTGATGCATGTCATCGTATCCCAATTGTATGGATCGACGCTCAAGATAATTCACTGGATTGTCGGGTTCAACTTTAAACAACAAACAAATAAACAAACTTCTTGCTTGTCTGATTTCAACTTCCTTTGGAATGTCTGTTTTCAGTTTCATGTGTCCCCGTTCTAAAGACTACCACATCACTAAATAACTATTATTAGTATATGAAAAGATCCCACAAAACTCACACATCCGGCATTTTTTATGGCATTTTTTACGGTCGATAAGTCCAAGGTAATCACTCACGACATATTTGATATCTTCCGGCCCACCGAGCTCCACTGAAGGGTTCCCGTGGGAGTGCTGCAACAACAACGATATACACTGGAGGCAACGTCTACAACGTCTACACCATGCAATCACAGGGAAACATGCCTATCTATGCATGGCGTATACCACTGACTATTTCAAAAGTAAATTATATTTTTTAAAAGAAATACGTCTATTTCAATGTGTGCAATAGTATTAAACGTCTATGTCAATATGAAAAGTAGAGTTTTTTATCTACGGTAAACTACGGCTATAACGAACTCAAAGGGACCACTAATTGTAGTTCGTAATATCCGTTAAAAGCATATATACAGCATATAACAAATGGCCTGGACTAAAAAATAAGTTCGTTATATCGGTCAGTTTGTTATAAGAGAGTTCGTTATTAACGTAGTTTACAGTATGTCTATATGTGCAGTTTATCATAATGTCATGGATGTCTTCAACATTAACTGACATACACCGATATCTACTGGCGCACACATTTACTGACTGATATACAGGCGTGAGTGTGTAACAAGACTCTTACAAACATAAATACAGGCTGTAAGTTGAACACCACCCCGTGACCGACCTCGGGGACAGTTGTATAGCTTCCAGGTTCTCAATGCAAAGACATTATCTTTTCCAAATACACATTTAAATCCCACGTTCTACGCTCTATTTCTTCATAAGGGGAGTTGCAATGTATCCCGCGCCATTGCCATTTGAAGATGATTAGATACTTACACCATGTCCAGAGCCTAGGACCTTCATCGCAGCCTCGATCAAGTAGAACCCGTATGTACCTGGGGGGTCAAAGGTGAAAGTCAACACTGGTGTGCCTATCCTTCACAGAACACACACAGAACACACATAGAACACACACAGAACACACAGAACACACACAGAACACACACAGAACACACACAGAACACACACAGAACACACACAGAACACACACAGAACACACACAGAACACACACAGAACACACACAGAACACACACAGAACACACACAGAACACACACAGAACACACACAGAACACACACAGAACACACATAGAACACACATAGAACACACACAGAACACACACAGAACACACACAGAACACACACAGAACACACACAGAACACACAGAACACACACAGAACACACATAGAACACACACAGAACACACATAGAACACACACAGAACACACACAGAACACACACAGAACACACACAGAACACACACAGAACACACACAGAACACACACAGAACACACAGAACACACACAGAACACACACAGAACACACACAGAACACACACAGAGCACACATAGAACACACACAGAACACACACAGAACACACACAGAACACACACAGAACACACATAGAACACACACAGAGCACACATAGAACACACACAGAACACACACAGAACACACACAGAACACACACACAGAACACACATAGAACACACACAGAACACACACAGAACACACACAGAACACACACAGAACACACACAGAACACACACAGAACACACACAGAACACACAGAACACACACAGAACACACACAGAACACACACAGAACACACACAGAACACACACAGAACACACACAGAACACACACAGAACACACACAGAACACACACACAGAACACACACAGAACACACACAGAACACACACAGAACACACACAGAACACACATAGAACACACACAGAACACACACAGAACACACACAGAACACACACAGAACACACACAGAACACACACAGAACACACACAGAACACACACAGAACACACACAGAACACACACAGAACACACAGAACACACACAGAACACACACAGAACACACACAGAACACACACAGAACACACACAGAACACACACAGAACACACACAGAACACACATAGAACACACACAGAACACACACAGAACACACACAGAACACACACAGAACACACACAGAACACACACAGAACACACACAGAACACACACAGAACACACACAGAACACACACAGAACACACATAGAACACACACAGAACACACATAGAACACACACAGAACACACACAGAACACACACAGAACACACACAGAACACACACAGAACACACACAGAACACACACAGAACACACACTCCCTCTGTAAACACGCTGTTAATATACGCTGTTTTTGTGTTCAAACGGTGTTAAAAAAACATCATGGCATTGTTCTAGGTTCCCAATATTTGTTGTTTACCAAGTATTACAACAAACCTGTAAATAATCACTCTGCATTTGCTTTGTCAATTCTCGATAAAAGTTCTTGTTAATGAAAATTGCTCAGTCACATCATTGGAAGCTGTAAATTATATCTGAAATAAACTCAATTTTGTTTATCAGTGACTGTTTTGTGGTTTGTTTGAAACCCTGAACGCTTTAAACATCTCACGTGATCACGTACTACAACGTGATTGGTTGAAATATAATTGAAAATTAAACGAGACTTACAAGTAAGTTGAAGTTTGATTAAGATTATATGAAACTAATCACAAGTATAGGGATCACGTGCCCACCCTACTACTGCAGTAGCTGTCTCCCTTCCTGTGTGGTTACGGGTTTCAAACACTTTAAAGTCTGACTGACCTCGCTTTCGCTATCTCACGTGATCCCTATACTTGTGATTAGTTTCATATAATCTTAATCAAACTTCAACTTACTTGTAAGTCTCGTTTAATTTTCAATTTAACGCCGCACTTGGCAATATTCCAGCTATATGACGGCGGTCTGTAAATAATCGAATTTGGACCAGACAATCCATCATGAGCATAGATCCGCACAATTGTAATCGATGACATGTATCAACCAAGTCCCCGAGCCTGACCACCCGATCCTGTTAGTCGCATGGGTTCTACCTATTCTACCCCGGATCTTCAGGGGTTAGCTCCCAGTGAGTCTAGCTTTTTTCGAGATAAGGAATCTCAAAGCCAAGTCCCACTTTACATGTTGTTCGTGTTAATATGTTTTTCATATGTATTTAAGAAATAATTAGACCGCCTCCGCGTCCGCCCGGAGAGCGGAAGATCCGGGGTTCGAGCCCGGGTCGCGTCATAACCCCAAAGACGTTAAAAGATGGGACTTGTTATTACCCTATCTGGCGCTCGGCAGTAAGTAGCTAACACAAGGACTGGTCGGCTCGGAATCAGTACACTGTATCTGAGTGGTGTATTCATGTTAAACTGCCGCATGGTATCTCAGTGGGCAAGCACGATAAAATCGGCATTTGTCCGAACTAGTACAAGCAACCACACACGCGTGCATGCACGTCGCGATATAAGTGCAATATTCTTGGACGCCACGTTAAATCCCACATCACCTAAGAAATAATACGCGTGACTGGTTATATAGTGAAGTGATGTGAGGTGTGGTGTAATCGTTGCGGGTTTATGGTGGCGTTCAAGATTATGGCACTAAAAAATGATGATGATTACAGAATGTCTTCCACAGCAGTATTTGCATAATTTTGGCAGGTATATTTATTTCATACGTCAGGGTCTAAGTAAACACGACAGCAATGTGTCCCAGCCACGTGGCAGATTGTCTCACCTGCAACTACCACTACGGCATACCACGTGTAGTCCTCTATCACTGGACCGGATGTCTCGGCGTGCGCATGCGCGTCTTCGCCTTCTCCATGGTTGTGAAGACCGAGTGCCTGCAATAACAAAGATATTGTTGTACGGATTGACAGATAACTGTTGTTATAACCGACAGTCTGTCACTGTCACTGGTTGCAGTTGTTTCGATGGACAATGATGTCGTTTCGGGGGGATGCTTTGTCCCTGACTTAAGGATATAAATGTCAGCCCGTGAAGATCAAGGTTAGGATTGGCTTTCAGCATTCCATGCTCGTCGCAAGAGGCGACTAACGGAACGGGTGATCAGGCTCGCTGAATTGGTTGATGCATGTCATCGTGTCCCAATTTCGTAGATGGATTCTCATGAGGCCAATCACTTATCGACTATTTACAGACCGCCGTCATATAGATGGAATGTTAGTGGGTGCGGCGTGAACAGCAAACAAATAAACTTTGCCAAGGGACTTGATGACAATCCTTGATGTTGATAATGATCAGGAAATGCATAACTACCGGGTACCCATGTACACAGCTGACCTGAGGTATGAGATGCAAGATGGCGTCAGTGTACAGCGTGCCGACAGCAAGTCCAAGAAAGATGGCCATAAACGCCTCATAGCAGGTGCCCTTAGGGAAGGGGAAGAGGATGGCGCCCAGTACAGCGCACAGACAGATGATCAGCGTTGCTAGGGAACCGTATCCGTATCCTGAAACAGACCTCGTTCTTCAGACATTCACATGACACATAATTTAGGTTCTGTCGTAAAAAATACTAAAATAAAAATTCTGGTAGATAAATAGAACACAAAACAATTATTAAATATTCTATTTAAAAAATGAAGAGAATTATGCATTTTTAAACAATTTTCTGTGGGAAATATGTTTATGATACCACCCCATTGCTTGCTTTATGGTTTCACATAATATAAGTAACTGCAATACAAGCTGTTGTCAAGAACGTGCATGAATCAATGCAGTGAAATAGCAATGAAGTGTGGTTTGTTTGTCAGAGATTTGCATGTACACCAAGATAGTATATGGTTGGAGTGGCTGGTTGTGTGGTGTTGTGGGTGATGAATCACACTTACGTTCCGCCAGGGTGGGCGTGGCTGGTTGTGTGGTGTTGTGGGTGATGAATCACACTTACGTTCCGCCAGGGAGGGCGTGGCTGGTTGTGTGGTGTTGGGGGTGATGAATCACACTTACGTTCCGCCAGGGAGGGCGTGGCTGGTTGTGTGGTGTTGTGGGTGAAGAATCACACTTACGTTCCGCCAGGGTGGGCGTGGCTGGTTGTGTGGTGTTGTGGGTGGCGACACACGACCCTGCCACCTGCATGTACACTAGGGTGGGACACAACTCCACCAGCTTGCTCTCGGTGATGACGTCATCATGACCCAAGCCATGGATGGCCATGATCTCACCAACTGAGTAACAGTCTTTAGGAACCTGGTGAAATTGTCAGGGTTATCTAGTTATAAATGATTTATAATGATCATAAAAATGGAACGGTTCACTAGTAAAACAGTTTACAACCCTAACGTATTTCGTCATCGTAATGTTTTGCATCGCCATAACGCATTTCATCACTGTAACGTATTTCGTAATTATTAATGATTGTGACATTATCTGAATTATGATTAAGATTGTCAACTTACCGTGACCGCGCCATGGTCGTGTCCGTCATGAGTCTGTCTCTTCACGCGGGACACAAGGTCGGGGGACACAAGGTCGGGGGACACAAGGTCACGGGACACAAGGCCAGGACTTCTCCGTCTCCTGTGGTTGTGGCCTGAATGGTCCTCCTCCTTCTTGGCACCAGCGAGGTTCAACTTAGCTAGCAATGCACTTAGCTCTACAAAGCAGAGTGAGTGAGTGAGTGAGTGAGTTTGATTTAACGCCGCTTTAAACAGTATTCTATTTATATCGCGGCGTGTCAGTTGAATGTGGGAGGAAAGCCCGAAGTGATGCAGGTCTCAGACGTTTACCACTTCGGTGAAGCCCACGAGCACTGGTATGGTGCTTACAAACCTAGAAACACAATCGGGGCAAACAGGGATTCGAACCCACAGTCATAGGTTTCTGGTGTGCCCAAGGGACGCAACTCAGCACAGCGAACCGCGGCGCCTTAGACGACTGGGCCACCCGTGCCCCCTTCTACAAAGCAGAGATCCCAATACAAAGATATATCATGAAGACTGTCTTTTTTTCTGGATCGGAAGGTGTTGCCCTGGGATATTATTTTAGACAAAATCATTTCTGTCAGTTCGAAAATTCTGAAATAATTTATATTGCTTCATGTTTTGGACTCTAATTGAAAACATATTCCGTTTCAAACAAAATACCAGATAACGTACGTGTGTCGGTGAGGGTGTTATTGACGGCGTTGAGGCGAGAGAACAGGTCGTCGAGGATGTTCCTTGGAGAAGGAAGGAGGCGGCACTTTTCCTTGATCGGCGACCCTACAGGGTACATCAACATGACAAGATTTTAGTATTAACTTCATCAATGTCGATTCGCGGTGACCAGAAATATTACTTACACAATGTCACTCATCTTCCTACAGTATACAGACGACGTTCTCTACTGAAGCCAAGGTTTTCAAAAGAAACCGTTTTTGTGAAGATTTCTGAGGCGAGGTGAAATGGGGTTTAACGTCGCGTCCAAGATTATTGTACTTAAAAAGCGACATGCATGCACGTGTGCTCCTTGTGTGACAGTGTGTGACAGTGTGCTTCTTGTGTGTGACATTGTGTGACAGTGTGCCCCTTGTGTGTCTTATAGTGTGCTCCTTGTGTGTGACAGTGTGCTCCTTCTGTGTGACAGTGAGTGACAGTGTGCTCCTTGTGTGTCTTACAGTGTGCTCCTTGTGTGTGACAGTGTGCTCCTTGTGTGTGACAGTAAGTGACAGTGTGCTCCTTGTGTGTCTTACAGTGTGCTCCTTGTGTGTCTTACAGTGTGCTCCTTGTGTGTGACAGTAAGTGACAGTGTGCTCCTTGTGTGTCTTACAGTGTGCTCCTTGTGTGTGACAGTGTGCTCCTTGTGTGTGACAGTAAGTGACAGTGTGCTCCTTGTGTGTCTTACAGTGTGCTCCTTGTGTATGACAGTGTGCTCCTTGTGTGTGACAGTGTGCTCCTTGTGTGTGACAGTAAGTGACAGTGTGCTCCTTGTGTGTCTTATAGTGGGCTCCTTGTGTGTGACAGTGTGCTCCTTGTGTGTGACAGTGAGTGACAGTGTGCTCTTTGTGTGTCTTAAAGTGTGCTCCTTGTGTGTGACAGTGTGTGACAGTGTGCTCCTTGTGTGTCTTACAGTGTGCTCCTTGTGTGTGACAGTGTGCTCCTTGTGTGTGACAGTGAGTGACAGTGTGCTCCTTGTGTCTTACAGTGTGCTCCTTGTGTGTGACAGTGTGCGACAGTGTGCCCCTTGTGTGTCTTATAGTGTGCTCCTTGTGTGTGACAGTGTGCTCCTTGTGTGTGACAGTGTGTGACAGTGTGCTCCTTGTGTGTCTTACAGTGTGCTCCTTGTGTATGACAGTGTGCTCCTTGTGTGTGACAGTGTGCTCCTTGTGTGTCTTACAGTGTGCTCCTTGTGTGTCTTACAGTGTGCTCCTTGTGTGTCTTACAGTGTGCTCCTTGTGTATGACAGTGTGCTCCTTGTGTGTGACAGTGAGTGACAGTGTGCTCCTTGTGTGTCTTAAAGTGTGCTCCTTGTGTGTCTTAAAGTGGGCTCCTTGTGTGTCTTAAAGTGTGCTCCTTGTGTGTGACAGTGTGTGACAGTGTGCTCCTTATGTGTCTTACAGTGTGCTCCTTGTGTGTCTTACAGTGTCCTCCTTGTGTGTGACAGTGTGCTCCTTGTGTGTCTTACAGTGTGCTCCTTGTGTGTCTTACATTGTCCTCCTTGTGTGTGACAGTGTGCTCCTTGTGTGTCTTACAGTGTGCTCCTTGTGTGTCTTATATTGTCCTCCTTGTGTGTGACAGTGTGCTCCTTGTGTGTCTTACAGTGTCCTCCTTGTGTATGACAGTGTGCTCCTTGTGTGTGACAGTGTTCTTGTGTGTCTTAAAGTGTGCTCCTTGTGTGTCTTACAGTGTCCTCCTTGTGTGTGACAGTGTGCTCCTTGTGTGTCTTATATTGTCCTCCTTGTGTGTGACAGTGTGCCCCTTGTGTGTCTTACAGTGTCCTCCTTGTGTATGACAGTGTGCTCCTTGTGTGTGACAGTGAGTGACAGTGTGCTCCTTGTGTGTCTTACAGTGTGCTCCTTGTGTATGACAGTGTGCTCCTTGTGCATGACAGTGAGTGACAGTGTGTGACAGTGTGTGACAGTGTCCTCCTTGTGTATGACTATGAGTGACAGTGTGCTCCTTGTGTGTCTTACAGTGTGCTCCTTGTGTGTGACAGTGTGCTCCTTGTGTGTGACCATAAGTGACAATGAAACTTGTGTGTCTTACAGTGTGCTCCTTGTGTGTGACAGTGTCCTACTTGTGTGTGACAGTGAGTGACAGTGTGCTCCTTGTGCATGACAGTGAGTGACAGTGTGTGACAGTGTGTGACAGTGTCCTCCTTGTGTATGACAATGAGTGACAGTGTGTGACAGTGTCCTCCTAGTCTGTGACAGTGAGTGACAGTGTGCTCCTTGGGTGTGACAGTGTCCTACTTTTGTGTGACAGTGAGTAAGAGTGTACTCCTTGTGTGTGTGACAGTGTCCTACTTTTGTGTGACAGTGTCCCCCTTGTGTGTGACAGTGTGTGACAGTGTCCCCCTTGTGTGTGACAGTGAGTGACAGTGTGTGACAGTGTCCTCCTTGTGTGTGACAGTGAGTGACAGTGTGCTCCTTGGGTGTGACAGTGTCCTACTTTTGTGTGACAGTGAGTGACAGTGTCCTCCTTGTGTGTGACAGTGAGTGACAGTGTGTGACAGTGTGCTCCTTGTGTGTCTTACAGTGTGCTCCTTGTGTGTGACAGTGTGCTCCTTGTGTGTGACAGTGAGTGACAGTGTGCTCCTTGTGTGTGACAGTGTCCTACTTGTGTGTGACAGTGAGTGACAGTGTGCTCATTGTGTGTGACAGTGAGTGACAGTGTGTGACAGTGTGCTCCTTGTGTGTGACAGTGTCCTACTTGTGTGTGACAGTGAGTGACAGTGTGCTCATTGTGCATGACAGTGAGTGACAGTGTGTGACAGTGTGTGACAGTGTCCTCCTTGTGCATGACAGTGAGTGACAGTGTGTGACAGTGTGCTCCTTGTGCATGACAGTGAGTGACAGTGCGTGACAGTGTACTCCTTGTGTGTGACAGTGTCCTACTTGTGTGTGACAGTGAGTGACAGTGTGCTCATTGTGCATGACAGTGAGTGACAGTGTATGACAGTGTGCTGCTTGTGCATGACAGTGAGTGACAGTGCGTGACAGTGTGTGACAGTGTGTGACAGTGTCCTACTTGTGCATGACAACGAGTGACAGTGTGTGACAGTGTCCTCCTTGTGAGTGACAGTGTGTGACAGTGTCCTCCTTGTGTGTGACAGTGTGTGACAGTGTCCTCCTTGTGCATGACAGTGTCCTCCTTGTGTGTGACAGTGTCCTCCTTGTGTGTGACAATGTCCTCCTTGTGTGACAGTGTCTGACAGTGTCCTCCTTGTGTGTGACAGTGTGTGACAGTGTCCTCCTTGTGCATGACAGTGTGTGACAGTGTCCTCCTTGTGAGTGACAGTGTGTGACAGTGTCCTCCTTGTGTGTGACAGTGTCTTCCTTGTGTGTGACAGTGTCCTTGTGCATGACAGTGAGTGACAGTGTGTGACAGTGTCCTCCTTGTGTCAGACAGTGTGTGACAGTGTGCTCCTTGTGTGTGACTGTGTGTGACAGTGTGCTCCTTGTGGGTGACAGTAAGTGACAGTGTGCTCCTTGTGGGTGACAGTAAGCTCCTTGTGTGTGACAGTAAGTGACAGTGATACTTGTGTGTCTTACAGTGTGCTCCTTGTGTGTGACAGTGTCCTCCTTGTGTGCTCCTTGTGTGTGACAGTGTCCTACTTGTGTGTGACAGTGAGTGACAGTGTGCTCCTTGTGCATGACAGTGACAGTGTGTGACAGTGTGTGACAGTGTCCTCCTTGTGTGTAACAGTGAGTGACAGTGTGTGACAGTGTCCTCCTTGTGCATGACAATGAGTGAGTGTGTGACAGTGTGCTCCTTGTGTGTGACAGTGAGTGACAGTGGGTGACAGTGTCCTCCTTGTGTGTGACAGTGTCCTCCTTGTGTGACAGTGAGTGACAGTGTGTAACAGTGTCCTCCTTGTGTGTGACAGTGAGTGACAGTGTGCTCCTTGTGTGTGAGTGTCCTACTTTTGTGTGACAGTGAGTGACAGTGTGCTCCTTGTGTGTGACAGTGAGTTACAGTGTGTGACAGTGTCCTACTTGTGTGTGACATTGAGTGACAGTGTGCTCATTGTGCATGACAGTGAGTGACAGTGTGTGACAGTGTGCTCCTTGTGCATGACAGTGAGTGACAGTGTGCTCATTGTGCATGACAGTGAGTGACAGTGTGTGACAGTGTGTGACAGTGTCCTACTTGTGTGTGACAGTGTGTGACAGTGTGCTCCTTGTGTGTGACAGTGAGTGACAGTGGGTGACAGTGTCCTCCTTGTGTGTGACAGTGTCCTCCTTGTGTGACAGTGAGTGACAGTGTGTAACAGTGTCCTCCTTGTGTGTGACAGTGAGTGACAGTGTGCTCCTTGTGTGTGAGTGTCCTACTTTTGTGTGACAGTGAGTGACAGTGTGCTCCTTGTGTGTGACAGTGAGTTACAGTGTGTGACAGTGTCCTACTTGTGTGTGACATTGAGTGACAGTGTGCTCATTGTGCATGACAGTGAGTGACAGTGTGTGACAGTGTGCTCCTTGTGCATGACAGTGAGTGACAGTGTGTGACAGTGTGTGACAGTGTGCTCATTGTGCATGACAGTGAGTGACAGTGTGTGACAGTGTGCTCCTTGTGCATGACAGTGAGTGACAGTGTGTGACAGTGTCCTACTTGTGTGTGACAGTGTGCTCATTGTGCATGACAGTGAGTGACAGTGTGTGACAGTGTCCTACTTGTGTGTGACAGTGAGTGACAGTGTGCTCATTGTGCATGACAGTGTGTGACAGTGTGCTCCTTGTGTGTGACAGTGAGTGACAGTGTGTGACAGTGTCCTACTTGTGTGTGACAGTGTCCTCCTTGTGTTTGACAGTGTCCCCCTTGTGTGTGACAGTGTGTGACAGTGTCCTCCTTGTGTGTGGCAGTGAGTGACAGTGTGCTCCTTGTGTGTGACAGTGTCCTCCTTGTGTGTGACAGTGAGTGACATTGTGCTCCTTGTGTGTAACAGTGAGTGACAGTGTGTGACAGTGTGCTCCTTGTGTGTGACAGTGTCCTACTTGTGTGTGACAGTGAGTGACAGTGTGCTCATTGTGCATGACAGTGAGTGACAGTGTGTGACAGTGTGCTCCTTGTGCATGACAGTGTGTGACAGTGTGCTCATTGTGCATGACAGTGTGTGACAGTGAGTGACAGTGTGTGACAGTGTGCTCCTTGTGTGTGACAGTGAATGACAGTGTGTTCATTGTGCATGACAGTGAGTGACAGTGTGTGACAGTGTGTGACAGTGTGCTCCTTGTGCATGACAGTGAGTGACAGTGTGTGACAGTGTGTGACAGTGTGTGACAGTGTGTGACAGTGTCCTCCTTGTGCATGACAATGAGTGACAATGAGTGACAGTGTGTGACAGTGTCCTCCTTGTGAGTGACAGTGTGTGACAGTGTCCTCCTTGAGTGTGACAGTGTGTGACAGTGTCCTCCTTGAGTGTGACAGTGTGTGACAGTGTCCTCCTTGTGTGTGACAGTGTCCTCCTTGTGCATGACAGTGTGTGACAGTGTGTGACAGTGTCCTCCTTGTGAGTGACAGTGTGTGACAGTGTCCTCCTTGAGTGTGACAGTGTGTGACAGTGTCCTCCTTGTGTGTGACAGTTTCTTACTTGTGCATGACAGTGTGTGACAGTGTGTGACAGTGTCCTTGTGTGTGACAGTGTGTGACAGTGTCCTGCTTGTGCATGACAGTGTGTGACAGTGTCCTCCTTGTGTGTGAGAGTGTGTGACAGTGTCTTCCTTGTGTGTGACAGTGTGTGACAGTGTCCTCCTTGTGTGTGAGAGTGTGTGACAGTGTCCTCCTTGTGTGTGACAGTGTGTGACAGTGTCCTCCTTGTGTGTGACAGTGTGTGACAGAGTCCTCCTTGTGTGTGACAGTGTCCTCCTTGTGTGTGACAGTGTATGACAGTGTCCTCCTTGTGCATGACAGTGAGTGACAGTGTGTGACAGTGTCCTCCTTGTGTCAGACAGTGTGTGACAGTGTGCTCCTTGTGTGTGACAGTGTGACTTACCTTCCAGGAGGTGGTACACGATGAAGGTGGCGACATCTGTAAGTTTGTCCCCCTCAATGTGCTCCCCCTCCTCACCTAGCTGGTAAAATACTGCGTCCGGGCTCAAACACTGAAGCACAAGTAGAGACATATATTCCTAGATGCACAAGTAGAGACATACATTCACAGATGTGAAATGAGAGACATACATTCACAGATGCGAAATGAGAGACATATATTCACAGATGCACATGGAGAGACATATATTCCTAGATGCACAAGCAGAGGCATATATTCCTAGATGCACAAGCAGAGACATACATTCCTAGATGCACAAGGAGAGACATACATTCCTAGATGCACAAGGAGAGACATATATTCCTAGATGCACAAGTAGAGACATATATTCCTAGATGCACAAGCAGAGACATACATTCCTAGATGCACAAGGAGAGACATGCATTCCTAGATGCACAAGGAGAGACATACATTCCTAGATGCACAAGGAGAGACATATATTCCTAGATGCACAAGGAGAGACATATATTCCTAGATGCACAAGTAGAGACATACATTCACAGATGTGAAATGAGTGACATACATTCCTAGATGCACAAGGAGACATATATTCGTAGATGCACAAGGAGAGACATATATTCCTAGATGCACAAGGAGAGACATATATTCCTAGATGCACAAGGAGAGACATATATTCCTAGATGCACAAGTAGAGACATATATTCCTAGATGCACAAGCAGAGACATATATTCCTAGATGCACAAGGAGAGACATACATTCCTAGATGCACAAGGAGAGACATATATTCCTAGATGCACAAGTAGAGACATACATTCACAGATGCACATGGAGAGACATACATTCCTAGATGCACAAGGAGAGACATATATTCCTAGATGCACAAGTAGAGACATATATTCCTAGATGCACAAGTAGAGACATATATTCCTAGATGCACAAGGAGAGACATATATTCCTAGATGCACAAGTAGAGACATATATTCCTAGATGCACAAGGAGAGACATATATTCCTAGATGCACAAGGAGAGACATATATTCCTAGATGCACAAGGAGAGACATATATTCCTAGATGCACAAGTAGAGACATACATTCACAGATGCACATGGAGAGACATACATTCCTAGATGCACAAGGAGAGACATATATTCCTAGATGCACAAGGAGAGACATATATTCCTAGATGCACAAGTAGAGACATATATTCACAGATGCACAAGGAGAGACATATATTCCTAGATGCACAAGTAGAGACATATATTCCTAGATGCACAAGGAGAGACATATATTCCTAGATGCACAAGGAGAGACATATATTCCTAGATGCACAAGGAGAGACATATATTCCTAGATGCACAAGTAGAGACATATATTCCTAGATGCACAAGGAGAGACATATATTCCTAGATGCACAAGTAGAGACATATATTCCTAGATGCACAAGGAGAGACATATATTCCTCGATGCACAAGTAGAGACATATATTCCTAGATGCACAAGCAGAGACATACATTCCTAGATGCACAAGGAGAGACATATATTCCTAGATGCACAAGGAGAGACATACATTCCTAGATGCACAAGGAGAGACATACATTCCTAGATGCACAAGTAGAGACATATATTCCTAGATGCACAAGTAGAGACATACATTCCTAGATGCACAAGGAAAGACATACATTCCAAGATGCACAAGAAGAGACATACATTCCTAGATGCACAAGGAGAGACATACATTCCTAGATGCACAAGGAGAGACATATATTCCTAGATGCACAAGGAGAGACATACATTCCTAGATGCACAAGGAGAGACTTATATTCCTAGATGCACAAGGAGAGACATATATTCCTAGATGCACAAGTAGAGACATACATTCCTAAATGCACAAGGATGCATACGTGGATACATACATTCCTTGAGGCAGTGCTATCGACAACCCTTCTATAGTTAATGTTCTGAGAAACATCCATATGTATTGACATGCCAAGGGGAACATGTATTGACATTCTTACACTGAGTCAGATGAAGTGGTGACATACATTCCTAGAACTACTTATACATATCTGAACACAGAGACTATTCCCAAATTTGGGTTATTTTGCAATTCATCGATTTCATTTGAAGCCAATCAGAGTGTAATTTCTATGGACTTAAACGAGATATCATGTTCAAGTTAACCAGGTTTTTATTGTATACGTGTTTATATGTGTCTATCTAAAAGACGTTGAACTTTACCACGGCATCAATGACATTCACGTGTTCTTCGTGGTTGTCCCCTTCGTGGTTGTCCCCTTCGTGGCCGTGCTCGTGGCTGTGCTCGTGGCTGTGCTCGAACTGGGAGTGGTTCGCCTCCTGACTGTGGTCCTCCCGAAGCTTGATCGACTTTGCAATGTGTTCCAACGCATGCTCAATAGTCTCTGCCTCAATGTCACCATGACCTTCCTCGAAGAGGATGGCCTTGGCCTTCTGGAGATAAAACTCAAACGTGTTGGTTTCTGGGTTGACATTCTGTCGGCAGTAGTTGGTGATGTTGTAGATGTAGTAGAATATGACGACGCTTGCGTTGTGGAACTGCTCCTCGGTCAGACCCTTGCTGATGTCGGCACCCACGACGTTGAACAGACCGGATATGTTGAGGCACTGAAACCAAGACAAGGGCTTGATAACGCAATGTGATATGTACATAATGGTTCTATCATCTGGTCGCGTCATACCAAAGTTCCTTAAAAAATGGTACTTGTTATTTACCCTGCCCGGCGCTCGGGATTAAGGACATAAAACAAGGACTGGTCGGGAGGGAGTCAGTATACTGTGTCTGGGCCTGGTTAAATGCGCATTGTTATCTCAGTGATTCAGCGCTATAAAACCGGCATTAGGTCGGACTATACCAGGTTATTTCGCCTATAAATCTGTTGAATTCAGTTAAAATGAGGTGAACGATGTGTCTTGGTACTTGAAGACACATATTTAGGTATTTGCAAAACAAAAACATTAGTTTTGAGCAAACGAAAATATTCTCGCCCATGGGTTGCCCACGGGCGACATGGTTTAGAATTTGAGTTTCGAAACATTTTTTTTTCATTTTATCTTCCTTTGTTTATACCCATGAAAACAGCATGTTGAACTTTGTAAATACCTTTTTCAGAGACGGGCCAGTGTCTGGTGAAATAGGCTTTCAGAACTAATATGGGAAGCAAAAGGCAAAATAGGTAGGCATATATTTCACACAATTTGCATTTAACGGTAAATGTTTGTTTGTTGCCTGAAACCATACAACAATAAAGGTCTGGGTCGTGTAAGAGGCGAGTATGCCCGTCGTAAGCGGCGAGTAACGGGATTGGGTGGTCAGGCTCGCTGACGTGGTTCATGCATGTCATCGTATCCCATTTGTTTAGATCGATGCTCATGGTGCCAATCACTGTATTGTCTGGTCAAGACTCGATTATTGACCGCCGTCAATAGTTGGAATATTGCTGAGTGCGGAGCTAAACAACAAACAAACATTACTCCCTTTTATGTGGACGTTAGCGATCAGTTCAATGTAAGGCATAGTGAGTGAGTGAGTATGGTTTAACACGCTTTAAGCAATATTCCAGCAATATCAGGGCGGGGGACACCAGAAATGGGCTTTACACATTGTACCCATGTTGGGAGCGAACGTTTTAACCACTAGGCTACACTAGCGCCCTTATGTAAGGTATAACAAAGTTATGATGTTACGATAGAAACAAAAGGTATTGCATATACAACTGTACATATTATGCATGCAAACTGGCCTGAAGCCATCGCTTGCTGCTTGATCAATCATGCGCTTGCTATGAATATTTCAAAGAGAAAACAGCTTCAAGGCAGTAAAGCTTTCAACACGTTTTATGGTAGACAAATTTGACGCATCAGTGACAAAAAGGATATCTGATCCAATTTCATTTTTTACTTGTTCCACGTGTTCTCGGTTTGTTTTTAGGTGAACAATTGACTTGCCTTTACACGGGTTTGTGGCGGGTGAGGAAAAGTGAGGTGATATGAGGTTTAGCTTCGCGTTCAAGATTATTGCACTTATATAGCGACGTGCACGCAAGTGTGTGTGCGGTTGCTTGTACTAGCCCGGACTGACCCGTGAACATCCGAAAGTGGAGAATAGGTCTACAGCAATCCATGCTTGTCGTAAGAGGTGACTATGCTTGTCGAAAGAAGCGACTAACCGGATCAGGTGGTCAGGCTCGCTGATGCATTTCAGCGCCAGGCAGGGTAATAACAAGTACCATCTGTTTACGTCTTTTGATATGACTCCTAGACAGAGGCGGGCGTTTGTGACGGGTTCCTCCGGCGGGGTATGATACGCTCACCTTTTCACGAACACCTGACATCAATACTATTTAATAGTGATTCATTAACACATGCTCATGATATAGTCGGAAACGTACACTCGACTCTGCTTAATGCAGAGATTTCTATTGGATATAAACCATGTGAGAGAGCCTGACCACCCGATCCTGTTAATCTCCTCTTACGACAAGCAGGGGTTGCTGAAGACCAATTAACCCTGATTCTTCACTGGTCAACATCAGGCGCGCATCTATACCCAGTAATAGCAATAAGGAAGTGGATCAGTGTTTTCGCCGACTGTAAATTGATGTGTACCCCATTGAATATCACGGGATACCATTAATGTCATTCAATCCCCGCGTCCTAATTTGGACACGAAAAACAGCCCTGGTGTTTGAACAAAGCCATGCACTGTGTAACTTCAACTACGTGTGATTGCTACATGTGTTTTACGACCTGAACTTGTATCGTTACAGTGTTTGTTGGGCGCGCCCATCGGTAGTGTTTATATGCGTCTGAAGATGTGTATTATAAAGAAAGAGCTTTAACCGTCAAAAAGGGTAGACAAAATCACGGTGAACCTCTTCAATTATCTCTGGGTCACACGGTTGAATTAATATTATCAATAGCTTCACTGTCTGCATGAATGACTTAGCAGTGTCACTGTGCTAACCCACAGGTGTTTTCGCCAATCCTGAGACATCATTTCAACCATAAAATAGCTAAAAACTAATTGCAGTGCTATTCGTACTTATGTATCGACGTTATTATACATCTTGCCTCTTGAACATGAATTGAAATAGTTTCAATTAAAGTCTGTCGCACCCACTAAAATGACTTGCACATAGAATCCTGAACAATTGAACATGAGCTTAAACGACATTTGGCAACCCATGTCAACGAAGACCTTCAACAAGGCTTTTACCATTTAATATATTTTTAACTTATACTATAAATTGAAAATTTTGAAAAAAAGTTATTTGTCCTAAGGTTCTATAATAATGTGTTTTGGTCTCTAAAAAGTCTTCCTTTCCACCTTTCAAAGATTCGGAGTGACAAAAGCTCTCCACAAGACTGTATGACAAGAGGGATGACTTCAACTTTCCAGTAGTCAACTTTCCCTTTATGACCAGCAATATTCCAGCAGGTTCAACCCTTGGTGTCTTCTTTGTTCTGATCAAGAGTGCAACATTCAAGGTCTCAGTAAAGCTTTCAGAACGTATGCATGTTTTTGTGACGGATGGACCAGGATGGACCAGTGAGGCAGGATACGCTCACCTTTTTGCGACACCTGGTTGGTTGGTTGGTTGGTTTGTTGTTTAACGCCGCATTCAGCAATATTCCAGCTATATGACGGCGTTCTGTAAGCAATCGTGTCTGAACCAGACAATCCAGTGATTGACGTCATGAGCATCGATCCACGCAATTGGGATACGATGACATGCATCAACCAAGACAGCAACCCATACCACCCGATCCCGTTAGTCATCTCCTGTAACCAACTCGTTGTCAGATAAATGGTTCCTGACTCATTCATGACTGTTGTAATCACTATATCACATGAATAACATGTTATGTCAATCTACCGAAACAGATGACGAATATTAGGATCTGCTACATTGTAATAGAGAGCTGGTCAAAGTCTTTGGCAATATTCCAACTATATATCACGACTGATGGACACCAAAAACACGTTCCACATTTTGTACCCAGTATTCGTGTCCAATTCGTGCTATTCCGGGACCATTCCTTCTTGTATGTATACAGCCACACCAAACAATGGTTGGATTTAGATAGATCTTCAGCAACCCTTGTCGTAGGAGGCAACTAACGGGATCGGGTTGTCAGGCTCGCTTACTGGGCTGATGCATGTCATCGTATCCCAATTGCGTACATAGATGTTTTGATGTCAATCACTGGATTGTTTGGTCCAATCTCGATTATTTAGATTGTTTTGCACCTTTGATGAATCCTCATCTCCTCTGATCGAAACAGAAGACGAAAGTTTACCAGTTATAACACGATAAACACACGCACAGGTGTGAGTGACTATGGTTTTACGTCGCTTTTAGCAATATTCCAGCAATATCACGGCGGGGGACACTAGAAATGGGCTTCACACATAGTACCCATGTGGGGAATCGAACACGGGTCTTCGGCGTGACGAGCGAACGCTTTAACCACTAGGCTACCCCACCGCCCCAACACGCACTTAAACATGAGAGGTCACGTTCCGCACTAATGAGTACGACGTCACGTGGCTGCCAAAGAGGTCATGCACTGTGCTAATGAGTATGACGTCATTGTTTACGGAGACCATCATGACATCCGGGTTACACACACATTAACCACGTGTCGGAGTGCTGATGTGAAGGAACATGTCCCCTCACTGGCCACACCGTACATACCAGTGCGGTCATATGCGACTCATCTGTCTTATTACTGACTACTGTCAGAGAACGGGAAGGCCGTACATCAAGACGCCGATGCTGTGATTGGTCTGTTGTTGTTTCGGGAAAACACCGTGACGGTTTTTCTTAGATCCGGTTTGGCGACAGAGATAGGTTGTCTGGCTGTTTCCAGGGGTCAGACGGTGTAGTTTGTGGTGACGTTTGGAAGCGGGCGTGTAAAGGGCCACTATAACATGCAGCAGGCCAGTGTGACGAAATTGTATGCTACTCAAAAGAAGCTAAGAACACCCGATTTTTTAGTAGTATATAATGGCTTCTCACTTCATGAATAGCACTTGTTGTAATAAAAATAATAATAATAATGATCCTCTTGTGAAGCTTGTCAAGACTCATGGTGAAAACAAGGCATTCCACAGTTTTCTAAAACGAGCCAATGTCAGTGTTCATTGATGTTGATGGTTCTGTACTGCTGGACGGTACAGAAATGAGTGTTAACCAAGCGAAGTGCCACATCAAGTCGGCCCAGACTCAAGGAGAGGCTATCTGAACGACCACTGCATCGGGTTTATGTACAGTGTGTTGAGAAGTTCAGTAACCCTGCAGAGTCCTTTGCTTGGATGAAGTCGGCTGGCCTGAAAAGTCACTTCCCACTCGAAACCGTCAATGTGAGATTTTGTATCAAAATGTAAATATGAAACGTAGATTAGGTAATGAATTTAATAAGACAGGCCAACACATTGACAGTGGATGCCCAGCTTTGGCACAAACACAGTATCTTAAGCGACATGATGGTGTAGCTCGATCATTTTATTACCGTCTTCGCTATGCATGTGGTTTTGACACAGAGGTCCATCCATGGTACGACTCGGAATATGAAGAGGGCGTCATGGAAAATGATAAATACAAAATTCTTTGGAATAGGCCCCTATACAGCCTCAGACGTACCCAGGCCAACAAACGTGATCTTGTCCTTTTTGATAAATCAAATGAAATCATTTATATCACTTAATTTTCTGTCCCTTTTGACACTAATGTGATTGACAATATTCAGGAAAAACATCGCAAATATGCGGACCTCGCTTTCGAAATGTCACGCTTGCATCCCAAGTACCAAGTTGTCCGTCTCCCCATTGTTCTCGGTGCCTTAGGTTTGGTACCTCCTAATCTGTTGACTGACATTGGGAGAGTACCCGGGTTTACTATCAGGAATACATCCCTTCTGACAGTCTGGGTAATGCAGAAGGCTGCAGTGTTGGGGAGACTTCACATTCTCCGAAAAGTTCTGGGTTGGTTTGGCTAGGCAGCGCTTCCTGGGAGAAGTCCCATTCGCTGTCATTCGCAAGGGCCCAGAGCTGATGATGAGCCTAACCAGTCTGACTGTGCCAGGATCACCCAAAATCTCTTTGCTGCATTTTTCATTTTAATCTGTACAAAATATTAATGCTAATGATCCCAGCTGCATGTGAGGCGCTTAATATTTTAACAGTCACATTACCCTCCCATCCTACCGGGTTCCCATTCACAGCAGGGAATAAACATACTCGTATCTACTTGACGATTATTTATGGTAAATGAAGAAGATCGTGTTGTTTGTGGTTTTGAAATCCTTTTATTTAATGTTTATACGTATATTCCTCTATTATTGCTTTTATAATGGTTTCGATTACAAAGGACACCTCTGTACGGGTCTGTACATTAGTGGTAAATAAAAACTAACGATAAGTTTAAGACACTAATATTTACAATAGGGAGGCGTGTGTGGTTTCGCGTTCAACAGCCACCGATAGCCCTATATATATTCACACTTTGCGTAATCAGTCAACTGTGGAGGTATTCTGTATTCAAGACGAGGGAGGTCATCATTAGTGGGAAGCATATAAAGGGTCGTCTATTTGCAAATACCGGCAAAAATGATTGTGACTCTATTATGTACTGAATACTGTAAGGGACATTCTCGCGATCTCGACCGATGGAAAAGAGCTAAATGTACCCAAAACACGAGAATTCTCGCGTTTTGGGTATATTTAGCTCGTTTCCAAAGGTCGAGATCGCGAGAATGTCCCTTACAGTATTCCATAATTATGAGTTTCTGTACACAAGTATTGTCCACCGGGTCGTGATGCGTGTCAGGAAAAGAATGTGTTGAGAAAAGGATTCTAAACTTAGAAGCAAAAGTCTCAGTTGATTTCATCATATGTTTGATTTTCAATTGAAAATTTCTTAAGTTATTGAAATATTATATAAAAAATGAACTGTCCTGGCGCTTTGTCAGCACTCAGAGAGCACTTCTACATGGTTTTAAATTGGATTTTTTTTTTAAATGGATTTACAAAATGCATTCGCACAATACACAACTGTTGATAGGTATCTTGGACATCTTATCTTTGAAAATCTTTTGCTTTCTTCTTCATAAATTTACAACATTTCATATGGTTGCAAATTTCTTACCACTGTCTTCATTGAGCCAGTTTACCTTTACACAACATTACCCAGCCACAGGTTACCTTTTACAAACTGTTGCAGGGAGTGATGGAGTGATGGACCAATTTCACAAAAGTACTTCCAATGTTTAATTACATAAAAAACAAACTCGGTACACTTTCTTTTGCCACTCAGTCTATGTCTCTGGCCGAAAATGTCCTTCCCTGAAATCCCAGAATATTAAATAACCCTTTCTTTATCATAACATGTCTATGTGCCTCCACCTTACCGTGTGTGGGTAAATGGACATGGCTAATTTATTCATAGGATTGCTTTGACAGATTTATATAACGATCAAGCAACGGCAGTAAAGAGCGATTGTTTCAGAGAAACCACAACTGATCCTTACACTTCAGAGATAAAATATTTGGCAAAACACCAGAGTGTCCACGTTGTGTTGATGTCGCGGGGAGCTGCAGATGTGTGAAGCGACACGCTGGTGTCAGTGAGTTCAGCTCATTTCTGTAGTCTAAAGACTCCCGACTGAACAAGTAGAGATTACGTTGTTTCCATTTGGTTTGAACATTTGTTTAAACAGATATATGACTGTGAACATCTCTACTACGATGCAAACACACGTGAGATCATCCCCAAGACAGAAGTTGACGGGGTGGGGAAGGATACGCCCACCTTTTAGCGAACACCTGGTGTCATCACCAAGACAGAAGCTGACGGGGTGGGGAAGGATACGCTCAGCTTTTAGCGAACACCTGGTGTCATCACCAAGACAGAAGTGGACGGGGTGGGGCAGGATACGCCCACCTTTTAGCGAACACCTGGTATCATCACCAAGACAGAAGTGGACGGGGTGGGGAAGGATACGCTCACCTTTTAGCGAACACCTGGTAGCATCACCAAGACAGAAGTGGACGGGGTGGGGCAGGATACGCTCACCTTTTAGCGAACACCTGGTATCATCACCAAGACAGAAGTGGACGGGGTGGGGCAGGATACGCTCACCTTTTAGCGAACACCTGGTATCATCACCAAGACAGAAGTGGACGGGGTGGGGAAGGATACGCTCACCTTTTAGCGAACACCTGGTAGCATCACCAAGACAGAAGTGGACGGGGTGGGGAAGGATACGCTCACCTTTTAGCGAACACCTGGTATCATCACCAAGACAGAAGTGGACGGGGTGGGGAAGGATACGCTCACCTTTTAGCGAACACCTGGTAGCATCACCAAGACAGAAGTGGACGGGGTGGGGAAGGATACGCTCACCTTTTAGCGAACACCTGGTAGCATCACCAAGACAGAAGTGGACGGGGTGGGGCAGGATACGCTCACCTTTTAGCGAACACCTGGTAGCATCACCAAGACAGAAGTGGACGGGGTGGGGAAGGATACGCTCACCTTTTAGCGAACACCTGGTAGCATCACCAAGACAGAAGTGGACGGGGTGGGGAAGGATACGCTCACCTTTTAGCGAACACCTGGTAGCATCACCAAGACAGAAGTGGACGGGGTGGGGAAGGATACGCTCACCTTTTAGCGAACACCTGGTAGCATCACCAAGACAGAAGTGGACGGGGTGGGGAAGGATACGCTCACCTTTTAGCGAACACCTGGTAGCATCACCAAGACAGAAGTGGACGGGGTGGGGAAGGATACGCTCACCTTTTAGCGAACACCTGGTAGCATCACCAAGACAGAAGTGGACGGGGTGGGGAAGGATACGCTCACCTTTTAGCGAACACCTGGTAGCATCACCAAGACAGAAGTGGACGGGGTGGGGCAGGATACGCTCACCTTTTAGCGAACACCTGGTATCATCACCAAGACAGAAGTGGACGGGGTGGGGAAGGATACGCTCACCTTTTAGCGAACACCTGGTGTCATCACCAAGACAGAAGTGGACGGGGTGGGGAAGGATACGCTCACCTTTTAGCGAACACCTGGTAGCATCACCAAGATAGAAGTGGACGGGGTTTGGGAAGGATACGCTCAGCTTTTAGCGAACACCTCGTATCATCACCAAGACAGAAGTGGACGGGGTGGGGCAGGATACGCTCAGCTTTTAGCGAACACCTGGTAGCATCACCAAGACAGAAGTGGACGGGGTGGGGAAGGATACGCTCACCTTTTAGCGAACACCTCGTATCATCACTATATGACAGTGATTCATTCCCACATGCCCACATGCTCATGATACAGCAGAAATTGTACAACCACTCTACTTTTAGCAAGGAGTACTTATATTATGGTAAGGGTTGTTTAACATCGCCCATACCCAACACGTCGCGAAATGTTGGTTTTACCAATTTCCACACGACTTACTCTACAGCAAAATACATTCGTGTTTGAATCAAACCTTCTATTATATATAAATGTTATCTAAACGATGGCACCCTGCGGGATATCTCCAACGCCCAACATTCCTTTGAACAACTGAAACAGGATTACCCCTCGACTACAATCCCGGCTCGGCATAAAGTGACTTGAGTTGCGTATTCAATTGCGAATGTTCCCTGAGGCGATGAAACAGTGAACAAATATTTAAAAGTTAAAATTCCTTTTACATTTTAGTTTTGTACCCATGCCCTACCGGGTTGTGGAGGGTAGCAGCGGTCAGCACTGTCTGTCACGATCAATAGACTGGCGATTACCGTGTGCCCTGTTCGGGAGTATTTCACGTGTAGATACCATCAATGATAAGTTTATGTTGTAAAGATCAAACAAAGTTTAATAAGAAATGTTTAATAGGGCGCTACATATTGAGGTAGAATGCAGGCGTGGGCAAATCATTTGGGAAGTGTTTCACGAAAGCTCTCTGAAGTTTGAAGTCGCTCAGTCACAGAATACCAGCTTCGGATATGACGAAGCTGGGCGTAACGAGCATGATGAAACCTGCACTTCATCCCTACACTCCACATAAACTTGTATCTCACCCCTACACAAGACATAAACTTGTATCTCACCCCTACACTAGACATAAACTTGTATCTCACCCCTACACAAGACATAAACTTGTATCTCACCCCTACACTAGACATAAACTAGTATCTCACCCCTACACTCCATATAAACTAGTATCTCACCCCTACACAAGACATAAACTTGTATCTCACCCCTACACTAGACATAAACTAGTATCTCACCCCTACACAAGACATAAACTTGTATCTCACCCCTACACTAGACATAAACTAGTATCTCACCCCTACACTAGACATAAACTTGTATCTCACCCCTACACTAGACATAAACTTGTATCTCACCCCCACACTCGACACAATCCTTTATCATACCTCCATGTCAGAATGATAAGATCTGATTGGTCCACGTGATCTTGATCAAATACCATGTATCCCGCCATGGAGAGAAATAGATTTCTGAACGGGGGACTCAATCTCGTATACCCCGCCCGGAGCAAATCAGGCTGCACCCGGATTTCTGGGAGGCAGAAAAAATCCCTTATACCCCGCTTCAAAGTAAAAACCGCACGCTTTTTCTGAGTCAGTGGAAGTCGAGTGCCATTGTGCATGTTACCCTCAGTTCAAACAAACAGCTGTTTTCTATCAATACTGAATTTGTTTCAACTATTTGACAATGTGGGGTACGGGTGGCCCAGTTGTCTAAAGCGCCGTGATTCGCTATGCTGAGTTGCGTCCCTTGGGACACCAGAAGCCTATGATTGTGGGTTCGAATCACGGTTCGCCCCGATTATGTTTCTAGGTTTGTCAGCACCATACCCGTGCTCGTGGGTTTCACCGAAGGGGTAAACGGTAAGATATATTTGTTGTAACATGATCACTCGGGGTACATGGGGTTTTAAGTGTCCCGCCTCAGGTAGAAAACCTGACGCGGGACACATAAGACCATATGCGGCTAGTGGTATAAAACCAAGCGCAAGACACATAAAACCCCATGTACCCTAAGTGATCCTGCTACAATTTATTGTATCGCACCCCTACACTCGACATAACCATGTACCTCACCCCTACACTCGACATAACCATGTACCTCACCCCTACACTCGACATAGTCATGGACCTCACCCCAACACTCGACATAACTATGTCCCTCATCCCTACACTCGACAAAACCATGTTTCTCACCTTAACACTCGACATAACTATGTACCTCGCCCCAACACTCGACATAACCATGTACCTCATCCCAACACTTGACATAACCATGTATCTCATCCCTACACTCGACATAGCTATGTACCTCACCCCTACACTCGACATAACCATGTACCTCACCCCTACACTCGACATTGCCATGTATCTCGTCCCTACACTCGACATAACCATGTACCTCGTCCCTACACTCGACATAACCATGTACCTCATCCCAACACTCGACATACCCATGTACCTCATCCCTACACTCGACATAACTATGTACCTCACCCCTACACTCGACATAACCATGTACCTCATCCCTACACTCGACATAACCATGTACCTCACCCCTACACTCGACATAACCATGTACCTCACCCCTACACTCGACATAACCATATACCTCACCCCTACACTCGACATAGCCATGTATCTCGCCCCTACACTCGACATAACCATGTAGCTCATCCAAACACTCGACATAACCATGTACCTCACCCAAACACTCGACATAACCATGTATCTCGCCCCTACACTCGACATAACAATGTAGCTCATCCAAACACTCGACATAACCATGTACCTCACCCCTACACTCGACATTGCCATGTACCTCGTCCCTACACTCGACATAACCATGTACCTCGTCCCTACACTCGACATAACCATGTACCTCATCCCAACACTCGACATACCCATGTACCTCATCCCTACACTCGACATAACTATGTACCTCACCCCTACACTCGACATAACCATGTACCTCATCCCTACACTCGACATAACCATGTACCTCACCCCTACACTCGACATACCCATGTACCTCACCCCTACACTCGACATAACCATGTACCTCACCCCTACACTCGACATAACCATGTACCTCACCCCTACACTCGACATAACCATGTACCTCACCCCTACACTCGACATAACCATGTACCTCACCCCTACACTCGACATAACCATGTATCTCGCCCCTACACTCGACATAACCATGTAGCTCATCCAAACACTTGACATAACCATGTACCTCACCCCAACACTCGACATAACCATGTACCTCACCCCTACACACGACATAGTCATGGACCTCACCCAAGTACACTCGACATAACTATGTCCCTCATCCCTACACTCGACATAACCATGTTTCTCACCTTAACACTCGACATAACTATGTACCTCGCCCCAACACTCGACATAACCATGTACCTCGTCCCTACACTCGACATAACCATGTACCTCATCCCAACACTTGACATAACCATGTATCTCATCCCTACACTCGACATAGCTATGTACCTCACCCTTACACTCGACATAACCATGTACCTCACCCCTACACTCGACATTGCCATGTACCTCGTCCCTACACTCGACATAACCATGTACCTCGTCCCTACGCTCGACATAACCATGTACCTCATCCCAACACTCGACATACCCATGTACCTCATCCCCACACTCGACATAACTATGTACCTCACCCCTACACTCGACATAACCATGTACCTCATCCCTACACTCGACATAACCATGTACCTCACCCCTACACAAGACATAACCATGTACCTCACCCCTACACTCGACATAACCATGTACCTCACCCCTACACTCGACATAACCATGTACCTCACCCCTACACTCGATATAACCATGTACCTCACCCCTACACTCGACATAACCATGCACCTCATCCCTACACTCGACATAACTATGTACCTCACCCCAATACTCGACATAACCATGTACCTCACCCCTACACTCGACATAGTCATGTACCTCACCCCAACACTCGACATAACCATGTACCTCATCCCTACACTCGACATAGTCATGTACCTCACCCCAACACTCGACATAACCATGTACCTCATCCCTACACTCGACATAGTCATGTACCTCACCCCAATACTCGACATAACCATGTACCTCACCCCTACACTCGACATAGTCATGTACCTCACCCCAACACTCGACATCACCATGTACCTCATCCCTACACTCGACATAACCATGTACCTCACCCCTACACTCGACATAGTCATGTACCTCACCCCAACACTCGACATAACCATGTACCTCATCCCTACACTCGACATAACCATGTACCTCATCCCTACACTCGACATAACCATGTACCTCACCCGTACACTCGCCATAACCATGTACCTCATCCCTACACTCGACATTGCCATGTACCTCGTCCCTACACTCGACATAACCATGTACCTCATCCCTACACTCGACATAACCATGTACCTCATCCCTACACTCGACATAACCATGTACCTCACCCGTACACTCGCCATAACCATGTACCTCATCCCTACACTCGACATTGCCATGTACCTCGTCCCTACACTCGACATAACCATGTACCTCGTCCCTACACTCGACATAACTATGTACCTCACCCCAACACTCGACATAACCATGTACCTCGTCCCTACACTCGACATAACCATGTACCTCACCCGTACACTCGCCATAACCATGTACCTCACCCCAACACTCGACATAACCATGTACCTCACCCCTACACTCGACATAACCATGTATCTCGCCCCTACACTCGACATAACCATGTAGCTCATCCAAACACTCGACATAACCATGTACCTCACCCCTACACTCGACATAACCATGTATCTCGCCCCTACACTCGACATAACCATGTAGCTCATCCAAACACTCGACATAACCATGTACCTCACCCCTACACTCGACATTGCCATGTACCTCGTCCCTACACTCGACATAACCATGTACCTCGTCCCTACACTCGACATAACCATGTACCTCATCCCAACACTCGACATACCCATGTACCTCATCCCTACACTCGACATAACTATGTACCTCACCCCTACACTCGACATAACCATGTACCTCATCCCTACACTCGACATAACCATGTACCTCACCCCTACACTCGACATAACCATGTACCTCACCCCTACACTCGACATAACCATGTACCTCACCCCTACACTCGACATAACCATGTACCTCACCCCTACACTCGACATAACCATGTACCTCACCCCTACACTCGACATAACCATGTATCTCGCCCCTACACTCGACATAACCATGTAGCTCATCCAAACACTTGACATGACCATGTACCTCACCCGTACACTCGCCATAACCATGTACCTCATCCCAACACTTGACATAAATATGTGCCTCACCCAAATTCTCGACATAACCATGAACCTCATCCCAACACTCGACATAACCATGTATCTCATCCCTACACTCGACATAGCCATGTACCTCACCCAAACACTCGACATAACCATGTATCTCGCCCCTACACTCGACATCAACATGTATCTCATCCAAACACTTGACATGACCATGTACCTCATCCCTACACTCGACATAATAATGTATCTCACCCCAACACTCGACATAACCATGTAGCTCACCTCAACACTCGACATAGCCATGAACCTCACCCCAACACTCGACATAACTATGTGCCTCAACCCAACTCTCGACATAACTATGAACTTCGTCCCTACACTCGACATAACCATGTACCTCACCCCTACACTCGACATAACCATGTACCTCATCCCTACACTCGACATAGCCATGTACCTCACCCCTACACTCGACATAACCATGTATCTCACCTCAACACTCGACATTGCCATGTACCTCACCCCTACACTCGACATAGCCATGTACCTCACCCCTACACTCGACATAACCATGTATCTCACCTCAACACTCGACATTGCCATGTACCTCATCCCTACACTCGACATAACCATGTACCTCATCCCTACACTCGACATGACCATGTACCTCACCCCAACACACGGCATAACCATGTATCTCACTTCAACACTCGACATAACCATGTACCTCACCCCTACACTCGACATAACCATGTACCTCACCCGTACACTCGCCATAACCATGTACCTCATCCTTACACTCGACATAACGATGTATCTCACCTCAACACTCGACATAACTGTGTACCTCACCCCAACACTGGACATAACCATGTTCCTCACCCCAACACTCGACATAACCATGTTTCTCACCTCAACACTCGACATAACTATGTACCTAATCCCAACTCTCGACATAACCATGTACCTCACCCCAACACTCGACATAGCCATGAACCTCATCCCTACACTCGACATAACCATGTACCTCATCCCTACACTCGACATAGCCATGTACCTCACCCCTACACTCGACATAAACATGTATCTCACCTCAACACTCGACATTGCCATGTACCTCATCCAAACACTCGACATAACGATGTATCTCACCTCAACACTCGACATTGCCATGTACCTCATCCCAACACTCGACATAACCATGTATCTCACCTCAACACTCGACATTGCCATGTACCTCATCCCAACACTCGACATAACCATGTATCTCACCTCAACACTCGACATTGCCATGTACCTCATCCCTACACTTGACATAACCATGTATCTCACTTCAACACTCGACATAACCATGTACCTCACCCCTACACTCGCCATAACCATGTACCTCATCCTTACACTCGACATAACCATGTATCTCACCTCAACACTCGACATAACTGTGTACCTCACCCCAACACTCGACATCACCATGTACCTCACCCCAACACTCGACATAACCATGTACCTCACCCCAACACTCGACATAACCATGTACCTCATCCCAACACTCGACATAACCATGTACCTCACCCCACACTCGACATAACCATGTACCTCAACCCTACACTCGACATAAACGTCCTTGTTGACAAACATACTTGTGGCGATTGTTCTGCATGACCATTTAAGAGCGAGTCTGTCCCGATCTTGTATTTCTTGACATCCGGATAGACCAACCCTATAACGTGGGCGGGCACATGCCATTGTACTTTTTAAATGTCACTCTCATTCTTGACACGGTAGACGTCAGTCTCGGTTTCTCAGAACGACATCGCGCCCTGCCTCGTCACAATTTAATAATGCACATCAGACAGCTGGGTCTGAAGTCAGTTTCAGATTCTAGAAAAGGGAATATCATTCAAGTATGATTGACACGCACGTGTGCAACAATTGGAAACGCGAGGTAACGATTTACCGACAAAAGCATGTGTGTGCGCGTGTGTGTGTATGCGTGCGTGCGTGCGTGCGTGCGTGTGTGCGTGTGTGTGTCAGGCGGCGGCACAGTCAGTGGTGTTTTACGTGAAATGTTTTAAGCATTAAGAATACACTAGGTTTCTGTTGTCCGAGTTTAGTTGTTACATAACACTGAGGCCCTCAGGGTCAAATCCATCACCTGCCAAGAAGCATGACGGCC
Organism: Haliotis rufescens; assembly: GCF_023055435.1. Taxonomy (NCBI): domain Eukaryota; kingdom Metazoa; phylum Mollusca; class Gastropoda; order Lepetellida; family Haliotidae; genus Haliotis; species Haliotis rufescens. Next base: position 1,690,971 of record NW_025964013.1, on the reverse strand, counting down.
TGTCCACAATATGCCACACGTTGTAAACTAAAGACTCCTCCACGTCACTTGACCTGTCAACATTGACACAACTCTGATTGACATACGTTGGTAGAGATAATTTGTATCATCAATAACATGTCAGTTGAACAGTTCTATTACCGGAAGTCGCAATTCCGAATGTTTCTAATGTGTTCGTATTAAGTCGGCAAAGTCTCCATCACTGACTGCGGGGAGGAGACCTGACAGCAACGCTCGTGATTGGCCGCTGCATCATATCACGTGACACCTCGCGGACTTGCGAGTGACAAGATGGCGAGGAAAGTTGGGGGTCGCCAAGCTGTATCACAACTATGAAATATGAAAAAGTTAACCAGTTCAAATACAAAAGTTATAAATTTGCGCATTGATACAAAGGGATAGGAGTGTCAAAGAAAGATGTGCTATGAATTGGGATGTTGAGTTGCATAAAAATGTTACACACCCGTCAACAGTATACAGACGTGGTCATTAAACACCCGCGGTCATTGCACACCTGTCGTCATTATACACCCGTGGACATCATACACCAGTGGTCATTATACACCCGTGGACATTATACAGACGTGGTCATTATACAGACGTGGTCATTATGCAGACGTGGACATTATACACCCGCGGTCATTATACACCCGTGGACATCATACACCAGTGGTCATTATATAGACGTGGTCATTATACACCCGTACTCATTTTACAGACGTGGTCATTATACAGACGTGGTCATTATGCAGACGTGGTCATTATACACCCGTGGTCATTATACACGCGTGGTCATTATACACCCGTGGTCATTATATGAAGTGGTCATTATACACCCGTGGTCGTTTTGCAGACGTGGTCATTATACACCCGTGGACAATATACAGACGTGGTCATCATATAGACGTGGACATTATACACCCGCGGTCATTTTGCAGACGTGGTCATTATACAGACGTGGTCATTATATAGACGTGGTCAATATACACCCGTGGACATTATATACCCGTGGACAATATACAGACGTGGTCATTATATAGACGTGGACATTATACACCCGCGGTCATTTTGCAGACGTGGTCATTATACAGACGTGGTCATTATACACCAGTGGTCATTATACACCCGTGGTCATTTTACAGACGTGGCCATTATACACCCGAGGTCATTTTACAGACGTGGCCATTATACACCCGAACTATTAAACGGAATTGTGTCATACGAACTACTAAACGGAATATGTCATACATACTACTAAATGGAATATGTCATACGAACTACTAAATGGAATATGTCATACGAACTACTAAATGGAATATGTCATACGAACTACTAAACGGAATATGTCATACGAACTACTAAATGGAATATGTCATACGTGCTTCTAAATGAAATTCAGTCATACGAACTCCTCATCACGACCACGGAGAGATAAAAGTAAAGTTCAAACGTCAAATATAGAGATGAAATCAATACAAGTGTGATAGACAGATGGTTTGACATTCTATCGTAACGGTCGTGAGCGATAGGGTGGTCCGGTGGGGACAGTGTTTACTCGCCACGCCGACAACCTGGGTTCAATTCCTCCAAATGAGTAGATTCTATAGAGCCCATACTTTACATCCCCCGCCGTGACGGCGATAAGTAGCGTAAAGCCCGTTTACTCACTCACTCAAGTCAGTGTAAAAAAGCTCAAGATCTGTAGTGACACAAGAACACCACTCTCAGCTGTAAAACCAGGGTGTGAATCTCCCCTGTCGCCGTTTTGTCACGTGTTGTCACGGACGCCGCCGAACAACAAAGAAGGAAATTACTCACTTTCTACGACCTTTGACACGTGACCTTCAAGGACGTGACATTTGACGTAAATCATGTATTGAAGAGGTTGATGGTGCTTGTGATGACAGCACCGATCAATAAGTGTCCCGCCAGGTCAGCTGTTAATGGGGAGGTCATAGGCCAATTACATGGTATTAACAGTTGCTGACGTCATCTGCCAACCACAACACAGCCGTGACGATCGTGTGTCGCATTGTGGTTTTCAGACGATACTGTGTCACACGGTGTTTGATTTAAAAAACATCAGCTTTTCTGAATGAATCTTTAACGCTGAGGAGAGAGACCAGCATTGGTACAATGTGTGAAGCCCATTCCTGGTGCCCCGTGAGGTGGCTGAGCTATCGCACCTGCGGCGTAAAACATTACGGAATTTTCTTTGACAAATTGTTTGTCTGTTTTCCTTGAGAACATTTTGCATTATTGTATTTCTCGTATTTTACTGCCAATCCGAAATACTAAGTAAAGATAAGAATTTATGGATGAACAGCTTCTTTATTACAATTAAGAGCGACGTTTCGGTGTAGGTTCTAACACCGAGATACGATTACGCTTTAAGTGCGGTTCATTTCTCAAACCCAAACCAACCCGACCTACATAAAGAAAAACTCCAAAGAATTAAAACAACTCGTGATATTATCGTAACTTGACAAATCCAAGCTTTGTGAAACAGGCAGTCGGTTCTACTATGTTGAATGGGGAACATATTCTCAAATAAACCAATATCACTTTTCATCAATACCATTCATTCTTTTTGACAGCCGCCATCAGACGCTCGTAAACAACAAGTTGACCCTGATGTTGGCGTGGACACATTGTGCCCAGGCCAAACTTGACAGTGTTTCTGGTTCGCATTACAACATTAAAGTATGTTCCTTGCTGCAATGTGAACACGTATGTGTGACTCCTTTGTTGGCGGAACAACAAAAACAAACTTGGAATAAAACACTCCGCGCAAAAGCAAAAAACCGGCAAGACTAAGAAATTCCACCGACGTATAATATAACATCTCTGAGCTCTGACTGACCAAACATATTCAACTATGTAAGGGGTATCCTCTTGAACGACGACGCGTCATCCTAAAATTTATTGCGAATATATTCTTTAATGAAGTTTGAGCTGTTGGATTTTCCGAACTGTTGTTTCGCCACGGCGATGTTATGTTGAGTGGGTGAGTGAATGGCGTTTTATGCCGCGCTTCAATATTGTAGCCAGCGGCCTGTGAACAGTCGAGCAAAGCCAGCAAACAAGTGCTATGATAGGATCAAAGACGACGCACGCGCCGGGGTACGGTGACACTTACTCTTCCAGACCGTCCATCGTGACCCCCCAATCCTCAGCCGACCTGTGTTTGGCCCCGGAATACCCAAGGGGCCCGATCGGCTAGTAGCCAACACGATGCTACCAAATACCAGTATGGCTCATTAACACGACAAAAGCGAAAATGTCGATCTGTCTCAGATGAACTTATCTATGTGCCGTCTGGTTGTTGGTTTACGCCGCATCCAGCAACAGCCCAGCTACATGACGGCAGCCTCGACCAGTGGTTGATATTATGAAGTAGGTTAACAAGCAATCCACCAAGTCACAGAACCTGACCATCAGATTCAGTCGTCAGTTAATTCCCGGGTTCGTTTTGTTTAACAGTCATCTACATTATTAACGTGTCGTGGTAACCATGGTAACGTTCCATGACACTCTTGCCCCACCTCTCTAGCGTTGTACAATGGTAACCTCAAACACCTTCATTATGTATAGCAAATATAAATGTTCTTAACATTTCCTTTCATTCAGAAAAAAACTTATAAAATTATAATGACATTATCTAAAAGTTGTGGGTTTTTTATCATTTTAATTTCTTCTATCACGTTCCAGTAACTGCTTGCCAACAGTCCCGGTCGGAACGGATTCCCATGTGAATGTCATGGAAGGTTGCGACACGTTCTTGTGGAAATGTCTGAACCATTAACAACGTGACGGAGAGATCAGGTTATTTGTGTGGCCATGACTGAATATCTGATGCATATCACATTCCATACCGCCATATCCTGATATGCACCAACTGCTGATGGCTATGCGAAGAACAATGAAGAGAGCGCGGTGTATTCACCTTGCAGTGTTTTATTGTACGATAAACAATGACTGCGAGTTGTTTATTTCTTATGTGAGGTATCAACATTATGTACAACCTCTTAAAAGGATGTTCATAAAAAGTACAAGTTAAAAATACTTACCCCAATTTTAACAATGATGGCACCCTGAATAGAATCCGACCTCGGCTGTGTCGGACAAGTCCATTTTACGAAAGGTGGGTTAATGGTTAGTATTTCCCACATATTCTCACAATCCTCACGTCGACCATCTGTACCTTTTCTCCTAATACCGATTGTCATATCTCTCCCACTTTAGCATACGATAGTTCGGCCAAGCTACATCCATGGGGACTTACTAGACATTTCCCTCTAAACAATATCGTCGTCTAATATATGACGTCATCAAGTTTGGAGCGAATATTTGAAGCTCTCATGATAGAACGAAGTTTTATTGTGATATAAACCACGGTTCGTCCTTCCTTGTTCTTTGCGATTTATCACGTAGCTATCTTATATTTCACGATGAAACATTGTTCTGTCATGACGTTATTTCTGGAGATTCGAACATGAGCTCGTGATTGGACGACGTTACTTTTGAGAGAGTTGTTCCCCATAGACGAAGCTGGGCAACGCAGATGAAGGCAATGGCCGAGCAATCGCATTCAAACGTGGGACAGGTAAGACAACCTGTATTTGGAGAAAAGGTACAGATAATCGACGTGAATATTGTGAGAATATCGGAGAAATACCAAACGTAAGCCCCCTGTCCATAACATAGACTTGTCCGACGTTGCCGAAGTCAGATTGTATTCAGGGAGTCATCATTATTTAAGTAAGTGTAAAAAATTAAAAGCATATACATTTTATAAAGATCCTTAAAGAGGATGTACAAAATGTTGAAATGTACAAGAAATACACGACTCGTGTTGGTTTGTTTGTCCTACAACAATACAAGGCAGGAGAGTTAACCATGAAGGCGCGGCCCACTCGTGGTTTATTTTTTAAATATATATAAATATATAAACTCCTTGCGCTTACCCAGTATTCACCTGCTCAAGGAGCAAAACGTAGCTCCGAAAAGAAGATTTTGTCGTTTCAAACAATAAAAGAAGTTGATCATCCACAAAAGGTTTCATGTGTTCATGGTCTTCCAACTTCTAAATGTCTTTCAAAGACTTGTGTTTGGCCATTCGTTTTCTTTTAACTTTTTTAGAACGTAACGAACGCCTGCATTCAAGCCCCGGGGAAGTATTCACAATATCTGAGGCAGCGGTTCAACAGATTGACGGAAGAACAACGCTGAATAATCTTCCATTGACGTAAGCGGTTTATTTGAGTTCGGATCTTTATAAGGTCAGATTTCAAGCAGATCGTGTTTAAAAATATGAAAAGAACTGACATGTATGAGATGGACACACTGCTGACAAAGGTAAATCTATCTTCATCCGCAGAACAAACACAGGTTTCTTGTGAACCTTTGTCAGGTAATCAGCTTATATCGCTACACGCACGGTAATGACGTAGTATTTGTTGTAGAACGTGTTGAAGACAGAGGAGTTTTTTATAGGTAAATACTCCATGCGTGAAAAGTCTAATTCCCCCGCAATGTCCACACGTCGGTAACATTTGTCCTTGCTACAGTAACTGGCCGAGCGACGACAGTAACGGCCGTTGATGTCCGAGTATTTGCTCAAGAAGATGGTGTATGTCCGAGACACGCCGTGGGAGATGGCACGTTCCCTGTAACCTTTGACTTTCTCCCGAGCATGCTCAGTGTATTCTTTCACCTCTATCGTGTACTTGCGGAAAACCATTTTGCTGGTAAATCTATAGAATTTGGGAAGGTATTCCTTTGACGTATATGTGTGAAACGGGTTCAGCACAGAGGCAGATATCAGATTGCTATGTAATCAAAACAAGAAACAAAAATTGACTTTACAGTAAGGAAGAGAAAATTTATGGATGTCAACTTCTTTATTATGAGGAACACAACGTTGTGTTTCTAATTCATGAAGATGACATCCATAAATGTCTCCTCCTTACGTGTGTCACTTCCAAATGTCTTTCAACGACTTGACGTAACAGTCGGTTCCAGTGCGTCTTTGTTCCCGTGACGACGATGTACACACTAATCAGGCAACAGAGGGATACTGCCACTAACTGCCGTTATCTAGAAGTATATAGGCACTGTGAAATCTTGACTAAATGCATCTTAAAGCGAAGATATGGTCTCTATGGATGCTCAAGGGAGATAGACTGAGAGATAAGTACTGTAGAATTAGCCCTTGGGTGATTTAAATTACAAGACATATACCCAAGATCAGATATACCGAGGTTCAGATATACCAAAGTTCAGATGTACAGAAGTTCAGATATACCGAGGTTCAGGTATACCGAAGTTCAGATATACCGAGGTAAAGATATCCCGAAGTTTAGATATACCGAAGTTCAGATATACCGAAGTTCAGATATCCCGAAGTTTAGATATACCGAAGTTCAGATATACCGAAGTTCAGATATACCGAGGTTTAGATATCCCGAAGCTCAGATATTCCGATGTTCAGATATTCTGTTGTACAGATATTCCGAAGTTCAAATATTCCGAAGTTCAGATATACCTAAGTTTAGATATCCCGAAGCTGAGATATTCCGATGTTCAAATAGTCCGTTGTACAGTCATTTCGATGTTCAGATATTTCGATGTTCAAATACCCCGATGTTCAGATATTCCGATGTTCAAATAGTCCGTTGTACAGATATTTCGATGTTCAGATATTCCGTTGTACAGATGTACCGAAGTTCAGATGTACCGAAGTTCAGATATTCCGATGTTCAGATATCCCGAAGTTTAGATATTCCGAAGTTTAGATATTCCGAAGTTCAGGTGGAGCGAAGTTCAGATGTACCGAAGTTCAGATATCCCGAAGTTTAGATATCCCGAAGCTCAAATATTCCGATGTTCAAATAGTCCGTTGTACAGATATACCGAAGTTTAGATATCCCGAAGTTCAGATGTACCGAAGTTCAGATATTCCCAAGTTCAGATATTCCCATGTTCAGATATTCCCATGTTCAGATATCCCGAAGTTTAGATATTCCCAAGTTCAGGTGTAGCGAAGTTCAGATGTACCGAAGTTCAGGTATTCCGATGTTCAGATATCCCGAAGTTTTGATTTTCCGAAGTTCAGATGTACTGAAGTTCAGATGTACCGAAGTTCAGATATATAATCTTTTTTTTATGTTGTTTCTGTTGTCATCATCATCAGCAGCAATAACATCGTCACCTTTAGACCGTCTCAAAAGGGTCTTCAGCAACCCAAGCTTGCCATAAAAGGCGACTATGCTTGTAAGAGGCGACTAAGGGGATCGGGTGGTCAGGCTCGCTGACTTGTTTGATGCATGTCATCGTATTCCAATTGCGTGGATCGATGCTCATGATGCCTATCTCTTGATTGTCTGGTCCAGATTCGATTATTTACAGACCGCGTCATATATCTGGAATATTTCTGAGTACGGCGTTAAACAAACAAACAAACAAATCAGACCGCCTCAGTGGTCATGTGGATGGAGTGTCTGCACAGAGAGCGGCAGGTCAGTGGTTCAACACCATCAACATCACCATCGACGTCATTAGTAGTAGTAGTAGTAGTAGTAGTAGTAGTAGATGCTCAACCTCACTGTGGGTGTGGGGAAGTCGGTGACACACGTGAGACGGAATACTGTCACAACACATTGGCGTCTTTGCTAAACAATATGGCTTTTCAAGAGAGACAGATTCCCCGCATTAAAGCGCCCTGAGGCATAAACTTCGTATTAAGTCAGGTCGTCCTTACACTGTAACCGGATTTACAGAGCTAGGGCAGGATGAGCCAGGGTCAAATCTCTACGTGCGTGTGTGTGTGTGTGTGTGTGTGGGGGGGGGGGGGGGGGGGGGGGGGGGGTGTCAACCATGCCGTCCGTGGTAATTCGCCTCCGTGTTTGGCTCAGAGACATTTGACAAACCAGATTGAGAGGCCCCAAATACACGGGGTCCCGTTATGACCCTCACAACAGGATCTGGGTATTAAAAAATAGACTATCAAATCATCAAAAGCCACTTTATGTGTAAATATTTCTATCCCTATCTAAGTGCATATAAATCAGTTAGCGTGTCACGCTGCGCTTCAAGTCAATGATTATATTAACTTCTAGAATCGCAGCACGTCAGTCGACGTATTTCTTATATGGTCTCTGAGTTATATGTATTGTGTTAGTGCACGACACATGCCACACAATGATGTATTACGTGTGTGTGAATAACGTTCTCATACCTACTTTTGAATCATGCTTCATTATTACAAGGGCGGGGTATTTCCTGTCACTGAGACGCCTGAGTGTCAAGGTAGCAGTGCAAATAGGGAAAACGTTTTTTCCCTGTGCACGCACGGCTCGGGTGTAAACATTAATCTGCTTGCCGTAAACAAATTAATTTTGCATGTTGGTGCGGGTCGACATCAATAAACTCTCAAAAGTGGGCGATAGTTACAATAGGCTGTTTAGTAGTAGTTGTTCATGAAATTATTTTATCAAACTTAACAGCTAAATATGTTTTATAAATGAACTTATTTTGTTCCTATAGAACACTGTCGTCATTTCAAATCTAGACTTGCTAAATATCATGTAACAACAACGGAATTAATGACCGTCTCCTTCCGTACAGTCTTGCAGCAAGGCTAGGGTTCTCCGATGACACGTGTGGTATATATACATAGATCCGCTACACCCTAATATGGGCAGTTAGACACAATGTAACGAAACCAACGTGTTGATGAAGCAATAGATGCTGATCCGGACTTAACATGACGTTCGTTTTGAAAAATATTGATCCTCTACTCTGACCGGAAAGGTCATCTGTATAGTTCGCATAGGTATATAACACGGCTTGTCCCGAGCAATGTACGCACGTGTGTCTGTCACACACAGAGTGGTGGTGCTTGGTGTTAAGGGAAGAGTCTGGTGATAAGGCAACTGTTAGATCAGCACCCTGGTCGGATACTTCCGGATATATCAAGTGCGTCATTCACATTGTTATCTGGCACAGATGCAGATTTTAACCCAGTACCAGTCGCCAGGAGTCACGGCGGTTGATGACTTTGATACAGATTGACCTATTTTAATATATTCTAACATATTTTAACATATTATAACATGTTTCAACAAATGTCATCAACAAAATTCTAAATAGACTGGAGGGTTTGGAAGAAGGGAAAAGAAGGACTGGAAGAAGCATCTGGAAGATAGGACTGAAAGGAAGGTCCTGAAGCATCTGACCAACTCTGGGGCGGTCGGGTAGCCTAGTGGTTAAAGCGTTCGCTTGTCACGCCGAAGACCCGGGTTCGATTCCCGACATGGCTACAATGTGTGAAGCCCATTTGTGGTGTCCCCGCCGTGATATTGCTGGAATATTGCTAAAAGCGGCGTAAAACCATACTCATTCACTCACTCTGACCAACTCCTATACCCGCCTTACTACCGACAGCCCCGTCAGTTGGGCCCGGTGAGAACCGGTCTCTGTTGCCTGGCGTACGGCACGAAGTGACAGGAGCGGGGGTGAGGCCAGGTGTCGTTGTGCATGGGACTTTGCTTATAATGCCAAACATTGTGTTTTTGTCTCGACGCGATTGACATGCACCGGTATACGGCTGGAATATTGCAGACTTGTGGTGTTAAACAACACACAGACCAGACCTGACATTTCGATATTGATTAGAAGAACATTCAATTCAACACGATACTTTTCAACAACGCCAAAGACATCCCCGTCAGACGCATGTTAAGGAAACAAGTGACCTATACGCAGGCATTGTAAATCACTATTTTTAAGTCTTGCAAGGCTGAACTGAAATCTATAAACAAGCGAACACACGTCTGAATGATCAAATAAATTAACGTGTTCAGTTTAAAACAATGGTTTGACACATGATTTAAACAAATTGTTCTTTTGTTTAAAACAAAGTCTACATGACGTGTTTCCTGTCCTCGGAACTTAACATAACACGTAACACATAACAGGGTGGACAGGATGTTGTTTACAATGACAATGCCGTAAGTCCATCTTTAGCCCTCATTTCGAATTCATAATCAGTAAAAACATCACAACAGGCGGAAAGCATATTTTTTTCTAAAAAGATCATGTCTGTAGTTGCAGATCGGATTGTTAAAGCTTGCCTGATGTGGGCATCAGAGGTCAAACTAAACGATACGATTGATATCAATTGAATCATGCCAAATATAACTTTAAGTATATCGATATTGTTAGGACACCACAGACAATAGTGAGTGAGTAACAATAGTGAATGAGTAAGGTTTTACGCCGCTATTAGCAATATCACGGCGGGGGACACCGGAAAATGGGCTTCACGCATTGTACCCATGATTCCCGAACCGTGACAAGCGAACGCTTTTAACCATAAGGCTTTTAACCAGGAAGTATGTCGCCACCAGCCAGGCAGTGTGACGGGTGTTACCTCGCCGAGACGGGTGACCCAGCCGCCACTTGACAATGACAACACGTGACACACCAGAACACAAGTTCCCGTCGTGTAACGTGAACAACTTGTCTCTGTGTGGCGATTCCCGAAATCTGCTGACACCCCGGTCGGTGGCAAATCACTGCTATGTACACACATACCCCAGACACGGGGCCTCCAAGACAGACGCGCCGTCATTATATATGGCCTCGGCGTACCATATTGCCAGAGCAGTACTTTCTATGGAATTCAATAAGACTGTATCACTATAAATAATAAAACGCTGGTCGACGTACGTGTAGGTATACCACTCATTAGAAGGATAATGACATACTTTATACTGATATAAATACCCGTGAAGATCCGAGGTGGAATAGATTTCAGCACAATTTGCCGTAAGAGGCGAGTATGGTTGTCGTAAGAAGCGACTAACGGAATCTTGTGGTCAGGCTCGCTGACTTGGTTGATGCATATCATCGTTACCCATCGCGTGTACCGGTGCCCATGATGTCAATCACTAGATTGTCTGGTCAAGGCTCGATTATATACAAACCGTCGTCATATCGTTGGAATATTGCTGAGTGCAATATAATAAATAATAAATAAAACTGATATTAAACTGATTATGTTGTTTATAATATGAAACGGAGCTAAACACGTAAAATTCATACTTCGATGATATTCGTATGACAACATATCCAAGCATCGTGAAGTATGCAGACCTCACCTAGACACCCAGAATACCCACCCAAATCAAAAGTTGGATGGCATATGTGGAACCAGGGCAAATTTGAAAGAACGACACTCTGGATTATGTGAAGGGACTGCATGTCAGAGTGGGTCAGTCTCAACCGCTTGCTTGCCTCTCATGTCAACCTGGGCCACGGACAGATACTACTGAAACACCGATACTCATTCAGTTCCCAAGTCAAAACATTCGTCACCACTCGCCCCTTTCCGTCACCTGCAAGAAGACTCCTCCCCCTATCGATGAATGTTATGTGCGAAAATACGACAAACCAATCAGAATGCGCGTATGATTTCAAGTTCTTCGTCAAAGAATCCCTCAGAAATAATTTTTGATTTTACATATGTCTTGCATCTAAAAATATACCAAAGACACAGTTAAATGTGTTCAATCATACTGTATAATTCCGCACGTCCCGAAGTGCTTCAAATTGCATCTGAAATATATATAATATATGGGGAAAATGTGTGAACCATTACGCAACGAGTTGACAATTGTTTTAGGTATGCCCGTTTGCGCTAAGACGGAACCCGGTCGCAAAAATGGCCACGAGAGGGGCACGAGTCGCTATTCGGCTTGTCCCGGAATAACACGAGTTGGTCACGAATGAAGTCAAAACTGACTGGGTCAGCGGTCTAGCGCTCTGTCACGTGTCTGTAGTCAAATATAATAAGTATGATGCATGGTGTTGTCACGCCTCTATTTATTAAAATGTAATACGTTAATGCATGGTGTTTGTCACATTTCTGTATTCCAATATTTTATACGTATTGGAGATGTGCTTCACAATGATGTGTCACGTTTATATCCGACATATTTCACAAGACGTATGTTAACATGTGGCGCTACACAAGGGTGTGTCACATATGGCATATTTATTACATGTTTTGCTACCTAAAATACACAGCTGTAATGTTTTCTCATTGTTTAGGGTCACAGAGGATAAAAATATATAAACTTTCCTGTCAAATTCTCAAATTCTTTTTAGAGCATGTCGACTAAGAAATAATGAATTATAGTCTTGTGCATTTTCAATAGGTACGCTAATCGTATTCACCCATATCAACAGTTTAAACATTGTGTTGTTAAGCTGTAAAACTTAAGGGCAATAAAGAATTGAATTGAACCATACAGGCTTTTATGGTCTAGTACGCGGATTTGAAAATATCTCGCTGTGCGATTTTGACGGTACAATTATTGGTCGAACTGAGAGAGATGTGTGCCGTCCTCACGCTGGACCACGATCCTCCTACATAGTGTGTATCCTCCTTGTTCACGGTGGGTCGTCAGGAGAAACGTGACATGGCGGATTGCATAGTGCTTTTGAGGACGATCACTGATGCGGAACAATGGCCCCAGGTTATAAGGTGTTTGTGTGTGTGGCAATTAAACATGCATACACACTGGCATTACTGATATATATTCCCGCTACTGCTAGGATAGTGCCCGTGTTGGTAGTTAAATATATAAATTTATGTTGATTTTTATTTTACTGACCAAAATAAATAAAAATATTTTATGTATATTAACGAATTTCAATCTAAATTAGAAACACATATAACAAATCGTACTTTGTTAAATAAAAACATGTTTAACACATGATTTTCACCTTTTCGTTACCGAGTCCGTCTTCCTCGGCTGCGTCATTCCGCGGTCGTGTTATCACACTGAAGTTGATAAACTTCATGAAAGAAATTTAATAAAGTGGCTAATACTTACCACAGCATCTTCGCAGGCTGCCGGCTGGGTTGTCTCACACTTAAAGTTGTGTAGCAATAGTTCCAGGAACCGTTCTGTTTTAGCATCATTGAGAAAAGTACTATTTGTAACCTGAGTTATAGCGAGAACTTGTTCAAAAACATCAAGACGGGTGTGTTCTGGGTGGTCCTCCGTTGCGGCTTCGATCAGTTGTGATGACGAAAAAACGGCAACCATCAAAACGATATCCAGTAAAGTAAAAGCCATGCTAAGTCGTGTTTACACCTGCGTGTCGGGTTTGCATCTGACAACTTAGACACTTTGTCGCGGAGATGATAGCTGTGAGCCGTGTGCAAACGTTTCACGACACAATATGGCGGACCACTAAATGCGTGACAAGGTGAAATGTGAATCAGTCACGTGACAGATTACCCGTCATCCGGGTGGGTTGTGCATTCAGTCATGACGGTTTACACTCAAAGCGCCGTATGTGTATCACATTTCAGCGTTCAGGCGCTAATTCATATGCTTAAATAAGTTTAAAGCTACTTATGAATTTGAGATCTCAACAGTCAATCCAAATAGATATTCTGTTTGGGCAGCTAGTTATATCACGATCAAACCTTTAAAATGTGAATAGAGTACCTGATGACCCATGACAGATGTTGAGTCACAGTAGCCAGTCTATCTCGGTTGACAACATAATTATATATCACATATATTTTGTAGCAATTCATGTTTAACAACATGTAGACATATATTTTGTTTTAATTTATGTTTAACAACATACAGATCACATATCTTTTATGTTTTACAACACATACATATTAATGATGTGCAACAATAGAGGACAAAATTAAAAACTTTGATAAAATATACAACATCCGGCCAACAGGCCTATGAGACACACAGCACAATACAGTACATAATAAAATGAAAAAAAATAAAGACGATACATACAAAGACCTAATCGCAGTACAATCTGTAATATGATACTAATATTATGGATATAGAAGGCACATATTACCTGCTAAGGCTACTCCTACGGCGCAAGTACATTTGCCTTACTAGAGCGGCTAGGGGTTTAATAAACTTCCTGCTTTGTAAAAGGAACACGACCTGGTTAACAGGAGATAGAGTAATAAACAATGGTAGACACAGAGAGAGTGTACTCTAAGTGAAGGGTGAACTGATTTCACTGTCAGCCACCCCTAACAGTGGACTACCCCAGTTAATCCGCCTATTCTTCACCGCCTGGCTGAACATGTTGTTTTAACGAATGCTGGGAAAGAGGGGGTAAACCGTCTATAGTCAAATTGTTAAGCAAAGACGCCAATGTATTGGCCATGTTTGGAATAGTCAAGGAGTAAATTATATTGGTTTTATTGATAACTTTAAAACAAGATGTATTGATATAGATAACCAACAATGGTCAGGCAGTTTAAGAACTTACTCAAAACTTTCTCTTTATTCTTGTATTAAGCAATAGAATGTATTTGAAAATTATCTAGATTGTATTCCTGTAAGTGCCTATCGTATTGCTTTGAGTAAATTAAGATGTTCTGGTCATACTTTGCTAATTGAAAATGGAAGGAAGTACTATATACCTAGAGCTAAGCGACTATGTCCATTTTGTGTAAGACCTGAAGTGGAATCTGAATATCATTTTTGTTTACAATGTCCATACTATGACAGTATGAGACGTAAGGTTCTACCTTATTATTTTTACACAAATGTAACTTTTGATCAATTTGTAACACTGTACATCTAAAACTCCATGCATAATTAATACTTGAGCTAAATTTATATTTTTTGCTTTAAAAAAGCGTAATACCTTTCTCATTAGCGCTGAAATTGTCTAATTCTGATATCATGTATTGTATAATGGGCCGGTGGCCCCTTTACAGGAGTAATATCCACAGTGCGGTAGAGCATCCACAAGCTGGTCTGGTCTCAGACAGCATCACGCGTTATCACAGGGATGGAGCGCCGGAGTCGATCCACTAAAATCCTCATTAAAATCTCCTACTCCTCCTCCTCCTACTACTACTACTACTACTACTACTACTACTACTACTGATGACGACGGTGGTGGTGGTGATGGTGTTGAACCACCGACCTGCCGCTCTCTGAGCAGACGCTCCACCCACATGACCACTGAGGCGGTCTGATTTGTTTGTTTGTTTAACGCCGCACTCAGCAATACTCCAGCTACTCCTACTCCTGACGACGACGACGACGACGACGGTGGTGGTGGTGATGGTGTTGAACCACCCACCTGCCGTTCCCTGAGCAGACGCTCCACCCACATGACCACTGAGGCGGTCTGAGTTGTTTGTTTGTTGGTTTATAGCTTACGACAAGTATAGTCGCCTCTTACGACAAGACGACAAGCACCAGTACATTGCGGTATGTGACATATGTATCAGAATGTTGTATATCATCACATAAGTGCATCTAGCTGCTTCGTTTGTTTGTTGTTTAACGCCACACTCAGCAATCTTCCAGCTATAAGACGGCGGTCTGGAAATAATCGGCTCTGGACCAGACAATCCAGTGATTGACATATTGAGCATCGATCCACACAATTGGGATACGTGACATGTATCAACCAAGTCAGCGAGCCTGACCACCCGATCTCGTTAGTCGACCCTTGCGACAAGCATAGATGATGATGATGATGATGGTGACAACAGAAACGATATAAAACTATATAGGTTACATTGGCATCTCTCTCTCTCTCTCTCTCTCTCTCTCTCTCTCTCTCTCTCTCTCTCTCGTTAGCCTGTTGTGTTGTAACCGATCCGAGTGCAATTTACTCCAATTAAACACAATATCATTATTCACGCCACTATTGCGCAGTTTAACAGTGCCGAAGGTGGATAACTCCCAAGCACCCTGGTTGTCGCGTACCGCCAATAGATAATCTGGAAACAACGGCACTTTCACGAGCACTTCAATCTGCTGCCACTTACAATTTTCAGACGTAAGTCTACCACATCTACTGCCACACAACATAATTCCAATATATTTGAAGAATGTCACATGTAGAATGATATTTTGTTCTGTCGGTCGGTGTGGTGATAACCTGGCAGATTAACCTTTTGTTATTTATATAGGTTTGCCTGGTCTCGAATTTAAGGGTAACGCAATGTTCTTTAGTCTGAAGATGTGATGAATTACATAACTTGCAAAGTTCTATTATTCTATATCCTAATGACGTCATTCGTCTGTAGAAGGGACAAGAGATTGAGTTAGGCAAAGGTAAATTCATATTCAATATTTGGAGCTGCTTTTGAATTATGTCGATTTGACATTATCAAACTTTGTTTGAAATATTGATGTTAAGATGTTTCACGTAAAGGCAGGACGTAATACATAACGCAACCTTTTATTTACGAGATGACAAAGCTTCGAGTTTAGACAATGT
Organism: Haliotis rufescens; assembly: GCF_023055435.1. NCBI lineage: Eukaryota > Metazoa > Mollusca > Gastropoda > Lepetellida > Haliotidae > Haliotis > Haliotis rufescens. The sequence continues at coordinate 1,674,657 of NW_025964013.1, read as the reverse complement.
TATTATCGGTTATGTTAAAAGTCTCCGAGAATGTGATAATGTCATTCTGATGGGCAATATTTAATAGAGTATTTGAGTCCGGTGTTTTTCCTGATGTTTGAACTAGAGCGGTTATTATCCCTATTCACAAATAAGACGAGCGTGGTAATCCTGTTAACTACCGTGCTGTCTCATTTTTCAACGTCTTAGGTAAAGTCTACAACACGACTAACGTTCTTATCAAATACCAGAAACTCAAGTCGGCTTTAGACAGGGTTATTCGACTACTGACCACATATTTTCATCGTATGCTATGACACAGAAACGTTTAAGCAAAAAGAAATGCAAACTTCATGTGTCCTTTGAAGATTTTAAGAAATCTTTTGATTTAGTGAATCGGGATAAGTTGTGGTTTCTTTTAAAATCTTATCGTCACAGTGGTAAAATACTGAACGCTTTAAAGCGTATTTATACATGTGTCAAATCTTTTATACGAGGAAAGGTACATGGTACACCTTATTTTTACTGTCCGAGTGGTTCACGCCAAGGATGCATTTTAAACTCATTACTCTTTTCATTGTTCATAAGTAAACCGTCAAAGGAGGATATTTCTAATGGCAAATATAGAATTCAGTTATTTCCTGATTTATTAAAATATTGTTACTATTATTACTATTCGCATTGTGTAACAGACTCATTTACATTTTCATTCCGTTAAGTGGAACTTAAAGGTACATGTGGATAAAACAAAACTGCTGTATTTAGACGGGAAGGTCCTCTTTCGAGAAAGGACACTTAGCATTATAAAGGAACATTATTTGAAGTTGAACCCAGCTACAAATATCATGGTTTACTCTTTAATTCACCAGGACATTTCAGCAATAGTTTATCAGACCTAGCCATTAAGGGGAAAAGGTCACTCCTTGAATTTTTGCCACCGTAGAACAGCAGGAATATCTTTCTATGCAAATTGTGATAGTGGCGGGTGCTACCGGTAGGGCGGTGAGGCTTAAATAACCTTTTCCCGAACACCCGGTGTCATGGCTGATTTGTCAGTGATCCATTCATAGAATCACCCCCTGATCCAGAAAATAATGGATGAAATTAATGCCCTTAGGCTTTATAAAAAGGCTTTTATAAAATCAAAGAATGATAACTGGTTGTCTTGAAATAAATGTGTTGTGTGTCCAACAAGATAGAAAGAAATGTGTTGTGTGTCAGACAAGATAGGAACGAAATGCATTGTGGGTCCGACAACGTAGAAAGAAATGTGTCGTGGGTCCGACAACGTGAAAGAAATGTGTTGTGGGTCCGACAACGTGAAAGAAATGTGTTGTGGGTCCGACAACGTGAAAGAAATGGATCTTGGGACACTGACGTCTTGGATCACTGACGTCTGGGACACTGACGTCCGGGACACTGACGTCTGGGACACTGACGTCTTGGATCACTGACGTCTGGGACACTGACGTCTGGGACACTGACGTCTTGGATCACTGACGTCTGGGACACTGACGTCTGGGGCACTGACGTCTGGGACACTGACATCATCAGCGCTGTTGTCCTCCTAATACATCATCGGGAATCAAGGGTTTGAAGTCTTTCATTCACGTAATAAATACTCCGGACCCTTCGACACTAGTCATACAGACCCTGAAACAAGTATATCTAATACAGCCCATGCAAGTCTATAATGTTTGGCAAGTGACGATGACTGCACTATCAGAAAATGAAGAAAGTCTCTGGGCTCCTTTTTATTATATTTTTAATTATAATTTAACAACTGTTTTATTTGCGTAAAATAAGTTCATTTCAGAGGCTAGATGTTAGTCGCCAGCTAAAGTTAGTTTTGACGGAGAATTCTTTGCGGTGTTATTGATAAGGGAGTGGTGTTACTAAACAAAGCTACAGCAGCGACCGAGTCCAGAGCATTTATCAAATAAATCAGATGGGTTTTCCAGGTTACTCCTGGATCGTGGAATGTGTTGTCAAGATGTGGCATCCTGTTAATAACAATAAAATACTGATCAACACAAATATTCCGTACAGTTCCCCGCCGGACTTGAGAACGCATCATGACATGGTCAGTGGGTCATTATATAATCTAATTCCACTCCTAGCTTGACGGTGCCTCTCGAAGCAACATTGAAGAGAAATAGAGCGAAACAACCACACTGGACCAGAAGCTTAATCATCGCGCGAGTGCTGGTATCAAAGCACGTTATAGCTACTCACCTTTCAAAGACACCGAGTCATTTCAAACTTTGTGACATAAAGATATCCACACATTCGAGCTGCAACATTGTGCGAGAAGGTAAAGCAACGTCCCTTGAACAGATCGTGAACCCTGGACCCCCGCATCACGACGACCATCGACAACTGTCATAACATCTAATAGACTGTCAACTGTAATTTTGTATACGGACGTTGACATCGTGTCCGTTGTCACTCGCGACTTGTGATAACTTGAACTGTACCTTTTATACTTGAATCATTACGATCTTGGAATATTCCATCGTAATGAATCTGGAATGGCTGTCGGAATCTCGAAGCTGTCAAACGTCATGCGGGTGTCATTAAAGTTATATAATCACTAAGCCGCAACCAAATACTCAGAGCGGTCCAAGTGGAAATAATAAAGTAAACAGTAAGCAACAACATTGTCTTAGATGCGAAAAAATAGAATTTAGCTGAGACGTAACCCTGGAACCCTACCTTGCTAATCAAAGTCAAAACTGCCGCTCCCGAAGTTAACCGATCTATTTATAGGTGACCTAAGGCCTACATGAAGATGGAAAATACTTGGAAACTACACCACTCCTTAGTGGTATGTCATCCAAATAACACAACATGATGATGGCTTGTTTGTTGTTTAACGCCGCATCCAGCAATATTCCAGCTTCGTAATCGAGTCTGGACCAGACAATCCAGTGATCTACGCAATTGGGACACAATGTCATGCATCAACCAAGACAGCGAGCATGACTACCCAATCCCGTTAGTCGACTCTTACGACAAGCATAGTCGCCTCTTATGGCAAGCAAGGTTTGCTGAAGACCTACTCTACCCTGGATCTCTACGGGTGACATGATGCTGGTACTGTGGATGAAATCAGTGTGATGGCCTTGAGTTGTTCCAGTTGTACTGAAAGTACCTGTTAACCTTGATGAAACAGGAATATGGTCCATTTTTCATTGCGAGACGAATATGTCAACTTCAGTTCCATGGATCAAGTAGCAGCGACATTGTAGCTAAGTAGTGCTCCTCTTTAACTCCCCAACATCCTTAACTATCCACTATCTTTAACTATCCGCCATCTTTAACTATCCGCCATCTTTAACTATCCGTCATCCTTAACTATCCACTATCTTTAACTATCCGCCATCTTTAACTATCCGCCATCCTTAACTTTCCACTATCTTTGACTATCCGTCATCCTTAACTATCCACCATCTTTAACTATCCGCCATCTTTAACTATCCACTATCTTTTACTCTCCGTCAGTGCACTGTGTCTGAGCCGGGTACCCATGGTAACCTGCATGATAGTATCTCAGCGGTCTAGCACTTAGAAACCAGACCAGTACAAGCAGCCACACACGTGTACGTAGTGAAACGACCTCGAACGTGACATTAACCCCATTTCGCCTCTCCTCCCTAACCGTAATTGCTACACACTATAACACAGACGGGACAGGTGGTGGCAGAATTTTCTTTTACGTCCGCATCAATCACTCGTGCCTTCATATACTAAAGACTGGCACATGTATACGTGTTGGTATACTAAAGACTGACACATGAATACGTTGTGATATACTAAAGACTGACATATGAATACGTGTTGGTATACTAAAGACTGACACATGAATACGTGTTGGTATACTAAAGACTGGCAGATGAATACGTGTTGATATACTAAAGACTGACAGATGAATACGTTGTGATATACTAAAGACTGACAGATGAATACGTTGTGATAAACTAAAGACTGACACATGAATACGTTGTGATATACTAAAGACTGACAGATGAATACGTGTTGATATACTAAAGACTGGCAGATGTATACGTGTTGATATACTAAAGACTGACAGATGAATAAGTTGTGATACACTAAAGACTGACACATGTATACGTGTTGATATACTAAAGACTGGCACATGTATACGTGTTGATATACTAAAGACTGACACATGTATACGTGTTGATATACTAAAGACTGGCAGATGAATACGTGTTGGTATACTAAAGACTGACAGATGAATACGTTGTGATACACTAAAGACTGGCACATGGGTACGTGTTGATATACTAAAGACTGACACATGTATACGTGTTGATATACTAAAGACTGACACATGTATACGTGTTGATATACTAAAGACTGACAGATGAATACGTTGTGATACACTAAAGACTGGCACATGGATACGTGTTGATATACTAAAGACTGGCACATGGATACGTGTTGATAGACTAAAGACTGATACTTGCATACGTGTTGAAGACTAAGGACTGATACTTGCATACGTGTTGATTTACTATAGACTGGCACATGTATACGTGTTGATATACTAAAGACTGACACATGTATACGTGTTGATATACTAAAGACTGACAGATGAATACGTGTTGATATACTAAAGACTGGCACATGTATACGTGTTGAAGACTAAGGACTGATACTTGCATACGTGTTGATTTACTAAAGACTGACAGATGTATACGTGTTGATATACTAAAGACTGACACATGTATACGTGTTGATATACTAAAGACTGACACATGTATACGTGTTGATATACTAAAGACTGACAGATGAATACGTTGTGATATACTAAAGACTGACACATGAATACGTTGTGATATATTAAAGACTGGCACATGTATACGTGTTGATATACTAAAGACTGATACTTGTATACGTGTTGATATACTAAAGACTGGCGCGTGTATACGTGTTGATATACTAAAGACTGACTGATGAATACGTTGTGATATATTAAAGACTGGCACATGTATACGTGTTGATATACTAAAGACTGACAGATGAATACGTGTTGATATACTAAAGACTGGCACATGTATACATGTTGATATACTAAAGGCTGACTTATGAATACGTGTTGATATACTAAAGAATGATACTTGTATACGTGTTGATATACTAAAGGCTGACTTATGAATACGTGTTGATATACTAAAGAATGATACTTGTATACGTGTTGATATACTAAAGACTGATACTTGTATACGTGCTGACATACTAAAGACTGATACTTGTATACGTATTGATATACTAAAGACTGATACTTGTATACGTGTTGATATACTAAAGACTGATACTTGTATACGTGCTGATATACTAAAGATTGACATATGAATACGTATTGATATACTTAAGACCGCGCCGTTATACAGCTGTGTTACTTTTCGTTAGAGCGTCCATTAAACAATTAAACCACTTTCTTATCCGTATTGTGTTTTACTGGGTTTCTTCAATTTGTGTACATGAAAAGTGTCCGTTCGATAACAATACAAGGTGAGGTGAGGTGAAATGGGGTTTAACGTCGCGTCCAAGATGATTGCACTTATATAGCGATGTGCATGCACGCGTGTGTGTTTGTGTGGCTGGCTATCACTGAGATACCATGCCGCAGTTTAACATGAATACCCCACTCACACACAGTATACTGACCAGTCCTTGTTTTAGCCCCTTAATGCCGAGCGTCAGACAGGGTAACAACAAGTACTATCTTTAAACGTCTTTTGGTATGACGCGGCCGGGAATCGAACCCCGGATCTTCCGCTCCCCGGGCGGACGCTCTACCACTAGATAACGGAGGCGGTCGATGACAATACAAAATACAACTGACATGACATAATAACTCCCAGCATCCACATTTACACATTTACCTCTGACGTCTACACGTAAACACCACTCACTGGACATGACGTCTACACTTAAACACCACTCACTGGGCATGACGTCAACACGTTAATACCACTCACTGGACATGACGTCTACACTTAAACACGAGTCACTGGGCATGACGTCAACACGTTAAATACCACTCACTGGACATGACGTCTACACTTAAACACGAGTCACTGGACATGACGCCAACACGTTAATACCACTCACTGGACATGACGTCTACACTTAAACACGAGTCACTGGACATGACGTCTACACTTAAACACGAGTCACTGGACATGACGTCAACACGTAAATACCACTCACTGGGCATGACGTCAACACGTAAATACCACTAACTGGACTTGACGTCTACACTTAAACACGAGTCTCTACGCGTAAATACCACTTACAAGGCATGACGTCTACACTTAAACATGAGTCACTGGACATGACGTCTACAAGTTAATACCACTCACTGGACATGACGTCTACACTAAAACACGAGTCACTGGACATGACGTCAACACGTTAATACCACTCACTGGGCATGACGTCAACACGTAAATACCACTCACTGGGCATGACGTCTACACTTAAACACGAGTCTCTTCGCGTAAAAACCACTTACAAGGCATGACGTCTACACTTAAACATGAGTCACTGGACATGACGTCTACAAGTTAATACCACTCACTGGAAATGACGTCTACACTTAAACACGAGTCACTCGACGTGACGTCTACACGTAAAACACGAGTCACTGGACATGACGTCAACACGTAAATACCACTCACTGGGCATGACGTCTACACTTAAACACGAGTCACTCGATATGACGTCAACACGTAAATACCACTCACTGGAAATGACGTCAACACGTAAAAACCACTCACTGGACAAGACGTCAACACGTAAATATCACACACTGGGCATGACGTCTACACGTAAACACCACTCTCTGGGCGTGACGTCAACACGTAAATACTACTCACTGGACATGACGTCAACAAGTAAATACCATTCACTGGGCATGACGTCAACACGTTAATACCACTCACTGGACATGACGTCAACACATAAATACCACTCACTGGACATGACTTCTACACGTAAACACCAATCATTGGACATGACGTCAACACGTAAATACCACTCACTGGACATGACGTCAACAAGTAAATACCACTCACTGGGCATGACGTCTACACGTAAACACCACTCACAGGGCATGACGTCAACACGTAAATACCACTCACTGGGCATGACGTCTACACGTAAATACAACTCACTGGACATGACGTGTACACGTAAATACCACTCACTGGGCATGACATCAACACTTAAACACCACTCACTGGACATGACGTCAACGCGTAAATACCACTCACTGGCCATGACGTCTACACGTAAATACCACTCACTGGACATGACGTCAACACGTAAATACCACTCACTAGACATGACGTCAACACGTAAATACCACTCACTAGACATGACGTCTACACGTAAATACAATTCACTGGACATGACGTCAGCACTTAAATACCACTCACTCGACATGACGTCTACACGTAAACACCACTCACTGGGCATGACGTCTACACGTTAACACCACTCACTGGACATGACGTCTACACGTAAACACCACTCACTGGACATGACGTCTACACGTAAACACCACTGACTGGACATGACGTCTACACTTAAACACCACTCACTGGCTATGACGTCTACACGTAAACACCACTCACTGGACATAACGTCTACACTTAAACACCACTCACGGGACATGACGTCTACACTTAAACACGATTCACTGGACATGACGTCAAAACGTTAATACCACTCACTGGACATGACGTCAACACCTTAATACCACTCACTGGACATGACGTCTACACTTAAACACGAGTCACTGGACATGACGTCAACACGTTAATACCACTCACTGGACATGACGTCTACACCTAAACACAAGTCACTGGACTACACTTAAACACCACTCTTTTTTGTAAAGACATGTTGCCTGAGTTTCACGAGGTCCTGGTTACTATAGAAATATAACTAATGGTATTAAACTTGAATGTTTACTATTCATAACGCAGGTATATTTGTATTAAAATAACATATAATGTAACATTCATATACTTGTATTTGCATACCTGAGGACTAACTATATCCCATGTGAACTTGTGCATGTGCAGCATATGAACATCAACATTTATCACAAATAATATACGCAGTATCAGATGTAAAACACACACATGCACAATGTTATCAATCGCACAGGTTGATGTCATTATATGCACTTTGACACACACGACACATTGCAAACGTCGCAAATGGAAATAAAGTCATATGCACCATGGTATGCATGTGACATGTAGTGTGACCAAAATACATGTATCCAGTGTGATATTAACAAATAGACCTGAGAGTTAACATTAAATATTATCTAGTCCTTATGGGGTTGGTACGAGTCCATTTCATACCCGGCATTATATGTGGCCTTGTCTATGGACGAGTTGCTATACTGCCCGGAGTCCATGTAGTGGTTGGCCTTGTCACTGTGAGAGCGAGGCCAACCACGCTTCGTCAGGATCAACACACAAAGACCCACCCCTGCCACAGCGGCCACACACCCGCACACGATGGACGCTATGATGGCCGGCTTCATGGTGGGAAGCCCTTCGGATGTAGAGGCTGTAGACCCCAGATATTTAGACGTGGAGGTTGTAGACCCCAGATATTTAGACGTGGAGGTTGTAGACCCCAGATATTTAGGCGTGAAGGCTGTAGAACCCGAAAGCTCTTTAGACGTGGAGGTTGTAGAACCCGTAAGCTCTTTAGACGTGGAGGTTGTAGAACCCGTAAGCTCTTTAGACGTGGAGGTTGTAGAACCCGGCAGCTCTTTAGCCGTGGAGGTCGTAGAACCCGTAAGCTCTTTAGACGTGGAGGTTGTAGAACCCGAAAGCCCTTTAGACGTGGAGGTTGTAGAACCCGTAAGCTCTTTAGACGTGGAGGTTGTAGAACCCGGAAGCTCTTTAGACGTGGAGGTTGTAGAACCCGTAAGCTCTTTAGACGTGGAGATTGTAGAACCCGGAAGCTCTTTGGACGTAGAGGTCGTAGAACCCGGAAGCCCTTTAGACGTGGAGGTCGTAGAACCGGGCAACTCTTTAGCCGTGGAGGTCGTAGAACCAGGAAGCCCTTTAGGCGTGGAGGTCGTAGAACCCAGAAGCCCTTTAGCCGTATTGGCGGTAGAACCAGACAGTCCGTCAGACGTGGTGGTGGTAGGCCCCAGGGCCTCTGTAGACATGGAGTCGGTGAACCCGGCAATCCCTCCAGATGTTGTGGCTTTGGACTCAGGAACTCTGCTGGGTTCTGTGGATCGAGGACGTTGACTCGACATCGAAGCTGTGGTTGGGTGAAGTCCACTGGATATAGAGGCCATCGATCCGAGCGTTGTACTGGACAAGGGGGATGTGTAACCGGGAAGTTGGGTGGACGCTGTTCTTCCTGTGGATGCAGCTAATGTGGATGCTGATGGACCTTTTGTGACAGAGGAGGGTGTTCTGCTTCCGAGCATCGACCCCTCTTTGGTCACTACAGAGACGGCAGCTGCTGTAGGTGGCGTTGTCTCACTGCTGGTGGACGTCATCCTGGTGGATACTGCGCTTGCAGTTGGTCTTGAATATATGATGACAGGTGTGGTGACGTAGTCGGAGACCCCCGATGGTGCCGTCACAGTCAGCACGACGTCCCTGGAACAACGTGGTATAGGAGGTGCAGAGGAAAACGATGTATGACACAACACAAGACTATTGCACTTATATAGCGACATGCATGCACGTATGTGTGTGGCTGCTTGTACTAGTCAGGAATGATGCCGATTTACAGAGCTATGACACTGAGATACCATGCCGAAGGTTAACACGAATACCCTACTCAGACACAGTATACTGACTCTGTGGCGACCAGTCCTTGTCTTAGCCCCTTAAAGCCGAGCACCAGACATGGTAACAACTAGTACCATCTTTTAACGTCTTTTGGTAAGACGCGGCCGGGGATCAAACCCCGGACCTTCCGCTCTCCGGGCGGACGCTCTACCACTAGACCATGGAGGCGGTCTCGAGAATTGTAAGCAGGGACGAGGAAGGAATCAATCTTACGTTCTGTTCGGGTAAACGTTAGGGACGAAATTGCTCAACGGAATCGTGGTGAATGTTCTCACTCTAACACACACTCTCACTCTCTCACTCACATTCTCACTCTCTCACTCTCACACACACACACACACACACACACACGCGCACTCTCTCTCTCTCTCTCTCTCTCTCTCTCTCTCTTCTTGGCGTCAGCCAGATGTAGGTGATGTTACTTACCCTGCAGTAGATGGCGCTGTGATATTGGCTGTTACAGTCACAGTACCTGTGTAGGAGTGGCCTTTCATTACGGTGAAGGAGTTGGGGCTGACAACAGGCTTCAGAACCTTCAAGCAATGGTAAATGTGTTGAAGTGCAAAATCCGAGAATATAGTTTAGATCAAAAACCCGTGCTGCAACTGGAGAAACGACCACCGTCATTTGTTTGGTGAATATACGTCTAATCCATTGGCAAAATGACGACACCTTGTGTACCATGTCTGCATTCAGTGATGAGAAGGTGGTTATTCTGTTATTTATGTTCATGGAGTAATTAAGGCGTGTGTACTTATGGTTGGAAATAATGGACAGAACGCTAAATTGTCTACTCGAACTGGTGACGACGAGCCATTAGACGATGAATAGGAAAAACTATTTGGAAGTATCTCTACCGCGTGGTGATGTTCTATACACACCGTGTTTGTTGATGTAACTTGAACACTGAACGACCCAGGAACGCCATAATTGGTAACAACAAAGGGAAGATGTACACCGCCCGTGCCCGATGTTGAAGACTCCCCTGTAGAAATGCAACAAAGAACTTTATCAGCGCAATAATAACTGTGAGTGAGTGAGTTGGATTTAACGCCGCTTTTAACAGTATTCCAGTTATATCACGGCGTGTCAGCTTAATGTGGGAGGAAAGCCCGAAGTGATGCAGGTCTCAGACGTTTACCACTTCGATGAACCCCACGAGCACGGGTATGGTGCTGACAAACCTAGAAACATAATCGGGGCGAACCAGGTTTCGAACACACAATCATACGTTCCTGGCGTGCCAAAGGGACGCAACTCTGCACAGCGAATCGCGGCGCCTTAGACAAATTGCTAATTTTAAGTGACATCCTTCAATAACGGCAACATAGCCCTTCAACTAATTTACCCAGCTAAACTGGAAATAGAAGATACCAGTATAACGGCTTCATTTGTTTCATATTTAGGTCTTTGCATAAAGATAAAGTGACTGGAAACTCTCCTCAACTCTCTACACTTCGCAACTGTTGTGGTACAATCTAGCATACTCTTTCTTCGAAGTGTTCAAAGAGCGTCATACGACTCATGCTCAAAAGTTGTTTGATCATGGTTACAACATATTACGCCTCAGAAAAGCCTTCAAAACGTTTTGTGGCAGACATCGGAGGACATTTTCAAATTGGACGCATCAGTGACAAGAATGATGTCCGATGCAATTCTCTATTTTGACTTGTACCAGATGGTCCCGTGTTTTTTGTCGGGGGAATAATAGACTTGCCTTTGCATGTGTTTGTGACGGGTGCCACCGGTGGCAGCGGTGGCAGCTTTTCGCGAACACCTGGTATCATCACTATGTGATAGTGATTCTTAAACACATGCTCATGCTCTAGCCGGAATCGAACGATGTACTCTGCTGTTAGCAGTGATTTCTTATGATTATGAAAAGGGTTTCTTGTCTCTTTTATTTATTATAATTGTTTTTATTATTTAAATTATTTATGAGCTAAATTGACTTGTTACAGAGGATAGGTTAAGAGCATTGTTTTTATGGAGATCAGGTTAACAGCATGGCTGACAGTATATGTGACTCGATCGCGAGAGTGACGGTGCCGCCTGATGTTATCCTCAACACTCCTGCCTACCCGCCGTGATGTTGAAGGTGACCTTGAACTCTGATTCCGGAGATACAGCCGTCTCCGACATCCGTGTGAAGCTGTTGCCATGGTTATCTATCCCTGATATTCCAAGTCGCAAGTCCTGTAGATTGCACGGTAAACATAATCATAAAATTGACAGAATACACATGTATTTGCATACATATTGAGGTTAAACATGTATGTGTCTACGTATCTGAACGTACTTCTGATGTCGTGAGTGACTTTGTAGTACCGTAGCAGCGTCTGTTAATACGTAATCAAGAGGAATTAAATAATCATATACTTCATTAACATGATGGGTGAGATGGGTTCATCCATGCTTTATTAAGTAACTCAATTTATCCCGGCGTACCAGCATTATTGAAACATTAATGTCTGTAAACATTCCCACTTTCGTTAAACCTGGGCCCAGGTGTGTGGAGTGTGACAAATCAAGAATCATCATAACGGTGAATCTGGTTTCGAACCCACGACAATTTGATTGCGGTACACGTAAGGTGTGCAACTCTGCACTGGGCCACCGATGATCCCACTAAGTACAGATACTCAACAGTGAGTACCTAGTCTCGGACAATGTACATCAGTGCTACAAGAAACAAAGACCTCAGTGGTCTTACCTTCGCAGGAAGATTTATTGCTGCTTTATAGCGGGCGCCCGTACGTCCCACAGGTGTCAGAACTGCAGATTTGATGACGTCACCATTCAGTGCGTACAACGTCACAGCTGTGATATTCTGTGTTTTGTCGACACCATTAATTTCTATGGCCAGAGTTAGATTTATTCCTGAAGGCAGAGAAATGTAAAGAAGTTGATCACCGACACCATCTTTATATGAGGAAATATAATTAGATTCTTCCACATCCAACAGTTTAGTTGACAGAAATGTTACAAATACAGAACAATGACGAGGACGCACCTGCTGGGGGATCTCCTGGCACAGAAATGGCGTAGCCTGTGTCTGGATTCAGCATCATGAACTGGGCCTGAAAACTGACGTCACTGTCCCCTTTGACGATGACGTCATAGTGCAGCATGTCGCTGAAGTGAAGCTTCCAAGAACCTGAGCGAGAGAGAGTAGTGAGTGAATGAGTATGGTTTCATGCCGCTTTTAGCAATATTCCAACAATATCACGGCGGGGGACACCAGAAATTGGCTTCAAACATTGTACCCATGTCGGGAATCGAACCCGGGTCTTCGACGTGACGAGCGAACGCTTTAACCACTAGGCTTCCCAAGATATGCAAATATGTCTGTGTCCTACCTGGGCTTGGCTTGACTATCTTGTACACAAGTGCCCCAGCACTATCCACAGCCAGCGTCACCTTGCCTACAGCCGCTCCTGCAACGACAAACAACGTCATCTTTAAGCCTCGCCCGAGTAACGTTACAGAAACACCACCGTAAGCATAAATGTTGATCGTGGCCAACCAGCGTCCGTTTTTCCCGTTTCACTGGATGCACACGGTCGTGTGTGACAGAATATTGACATCAGTATGGCCTTGACCTTCGAATGTGCAATACAGCTGACCGGAAGACTAGGATGCTGCAAGTTCTTGATATGTTGTTGATTAACCTTCGTCATGAAACTGGTTGGTGCTTTATCAATCATCAGTGGTAACCTCGTTCTGTCTCTACAAGATGCAGCCAAACTACTGACCTTTAGGATCTGAGAGTTGGATGGCAGACTTGGTGATGTGACCTGTGACCTCCACCAGAATCAAAGTCAGGGCAGAGTCGACGTTGAAAGTCACGTCACGTGGTGGTGTAGCGTTGACACGAGTCACCATGACTACCACAGGCGACGCCTGAATGGTCAAATAACGAATATTAATGTTATAAGTTGTGGTGTCTTTAGTTGCCGTATACGGTGTCATATTATGTTAGCAAGAAAATATTGGGCGAGGCGTGAACCGAGCCCAATATTTTCCTGCTAACCTAATATGACACCGTATACGGCAACTAAAGACGCCATAACGAATTTATTATGACGAAAAAGTTACATTTTTTGGTATCTTTGTCGCACAACAGGTATGAACGACAGGACCAGTACATATGTTTCCGATACAACGCTTAAATGTAAACATAAACGTTAACAATGGAATATATGATGCACTAAATGTGAACGTTTAAAGTACTATAGCTAAAATGGACAGAATTCCAGACATCTGCGGGCCACTGTAACTTGATAGCAGTCCGCTTTCCCCCTACGACGGGCTGCTATCTATTCTATTGCTATGTGACGTCATTGGCGTCACGTTTCTTGTTTGTGACGTCATCCCCTTGTATGTTATATGACGATGCTATTTGTAACTCAATGACCTTCGTTGTAAGCTTTTTTTCTCTATAATTATTATAAATAAAGTCACAAACGTGGTTTCTTTAATAAAAAATGTCTTTGTTCATCACAATTAATGATATTAAAACATATAACGTTTGTCGAATAACGATTTTCTGTTCCAGAAATTTCATGTGAAATATGTGAGATGGGTGTTGGAAAATTCAAAATGACTGTTACTGACGGTATACGGTCTCATATTAGGTCAAGCTCCTCACAGCGATAATCCGTTCGCGGAGCTCTCTATGTACTATCGCTGCCACCAGTCAAAACTCCCCACTGTGAGAGGTGACCCCAACCATGCTTGGAGTTGAACTCGCAACCGAATGACCATTATGCTTACAAACAAGTGACGACAGTCGTGACGCCGAATACACTTACCGCTGATAAATTACTTTCTTTCTTTGTCAATTTGAATTTCTATTTCATTAAAAGTATCATCTTTAATTGATATAGTAAGAATGTAAGGGAGAAGTTGGTTGATTTTCCGTTAGTCTGCAATCTCGAACCAATCTGATTATTAGAACAACAAAGTAAATTCATCTGGAAAACATGGTCAGTCGTAAACCTTTTCAAAATGAAATATGATGGCATTTCCAAAGACATAAACAAAAGTATAATCGTTACTAAATATGGGGTTAGAGGGCAAATCTCAAGATTCTTGTAATGGCCGCGCCCACACTGGTGGCAGCGATGTTACCGAGAGTGTAACAAAGTAGTCACGCGCTGGGAAGGAGCTTGATATTAGGTCTGTAACAACCATCTTGGATTTTTACTGACGGTATACGGGCTCATGTGGGGTCAGTACTCCTGCTCTCTGATTGGTCAATCTCACTTTGAGGCATAATAATTGTAGATATGTGCCCACGGATCGCCAAGCATTGGCATTCCAAAGCATACAACACACTATAACTATTTTCTTCCTCATCCTTCCATGCCTAAAACACCCAACGGAACTCCATCATTAACGATTTTGAATTTCCCTCTCTCTCCTCTTCCCCTTTCATATCTGCACACCCGCCAGAGCTGTTTCAGCCACTGTGGTACTGGAGGCGTGGTCTATAGTTGTCACGTTACTGTCAGTCTTAAATCTCCTCCCCTCTCATTCATATCTGCACACCCACCAGAGCTGCTTCAGCCACTTTAATGCTGGAGGCGTGGTCTACATCTGTCATGTTACCGTCAGTCTTAAATCTCCTCCCCTCTCATTCATATCTACACACCCACCAGAGCTGCTTCAGCCACTGTGATGCTGGAGGCGTGTTCCACGTCTGTCTTGTTACTGCCAATCACAGATCCACCACTCAGGGCTGCTAGGTGGGAATATATGTCAAGACCTGAAAACAAAATTAACAATATCGCAATTAATGACAAGCGAAAATAGGCATATTCTCTGGAAAGAATACAATGTTCAATTCTTGATTCAAAGTGCAAACGCTCATCTTTCTTGAGACGAACGTTGGCAATGGTCATAACTCTGCTTCCAGAAGACAGGATCTAAACTCGAGTGTGCGCATGACAACAACTGCGCAAACGTTATGTATTATGAGTGAGTGACTATGGTTTTACACAGCGTTCAGCATTCTAGCAACATCGCGGCGGATAACACCAGAAACTGACAGTGTACTCCTGTGGGGAATCGAGCCCGGGCCTTCGGCGTAACAAAAGGACCCTCTACTTGGCTTCACAACCGCCCCTGCATTAGGACCAACCGTTGACTTCCTTGGTCATTGGTTGGCACACTTATGAAATATTGTTGAAGTCGTTTACCTGAACTCCTATGAAACCTTCTTGTTCCTGGATTAGTGTTTGATCGCCCAAACACATCGTATATACCCTCCGTTCTCGGCGGACTGTTTGATCGCCCAAACACATCGTATATACCCTCCGTTCTCGGCGGACTGTTTGATCGCCCAAACACATCGTATATACCCTCCGTTCTCGGCGGACTGTTTGATCGCCCAAACACATCGTATATACCCTCCGTTCTCGGCGGGCTGCCTGGCGCCAACTTCTTCGTGTTGCTCTCTAAGATGGAAACGGGGAGGTGAGAAAGTCGCGCTTGGAGGATCAATATAAGCAAAAGTATAACCTTGTTAATCCGAACGAAACCAATCCCGATACAAATCGCCAGGATTAAACAAATTTCGGAGACCAAATCATGGTACCTGGGTATGTGCTTTCATGTTTAACTTTCTCCATCTCACGTGATTTCACTGTATTACGAATGTTAGGGAACTTTCAAGTTTAGTTCATAATATACGTCTCGATTTTACTTGCGAAAGGTTTGATTATTATAAATTGAGAATGTATACAGGTTGGTCGTGTGTCTCTCAAAGGAATTCAACCAAATGTTTTTTTCTGACACTGTTTGGTGTTTATTTGATCTTAAAGGTTTGAATATATATGGATATTAGAAAACGATTGAACGATTGGTTTTTGCCTGAAGGTATTAAAGAATTACCTTTGTTATAAAATAAAACAGTATTCAGTTAACTTTAAACCCCAAAATTAACTTTTAAAACCGATTTCAATATGTTAGGATATAAATACACATCGTTGTTCTCACCTTTATTGACATCATGTCGTTTATTTCCTAACGCCCGACTGTGTGAGGTGTCAACAGGCAGACCACAACTCAGCACAACACAACACAAGAACAACACACCCGTAATTCTCGCCGCCATATTGGTTCTGACAGTATGCGCGGGGATCGTGCGCGGGAATCAACGTCATGCATTCCAGAACTCCGGAAAAGTCCTCATATTTGCGCAGCAACCGTCATTCTGTACACTGACGTTCTACATTCCCCAGTCGTATAAACAAATGCATTACTGTCATCGATTTGAAGGTGTGACGCCGATTAGACGGCGGGTGTGCACCCAGGAACTGTTGACCTAGGGACAAAGGTGAGAGATAGGGATAGCTAGGTGCTATATATAGCTCTCATGACAACTGGACACATTGCATGGCTTCACTGTGCGATATCGCAGTGTACTTATTGTAGAGTTGTCTCTTGTGCGACACACTCACACACTCTTGTGCGACCGTAGATTGGTTAAATGAGATACAGAGGCTGATGTCGGTCATTCTCATTAGGACTGACCCACTGTGGCAAAAGATGAAGTCGCAGTCAGTTGTCATTCTGGCCATTAGGTTCATGTTTGTCTGACTGTTGGGGCGGACCATGGATGACGTACTGTTTATCTCATGTCGTCATGGTGACGCGTGCGTCACACTCAGTTGAGACAATGCCTGTGGTGGAATTTGAAACATAAACATACTTGATAGCAGCCACAACTGCCGTCATAGTTCTCATGTATATATCGCCTTTCGAAACGTTTTATTAAAGTTGAAAGGTTAATTTGGAACTGCAAGTCAGGGCGATACCCTGCATGATCAATCAAGTTTGAGTTTAACGTGGATTCAAGCAATATGTCCCCTGAGGCCGAGACGTGTGGGAGGAATAATGGCTTTGGTGAAATCTACGGACGTGGTGCTGACAGACCCAAGATTCTTTATTGAGGAGAATCAAAGGTTCGAACCCACGACCACTGAGCCACCCTACCCAAGGGCAATGCGTGTTACAACGTACGTGAGCACCCAGTCACATACGTGGGAACCCCACATAGACTAACACACACAGGTTTAGCTAGGGAACATGTTGAACATGTACATGTTTCTTTTTGTGATCTTAAAAGCTAAAGCTACAAAGTCTTTAGTATTTTTACAGACTTTTCCCTCTTTCTATCCGTGTCTGTTACAGATGTTTACCTTAAAGCGTGTGCTGTGCAATTGAGGAAGAGAAGCTCGACATACACGATATATCCGAAAACAAGGTGAAGGTGAGGTGAAATGGGGTTCAACGTCTTCGTTCAAGATTATTGCACTTAGCCTGCAACCTCGGGGTATCGCGGTACTTGTCATGTACGCTAAACGGAACAAAATGCACTCACTAACCTTTATGTTTATTCGTGTTCTCTGTATCAGATATCATTCATGTTATCAAACAATGCATATTTTACTTATAAAAGTTCATTATTTACATCAGTAGCTCCGAGTAAAAGCCGGGCCTCGCGCTCAGTTTGACAAGGGAGAGAACTCCATCGTATCGCGGTACAGAGAAAAGTTGTGTATGGAGATCCGAATTGGACAAAAAGAGGACATAATTCTACCAACCACTTGGTATGATCATGCCAGACATCATTGATTTGTACAGACAAGTGCAAAGAAAGCACAAGTAAAATTCTAAATGTGTTATCAGCAATAGGTATTCAATGCATATTTACCGAAATGTAAGAGAAAAATATTTTTATAAGTCAACATCAAAATATCAGAAATGATATTTTAAGATTGTTTAAAAAAAATTGGATGACAATAATTTGTCACAAAATGGAAAAATGTTAAAAGTCAACAATAAATATATAAAAAGCACTCCTAGTATGCCCAAAGTATGTATTTATCTTTTGGTTACTAGTGAAGAACGTATTTCTAAGTTTGGCATTATGGCCCTTATGATCTCCCAATAGATTCTGGGCACAGAGCGGGAAAAAATGTGCGGACTACGTAACTTCCGTTACCTCATTAGTCGTCATGAATATGCAGATGATCTAGTACAGGTTGATAGAGAAAGTTTACTTGGGGAACTGCGGGTTATATCGTTGGCCATTGATAGATGAGGGTAAGGCATTATTACAACAGATGCCAGAAATATGTATCAACGGATTAATAACTCCTTACTTACAGCAAAATTTCACATTCCGAGGAAATTGAAATTGTTTACGAAGTGAGCACTTCCTGGTTACTGATTAGCATTAATAGACAGCCGCTAAGAGGCGTGTCCCGCGTGAACTACCGGAAATCACAAATGCCGCGATACGATGAATGCCGCGGTACCATGGGGTCCGAGTATATATAGCGACGTGCATGCACATGTACGTGCGGCTTCTTGTACTAGTCCGGACTGATGCCTATTTTATAGTGATAGCCCACTGAGATACAATGCCGCACTCGTACCACACTCAGGCACAGTATACTGATTTCGAGCCGACCAATCTTTGTTTAAGCCCCCAAGGCCGGGCGCCAGGCAGGGTAACAACAAG
Organism: Haliotis rufescens; assembly: GCF_023055435.1. NCBI lineage: Eukaryota > Metazoa > Mollusca > Gastropoda > Lepetellida > Haliotidae > Haliotis > Haliotis rufescens. Next base: position 1,655,268 of record NW_025964013.1, on the reverse strand, counting down.
TACCATCTTTTAAAGTCGAACCGCCGACCTTCCGCTCTCCGGGCAGACGCTCTATCCACTGGACCACGAAGGCGGTCCACAATCCAATGGATGTCACAACATGAGATACACTGGCTGTCCCAATTTATTCACACAGATACAGAGATACAGTCACATAGTTAAACACAACCATTGAAGCGCCACACATGGCGACATTGACGTTGGGAACGTCGGACTACTGATGCATGACCTCACCCTTTGATAATAGGACACTGGCTATAGTTTTGTTTATTTGTTTGTTGTTTAACGCCGTACTCAGCAATATTCCAGCTATATGACGGCGAGCCTGACTGCCGGATCCCGTCAGTCGCCTCTTAAGACAACGGGCTATAGAAATACCACGATATTACAAGAGTAATTAACGACTGATTCTCAATCCCTAAACGTTGTTGTTATATGATTTCTAGTTCAAAAGGCGAGGGATATACGCCCCTTTAACGTAAACCGTACTAAAGTCTACGTTAAAGACGCCATTACGGTCATATTCGTGTTGGGGGTGAGTGTCATTTGTCTCTGTGTATCGGGCTTTGTAAGATGACTGTGAAATGTTATTTATGTTATTCAAAACTACAAAGTCTGTCTATCCTCGTGAGAGTCCAGTCACCGGTGATCTACAGTTTCTTTACGTTTATCGAGAGAGGGCATAACGAAGTCAAAGAGGCGAAACTAGTAATTATGCTTTCTATTACTCTGCAGATTTTTACTCAGGGATGGTTCGAGTAAGTCTAGGTTTGCAGTGCAGTTCTGAAATGAACATATTTTACAGAAAAAACAGTTGTTAAATAATAGTTATAAAATATAATGAAAAGGAGCCCAGAGACTTTCTTCCCTGATACTGCAGTAATCTAGACTTGCCAAACATTAGAGACTTGCAGGGGCTGTATTGGATATATTTGTTTCAGGGTCTGTATGACAGACTACCGCGATCGTGAAAAATATTCGAGAAATACGAAACTGAGGTAATGTTGGCTTATTCTGAGATCCAGTTGTCTCCCTTGGAAATCACGTTATGTCAAAACAAAGCAGCTTCACCGGGCAGGAGGATGCTCGGTCCACTCCACCGGCTCACACCCTCGCCGAGATGGCTAGCGCAGCTGTAACCATGGTAACATACACAGCAGGTGCGCCTACTGGGCCACCATTCCCACTGTCGGGCCTGGTGGTTGGTGCCGTGGTTGGTGCCGTGGTGACGAGCACTGTGTCAAACTGAGAGAAGCCAGACGGCCCCGTCACAGTCACCCGGATGTTCCTGGAACAAAGGGGAGATAACTCACGTAAATACGAAGTAGTCATGTCGTGTCACATGTTACTTTACATTTGACCTCCAACAGTGAAAGCAATGTCGCGTGTGCCCAGGACGGAAATAACGGTTCAAACAGAAATTCTTAGGATGTGCTTTACTGCATTGAGTAAACATTCCTCATACAAGCACAACCACTGTTGCAATAGTAGTATCGGTTGCTTTTTACTTCGGGTAAATCGGAATTTATAACACACTTTCCGTCATATCCGTTCATTATTTCTTTACATCAGTATCAGATGGGTGTCAGGGTGTCTCACTTGACACCAACTATCGTCAGTACTTCACAGTTTTGTATACACTACGTTCTTCCATCTCCCGTGAATGCATTCGGAGATTTGCGACATTGTTGCTTTTTTAACGAATCAATCCATCGCCTTGTTACAACAGGAGGGAAGGTGCTCAAACAATGATTACATCGGCAACATGTACCGCGTAACATTTGCTATGTGTAGGAGAAACAATTTCTACGAGGGATTACCAGCGATTGTAAACCCTGCAGTCGTGAACTCGGTTCAGGGAAACCGGTGACCTCAGCACGTGGGTTTCGCAACGGTGCGAAATCTGCACGTGCGTCTCGTAGGCTGTTCGTAGTTTTTGTTCTATCAAGGGTTTACAATGATTGTCAGCCCTCCTGTGAGGTGTTACCACAATTTCAAAAACTCCATATCGAGTTACACAAACAGCCAGTAGGTTTATAAAGCCTGTGGACATACACTCCACACATCGCTTCAATGTCAGGCCACGGTAGGGTTCGCACAAAGTCAATGTACGGAATAGGGTTCACTTAGTTTCCATGTGTTATACACGGGCTCATTTCATTGGCTAAATTATAAATAGGCACACGTCACTATTACACACTTTTATCACATCGCCGTATCTTTTCATGGTTGATGGAGGAATATAGTGTATACGTGTAATCTTCATTTGTGTTACACGAGCCTAACAATTCTATAGTCATTCCAGCGGCGAATATGGCATGCTTAATACGTCCCGAAATTACTTGTGTTGACAATGTGACACTGCTTGACATTCTTCAAGGAGTAATTAAAAACTGATACAGTACCATACGTTTATAACGAAAACGCTTATAACGAACTGACGGATATAACAAATATTCTTTTTGGTCCCGGCCATTTGCTATATATGCTGTACATATGCTTATAACGAAATACGGTTACAACAAACGAACATTAGTGGTCCCTTTGAGTTCGTTATAACCGTAGTTTACAGTACTTTTAGAAAGAGAAGGGAGATGGTTGGTTGTTTCAGAGAAGGCGGACAAAATACCAACCCCGCTGTTGGTGTAGATGTACTGGTGATGACTGTGACGTTGCTGGTGTAGGAGGCGTTGTTGTTGATGCTGAAGACGGCGCGGGAGATACTGGGATGCAGAGCCTGCAAGTGTTGTCAAACATCTTTCCTGAGAAGTCTTACCCTGGAGTGTGCCGCGTAACAGGGTGGGGTCGAGTACCAGGGTCGGGTGGGTAACAGGGTGAGTTTGGGTATCAGTGTGGGTCGGGAAGCATTGTGCGGTCGGATATCAGGGTGGGCTCAGGTACATGGTGTGTCGGGTATCAGGGTGGGCTCAGGTACATGGTGTGTCGGGTATCAGGGTGGGGGAGGGTACCAGGGCGTGTCGGTCCCAGGGTGGAGGCGGGTACCCGGGTGTGGCCGGATACGAGGGCGTGGTTGGTACCAAAGTGTGTCGGTACGAGGGCGGGGCGGGTAGAGGGATGGGGGGAATGACCTACCCGACCACCCCCTGCACACTGACGGGGACGACATGACAATGAAAACTACCCGCTCGTTTTGTCTGTTTTTGGTGTTATTCGTATCAGTATGATTTTGTATGAGAGATTAATGGATATATTTTGTATACTTAATTTTTGGAAAACTTAAGTCGCTTCACAAATGTAGTAAAAAGACACAAATTATCTTGAAGAAGGCAGCATAAAAATCCTCTAATCTCTATAGAGATGAAAGCAGTTTACCAATACACATATGTTGTTTGATTGTTTGTTTGTTTGTCTGTTGTCTGACGCCGCTCTCGGCAATATTACAGCTCACACAGACGGCGGTCTGTAAATAATCGAGTCTGGGCCAGACAATCCAGTGAATGATATCATGAGCATCGATCCACGCAAAGGGATACGATGACATTCATCGATCAAGTCAGCGAGCCTGACCACCCGATCCCGTCTGTCGCCTCTTACGACAAGCATAGTCGCATTTTACGGCAAGTATGGGTTGCTGAAGACCTCTTCTACCCCGGATCTTCACGGGTCAATACACATATGTAATTTCCCTGCTTTCTTCTATTAATGCGGGACACGGGTAAACAAGGGGCCCGAGGCGCCGCAGTAAGCTGTGCCAGGATCAGCTGATCTTGGTTCCCAGGTTTGTCAACACTATGTATGCCACTTAGGCACAGATGTTCTTACAAAGTTTCTTGGTCAATGTTCTGCAACAAAGACTTACAACTGGTTTCTCTCAAACGAGGGGTCGTTCAGTATTTAACTGGTCTATGGAACAGGGAACTATGTCTCACCGTGCTCTCCGACGTCACCATGACGGTGAAGTTGCCACGCTCGCCGTGGTTGACGACAGTGTAGGGTAGGAGCAACGTCCGACCAGGATGAATGACACCTACACACACAATATGACAACATGGGACATTCAACGGTAAATAATCGTGTGTGGACCAGACAAACCCGTGACTGAAAACATGAGCAGCGTTATTAATATAATAGATAATTGTACTTAATATGATAAAGTTCAAACGCCGCTCAAGCTGTAATTTATCAGTTTTGCAAATAACAAACAATTTGTGACTCGATATTCGCCACGTCGACATCGGCCCGACCCTAAGCTTTTTCTTCTTGCATTTTACACGATAAACTTATATCCAGTTCTTCACAGTTACAACTGTGTTCCACTTCAAGTTGCACTTTTGTATGTTACCCGTCCTGACATCAGAATGCCGGAAACTTGGCTTTCCGGGGATTTCCACCATGTTTTGAAGCCATGAAGCATTTGGGTGATTCTGAATTATGGTTGGTGAGTGTAGAAAACAAATAAGATAAAACTTCGCCCTACCTACCAAATAGTGAATTATAATGATGAGAAACAAACAACTACGTCAGTGACGACCCGTTCTGCTGCAGCCCTACCTTCTGTGTCGTGGAAGGTGACGGTGAGCTCGGCCTCAGGGGTGACAGCTGTGGGGGAGACGCGAGTCAAGGGGGAGCCGTGGGTGTCTTTACCTGTGACGCCGAGACGGAGAGCCTGTGGAACCAGTTGGAACCAGTGTGAGAGGTGAAACCAGTTGGAACCAGTGTGAGAGGTGAAACCAGGTGGAACGTGAGCGTAAGAGGTGGAACCAGTGTGAGAGGTGGAACCAGTTGGAACGTGAGCGTAAAAGGTGGAACCAGTTGGAACGTGAGCGTGAGAGGTGGAACCAGTTGGAACCTAAGCGTGAGAGGCGGAACCAGTTGGAACGTGAGCGTGAGAGGCGGAACCAGTTGGAACGTGAGCGTAAGAGGTGGAACCAGAGTGAGAGATGGAACCAGTTGAAACCAGTGTGAGAGGTGGAACCAGTTGGAACGTGAGCGGGAGAGGTGGAACCAGTTGAAACCAGTGTGAGAGGTGGAACCAGTTGGAACGTGAGCGCGAGAGGTGGAACCAGTTGGAACCTGAGCGTGAGAGGCGGAACCAGTTGGAACGTGAGCGTGAGAGGCGGAACCAGTTGGAACGTGAGCGTAAGAGGTGGAACCAGAGTGAGAGATGGAACCAGTTGAAACCAGTGTGAGAGGTGGAACCAGTTGGAACCTGAGCGTGAGAGGCGGAACCAGTTGGAACGTGAGCGTGAGAGGCGGAACCAGTTGGAACGTGAGCGTAAGAGGTGGAACCAGAGTGAGAGATGGAACCAGTTGAAACCAGTGTGAGAGGTGGAACCAGTTGGAACGTGAGCGGGAGAGGTGGAACCAGTTGAAACCAGTGTGAGAGGTGGAACCAGTTGGAACGTGAGCGCGAGAGGCGGAACCAGTTGGAACGTGAGCGTAAGAGGTGGAACCAGTGTGAGAGGTGGAACCAGTTGAAACCAGTGTGAGAGGCGAAACCAGGGGTTACAGGGATTGGGTAACAGGTGCCCTGTGTTAAGACGACCGCATGTAGCCAGTGATCCGCACGAATATATGATGACGTCCTCAGGCAGCACACTTTACTACAGGCATGGGCTGCTTGGGCATATTCCGCATGGAGGACATAATTAAACCAGCATTACCGTACCTTTCCCTGTCAGAAGAAGGATCTAAGTGCGTAAAATGTACATCAGTGCTACAAGAAACAAAGACCTCAGTGGTCCTACCTTTGCTGGAAGATTTATTGCTGCTTTATAGCGGGCGCCCATATGTCCCACAGGTGCCAGAACTGCAGATTTGATGACGTCACCATTCAGTGCGTACAACGTCACAGCTGTGATATTCTGTGTTTTGTCGACACCATTAATTTCTATGGCCAGAGTTAGATTTTTTCCTGAAGGCAGAGAAATGTGAAGAAGTTGATCACCGACACCATCTTTATATGAGGAAATATAATTAGATTCTTCCACATCCAACAGTTTAGTTGACAGAAATGTCACAAATACAGAACAATGGCGAGGACGCACCTGCTGGGGGATCTCCGGGGACAGAAATGGCGTAGCCTGTGTCTGGATTCAGCATCATGAACTGGGCCTGAAAACTGACGTCACTGTTCCCTTTGACGATGACGTCATACTGCAGCATGTCGCTGAAGTGAAGCTTCCAAGAACCTAAAACAGATAAAGTTGGATTTGACTCAGGAATAATTCACAGATGACACATAACACAGATAGATACGTCGGGTTTTCTTCCCAATATAATCAGACCTGTAGTGATGTCACTGAAATGTTTTGTATTAACAGCTTAAAACCTCTCTCACTCACTCATGAACATGTGTTGTGCAGATATGTCCGTGTCCTACCTGGGCTTGGCTTGACTATCTTGTACACAAGTGCCCCAGCACTATCCACAGCCAGCGTGACGTTGACTGGAGATACTCCTGGAACGACAAACAACGTCACAGTGTAGTGGCCGTCCATGCTGGAAGCGCAACTCCTGTCAGCTCACCCCCCTCCAAGGAAGACCTCGACCCACGCAGACTCACAGCCAGAGACAGGGATGTGATGTCATGGCTCCCATTGCAAGACACTCTTATCCCATTTGTTTTATTATGTTCAACTACATATATGTTCCTTTTAATGTCACATTCTACAAAATATGTGTGCCACCTTGGACTTGGATACAGTACGGTTAATACTGGATCCGTTTCGTGAAAAAATGTGCACTTTGTGATAAAAGCACGTAACTTGGCACAGTTGAAGGTAATGACACTTAAAACAGTGTTCAGGTATTGGGCCACCAAACACAATCCAATATGGCCGCCATGGAGGAATGGATTTTTCGTATTTCTCGTTTGAGCATGACCCACAGAAGGTTGTGGCAGGAAGGTGATGTTCCCGGTTTCGCCCTATGTTTACAGTATTTGTCTTCCAGTTAAGCATCAAACAGATGATCATCCTACATCAAGAATGAGAGTGTGTCACATTGATGCAGCCAGACTACTGACCTTTAGGATCTGAGAGTTGGATGGCAGACTTGGTGATGTGACCTGTGACCTCCACCAGAATCAACGTCAGGGCAGAGTCGACGCTGAAAGTCACGTCACGTGGTGGTGTAGCGTTGACATGGGTCACCATGACTACCACAGGCGACGCCTTAACAAGAAAATGATAATGAATATTAACTCGTGTAGGTTTGAATCTGTTGGTAAATGATGTAGCGTCTGTGCTCCAGTACACACCGCGTACTGTTTCTGATTTTACAACGTTGTTGGCTGACGTCAGAACGGATGTTTCTACCTGTCTATACATGCTTACTACTGTTATTCAAGGGGCGTGGTCTACGTAAGTCTTGTTTCTGCCAATTTTTTCTTCCCGCCCATTTCAACCACGCCCACCAGAGCTGCTTTAGCCACTGTGATATTGGAGGCGTGATCAGCATCTGTTTCATTACAGTCAGTCTTAAATCCCACCGACACCCCCACCCCTCACACCCCACACCCATCTATCTCATCCATATCTACACACCCACCAGAGCTGCTTCAGCCACTGTGATGCTGGAGGCGTGGTCTACGTCTGTCTTGTTGCTGTCAATCACAGATCCACCACTCAGGGCTGCTAGGTGAGAGTATACATCGGAGCCTAAATGAAGAAAACCGTCTTAAACTATATCTCTGAGGACTTCTGCTGTTGAGGAGACAACCACATTAAATATAACTGCCGACATTACAGGAGCGGACGGGACGTGTATGTTACATATCACGACACGTTCACAAAGACAAATTAATAAACAGCGTCCAAACCATGTCTATAATGATTACACATGTCATCATTAGCATAAGTGCATGAGTTTAACAACACGTGGATCTGTGAGTTCTCATGATTATATGTTTCCTTTGAATTTGTGAGTATACACATGATACTACAGAATGTGTGTGTGTGTGTGTGTGTGTGTGTGTGTGTGTGTGTGTGTAAAATACCACAGTTTCTTATCACAAGAGTATTTGATTTTATAAACAATTATTTTCACTGCAGTTCAGGGTGGAAACACGGCTTCTTAGGGCGTATAGGTTGTGGGACAAGGATCATGTTTAGATTAGAGTAAGGGATCTTAATACATTGTTACAGTGTAAGGGGGTAGGCGCGGGGGGGGGGGGGTTGTGTCACCGACACAACAGGTTCAAAAGCACTGTACAATATCTGAACCCTCTCTAATAGTGCTTAAATGGGCGAAAAACCATACTCACTCACTCACTCACTTATGCACTCACTCACACACGTCGTTTATAAAAAACACTTCCCCAAGTACGTGTATATCTATATTTAACCTTCTGTTTACTTATTCCAGCCCGTAATAAACGGAAGTTTAGGGCCTCAATCCTAAGATGTGTTTCTGAACATTCCATGTTGAAATGACCCTTTGGGCAACTCGTAAGAAGCGTGTCAGCAGGTTTGATCATACATGTTCATCACTTTTAAGGCAGTCAAACCAAACGCCAGCAGTAATGAATGAATGTTGTTATACGCCGCCAGCTATTCACGGCGAGAACCAGTTAACATTTCAAACATGTACTAATAAAGAACAACCATAAAAGCATGATATTAAAGATCACATAAAATATCAGTCATATATCACAGACAAATGGAAAAAACTGACTATTTGTGTTAAAACCTATATCTTGTCATAAAGATGGATTTCTTTCAGAAATGCTATAATTGTGTGGCTATGAACTTGAGTAAAAAGTTGTTTCAAAGAAGAAACATTAAAATATGTTGCACGTATTAAATCAGTATCCACGCAGTCTAAAAGTATGTGTTTCATGGTAACTTGACATTGACAAGGAATACACATGGGAGCATCTTCTCCCTTTAAAAGGAAAGCATGAGTAAAATGTGAATGTCCTATACGGCATCGGCTTAAAACAACGTCATCTCTACGACAACCAACAGTGGTTGAATATTGTACAGCTTGTTATTGGTTTGAGTATCCCAATTTGACTGCCAACATTTATTAACATATTACCTAATAACTGGTTTACAATCAGTATAAGGGAATTTAGTCTTTGTTACTCTTTGTTCAATAGCAGCTTTTGCTGCTGCATCAGCTTTGTTGTTACATTTTATTCCAACATGGCTTGGTAGCCAAAAAAAAGACAATATAATTATCGGCCACTGATAAATTCAGGTTTCGTTCAAAAATTTCAGCCAAATAAGGATGATCAGATTTCCGACCATTTATCGCCTGCAAGCAGGATAAACTATCAGAAAAAATAATAAATTGTCTGTTCGGCGAGTGCTCAATATACTGCAAAGCTAACAAAATAGCCTTTGCCTCTGCAGTGAAAATGGAACTGTCATTAGTCAGTCTAAGCGAAAACGTACCATCAGTGGTAACTGCAGCAGCAGATACTTTCTCCCCTTCTTTTGAGCAATCTGTGTAAATGCATGTGTAAGAGGGGTATTCATCTCTAACTTCTAGAAAACCTTGTTGATATTGTAATGCATTTGTATTGGCCTTTTTCAGCCTTGTTAGTTCAAGATTGACCACAGGATGTATAGATTGCCATGGAGGTATATCTGACATTTGCAACCTGGCAATAGACGTAAGATTTAAATTAGCATCTATCATGTGAGGTTTCATGCGAATGCCGAATGGCGGTATTGCGTTACACTTTCTGACATACAAATCCACATACAGAGGTTTAGAAACATTGTCAAAGGCTGGATTAGAAGGATTCGATTTGAGTTTAGTGATATATTGAAGAGCATCTTTAATCCGCCTTAATTTGAGACACGGTTCTTTGGCTTCAACATACAGACTTTCAATAGGAGATGTTCTGAAGGCACCTAAGCACAACCTGAGTCCCTGATGGTGAATACTATCTATATAGTTCCCGTAAATATGATTGACGGGCTGAACCATAAATAAAACAACCATAGTCCAGCTTAGATCGAACTAACGCCCTGTAGAGATGCAGAAGTGTTTCTTTATCCCCACCCCAATGAGCATTTGACACAACTTTAAGAATATCAAGTGCCTTGAGACATTTGGTCTTCAGATTTTTAATATGGGGAATAAACGACATTTTGCTGTCAAATGTACGCCAGCAGTAAAACCAATAAGCTAAATTTCTGATAGATATAATTCCGAGATGGAGGGACGATTTAACAAACAAGGCATTTTAGTACGTGTAACATACACGCAAATCTAAATAGATAAATTTATACATTCCACTATTATCACCTGTTATATTATACCACCTCGCATCCAACAAAGCACAGAAGCTAACCATCCTTCACGTCAAATTACTAGGAATACGAGGAGAATAATATATTACAACCATCTTCTGCGCAAATGTTACCTTTCTCCGAACGTTTGTTAATGTCATGTAGGTTGACATTCTGGTGGATGTTGTTGCCAAATCCGTTTTTCCCATTGAACTGCAATCCATTTACGATAACAGAGAGTGAGAGCAGAGCTAACACCGCTCCCGCCGCCATGTTGTTTGTGAGGCTCGCAGTGGTGTTGCGCCACCTGGAGTCTGTCAGATCCTGATTGACACTTCCAGGATACCTGTGTCTCCAAGAGGTAGCGTGGCTTTGTGAAATTTACGGAAAAAGGATTGTCGATGGTATTCCGTGTGTCAACCTGGGTATTACTAGATAAACAGTTCAAGTGTGCGCTACAGGGCTCCGTCTACGCTGATAACACAGTAGGTTAGAGATAGATGTTATGTCACGATACCAGATATCTGACATACTGGTCTTATGACGAGGTGACAGGCCAAATGCGCATGACCACTACTTGCTTGCAATGAGTGAGTTTTGTTTAACTTCATTTTGAACAGTATTCCAGTTGCATCATGGTTTGTCAGCTAAACGGGAAAAGTGATGCAAGGGCCCCGTTTCACACAGCTGACGTGATCGTAACTACCGTACTTTAACATAGGCTTACGGCAGTCGTAGCGCTAAGATCGCTTTGTGGAACCCGACCCAGGTCTCCGACGGTTACTTCTTTGGTGAAACGCACGAGCAACAAGGGTATGGTGCTGACAAATCTAGAAACAATCAGACCTAACAGGGATTCGAACCAAAGATCATGTCTTTTGGCACGACTAAGGGACGCAACTCTTCACAGCAAATGGCGCCTAAGACACCCCTTTTTGAGAAATAGCATAGGCCCTTATTGTGGCTGTTGCACAAACAATAACAGTCTTCATGAGGAACTAGGGGTAATAGATGAACGCTGTAGATACTGTGTCATAATGGACGCGACGTTAAACCCAATTTCACCTCACCTGTGTCATAATATGATCATATTGGAAGTCGGGGTGCCAAAGTGATACCAACAAGCTCGGGAAGGTTGTACGTACTCACTATGTCCATGACGACCGATAAGGAGGTCGCGTCATCAATCCTCTTGGTTACAACCCGAAACTTAATGGGTCAGAAGGTTCTGTTCCGAAAATCAGAACATCCATGTTTGGAGAAAGAACTATCTCCTATTCCGCAGCGTTTCCATGGAACTCTCCTCCAGATAATGTGGCATTATCCCCTTCAACCCCTGCTCTTCAAGCCTACCTTAATACCCATCTTTTTAACAAACAATGGCAATGCTGAGCGCCCTGAACACATGTGGCGTTTTTGCGTTATACAAATACAAGAATTCTTATTATTTATTATTATGGCGAAAGTCGAAGTTGGGATAGTGCTGGGCTAACGACAGTATCCCTGGTGGGACGGCAACACGTTACATTTAGTCCAGTGTAACCTTGTGTGATCTTTATCAGTGAGTGAGTTTGGTTTTACGCCGCTTTTAGCAATATTCCAGCAATATCACGGCGGGGGACACCGGAAATGGGCTTCACACATTGTACCCATGTCGGGATTCGAACCCGGGTCTTCGGTGTGACGAGCCAACGCTTTAACCACTAGGCTACCCAACCGCCCCGATCTTTATCAGACACACAATGGGAGCATCAACAGGATAATGGATAATTGACATTTTGAAATACATATTTGACATATTTGGTGACTGTGCTCCCGTCCCTTAATAAATGTGAAGTTATTGTTTGTGTGTTAATGATGAAATATCTGTCAGGTTTTTGTTTGTATGGTAATGATGACATATTTGTGAAGTTTTCGTCGTTGAGCTATTTATTAGTTTGTTTATGACTATATAAACGTGAGAACCGGTGTGCTCCCTCATGTAATGAAGTCCATTCTCAAGTAGAGGCTGGAGGACTTGGGACTGCGACAGGGAAGCGAAGTACAACACAGTAACTGTTACTGGTTACTCTTCTGTGTGACGACTGCTCCCCTGATTCGTTGATGTCAACGGAAATCATTGATGTCATGCAGTCATTACAACAACCATAAGTCGCGCAGAGGAAGCATGTGTAGTTCAGTCACTTCCTCTACTTCGTCAACGAGCAGTGTTGATGTGACCGGGGGGACCTCAGCCCATGTAGATATGCACAGAGGGAGACTCCTCGTCCAGTAGGGATTCAGTTAAGTTAGCTGTGCAGAGTTGCGTCCCTTTTGAGTGCCTGGAACCGATGGACCTCACTCACTCAATTTCTCACTTAATAACCTTTTTTCTTTTCCTCAGTGAATTAGACAACAGGCAGTATATCCTTGATATAACCCGGCGCGGTGGGGTAGCCTAGGGGTTAAAGAGTTCGCTCGTCAAGCCAAAAGCCCCGTGTTCGATTCCCCACATGGGTACACTGTGTGGAGCCCATTTCTGCCATGATATTGCTGGAATATTGCTAAAAGCGGCGTCAAATCATACTCCGGAATTCCAGCCTTGTTCGGCAAGGGTGGAAACTGGACTTATAAAGTCAGTTAACGTATCTATTATCGAATTACCGACTTTGTTGGCAAAATTTTCTCGAGTAATCGACAATAGTTCCGAGTCAGTTTCATATGCCTTCCGACTTAATCAATAATGACCGATTTGTTTAACTTTCAACCTTGACATGTTTAATGAGGTACTATGTAAACATAATATAACTAACTCTTTATTTAAATGTGTCGACGTTACTGACCAGAAGACAGCACCTGCCAAGTTTCGACTGGTCAGACGGCAAGGAGAACGACGCACTGTCTAACAAGCGTAATAAAGAGAGGAGAGTTTCTTCCAACTACATACTCAACTTAGATTTCAGTAAATCAGCACATTTCGTACATCTGGTGGGCTTCTTGAATCACGAACCATGTTCAATGATGAAAGACAATGACACTTATCTGAAGCCGCCTCAGAATTAGGTCAGAAGCGTCAGCCACTTCAAATCTGTCGAGGTCACTTCCGGTCAGGAAGAACTCTGACACGACCCTTTATGAGTGGGGGATTCGCACACTCTGTGAGGAGTACATGAGCCATGGGGATCATCACGGGGATGGTTGTTGTCTTCTGCATCATGGGTGAGTTCTCCGACTTTCTTACACTGTCACAGTCCATCGTATACAAGATGCAGGTGTTTATGGACATCCCTGCCAATGTTTTGATTTAAAATATTTCATAGATATTAACTGAAGTGCAAATTACAATGAAAAGGCAAGAGAATGCGTCTGGAACTTTGGTAATCACAGATGACTTAATAATATTCACATATGTCAGTGTGGCACCATATGTGTCTTTATATTGCTCACATGTGTCAATATGACACCACAGCTGACATTTTCCAGTTCCCTGTGTCAATAAGACAACAAAGAGAGCTTTATGTTCTTCACGTCGTCAGTATGTCATGGTGGAGAACCTTATGGTTGCAGCTTTCGTGTATCAGTCTCAATACCGGGTTCGATTTCTTCCGCGGGTATAAAGTTTAAAGCCATTCTTGGTGTCTATACCAATCGTTTAAATGTTTCCAACTTAGGCATTAATACTTTTGACATTTCGCTCACTTTATTTCCCGGTATAACCCACATGGTTCATCCTCGGAGACATGGGGAGAGGTAGTAGGGGGTGGGGAGTTGTCCCAGTTCGCTGTTCAAAGTTGCGTCCCTAGTGAGATGATTGTTGGTTCGAATCCCGGTTCACCCCGATTATGTTTCTAGGTTTGTCTGCACCATACCCCTGCTCGTGGGTTTCACCGAAGTTGTAAACGTCTGAGATCTGCTTTCCTCCAACATTAAGCTGACACGCCGTGATATATCGCTGTAATACTGTTAAAAGCCACAAACCTAGAAACATAATCGGGGAGAACCGGGATTCGAACCCACAATCATAGGTTTCTGGCATGCCCAAGGGACTCAACTCTGCACAGCGATTCGCGGCGCCTTAGACGACTGGGCCACCCGTGCCCCCTGATGAGCAGGATGTGACGTCATGAGAAGGTAATTCCGTGCTGAAGTACACAAGTTAATCCTGTTATTTCACTATATGGTTATAAAAATGTTCATTGTATATCTGGTTTTATGTTTCTAATCTACTTTATTCCAAATTGTGTATATTAATTTTGGCGAAATGGTATGCGAAGTGATCGGAAGATCGCACCAACTCACCGTTAATTAATGGTATTGACGCCTGGAAATACATTAGACAGAATAAATAACACATTCAGAGTGGAGGGATAAACCTGGTATAGAATAATGAACACATTCGAGGTGGTGAGATCATCTTTGTATCGAATAATGAACACATACGAGGTGGAGGGATAGGCATTACACAGTTAGTGACGTCATGCATATTCATTCATCTCCGTGAACAAAGTGATTGACTGAGTGAGTGAGTTGGGTTTTAACAGTATTCCAGCAATATCACGGCGGGGAACACCAGAGATGGGCTTCTGGTTCACGGGTCGCGTGATTGTTTGGCCGCCGTCGCATGGAACCAGTACAGCTGTGCGGCGTCAGGCAGTACATACTTTGGTTTTTATGCAAATAGTATGAATGACGAACATGCTTACCTTTTTCGCGAACACCTGGTGTCACCACTGATTTTCAGCGGTCCGTTCATATAATTTTCACAGCTATTTTGCCCTTTACGCCAAATGATTTGGGGGGGGGGGGCGGATAATCTTAACTGGTTATTCTCTTGGATTGCCAATATATAAGTAGAGCTATAACATCGCGTCTCACTCACTAACACTGCGTCGCCGAGATGACAGCAATCAGACCCGGTCTTGCACATACTGCTATGCTTCATACACCATATCCTTGGTTTGGATAGATTCATCACACACGAACACTCATTTCTCTGCTCTGTCCAAAATGTCATCACCAATAAACCGCAGATATTTTAATGGTCAATGACATTTTTAAGGAAAACATATTTTATAAAGCAATTATAGCAATTATTATATAAACCGTGTTTGTCTCCAGGTGGCGCAATGTGCGGTTGTCCTGGCAACACGGTGTGGTTTAAGGAGGAGGTGTCTTGTTACTACATCAGCAACAATGTCAAGGTCACGTGGGGACAGGGACGTCGGGAGTGCGAGGACATGGGCGGAAGCCTCTTGATCATCAACTCGCGCAGAGAGGAGGTAGGTGGCAGGGTTATGTCGGGATACATTATTCACGAAAGGGAAGGGGAACAGGTGGGTCAGTGCTCTAGTACGACTCTTCCCACTGTGCAGTACCAGGATCCGCTGGTCGGGGTTCGAATCCTAATCGCGCTTCCATATGACCGTTTGCCTGCCTGGACCCTTCCCGTGCTAGTGGGTTTCACAGTGGTGGACGTCAACTTTCACTTTAGATCCAACAAGAGAACTAAGTTGGCGACTAACTAAACTTCTGTATGAACTATCCTCTCCTTGAAGTACTCTCTTGTCACATGTCAAATATATAATTTAGTGAAAATCTCATAAATATGCATTATATATATATTATTTATTTATTTATTTATTTTCAAATAGCTGTGTGTTATGGTGTATATATTATAATGTTTCATATATCGCTAAATAGTGTTTGGATATGACCTGTAGTATATGTTTGTGTGATGTTTAACGACGCCGGAGTAAGGATTATTCCCGCTGTAGTATAGCCCCTGTGAAAAATCGTGTCTGGACCAGACAATCCAGTGATTGATTTTATTAGCACCGAGTCACCGAGCCTCGCCACCCGAGCTTCACCTCTTGCGACTTTTACAGGTTTGCTTGGGACATATTTTAATCCTAATGCGATATGTAAGATTGATGCGTTAATAAGTTCTCTGTCGACAGGATCTTATTTCCGACTCCCTGCGTGAGAGGCTGTCCAGGAACGCCAGCGCTGACTCCCAACTACAATGGTGGGTAGGACTCAGTGGGATCAACGAGCGGTGGACGTGGGTGGATGGGACCCCCGCTGAAACAGACAGTCTGTAAGCTCGGTATTATGTTTATTTACCTTTGTGTATCACTACATCTTCCGAGGCAAGGGAGATAATTGACTTTAAAAGTCCAGTTTTCCAACATTACTTATGTCAATGTCCTGTTTCCAACATTACTTATGTCAATGTCCTGTTTCCTACATTACTTGTTTCGGTGTCCTGTTTCCAATATTACTTATGTCAATGCCCTGTTTCCAATATTACTTATGTCAATGTCCTGTTTCCAATATTACTTATGTCAATGTCCTGTTTCCGTCATTACGTGAGTCAATGTCATGCTTCCAACATTGTATATGTTCCATGCTTGTCGTAAGAGGCGACTAACGGGATCGGGTGGTCAGGCTCGCTGACTTGGTCCATGCATGTCATCGTAATCCATTTGCGTAGATCGAAGCTCATAATGTCAATCACTGGATTGTCTGGTCCAGATTCGGTTATTTACAGACCACCGTCATATAACTGGAAAATTGCTGAGTGCGGCGTTAAACAAAGAAACAAACAAACAATATGTCAGTGTTGTGTGTCTGTCTACACTCCACACTGTTGCTGTTTGCGGCAGACTATGGCATGCAGCGGAACCCAACATCCAGGACCGCAAGGCGTGTGCGGTGTTCCGGCAAACTCTACTGAGCGACGTGGACTGTGACTTCAAAAAACACTTCATCTGTGAACTACCGCCGTTGTCACCTCACCCAGAGCCATCAGAGTCGGCCCCGACGTCGAACACTATGTCGAGTAAGTTGCTGTTAACGGTAGGGTAGCCTTGTGGTTAAAGCGTTCGCTCGTCACGCCGAAAACCATGGTACGATTCCCGACATGGGTACAATTTGTGAAGCCCATTTCTGGTGTCCCTCGTCGTGATATTGCTGGAATATTGCTAAAAGCGGCGTACAACCATACTCACTCACTCACTCCAGCTAACAGTGACACATTATTGTTGATTCTGTTTGTTTATTGAGTTCCTTCTTTATGTTTTACCGTCTAACAGCAATATTCCAGCTATATGACGGCGGCCTGTAAATGATCGAGTATGGACCAGACAAACCAGTGATTGATATAATGATTGCTATGTGACACGCATAGCGGTATGACGGGGTTTCACTGTATGCGAATTGAGACGCTATATAGATTATGTCTATTGAATGTGTCAACCAGGCCGTTCTGAAATCCACTAACATCTATTCTGTGTTAGTTCTACATGATGCTGTTGCACTGTGGACATGCAAGCGATACGGGCGATTGCATACTCACATGTTCAAGACTTGATAGACACAGATCATAATTTATTTCGGGTCACGCATAGCCTAGTCGATCAAATTGTTTGGCAGAGTTTCGTCCCATGTGTGTGCCAGGATGCTGTGATCTTTCGAAACCCAGATTCTCCCTGATTGTTAGATTGTCTGCACCATGTTAGCCGTGTTCACCAAAGTGCTAAATGACACCTGCATTTCGTTCTGCTTCATCCGACAAACTGTTCGAAGCGGCGTAAAATCTAACTCATTCACTCTATGTTATTTCTCTCCTCAGCAGCAACGAGGCGGTTGCTGTTTTTCAGCATAATCGGTGGGGTGGCACTTCTTGCGGTGATAGCAATTCTAGCCGTCATCTGTCTGGCGACGAGGTACGTACACAGATCACAACCATTCATGTCGGGACTAATACATACTGTTTGTTTGAAACACAGAGAAACAAAAATCAAAACAACAATAATTTTTATTCCACGAACATGAAATAAGTTTATCGAATATAGCTATTCTAAAAATGTAATATACGAAAGAATAAATAAAAAAATGGAAATAACGAGAACAAAATAGAAATTTCGAGTTTTTGAAATAATGAGAAAATAATCGAAGTAACGAGAAAAAAAACGAAGTATCGAGAAAGAACTCGACATTTCCAGTAAATAATTGAAAACGAGGAATTTCGATTTTAAAAAATGAATAAATGATACAAAAATGGAAATTAGGCTTCCGTTAAATATTTTACTTATGTTTTAATTCAATCTGGCTTTGTCTTATTTATCCAAGTCAGTGTTCGCATGTAACCCGCTCGGTACAAGATAAAAAACACCAGGGTCCATACGAGTTAGAAAAAAGTTCCAACTTCAGAGACGAACAGGAAATAGTAAAGAGAAATTATGAAAATTATTTGGGTTGTCAACGATAATGAACATTGCATTTACCTCTTCTTGTACCAGGGTGCGGCGTCTACGACGGACGTATAAGAATCGCGAACATCACCCGGACCTGACATCTCAGCCGTCAGCCAACACCGGAAGCGAACTTCAGAGGGCACCCCAGACTCTACCCCGTCCAGACCCTGGTTCCAAACCCCCCATCCGGTTTCTCCTCACTGCACACTCCTATGATGAACCGGAACCAGAGGCCCACCCTGGTTACGAGAAACTCAACAAGTTTACGCCACGATACCTCGACCTGTCCAAATAGCCTGCAGTCCCCAGCATCGTATACCGTGCTCATTCCAAACAAACAAGCGTACACTCAATAACAGAATACATTGCCCTGTTGAACTAGACACAGCCGCTATACAAACTCCACAACACAGTTCTTCAGAAGCTCTGTCTTGTCTTACAAAGTGTGTATGTTTTTTATACTATTAATGATATTGCTGCACCTTGCCTCCCCTTGCTACATGTTGCTTCATCTTGCTACATGGTGCTTCATCTTGCTACATGTTGCTTCATCTTGCTACATGTTGCTTCATCTTGCTACATGTTGCTTCATCTTGCTGCACCTTGCTTCACTTTGCTTCATCTTGCTACATGTTGCTTCATCTTGCTACATGTTGCTTCATCTTGCTACATGTTGCTTCATCTTGCTACATGTTGCTTCATCTTGCAACATTTTGCTTCATCTTGCTACATGTTGCTTCATCTTGCAACATTTTGCTTCATCTTGCTTCATCTTGCTTCACTTTGCTTCATCTTGCTACATTTAGCTTCATCTTGCATCATTTTGCTACATCTTGCTACACCTCGCTTCATCTTGTTACATCTTGCTTCATCTTGCTACATTTTGCTTCATCTTGCTACACCTGGTCAGTGTTGGGCTCCAACTGTTGCGGTATAAACGCGGTGGTATCGTTACACTAACGCACATGTTTTAAGTGAACAATCTGTAAATATTGGTTGTACATAATGATATATTATATTTATGTTTTATTTGTCTGTAATACAGACATACTTTTGCCTTCTCTATCGTCAATAAAATAATATACTCCTCCCTTAAAGATTTTTCATGACCCTCCCTAAAAAGACAAAATGCAAATGCACTTTATATTTTATTACAATGTCTATTTTGTCATGACGCTCCCCATATATTTATTCTTTTTTATTACCCTCCCCTAGAAACGGTCATATTTTGAGTTGACTCTGATCTTCTCTGACCCACCAGCCCTATAATAAATGAACGTTCCCTAAATAAAGTAACTGCAATTTGTGTCGCGAGCGTTGACGGGCACTTCGTTTTCTCGCACGTTTCAAACGTACGTGCTTTCACCAGAGAAGAAACAAATTTCAAACAGCTTAAAATGTTTGGACCGACATCAGCACCTGGAAGATAACACCAATAGTCAAACTAAGGCAGGTTCAGAACAGCAGTAGATCGAAATCTACATTCGCGTCGAAAACTTATCACTTCTGTATATCGAGGGAGGACACGTTAAAATGTACACCGCATGTATTCCCACTCAGGAGTGCAATCGCAAAAGTGGACCTTGGACAGTTTTACGGACAAATCAGACAAATTCTGAACTGGATGACGTGCGTGCTGTAGTAATAGCCTATAAGTGATTGTGTGCTGTGAGAAGGTGTGATAGCTGACAGTGTCATGGAAGTAACGACTGGAGTGATCGCCCTTGGGCCAAGGTTTAAATATTGGAACTAAGGTCACTCGTGGAATAGTGTCGGCCGTCAGGCATGCATGTCCAGACATTTCTGTATGGGACGAACGGCTCGAGGACATCATGCGATCCCCTCCTCCATATTGGTAAGGGGCGTGCAAGAGCTCCTTCCTTGGTAACAGCTTCTATATATGTTTTTTCGCCGTCAGTAATATCCGCCAAGCTAAAATAACGGGGTGACGGTTTTGGGGTCTTGTCCCCCACACAACGACTTGCAACAAAAGCTACCGAAAGAAAATGTCATTTAGTTTCCAAACCTTATGAAAGATTCAACGTGTTTGTTGAAATGTGTCCCCCATATGTTACTGATGACGTTGCCGCACAGTATTGTTTTTAGTAATATTTTATTCAATTTTGAGGTTTAATCATATTGCAAATCATGCAAGTGGAATCTTTCTTTCTACGCATTTTGAGCTTCATTCTCGGATGGCGGATGGGTATCCGGTATTCTTTAGCAACATTAGCATATTCTAGATAGTCATAGCAAAGATCAATTTCTGTACAAGATATGTTTGCGTGCACTAAGATTTGTAAGACATTAGAAACAGGGAATGTTAGCAAGTTTTGACATATTGTAAATGACAGAAAGAGTCATTTTGCCAACTGCCAGAGGCTTAAGCATAGCTATATTGAATCCCAAGACGAACACACACACAGCCTCAAAACCTACACAGTTGTCGGCGGTATGCACACACAATGTACAACGCATAGGCCATGTTGTACCATTATTACTGAGGACACTTTACCTGAACCCATCGCCCGTTCCTAGGACATCAGTACCTGCTTTTGTGGTACACCCTGAAGCAACGCTTTGCGCCGACCTTACACGACCGTGAGAGTGATTGTCTCTGACGTCAACTGATTGATTACGTATTCTGCTTATGATGTCACCAGTTCCGGGATACAATTAAGGGGTGCGTTGCAAAGCGCCAATCGCTTGCAAGCGATGTACAGCGATTCGCCTTACAACAGTGCGCTAACTTTCAGCCGCTTGCAAGCGAAACAATCGCTGGCTGAGGTCGCTTCGTTCTCAAACCAAAATGGCGCCTTACTTTGACAGCGGAACAAGAAATTCTTGAGTGGATCAGCGAGGAAATCAGCAAAGGCAGCGAAGACCCCATCATCCTCAGCCTGCTGTACATCTTCAAAGTAGTCATAAATTCGATCAGCTCGTCATCGAGCCTCTTCTATTACGTTCTTCATTACGTCAAGGCAACCAAACGCTAGTTGCGCCGCCATTTTGGAAGAGTTGGCAAGCGCTTCGAACTGTTGCAGACATCAGGATGCGCGATTAATTTGCTTTCTCTGAGCGATTCGTGGCTTGCAACGCGCCCAAGGATTGACTGTGTATTTTTTTCGGTTCATTGAGGTATGAATCGAAAAGCCGATGTGCAAACTGTATGAATCCGCGTAGCGGATTCTTACAAAAGTTTGCACATCGGCTTTTCGATTCATACCTCAATGAACCGAAAAAAATATACATTCAATGCTTATAATTAAATTCGACAACGTAAAACATGTTTTATCTACAATAGTTTAACCCAAAACAGTTGCATATATCAAAACAGACAAAAATGACGACATTGATAAACATTCCAGGTGTAGGAATACATACAGTGGCGTGACATGAATCAGGTGATCGTTTAATTTATGCACATAACTTGACACGCCTACACAGTCAGTAGCCAATCAACGGAGAGTGAGATTAAAACAATGTTCATTTGACCTGTCAATTAAGGCAAGAGGCGAAAAGAACTGCAACAGTCAGACTGTAACGAACCGGAAGAAATATGTCCGAGAGAAGGCGGCAGTTTCAAATAACATGGTCATTTACTGCGTGATTCAAACATTACTTCCCTGATTACGGTAAATCACAGTTGGAGAAATGCTAGTTATAAATGAAACCCGAAGACATGAAAGATGAACCGGGGCGAGCGGGAAAAAAACAGGCGAGCGAGCCTGCACGTTTGCTGTTTCATTCATTCTCGGCCTTCGGTTTCAAAGGGTAGTTTGGACAATGAATATGCATGAAAGTCGCTAAATGTCCTGTGCATGACGATACACGTGAGCAGAAAGGAAATTCCCTCGACTGTAATATTGGGATTCCCCGACATTCCGAAGTAATAAAAGTAGTGCGCCGCGGTGGGCGTGGCTTAATTTTTTACATTCATTGGGAAATGAATGCAATAACACGTGACCAATTCAGCTAATCAGAATGCAGGAATTTCCATGAACACAACGAAAATTTAATTATCATGCAATGACGTGACTCCATTTATGACGTCACGGATACACGATTGTACCAAACTTCACCATTGTGTTTCAGGCCGTTTCTGTGCCCCTGTATTTGATTTTTCTTACACACCTGTGGGTGAGAAACCCATTTGAGATAACTGGTATCAAACATATGTGTGAGATCGAATTCCAGGCCCGTGATTGGCTACTCCATGGTGATGACCTGGGGTCAGATGATGACGGACTACTTTCCTGAGTGTAAGTCATTCATAAGTTGCTCGTGCTTCAGTCGAATGTTCACCTACGTCTGTATTGAACTACAGGACCGTGTAATTCATAATAAAAATAAACAAACTCGTCCTCGTCTGCGAGTTTGTTTATCTCGCCAAATCACAATTCACGGCGTTATATACATATTTACTGTGTGTTTAGAATTCTAAATATCGGATATTTACTCGAATAATTAAAATATGAAAAATACCATATAAGCGATCACGAGTATCAAATCACTAATGATAATTCTGAAACGTCGCTGATAAGCCTAGAATCGTTTAGAATGTTTTGGAAAATATGCATACACGAACGCCGAAGTGTACGTTCCGCCATATTGGATTGTGTTTACAAAATGCCGGTAAGGAGACGCCAATATTCGATCAGGTATATTTCAAACTCAGCTGCTATACATGCATCCCTGAATTCCTCATACATTTTCGTAACAATGGATAAATGGTCTTTGTCACCCATGCAAATTATCTAGATGAAATCATGCGAAATAAATTAGGTATTGAAACGAAAACTGTGCTCGGAAAATTGTACTTGCTGAAATGTAAACAAAGCAAAATTCAGATTTTACACTGTGTAGCATTAAAAGAGGTACTTTCGTCTAATTGTTGCATACACTGGCTCGATCACGCGTTTGAGAATATTCATGGGAAGAGTATCGTTGCACTAATTATCGAATTACACATATATACATTACAATGATGTGGTAAATTCAACAGAAGCCGTAAAAGTTTCCGTCCTGTGTGACGACATGACTGACGCTAAATCACGCACAACAATGACGGTAGTTATCTGCATTTCTGACTAATTCTCTTTGTTACATTGGAAAACATGGTAAACAAATAACAGTACGCAGATTGTCAGAATGTTTCTGATTACTTACGTGACACATTTATGTGTATACGATCCCTCAATCAACGAAAATCTCCTCTGGAAATCCCGCGTACGTGTTCTCAGTGAACACGCCATTTTGTAAAAGTCGGTCACCGGTAGTGATGTCATACGGAAGTAAACATTGTTGTACATATTTGGTCATTTCTTTGAGGTGTAAACTTTCAACTTGGCACCCAGCGTGTTCTTGGTTTTTGTCTAGTTTGCATTTTCATCATCGCCTTGATAATCCACAGATAGGACGGAAACCTTTTTGTGTAGGGTCACATTATTTATGAGTAGTAAGCAACACATAGGATGGCGTCACTTATGACAGTGGTATTATGTATTAATGCGCTACTGCAATCATGAGAATAGACAAAATTCATCGGTTCGATGCTAAAAAGATGCGCTTTTAGGGTGTGTAAGAAACAGATTACTGCACTCGTGTCTGTCAGATACCATTGATCTTACAACTCGTTGTTACAAAGCGTATCTAACTCGCTTTCGCTCGTTAGATACGTTTTGAAACAACTCGTTGTAAGATCAATGGTATCTGACAGACACTCGTGTAGTAATCTCTATGTACATATTTGGTAATTTCTTTGAGGTGTAAACTTTCAACTTAGCACCCAGCGTGTTCTTTGTTTTTGTCTAGTTTGCATTTTCATCATCGCCTTGATAATCCACAGATATGACATAAACCTTTTTGTGTAGGGTCACATTATTTATGAGTAGTAAGCAGCACATAGGATGACGTCACTTATGACAGTGGTGTTATGTATTAATGCGCTACTGCAATCATGAGAATAGACAAAATTCATCGGTTCGATGCTAAAAAGGTGCATTTTTTAGGTGTGAAAGAAACAGATTACTGCACTCGTGCCTGTCAGATACCATTGATCTTACAACTCGTTGTTACAAAGCGTATCTAACTCGCTTTCGCTCGTTAGATACGTTTTGAAACAACTCGTTGTAAGATCAATGGTATCTGACAGACACACGTGTAGTAATCTCTATATCTCGGTCAGTCAAACAGGTACGACCTCTTTTACAAACAAACCCATTTCAATCTCTCCGGGAGATTTTACCTGAACCAATCGCTCGTCTCTTTAGCATCAGTACATGCTTATGTAGTACATCCCTGCAGCAATTATGACCTCGCGACAATAGGCAATGGCGTAGCTCCACTGTTGACGTCATAGATACAAGATTGGTCAAACTGCAGCATTGTATTTCAGACCGTTACCAGGGGCTGTCGTAGATTTATGGTGATTTTATACTTGTAGTGCTATTCGATCTACCTTTAGAATACAGTACCACAAACTTTTCAAACACGTCACAATACCCTATGTCGTAATTTGTAGGATTGTGTTGCCAGTCACACCGGAGAAACAAGGCCCTGTGACGTCAGGGGTCATCGTGTGTGCATAAGCTCCTCCCAGTGATCTATCATTTTCAGCAATTCTGCTTTGCCTAAAATGACAGTGGATGATATAATCACAGAACAGGGAATTTCCCACAGAATTCAAAACTGTGAATTGGATTTGTGTGCGTATGTTGAATTTTATTCGACTTCAAAGTGAGGGTTGCACTTAGTTTTACAATGTGAAAGTAGTTCAGTCCGTTAGCTGTCGGGCTCTCACAAAAACTGGTTGCTTGTCTTTGAGACACGTGACCGACGGCAGAGATCAGTAGTTGTGGTACTGTATTGTTCCATAACAGTGACACAAAATTGTGATAGCAAATTCTATCCATTTCAGCTATAATACGACGTAGTGTAAACTAAGAGGGCTTTATGAAACGGCCTCAACAGTTTAGGAGGTCTATGCGCCAACAGGCTTTCGTGAAACGGCACCCGGTATTTGATTTACGAGCCCTGTCTCCCATTGTCCTGGTCAGTCAAACAGATACGGCCTCTTGTACAAACCCATTTCAATCCTGACTCAAGGAATGTAAATACAGAAAATTTCATAAATCAGTGCCTATAGCAACGGAAACGAAGCTCTGAAAAATATATACATTTAATGAATAACATTTGAATTATTAGGTGAATGAGATGTCTTAAAGGAGGACTCTCTTGTCGCCGCCTGAAACATCCTGCGGGATGTTTAGTAGATGTAACGACAAAATTTAAAACGGAGACCAGCTAGGTTCCTAATTTGGCGTTCAAATGTTTAAAAAGGTGCTTACTCGTACACGTGTCAAATACGTAGGTTTTCGTTTTACTTTTAAAAAATTGTCTGCCTTGGTTCACCTGCAAAGCAATAAGGAATATCGTTTATGGAATTTCATCTCCTATATCCAACGATAACTTGATGTTGTCTCTGAGCGCTGTGTATCACAATAATGTACCAGTCCTACCTTCACAGTTATAATGCTTAAATGTTCTTTAGTCTACTCCCTGATGAAAGAAATCAAATTGAATGTTGTCTTTTATTAACAGTTGAAATATTCAAAAGTAGCCTTTATACAAATATTTTATATTATTATATTTTCAAATAGTTTCTGAAAGGACAAAGAAAATATCGCACTAATCAATATTTCGTGGACTGCGGCATCATTCGAACTCTCACATGAAAAATAATAGGTCTTTGAAAGGCGTTTGGAAGTGATACACAGGAGGAGAATTTATGTATGTCAACTTCTTTATTATGAGGAACACAACGTTTTCGAGTATTTACTTACTCATTTATCCTTAGAAAAAAAATAGCTTCAAATTAGTGATTAATTTGGTTATATGTGACGGCGTGTCAGCCCTGGGAGTTATCCGTTTCCAAATATGAGGTCAATGGATTGTTTTCCTATTTCCATTGTTGTTGTTGTTTGTTGTTTTACGCCGCTCTCAGCAATATTCCAGCTTTATGACGGCGGTCTGTAAATAATCGAGTCTGCACCAGACAATCCAGTGATTTATATCATGGGCACCATCCACGCAATTTGGATGACATGATTCAAACAAGTCAGCCAGCCTGACCACCCGATCCCGTTAGTCGCCTTTTACGGCAAGCATGGGTTGCTGAAGACCTACTCTATCCCGGATCTTCACGGGTCTCTTATTTCTATTGAAGGTATATGCATGCTAGTTTTGCCACCTGTTATTTCTTCTAAGGGACAAAAGCTTCTTATTTATACTACACAAGTCTTCTTTTATTCCATTGAAAAAATTAGGCTTGACCGTACTGTGATTATACAGGTAATAAATCCTTTTATACCTCATCCGCACCGCCTCAGTTCCCTCAATTACATCGTTGGCAGGACCCGCGACTCAAGTTTAAATATAATCCAACCAACCAAGTGTATTCGGATCGAAAACCAGATTTTGTGCGTGACTTTTACTTTCGGTATAATTGTAAGGTTATCTGAGCAATAACTGTCTTAGTTTTATTGAAAAAAATTGAATGGCGTGTAGAAAGATCCCTGCCTAAACTCTACAAAGGTAACATAACAATAAAGAAGGTGAAAAATATTCGACGAGGATGGGATTCGAACCCACGCGGGGAGACCCCAATGGATTAGCAGTCCATCGCCTTAACCACTCGGCCACCTCGTCTACTGAAAATGGCGGTGAACATTTGTGATACGTATCGTACCACACAGCACTACTCATCGATGAGAACACTTTCCTTTGTAGTCAGTACGAGCAGAGACGACGATATAAATGTATGTTAAATGACCCTGCCATTATATCCTCTGCTCACAAGGTGGAACGGGCACCTGCCATCACGTGACTCAACCTTCACGGATCTCACTAGTCTCTGAATTGTACGTGTTTCTAAATAAGGTGGGATACCTTATCAATTGCCTTCCGTATATCATATTTCACTAATCAAATAATTTGAATTTTATTATCCAAAATACTAGATCTAGTCAAACTCGGTCCGCGCAACCACGCGACCTATTTCGTCGGTCGGATGTCGGCAGGCCGGTGCTTGAGACTCGGCTCGCGCTATGATCAATTTAGCGACATCCTTATATGAGCGCTTCGGTCTTCTGAGATATTTCAAATGCTACATCTACCATTTTAGACGGACATCTAGTCTCTGAAATAGACATATCGTACAGAAAATAAGTTGTTAAATATCTTAAGAAAAATATAATAAAAAAGAGCCCAGAGACTCTCTTCAGTTTCACATACTGCAGTATTCTAGACTTGCATAGGCTGTATTTGATGTATTTGTATCAGGGTCTGTAAGACAGACTACCACCATTTGTTAATGCTGGTACCTGGAAACAACAAAATGTAAAACTCAAAAGCTCCAAAAGTATTTTAATAAACAACACTGTACATTCGAATGTTCATCTTTGACCGACAAGTCATGCACACGGAGAAGACAGTAAAGTGATTAACACACACAGGTTCCAATAGTGTATTCATCACGATAATGCATAGGGAGCATCCATTTGATATGTCAGCAGAGGCCATTTAGGGTATGGTCTCTGATGTAAGGGAGCGGGGGTCTCTTTGAGAAAATTGTATTTTTCTCCTCAGCTATATCCCCAAAACTGTTTATTTCCTGAAAACGCCACCAAACAATCTATTCATTTTCACAGGTAACAAGAAAAAAACATGTTTGGGTATTTTCCACAAAACAAACTATTAAATAAATTTCACCAGTGCCAATATATTTTTGAACAAACTATCCATTTAAGAAATTCTCCAGCCAAATTATGACCTTCTTGAAATAACCTGTCATTATGCAGATCTTTGATTTTTTTGTGAATGAATACCATAAAATGATTAAGTCTTTGAAAGGCATTTAGAAGTGATACATATAAAATTGATTAATGCTAAACTGTAAAGTTATTAAACCAGCTTACTTTATTGAGATAAGATAATTCTTGCTCCAAGTACAAATATACACATTGACATTTCTTGTCTGAAAATAACCTGGCCCCGTTCCACAAAGCTATCTTAGGACTAAAGCGATCGTAAAGTCCACACTTTAACACAGACTTATGACGGTCGAAGCACCACGATCACTTTGTGGAACGGGCCCCTGTTCTCTAAACTAACTGGTTTTGCACACACAAATCATTAACTGGACATAATGGAGGCATCAACATGATGTGTTTTGGTCACACAAATTGTATGTCTTGAAATACTGACTGAAACACATTCTGTTTCAAACAAACTTCCAGATCAGACTCTCCACAGAAGGAATGCCCATGGCAGTGAAGCCTCCCAAGCCCAGCACGTCATCATTCAGTGCCACACACGGCTGTGACAGAGGGCTGCCACAGTACTTGCCCACACACATGAAGGAACTAGTTTAATAATAATTATTATTGGACATGATGTGTGTGAGTGTTTGCTTGTAGAAGGGCTATGTTTGACATGATTTGGACAACATTTAAGTGCCTGTGGTTCAAATCTTTGCCTATGTCAGACTTAAAAATTCTTGGAGATGATTGAACATGATTCCTGTAAATGGTACTTAAAATACTCAAATTCAGAACACTGGAGATCGGGAGGGAGTAATTATAAACAATGTCTTTAGATACCAGATGCACACAGTACAAAGCCACCCATTTGTCACTCTGTGTTAATATGTTGTATCAAAGCTACCTGTTTCACAACGTGAACAAAGCACTGATAGCAAATAACTGGATGCACTGGAACTGGATTCCTGAATCACAGGAAGAGTTATGTCCCTTTGTAAATCTGAAGCCCTCACCGCAGAGGATGTCCAAAATGTACAGTTTCCAGACTGGCAGGGTTCCACTGTACAGATAACAAACTTCATTACATGATCAAAACTTGTGTATAGTGGACGGATCTCATGGACGGACCTCATGGACGGACAAGGACCGACCAACCCATGCTGATATCACAAACTTCATTTACACTGAAAACATCCTGAAAACACATATATACAGATAGGTCACACGAAAGATATTCCAGGATATTTTTGAGGAAACTTTCCATAATGAAAACACACTGATATGTACAGATTGATCCCATTAAAGATATGTCATGATATTTTTGAGGAAATTTACCTAATGGACGGAATTAACTTACTATGACTATTTACAACTGTCTTGTCATTCAGACAATAATATTCATAATTGAGAATAAATAAATAGAACTTCTTGATCTCTATGTACATTCACAATATGGACAAATTCTCATTTATTTGTCCAGATTCATCAGATCTGATAACTTAATGCTTCTGCTGTGGCCATTTGTAGCCATGTGTAACACAATAGGCTAAAATCACTTTTGATATGAGACACAATTGCAGTGCTGTGTTGTGGTATTGTGTGAAGAGCTCACGTATAAAGATCCCCATTCTAGGGTATTCAGAACTTCCACTGAACATTCCTTTGTTTACTCAGTCTCAACTGAATCTCCCTACATTTACTCATGTCCTCATGAACTATGGACCAGATCTGTGTTTATTCCACGCACTCATGAATGTTTGGGCAGATCCGTGTTTATTCCATGCACTCATGAACTATAGGACAGAACTGCTTTTATCATATGCCATCATGAACTATTTGACAGATCTGTGTTTATTCCATGCACTCATGAACTATAGAGCTGATCTGAAATTTATTCATTCATTTTATGCCATTGTGAACTTTAGGGCAGAGCTGTTTATTTCATGCCATTATGAATTACAGCGCAGATCTGTGTTTATTACATGCCATTGTGAACTATAGGGCAGATCTGTGTTTATTACATGAAATTATTAACCATAGGGCAAAACTGTTTATTACATGTAATCATGAATTTTGGCACAGATCTGTTTATTACATGCCATCATGAACTATAGGGCAGATCTGTGTTTATTACATGCCATCATGGACTATAGGGCAGATCTGTGTTTATTTCTTGCCATCATGAACTATAGGGCAGATCTGTGTTTATTACATGACATCATGAACTGTTGAACAGAGCTGTTTATTACATGCCACTG
This sequence comes from Haliotis rufescens, assembly GCF_023055435.1. Taxonomy (NCBI): domain Eukaryota; kingdom Metazoa; phylum Mollusca; class Gastropoda; order Lepetellida; family Haliotidae; genus Haliotis; species Haliotis rufescens. The sequence goes on along the minus strand of NW_025964013.1, from coordinate 1,624,744 downwards.
TGAACTATAAGACAGAGCTGTTTATTACATGCCACTGTGAACTATAGGACAGAGCTGTTTATTACATGCCACTGTGAACTATAGGACAGAGCTGTTTATTACATGCCATCATGAACTATAGGGCAAAGCTGTGTATTACATGCCATCATGAACTATAGGGCAGATCTGTGTTTATTTCGTGCCATCATGAACTATAGGACAGAGCTGTTTATTACATGCCACTGTGAACTGTAGAACAGAGCTGTTTATTACATGCCACTGAGAACTATAGGACAGAGCTGTTTAATACATGCCACTGTGAACTATAGGACAGAGCTGTTTATTACATGCCATCATGAACTATATGGCAGATCTGTGTTTATTACATGCCATCATTAACTATAGGGCAGATCTGTGTTTATTACATGCAATCATGAACTACAAGCTATTCCCCAACTGTAGGGGGGTGGTTTATATCACAGTCAGGACGTGGAGATGTGTGTAGATGGGATGATACAGGTGGTGCAGGTGCATGCTGGGAAAATGGCACTTGTGTGATATATCACAAGTAAAAATCTATAATCTACTTGGTCAATTAATTGACAAGATACTGACCTCCTCTAAAAAACATAAAGAAGTATTTTACCCCTTAAAAACATTGCACCCTTAGTTAGGAATTAAATTAGGAATAAAATATTTAATTTTGGATGGACAAGGTATCAGTGTTGTAGGGCACTTAACATATACTGAAACCTGATGTTGACAAATACACACATGTGGCCCACAAACCATCACACATTATCAACATGTGATATCAATGACTCAAGTAATGTCTTGAAAATAATCCAACAAATATAACATGGGGCTTAAATGGACAATGATACTATGTGAGAACCAGTGGGCATGGTGGGTCAAGAAGCCTGAATACAGGATCCCAGATGATCCAAGTCCTTGGAATGCATGATGGAATCTGGACACTGTTGTGGTGCCCGGCGTGGTGCCCGGCATGTGCCTGTCTGGTGCTGGCTTTCCCATCCAAGTGCTGCAGCATCAGAACTTGTCCACATACTTGTCAATGAAGTCCTCCTCAAGTGTCTGTTGTTCAGACAGCTGCTGGATGATGGTGTGAACCTCTGTCCGACCGTTATCCAAGGCCAGCAACTAGAACACAAAAGCCAGGTATCTCATATGTAATCATATGATCATGATTGACCAGGGGCTATGCCTAGATGGGCAGCCCAGATTGGTGGTGGTGGAAGGCTGTACCTAGATGTGCAGCCAAGATTTGTGGTGGCTATATTTAGATGGGCAGCCCAGATTGGTGGAGGTGGAGGGCTGTACCTAGATGTGCAGCCCAGATTGGTGGTGGTGGAAGGCTGTACCTAGATGTGCAGCCAAGATTGGTGGAGGGCTATACCTAGATGGGCAGCCCAGATTGGTGGTGGAGGGCTATACCTAGATGGGCAGCCCAGATTGGTGGTGGTCGAGGGCTATACCTAGATGGGCAGCCCAGATTGGTGGTGGAGGGCTATACCTAGATGGGCAGCCCAGATTGGTGGTGGTCGAGGGCTATACCTGGATGGGCAGCCCAGATTGGTGGAGGTGGAGGGCTATACCTGGATGGGCAGCCCAGATTGGCAGCGGTGGAGGGCTATACCTAGATGGGCAGCCCAGATTGGTGGTGGAAGAGGGCTATACGTAGATGGGCAGCCCAGATTGGTGGAGGTGGAGGGCTGTACCTAGATGGGCAGCCCAGATTGGTGGTGGTGGAGGATTATAACTAGATGTGCAGCCAAGATTGGTGGAGGGCTATACCTAGATGGGCAGCCCAGATTGGTGGTGGTGGAGGGTTATACATAGATGGGCAGCCCGAATTAGTGGTGGCTATACCTTGACGGGCAGCCCAGATTTGTGGTGGTGGAGGGCTGTACCTAGATGGGCAGCCCAGATTGGTGGTGGTGGAGGGCTGTACCTAGATGGGCAGCCCAGATTGGTGGTGGCTATACCTAGATGGGCAGCCCAGATTGGTGGTGGTGGAGGGCTATACCTGGATGTGCAGCCAAGATTGGTGGAGGGCTATACCTAGATGGGCAGCCCAGATTGGTGGTGGTGGAGGGCTGTACCTAGATGTGCAGCCAAGATTTGTGGTGGCTATATTTAGATGGGCAGCCCAGATTGGTGGTGGTGGAAGGCTGTACCTAGATGGGCAGCCAAGATTGGTGGAGGGCTATACCTAGATGGGCAGCCAAGATTGGTGGTGGTGGAGGGCTGTACCTAGATGTGCAGCCAAGATTGGTGGAGGGCTGTACCTAGATGTGCAGCCAAGATTGGTGGAGGGCTATACCTAGATGGGCAGCCCAGATTGGTGGTGGGGTGTACCTGGATGAGCAGCCCACTCAATACGTTATGAGCTAGTGAGTAAATCCCTTTCAGCAATATTCCAGCTACCTGGTGAACTGAACACATGCATCTGACTATACTAGTCTACCCTACATCACCCATCAACAAAAGGCAAATCAAATGATTGTTTGTTTTATAATAAAAAACACAAGGCATCCTAATGGAAACTAGTTATTCAGATCACCATTTTCCATCACGTAAATGTCTGTTGACAAAGTAATGGTCTACTGACATTCCATGCTGTCATGGACTTGGTCCCTGAATCTCTGACACACGTTAACAACCCCACCACCACGACAAAGGTCATGTGACCACCATAGAGATCATGTGACTCACCAGTTGGGGCGGTCTGGACGGTGTTGCTCCTGTTAAACACATTGTTACTGCCCTGCAACAGATGGCAGCCTTGGTCAAACGCACGCAGTCAAATCAACAATCAACTTAGTCAAGTCTGCAATGAAGTATGTTCCACAATGAAATCAACTAATCAAGATCATAAGAACAGACAAAAAATAAAACATTTGAACTTGCTTATTGTCCCGAGACTAATGCCTTCTTAAAACCCTTCCCAATAGCACAAGGCATGTTTCCTTCTTCATACAACTGATGACCACCTTTCACCATTGGTGGTGTACGTTTTCCTACCTGCCAGGAGTGATCTGATCTCGGGACACTGGGCTGGAGTCGTTCTCCAGCAGATCAAACACATGGACCATGGAGTCCTCGTCCAGCACGTAGAAGACAGCTGGCCTGCTCCTAGACCACCGGACACAGCAGACCGCTCGTCCACCAGAAAACGCCGGCCAAGACAACAACGGGCTCTCTGTGAATATGGGCAGAGTGAGTGAGTGAAAGTTGTCAGCTACATTCCATGTATAATACCAGCCCTAAGACATACATTAGACACCATATCTGTACAGCAAACTGCGGTTATAACAAACTCAAAGGCACCACTGAGTTTAGTTCATTACAACCGTACTTTGCAATAAGCATGTATACAGCATATACACAACAAAATGGTCAGGACAAAAAAAAATGTTTGTTATATCCGTCAGTTCGTCATATGCGTGTTCATTATAAACATAGTTTACTGTACATGTTTTCTGATCAGATAAATAATACATTGACAAAATAACATCCCAGACAGTGACAATATCACGGGTGACACACGATATAATCCAAATTTTCATTTCCATTATGCAGGGATTTATTGCATGTGAATTTACATTGCAACACATTATTAAAAAATATACTGGTTGGCAGGTAAAAGAAAACTACTTTGACTAAAGCACAGATGCTATTGTCCGATGGTAGGGACTGGGGGAGAATAGCTGATGAATGTATTCCTGCACTGTGATGCAGTTCTTGAATGCTGACACAGGTTTGTGACATGGAGTATTCTCAGTGACAGGATTACTGACCTGACTTTGTGTGGTAGAGATGAAGACAGCCATTGTCGCAGCCAGCCTGTGATGACAAGATACGAGGTGAGAAAGTAGGGGTTCACAGCACATACATAACACACTCTACAACACCCCTGTCTTTGCAGATAACTCCTTCACTTTACACACAACAAGATCCCTGTATTTAGAGGCAGCCATTCCAAGTGATGCTTAGTCCCAAGCCTCATATGATCATTCTATTTCAGCATTCCGTTCGTGTTTGCGAATTTCGCTGTGAATCTGAATGATCGTTGGTGATTTGAGAAAGCAGATACCTGTGATCACTGTGTTGTTGTAATTGAATTCTCTGAGTAAACAGAGCTCCAGATAACTTTTAGAGCAATTGTTGTTTACTCGAAGGTTTCTATTTTAATTGGGTTATAACATAGTCCCTGTGGCATCCAAGGGGGAAGTAGACAGTGAAGTCTACCATTGTACCTTCGATGGAACTGGCTTGACAGGAGACGACAGTGAGGTGGACTTACCAACAGGTAGGGGCTACCAAAGGGAGAGAAGTCAATCGTTGTGACATTTACTGGAGACTCTGAAATGTAAAGTAAAGCAAGCTACACCATAATGGCAAGTTAGTTTTCATGGGAGGAATCAGTCTGTTGAATCCCATAGAGCAATAAGCCATGACCAGGACAACACTCACCTACTGAAGGGGCGTAGCCTTGAGGGAACCCTCGGGAGCCGAAGCGTACGCCATGGACAACACAGCCCTGTCAACAGGAAACACAGCTTCTATGACATAAGTCTGCTACCAGAAAACACAACTACCTGCCACTTGTAGTGTTATTTGTGACCAGCCTGACTACTTGCCTGACTATTGATAACATAGCAATACCCCCCAAAATGTTTGAAATCCTACTAGCCCTCAGGATACTGTTAACATTAACAAACTGGTCTGGGCTAGAGGACTGGTGTTACTTCCTATCACTCAGCCACAGTCCACATAGATGATGGAGGACTGTAAGTAACTCTATCATCCAAGACCGGCTTTCATAGGAGATATCTCTTGGGTGGTATCATGCAATTTCTCCAAGGAGAATATGATGTCATGAAATTGGATATCATGGCTTGGCAGGGTGTTTAGATGTCATCTGAAACCTTGTCATCACAATCAAAGGACATCATTTACCTCTGTGCCACTGAATCAGGTTACCTGAACTTTTTACACTGAAGAGTGAGTGAGTGAGTGTGATTTTATGCTGCTTTTAGCAATACTCCAGCAATATCAAGGTGCTGGACACCAGAAATGGGCTTCACACATTGTACCCATGTCGGGAATCGAACCCGAGTCTTCATTGTGACGAGCAAACGCTTTAACCACTAGGCTAACCCGCCACCCCATTACACTAAAGATGCTGGTTATTACGTTTGACAAACTGAAAAGGTTTGAAAAATGATTTTGGATGATAAATAGAATCTCAAGTCTCAGAGTTTTAAACTTCTATTGACTCCATGTTGGTATATTTCATATCAAAAGACACTTGGGTGAGATACCCTTTGAGTCTCGCCTCTTACAAGAATAGGTTGCTGAATTCTCGCCCAGAATCCCAACATGGTTGTTACTTGTAGAATTACTGGTAATCATGATCATTGAAAACCTAATCCATGTTGTTTGTGTACTGACCGTATCAGTGCCGACATAGAAGTGGTTGAGATCAGTAGGCAACAGCTGCATTTCAAAAGCTTGAATAGCACCCTTGGTCCTGGCAGCCCTGTAGAGAAGATTTCAACACTAAGAACAATAGCACTTGTACACAATGTCGGAATCCTACCCAGCACAGTAGCAATGGTTATGTCAAAGACATTCAGAGGAGAGCATGCACTTATGTCAGCGAGTATGTCTTGTATACTTTCTATCACAGTGAGGGGACATAAGATTGAGCTTCACATTTTATACCCATTTGGGGAATCGAACTCCAGTGTGCATCATGAGCAAACACCAAAACGGATAGGCTGCTAGAAACACTAAAAAGCTGACGATCTGGGCAGGAGAATTCCATTTACAAGCAATTGCAAGGATGGTGTCCTTATATACACTGTGGTTGGTAGCCAACTTGTTATTACCTACTTCTACTGTGCCAATCAAAGGACCAGATTCTATTTATTTTGTTTTAATCTTATTTAGAAAAAAGCCAGAGCGGATATATTTGTTGATGTTTTATTACAGAACAGAATAAAAATATACCCATCAGTATCTGCACCTCTGATTCTGGTATTTGAGTGAAACCTTGTACCTAATAATAAACTAATGTAAAACAGTGGTGGCTTTTACGACGGAGCTCTGTACTCACCTGTTGGGAGACTGTAGAGTTACTACGGAGCTCTGTACTCACCTGTTGGGAGACTGTAGAGTTATGGAGGAGCTCTGTACTCACCTGCTGGGAGACCGTAGAGTTACGGAGGAGCTCTGTACTCACCTGCTGGGAGACCGTAGAGTTACGGAGGAGCTCTGTACTCACCTGATGGGAGGCTGTAGAGTTAAGGACAAGCTCTGTACGCACCTGTTGGGAGACCGTAGAGTTACGGAGAATCTCTGTACGCACCTGTTGGGAGACCGTAGAGTTACGGAGGAGCTCTGTACTCACCTGTTGGGAGACCGTAGAGTTACGGAGGAGCTCTTCAGCAGTTTGATCCTCCCCCCTGGTGCGAGACCCAGGTCGGACTCTGACCCTGCCATATCTGGGGATGAGATCTCAGCTACCACCTGTGTACAAACATCATACTTACTAGGTGAATGTGGATTGTGATATTTATTTTTTTATGTGGTATGTATATCATAGCAAAACAATATAGAATTAGGAGAAAAACCTGATGTGTTTCCAATTTGGAGGTTTTAACCATAGATTTGATACCTGTAAATGTTTATGCAAAACCTAAATGAGAGGTTTTGAATTTGAAAAATTTACAGGTATCAAAATAGAAATTAGAAATCCCCTTTTGTTCTGAACATCATAAATTTCTACAGATACGAAGCCTAAGCACTGTGATGCGGAAGACATAATGTCACAGGACGTGAAGTGACAGTAGCAGCTAAATGAGGATGTTACTGAATTTTACAATACACACTCTAAGTATTTGGGTATAAGGGTAGGATCCAAAAAAAGCTATTCAGTTACATTACAGAAGGGAAATCATTTTTGGAATTTGCAAAAGTTGTGAATATTTTCTCTCCATGTAATGCGGTTATCAGAAAGATAATAGTCAAACGTAAATTGCTACCCACAAGTTGACCACAGCGTTTTGTTCAACTGACGCTACTGACTCACCCACAAGTTGACCACAGCGTTTTGTTCAACTGACGCTACTGACTCACCCACAAGTTGACCACAGCGTTTTGTTCAACTGACGCTACTGACTCACCCACAAGTTGACCACAGCGTTTTGTTCAACTGACGCTACTGACTCACCCACAAGTTGACCACAGCGTTTTGTTCAACTGACGCTACTGACTCACCCACAAGTTGACCACAGCGTTTTGTTCAACTGACGCTACTGACTCACCCACAAGTTGACCACAGCGTTTTGTTCAACTGATGCTAACTGGAAGGACAGCCCCGATCCCAAGTCTAAAACAGAACATGACAGCAAGTCAAGGGTAAGTTAGTAAATCATATTGCTTTCTGACACATTAGCACTCTTCCCGATATTCACAGCGATATAGCAAGTCAAGAGCAATCTCAAGACGTATGTAGTTTCTGAATACTGGATAGAAGAAATAAATATCACAAATTACTTTAAATGATTTTCACAAATACAAATTCTAATTAGACCACAGAAGTCTTAAAATCTGAAAGGCAAGATCACTGTAGAACCCAAACTATAACAGAGGTTAAACTCACCACTAGAATCTTCAGACTTTGAGCTGGAATACAAAAAGACATCATCACATTACAAGTGTTTCAGTAAAATTTCAGATAGTAGTGAACAGTAAACAGTCCACAAGGGACATAATCTAACAGTTTGCTGCAATTACCTCCCCTTGGAAGTGTGTTCCATCTGCTGTTCCATTGATGATGGTGGTATTTTTATAACACTGATCTAGCCCCTACTCACCCAACTACAGTGGAGTAGACAGGCACAATGGTGGTGGTGGTGGTGTTGGTGTGGTGGTGGTGGTGGTGGTGGTGTGGTGTGGTGTTGCTGGTGAGGGTGGTGGTGATGGTGGTTGGTGGTGGTTGGTGGTGGTGGTGGTGGTGATGGTGATGGTGGTGCTGGTGTGGTGTTGCTGGTGAGGGTGGTGGTGATGGTGGTTGGTGGTGGTTGGTGGTGGTGGTGGTGGTGGTGGTGGTGGTGATGATGGTGGTATATTATAACACTGATCTAGCCCCTACTCACCCTACTACAGTGGAGTAGACAGGCACAATGGTGGTGGTGGTGGTGGTGGTGTGGTGTGGTGTGGTGGCGGTGTTGGTGGTTGTGATGGTGGTGTGGTGATGGTGGTGGTGATGGTGGTGATGATGGTGGTGATCGTGATGGTGGTGATGGTGGTGCCGGTGTGGTGTTGCTGGTGAGGGTGGTGGTGATGGTGATGATGGTGGTATATTATAACACTGATCTAGCCCCTACTCACCCTACTACAGTGGAGTAGACAGGCAAAATGGTGGTGGTGGTGATGGTGGTGGTGGTGGTATTTTATAACACTGATCTAGCCCCTACTCACCCAACTACAGTGGAGTAGACAGGCACAATGGTGGTGGTGGTGGTGTTGGTGGTGGCGGTGGTGCTGGTGATGATGGTGGTATATTATAACACTGATCTAGCCCCTACTCACCCTACTACAGTGGAGTAGACAGGCAAAATGGTGGTGGTGGTGATGGTGGTGGTGGTGGTATTTTATAACACTGATCTAGCCCCTACTCACCCAACTACAGTGGAGTAGACAGGCACGATGGTGGTGATGGTGGTGTTGGTGGTGGTGGTGGTGGTGATGATGGTGGTATATTATAACACTGATCTAGCCCCTACTCACCCTACTACAGTGGAGTAGACAGGCACAATGGTGGTGGTGGTGGTGGTGGTGGTGGTGGTGTTGGTGTGGTGGTGGTGGTGGTGGTGATGGAGCTATGGTGATGGTGGTGGTGGTGGTGGTGGTGGTGGTGGTGGTGGTGGTGATGATGGTGGTATATTATAACACTGATCTAGCCCCTACTCACCCTACTACAGTGGAGTAGACAGGCAAAATGGTGGTGGTGGTATTTTATAACACTGATCTAGCCCCTACTCACCCTACTACAGTGGATTAGACAGGCACGATGGTGGTGATGGTGGTGATGGTGGTGGTGGTGGCGGTGGTGATGATGGTGGTATATTATAACACTGATCTAGCCCCTACTCACCCTACTACAGTGGAATAGACAGGCACGATGGTGGTGATGGAGCTATGGTGGTTCTCCTCCTCCAGGACGCGGGCGGTGTTGTACGTGGGAAAGCGCAGCACATGCTCCTGGTCACCAACACTCACTGTCCGATGCATGGACGTCGCCTCACGTAGATCCCACACCACAACGGACCCATCCCCCTACAGAAGAGACCAGTCAACAACCTTAGCGCTACGACTGACATAAGTCTATGTGTAGGTATGGGCGTTACGATCACCTTAGCGCTAAGATCGCTTTGTAACAGCACCAGGTCACATATCCCCATCTAGTCAGCTCTTACAAGCAGGAGACGTTATCTCATCCCTAACCCCCAAATCTCACAAACATGTTTATAGGTACTACATGTATATCTTTCTACCTTGACACTGACATTAATATTTCCACAAAATATAGCTGCGTCAGAAACCAACCAACCCAACATCTACTTCCTAGTAAGAAGAAGAAACAACACTAAACTTGAACATGGAAGTATCGTTACTCCAGTACATGACATGTGACCCACCAGAAGAAAAGGGACCTTATGGGTACTGGGATACAATTGTCTATAACTTCAAAAAGTCGTTTAACGTCAACTACCTTCAGTGAAGATCGCCATGTTGATGTCATGAATCTCTGTAACAAATATGACTTGAAGCTTGCGAGTTGTATTATTGTGTTCCGAAGATGCTGTAGTTTTAACTTATAATAAAAAGTCATATGTGATTTTTCACCCATAAGGTCCCTTATCTCATGGTGGGTCATATATATATATATACCCAGTGGGGCTCCCAGACTTACCATGCCACAGAAGGCCAGGGCAGCCTTGGCCGGACTGAAACAGCAGCAGGTGGGCGTCGCCTCACAGCACAGGATCCTGAAGCAGGAAGCAGGACATTAACAAGTAAGTGAGTGAGTGAGTTGGGTTTAATGCCGCTTTTAACAGTATTCCAGTTATATCGCGGCGTGTCAGCTTAATGTGGGAGGAAAGCCCGAAGTGATGCAGGTCTCAGACGTTTACCACTTCGGTGAAACCCACAAGCACGGGTATGGTGCTGACAAACCCAGAAACATAATTGGGGCGAACCGGGATTCGAACCCACAATCATAGGTTTCTGGCGTGTCCAAGGGACGCAAGTCTGCACAGCGAATCGCGGCGCCTTAGACGACTGGGCCACCCGTGCCCCCCATTAACAAGTAAGTCACCCATGATCACCCAGTTTCATTACCCCATCTGCCTTTGACATATAGCAAAACATAAACGACACACAACACAATGATGCAGAGAACCCTAATTAACGCTTTGGAGTAATCAGTGGGTGAAAAAGAATAATTTCACGTAAAAATGACGGTTGTCACTTTTAAGAATCATCCACGTGTGTTTTCGCTTCAACACTTCCATCAGGCCTAGACATCAGTGGAACACATGGTCCACACATTCATAGAGTTCATCATGTGACATTAACCGTCATGATGCGGTGACAGTGAGGTGACTATGCTGTGCTTTCGAGTTCTCAAGTAAATTGGTGTAGATGCAGTTAGTTCCCCGTCTGCATCCATAAGAATCTATCGAAAAAGGACTTGAGTGTGTTCCAACATAACAACCAATCAGAGACCTCCTATCACTGAGTAATGGATATTTTAACATTATGTCAATTGAAACCAGAGCTCTCATTGGTCAGCCTAGTCCCACTGTAGAATGCTTTATGTCACTGGCGCATTAACAATTTGTTCATTATGATATTTTATGCATGTATATTATTTGCGAAAAAATGCCAAAAATTTTACATTGGGGGAGGACAAGAGTAAATGTGTAATTATAGGCTCAAAATCAGGATAGTTGGCAACTCTGAATGATGTAAATCATCAATTATGACCAAGTTCCATAAGCTATCAACAAACAAACCCACAAACATACAAATGTAGCAAAATATAATGAAATACTGGTATAAGGAAAATGAATGAGGAACTTACAGTTAATCACCAAATCAAAACTGAATACGATACAAATGAAATTTGAAGATGGAAAAAAGGACATTTGAATACTTGTTTAATCATATGATGAGATTTCAGCCCACCTGTGAGGATAGGTGACGTCGTTGATGTTCCACACACAGGCGAGACCATGGCTGTCTACTGGGTTGTCAGGGGACGGCTACAACAGATGGCAGATGTGAGGAAGACGGCCTCAACATTCTCAGTATACAATCATGCTTGTAAAACAACCGAACAATCACATTAAGCTGGTAGCAGCCAACTAGGTCCACACTTTGTCCACACTAGTTGACAGGTGTCTCTGATGCCATGTTGCAGCAAACAGACTGATACCAACACTTGGAAACACTGAACGCCAATGTTACACAAATCATGTTCGGAAAAAGCTGTGGTGTCTTCCATGACATCCAGAGACAGAGAGGAAGATGAAACCAGAATGACTAGTGAATGCCCCACTATACAGTGCTGATGACTGAAGTCTCACCTGGGCAGGGTGGCTGAAGATGGTAAGGAGCATATTTGGCTGGTTGGGGCAGAAGCAGGCTTGTGTGACATGGCGTCCTGAAACACATGGTAGTGAAGTAGATATAACAAGCATGAAACACTCTCATCCCCTGCCAATATAGTGTACAGTTTTCAAGTTCTGCTCCGAAAAGTCCATGTCGTAGCTACGGAAACTCGAACAATAAATTCTTCAAAACCCCAAACTATCAAAAGGCACCAGTTTACCACTAGGGCAATCTATGTGTCAAGTTTGGTTCACATATCTCTCATGGGTTTTGAGTTCTGCTCCAGAAACTAAGTGTAACGGACAGTCGGACAGACAGCACCCATTCCTTTTTCCCCCTTCCACTTCGTGGCGGGGAATAACAAGCTGCCACTACTGCTTCCTGCAGCAACTCCATTCAGTACTCACACCCATTCACCCATTTTTTTTTTATCTATTTAAAACATTTTTTTCAGATGTCATTTGATCACACATACAACACACATAAATTCATCTGCCCCCATTTCTTAAATCATCTGCCCCCATTTTTTAACTCATAACATATCAAAGTTCCATTATGTCTAAATAGGCAGTCATAAGCATGGCGATTTCTACATTCTCAATCAACAGCTGTAATTTAATGTACATTCACAGACCTCGGACAAGAGTCAGTATGTCATGTTTCCAGAAATGATATGTAGAAGAGCACCAACCTTCCATAAACTTGAGTCCACCAAGTTGTGTGAAGCCATCACTGAAGCCGACATTGGACTTTGTGTTGTCCAGGGCGTGTCTGTCTCCTCCATCTCTCTCCTCATCCAGGAGGAACCCCACAGTCTGCAGACACACACTCAATATACTGGACAACCTCCTTATACAGAAACCCCACAGTCTGCAGACACACACTCAATATACTGGACAACCTCCTTATACAGAAACCCCTCAGTCTGCAGACACACACTCAATATACTGGACAACCTCCTTATACAGAAACCCCACAGTCTGCAGACACACACTCAATATACTGGACAACCTCCTTATACAGAAACCCCCCAGTCTGCAGACACACACTCAATATACTGGACAACCTCCTTATACAGAAACCCCCATCTGCAGACACACACTCAATATACTGGACAACCTCCTTATACAGAAACCCCCGTCTGCAGACACACACCCAATATACTGGACAACCTCCTTATAAAGAAACCCCACAGTCTGCAGACACACACTCAATATACTGGACAACCTCTTTATACAGGAACTCCAGTCTGCAGACACACACTCAATATACTGGACAACCTCCTTATACAGGAACCCAACAGTCTGCAGACACACACTCAATATACTGGACAACCTCCTTATACAGAAACCCCCGGCTGTAGACACACACTCAATATACTGGAAAACCTCTTTATACAGGAACCCCCCACTCTGCAGACACACACTCAATATACTGGACAACCTCTTTATACAGGAACCCCGCACTCTGTAGACACACATTCAATATACTGGACAACCTCCTTATACAGGAACCCAACAGTCTGCAGACACACACTCAATATACTGGACAACCTCCTTATACAGAAACCCCCGGCTGTAGACACACACTCAATATACTGGAAAACCTCTTTATACAGGAACCCCCCACTCTGCAGACACACACTCAATATACTGGACAACCTCTTTATACAGGAACCCCGCACTCTGTAGACACACATTCAATATACTGGACAACCTCCTTATACAGGAACCCAACAGTCTGCAGACACACACTCAATATACTGGACAACCTCCTTATACAGAAACCCCCGGCTGTAGACACACACTCAATATACTGGAAAACCTCTTTATACAGGAACCCCCCACTCTGCAGACACACACTCAATATACTGGACAACCTCTTTATACAGGAACCCGCACTCTGTAGACACACACTCAATATACTGGACAACCTCTTTACACAGAAACCCTGCACTCTGTAGACACACACTCAATATACTGGACAACCTCCTTATACAGGAACCTCACTGTCTGCAGATACACACTCAACATCAACTCAACAATACTGGCTAACCTAAACCTGTTTTGATCAGTATTTTAATTACACCCTGTTGTTTCAATGTGGGAGGGAATCCGAAATTATTAAGTAAATGAGACATTTACCAATTTGGTGAAACCCACAAGCATGGTGCGGCCTAACCTATAATTCAGACATGGAATTATCATTCTAAATACCCAGCATTCATTCTCCTATGTCGGAAATGACTTATGTATCGGGAATGTAATACAAGAATATACTTTGTTGTGGCCTTCAGATACTAAAGTTGGAGATATTGATTTACAACTACAGTTGTTGAGTCGTGTTGTATTTTATGCCGATTTTAGCAAAATTCCAGCAATATTACACCCGGGGGCCACCGGAAATGGGCTTCACACATTGTACCTATGTGGGGAATTGAACCCGGGTCTTTGGCATGACGGGTGAACGCATTAACCACTAGGCTACCCCACCGCCCGATGACACTACAGGCTGTCGTGATGACATAGGGAGAATACCTGTCCAATCTTCTCCACAAACTTGGCCAGCTTGACTGTGTCTCCATGACGACTGATAATTTGATTATCATTTGCTGCTTCTGGATCAATTCCATCACCTAGGAGAAATTGAACTACATTTTACCTACACTCAGGTAAACAAGTCAAATCCAAGTAAATTAAACATTGTTTGTTTGTTGTTTACCCTGCAGAGCTACATCATGGCTGCCTGTAAATAATCAAGGCCAGACAAACAAATCTTGATGCCGTGAGGAAAATCCCAGGCCATTGGAGTACGATGACAGGCAAGTCTCCCAGCCCACCCCCTGATACAATCTTACGACAAGCATTAGAGGCTGGAGACCTGAAATTTCCATGGGTGTGATAAGAAACAGAGAGCTGGGGACGTATTCTCACCAAGATCCCCACAGGGGTCGACAAGCAATATAGTGCTTGAGACGGACCTGTTCTAACCCAGATCCCCACGGGGTCGACAAGCAATATAGTGGAGGGGACAGACGTATTCTTACCAAGATCCCCACGGGGTCGACAAGCAATATAGTGCTGGAGACAGACGTATTCTAACCCAGATCCCCATGGTGGTCAACAAGCAATATAGTGCTAGAGACAGACGTATTCTAACCCAGATCCCCATGGGGGTCAACAAGCAATATAGTGGAGGGGACAGACCTTTTCTAACCACTTATTCTAGAAGGGAACAAAACTGAAACTGCAAGTCTGCAAACCTCCAACACCCAGCACGTCTTCTGAAGGATGCTGCGTCCATTTCTCTTTGGTGTCAATATCATCTGTCTGGATGTCTCTGTCGATGTTGTCCTCGTTTGTCTGGATGTAGGCCTGCAACATGGAACCACACAACAAATGTATACAATACCCGACATATATATACAGACATATATACATAGATTACTAAACGAACTCCCGTGTAATACCAATTTTATAAAACCAGTGAATAGTTCTGGTATCTGACATGCGAAAGCGAGTCAGATACCACAACTATTCATGAGTTTCATAAAATTGGTTTTACACGGGAGCGAGTTTAGTATGTTATTTATTACTTGCCATTTATAATGTTTTTAGAATTATACTGTTGAGTGTGAATAGGCATAATCCAATTGAGATTAACAGAATAATACTTCAAACACGTCAAAAGTATGAATGAATTTAAAACCATACAACGGTCCACCTTTAGAATTCAGGCTTCCGTTCCACAAAGTTATCGTAGCGCTAAGGTTATCACAACTCACATACTTTAACAAAGACTTACAATTGTCGTTGCTCTACAGTACGATCGCCTTGTGGAACGGGGCCCTGCACCAGAGTTTACAATCACATCACAATACCCGATGACGTAATTTGTGGAATTTTGTTGCATGATCCATTGGCGAAACAATGCCATGTGACATCAGCCTAGCAACAAGGTTGCTGGGGTCATCGAGTGTGCATAAGCTCCTCTCAGTGATCTATCAACTCCACACGCAATGTCGTTGAACAAGCCAAGGGATGTTGAGAGCTTTCAATATTTGGTCGTGAAACTTGTTCCAAGAGTACATAAACACACGTTTTGGTATTACACAATGTGTAATACAGCTGTATATTTATAAAACGGGTGATCTCTTCACAGGCAAGTAATAAATCCCAGTATATATAAAAATACTAACCATCAGTGTACAAAGAACCAGTATGTGGGTAATACAGTCTACCTGTTTAATGTTGGAGTGACCGAAGCTGTGAAATTACTAAACACCTGTGCAATAACAGTTATACTGCCTACCTGTTTAGTGTTGGAGCGACCGAAGCTGTGAAATTACCAAACACCTGTGCAATAACAGTTATACTGCCTACCTGTTTAGTGTTGGAGCGACCGAAGCTGCGTATGTACATCTCATATTCCTTGACAGGCGGCAGGTCAAACATGTCGTATCGTGCAACATCAAGCTCAATCATCTTCTGTAGGTCCGTGCCTCTCTTCCTGGTCCGACTTGCAGTCGTGGAGTTGAGAGCCACTTGCTTCGCTGACACAAAGTCAATAAATGTTCGTCCCCGGTTGACTTTAGGCGCTGGCTCCGTGTACCGCTCCTCAGATGCATCAGTCTGACGAACACACGACACAGTGTCAATACTTGTCATAGGAACTAGCTATCTGATTGGCTAGTACATCTCACGCAAAAACAAATTCAAGTCAGCTGACAGCCATCACAGACAACATGATGTCCTGGTGTTTGGTTGACTTCACTTTATTACTTGAGAACTCACAACAGTGGACACGTCCCTTCAGTTCATAAACTCCCATCAAGTCCCATACTATGTTTTATGCCCAGTCAGCAATATTTCAGCTGTATCACAGCAGCCTGCGAATAGGTCTGGGACAGACAAGCCAGTGCCATCAGCATTCACATCCCATGCTGCCAGGTCACAATCCAACCAATCATTCTTGTCACAGAGCCTTGACACCCTAATACAGTGTTGAGATTATCTCTTGCAGCAAGCATGCACCACTACTGTACGATACAGGTCACAATCCAACCAATCATTCTTGTCACAAAGCCTTGACACCCTAATACAGTGTTGAGATTATCTCTTGCAGCAAGCATGCACCACTACTGTAGGATACACCTATCAATGTTCCCTTGTGTGTGCTATCTAATCGGGTCTATTTCTGAGGGACATTTTCAAGCCTAACAACTCAGTATCAGAAACTATCCCAACAACTTCTGGTCATCGGCCTAAAGACACCAAACATGAATCAGCCTGTACAACAACAGAATGACTTTTGTATTTATTTACTTGTCTGCATAAATATGCTATACTCTTGTGTCTACTCTTAGAATATACATTCATTCATTCTAAGATCACTGCAGCAAAATTACAAGTTTGTGTCTTCAATTTTCCCACAAGCCCCACAATGAATAGGTGCAAAATCTGTAACAACATCACATATCTGTGTTTCAACTGTTCACAGAGAACCAACGAACTATGAACATCTGATTTAAATCTGCATTGAGGGGCAGCGTTTGAATAAACTCCAGCCAGAAGTGGAGTTATGAAAATTATTTTGCCACATTTACTTTACAGAGAACCCTCTTGAGAATAACATGGACAAGTTTATGGACAATAACTAGCTTGAGTCCTTCAAGTTCCATGGCCAGATTAATGCACGACACTAAGCTGATGCAACACTTACCGAGTCCGACCGATTACTGTGTCTGGAACCGTTAGCAAGCCGTGTGTTCTCCTCATCCATAGCCTTCAGCAGCTCATCCATCTCACTGCCCGGCTAAACAGACACACAGACATCAGCACACTATAGGACAACATCGGGCCATCTTGGAAAATGTTTTGGGCAACATGACCCAGCTGTTGAAATTGGGTTGTTTGGTAGGAAATGTCAACATGACCATTAGATGATAACAGATAAACATGCAGATGTCTAAATCACCTCACCTCACCTCACCCAAGCATATGTGATGTGATTTTGTGGACATATATAAAAAGAAACATTGTTAACCTAATTTCTTTGATAAACGTTTGAGCCATATTGCAAGGTTGGTCACTGAAACAAAGGCTTTCTGTACTGTGACCTGATGACTCATCTTCCTTGATAGTGTCTTTTATCTGTGGCTCCCAAATATTTTTCTTGTATTGTTTGTTATTTAACGTCGCACTCAGCAATATTCCAGCTATATGACAGCGGTCTGTAAATAACCAAATCTGGACCAGACAATCCAGTGATTGACATCATGAGCATCGATTTACGCAATTGGGATCAATGACATGCATCAACCAAGTCAGTGAGCCTGACCGCCCGATCCTGTAAGTCGCCTCTTATGACAAGCATGGGTTGCTGAAGACCTATTCTAACCCGGAATCTTCACGGAAAGGCTTCTGAATCATGAAACCCTTAACTCCTTTTCGTTTTACATTATTAAGTGTTACTTTCACAATAACATTAAGTGGATATCTGTCTGCAGAACATCACTTGAGAAAGTATGTGAAGAATTCCCAAAATAAATTTCAGCTTATGTAAAAAAAAGTTTTAAGTAATCAGATCTGGACCAGACAAACCAATGATATTGTCAGCAACACCCACACTATATATGTAGGATGACATGTAAGGCACCAAGTGCGACCACCTGATTCATTCACTCTTCTCTTGCAACACGCACAGCATCTACCCTGGAACCCCCAGGGGTGGGGTGGCTGCAGAATCCCCATGGTTAGGTTAGACTGAACGTGACACATGTTAAACAGTTAGGTGCTAGTGACTGACACGTCAAACGTACACATGTATCACAAAAATAATTAAACACATTAATACTGCAGTCTGGGTTAGGAAGAATGAACATGAAACTGTGCAGTCCAACACTGTGACGACACCCACCGGAGTCTTACTGCACAGAGCAGGTTAGCTGGTGTGAAGGGGTTAATCATACATCTGTGGAAACACATAGAACAGCCTCACTGGCAATAATTACAATAATCTCAAACGTCTGCCTCGATGTTGGCTCCTCTGTTGCTGCTGGTTCCTCCTGGGTGGGAAATGATCATCATTGGTTTCAGGGAATTAGTGCGATGGTTTGTTTGTTGCTTACGCCACATGAAGCAATGTTTCAGCTATATGACAGTATGACAGTTTGTACAGTAAATAATGGCAGGACCAGACAATCCCGTGATTGACATTATGAGCAATGTTGGGGTACAATGACCCAGCCTGACCTCCCAAACCATTTGGTCACCTCATACAACAAGCACATAAGTTACTGGGGACACATTCTGACCCTGATTCCCACTGATTGAAGGTTGCTTTCAACAGTGGGTTTTTTCACATCAACTGTTGCTGTTACAGTGGGAGAAGCCATACTCTGTTATTGTGGGAGAAGCTCTACTCTGTTACTGTGGGGGAAGCTCTACTCTGTTACTGTGGGAGAAGCTCTACTCTGTTACTGTGGGAGAAGCTCTACTCTGTTACTGTGGGAGAAGCTCTACTCTGTTACTGTGGGGGAAGCTCTAGTCTGTTACTGTGGGGGAAGCTCTACTCTGTTACTGTGGGGGAAGCTCTACTCTGTTACTGTGGGAGAAGCTCTACTCTGTTACTGTGGGAGAAGCTCTACTCTGTTACTGTGGGAGAAGCTCTACTCTGTTATTGTGGGAGAAGCTCTACTCTGTTACTGTGGGAGAAGCTCTACTCTGTTACTGTGGGAGAGCTCTACTCTGTTACTGTGGGAGAAGCTCTACTCTGTTACTGTGGGGGAAACTCTACTCTGTTACTGTGGGGGAAACTCTACTCTGTTACTGTGGGAGAAGCTCTACTCTGTTACTGTGGGAGAAGCTCTACTCTGTTACTGTGGGAGAAGCTCTAGTCTGTTACTGTGGGAGAAGCTCTACTCTGTTATTGTGGGAGAAGCTCTACTCTGTTACTGTGGGAGAAGCTCTACTCTGTTACTGTGGGAGAAGCTCTAGTCTGTTATTGTGGGAGAAGCTCTACTCTGTTACAGTGGGGGAAGCTCTACTCTGTTATTGTGGGAGAAGCTCTACTCTGTTACTGTGGGAGAAGCTCTACTCTGTTACTGTGGGGGAAGCTCTACTCTGTTATTGTGGGAGAAGCTCTACTCTGTTACTGTGGGGGAAGCTCTACTCTGTTACTGTGGGAGAAGCTCTACTCTGTTACAGTGGGAGAAGCTCTACTCTGTTATTGTGGGAGAACCTCTACTCTGTTATTGTGGGAGAAGCTCTACTCTGTTACTGTGGGAGAATCTCTACTCTGTTACTGTGGGAGAAACTCTACTCTGTTACTGTGGGGGAAACTCTACTCTGTTATTGTGGGAGAAGCTCTAGTCTGTTACTGTGGGAAAGCTCTAGTCTGTTACTGTAGGAGAAGCTCTACTCTGTTATTGTGGGAGAAGCTCTAGTCTGTTACTGTGGGGGAAACTCATCACTGTTACTGTGGGAGAAGCTCTACTCTGTTACTGTAGGAGAAGCTCTACTCTGTTATTGTGGGAGAAGCTCTACTCTGTTACTGTGGGAGAAGCTCTACTCTGTTACAGTGGGAGAAGCTCTACTCTGTTACAGTGGGAGAACCTCTACTCTGTTATTGTGGGAGAAGCTCTACTCTGTTACAGTGGGAGAAGCTCTACTCTGTTACAGTGGGAGAAGCTCTACTCTGTTATTGTGGGAGAAGCTCTACTCTGTTATTGTGGGAGAAGCTCTACTCTGTTATTGTGGGAGAAGCTCTACTCTGTTACTGTGGGAGAAACTCTACTCTTTTACTGTGGGAGAAACTCTACTCTGTTACTGTGGGGGAAACTCTACTCTGTTACTGTGGGGGAAGCTCTACTCTGTTACTGTGGGAGAAGCTCTACTCTGTTATTGTCGGAGAAACTCATCACTGTTACTGTGGGGGAAACTCTACTCTGTTACTGTGGGAGAAGCTCTACTCTGTTACTGTGGGAGAAGCTCTACTCTGTTATTGTGGGAGAACCTCATCACTGTTACTGTGGGAGAAGCTCTACTCTGTTACTGTGGGAGAAGCTCTAGTCTGTTACTGTGGGAGAAGCTCTACTCTGTTACTGTGGGAGAACCTCTACTCTGTTACTGTGGGGGAAACTCTACTCTGTTACTGTGGGGGAAACTCTACTCTATTACTGTGGGAGAAGCTCTACTCTGTTACTGTGGGAGAAGCTCTACTCTGTTACAGTGGGAGAAGCTCTACTCTGTTATTGTGGGGGAAACTCTACTCTGTTACTGTGGGGGAAACTCTACTCTGTTACAGTGGGAGAAGCTCTACTCTGTTACTGTGGGGGAAGCTCTACTCTGTTACTGTGGGAGAAGCTCTAGTCTGTTACTGTGGGAGAAGCTCTACTCTGTTACTGTGGGGGAAACTCTACTCTGTTACTGTGGGAGAAGCTCTACTCTGTTACTGTGGGAGAAGCTCTACTCTGTTACTGTGGGAGAAGCTCTACTCTGTTACTGTGGGGGAAACTCATCACTGTTACTGTGGGGGAAACTCTACTCTGTTATTGTGGGAGAAACTCATCACTGTTACTGTGGGGGAAACTCATCACTGTTACTGTGGGGGAAACTCTACTCTGTTACTGTGGGAGAAGCTCTACTCTGTTACTGTGGGAGAAGCTCTACTCTGTTATTGTGGGAGAACCTCATCACTGTTACTGTGGGAGAAGCTCTACTCTGTTACTGTGGGAGAAGCTCTAGTCTGTTACTGTGGGAGAAGCTCTACTCTGTTACTGTGGGAGAACCTCTACTCTGTTACTGTGGGGGAAACTCTACTCTGTTACTGTGGGGGAAACTCTACTCTGTTACTGTGGGAGAAGCTCTACTCTGTTACTGTGGGAGAAGCTCTAGTCTGTTACTGTAGGAGAAGCTCTACTCTGTTATTGTGGGAGAAGCTCTAGTCTGTTACTGTGGGGGAAACTCATCACTGTTACTGTGGGAGAAGCTCTACTCTGTTACTGTAGGAGAAGCTCTACTCTGTTATTGTGGGAGAAGCTCTACTCTGTTACTGTGGGAGAAGCTCTACTCTGTTACAGTGGGAGAAGCTCTACTCTGTTACAGTGGGAGAACCTCTACTCTGTTATTGTGGGAGAAGCTCTACTCTGTTACAGTGGGAGAAGCTCTACTCTGTTACAGTGGGAGAAGCTCTACTCTGTTATTGTGGGAGAACCTCTACTCTGTTATTGTGGGAGAAGCTCTACTCTGTTACTGTGGGAGAAACTCTACTCTGTTACTGTGGGAGAAACTCTACTCTGTTACTGTGGGGGAAACTCTACTCTGTTACTGTGGGGGAAGCTCTACTCTGTTACTGTGGGAGAAGCTCTACTCTGTTATTGTCGGAGAAACTCATCACTGTTACTGTGGGGGAAACTCTACTCTGTTATTGTGGGAGAAGCTCTACTCTGTTACTGTGGGAGAAGCTCTACTCTGTTATTGTGGGAGAACCTCATCACTGTTACTGTGGGAGAAGCTCTACTCTGTTACTGTGGGAGAAGCTCTAGTCTGTTACTGTGGGAGAAGCTCTACTCTGTTACTGTGGGAGAACCTCTACTCTGTTATTGTGGGGGAAACTCTACTCTGTTACTGTGGGGGAAACTCTACTCTATTACTGTGGGAGAAGCTCTACTCTGTTACTGTGGGAGAAGCTCTACTCTGTTACTGTGGGGGAAGCTCTACTCTGTTACTGTGGGAGAAGCTCTAGTCTGTTACTGTGGGAGAAGCTCTACTCTGTTACTGTGGGAGAAACTCTACTCTGTTACTGTGGGAGAAGCTCTACTCTGTTACTGTGGGGGAAGCTCTAATCTGTTACTGTGGGAGAAGCTCTACTCTGTTACTGTGGGAGAAGCTCTACTCTGTTACTGTGGGAGAAGTCTACTCTGTTACTGTGGGAGAAGCTCTAATCTGTTACTGTGGGAGGAGCTCTACTCTGTTACTGTGGGAGAAGCTCTAATCTGTTATTGTGGGAGAAGCTCTACTCTGTTACTGTGGGAGAAGCTCTACTCTGTTACTGTGGGGGAAGCTCTAATCTGTTACTGTGGGAGAAGCTCTACTCTGTTACTGTGGGAGAAGCTCTACTCTGTTACTGTGGGAGAAGCTCTACTCTGTTACTGTGGGAGAAGCTCTAATCTGTTACTGTGGGAGAAGCTCTACTCTGTTACTGTGGGAGAAGCTCTACTCTGTTACTGTGGGAGAAGCTCTACTCTGTTACTGTGGGAGAAGCTCTACTCTGTTACTGTGGGAGAAGCTCTACTCTGTTACTGTGGGAGAAGCTCTAATCTGTTACTGTGGGAGAAGCTCTACTCTGTTACTGTGGGGGAAGCTCTACTCTGTTACTGTGGGAGAAGCTCTACTCTGTTACTGTGGGGGAAACTATACTCTGTTACTGTGGGAGAAGCTCTAATCTGTTACTGTGGGAGAAGCTCTACTCTGTTACTGTGGGAGAAGCTCTAATCTGTTACTGTGGGAGAAGCTCTACTCTGTTACTGTGGGGGAAGCTCTACTCTGTTACTGTGGGAGAAGCTCTACTCTGTTACTGTGGGGGAAGTTCTACTCTGTTACTGTGGGAGAAGCTCTACTCTGTTACTGTGGGAGAAGCTCTACTCTGTTACTGTGGGAGAAGCTCTACTCTGTTACTGTTGGAGAAGCTCTACTCTGTTACTGTGGGAGAAGCTCTACTCTATTACTGTGGGAGAAGCTCTACTCTGTTACTGTGGGAGAAGCTCTACTCTGTTACTGTGGGAGAAGCTCTACTCTGTTACTGTGGGAGAAGCTCATCACTGTTACTGTGGGGGAAGCTCTACTCTGTTACTGTGGGAGAAGCTCATCACTGTTACTGTGGGGGAAGCTCTACTCTGTTACTGTGGGAGAAGCTCATCACTGTTACTGTGGGAGAAGCTCTACTCTGTTACTGTGGGAGAAGCTCTACTCTGTTACTGTGGGAGAAGCTCTACTCTGTTACTGTGGGAGAAGCTCTACTCTGTTACTGTGGGAGAAGCTCTACTCTGTTACTGTGGGGGAAACTCATCACTGTTACTGTGGGAGAAACAGACTAATTTATATTGGAAGACAGAGCAGTAGTTCCTCCTAACCAGTAACAACATAATATCCTTTATGTTTTAAACAAAACTTTCTCCTCCAACCATGCCAATAAGTTTACCACACAACATGAATGTACAAACAAGACCACATTCTCTTCAAACAAATAACAACGGATAAAACATGAAAATTATCTTACACCAAAATATCAAATGATTTGAAAATCCCAAATACCAGAAGCACTGGCAGAATCCCACACCCACTTGTTACAGACAACAGCCACAGACAGCCGAGTCTCACCTTGCTATACCTGCTGTTACTCATAGCCTTGTGTCTGTACTAAGAGACAAAGGAAACTGTCACAAGGCAGTCACAGTTGAAGTATTGAAAATCCTTAAATAAATGCCTTTTTTAATAATCTCCTCTGCCAAACTAAAAGAATATACGCCTACCTTGAATAAATGTGAGATCAAATTTTACAAGGAAAGAGGGTTTTGGAATATTTGTTTTATGAAAAACAACATTCCCAGTCTAAGGCCCTTCATATAAATCAAATATGGCAGTTGTTCAAGGATTTACAACTGTCATAACTTTAACCCTGACAATGTTTCTAGGTTTGTCAGCACCGTGCTTGTGGGTTTCACCAAAGTGTGTTACAAGCGGCATTAAACCCAACTCACTCATAATAACTTGCTATCTATCCAAATGAACAGTATCACAATAACTAAAGGGTTGTCCAGTTCTTCAGGCAGCGATGCACCAATAGGTGATGCTTGGTAATAAGGCTGGGACGGGTAACTCGGGTACTCGGGTTGGGTGGGTACTGAGTAGGACCCGGGTACCCACAGGACTACCCGGACCCGTGGTTAGTCACGTGATCATATTGTTTAATGGCAAAAATTATCACATTCCTTCTGACTTTATATGTTTGCATAAAGATAAAACTTCAGTCAATTTCAGTGTATGCATGAGTCATGACTAGATCATTTTATACCTGTAGCTAAATACATTTTGACAGGACTACGGTCAAACGTTTCCCAATCGGACATTTTGTACCTATCTCTTGAGACCTACAGCGGGTACCCGGGTAGGGTCAGGTAATAGGGTGGTGGGTACCGGGGTAGTAAATCTGGACTCGTCCCAGCCCTACTTGGTAACCATAGGAACCAGACAGACTGATGCTAATACCAGGTGATACAAACCAACAAAATTGTATGTGCTTTACCTGCTGAGGTCTGTCGTTGGTGTCATCATCATCTGCCTCGAAGTCATCGTCATAGTCCTGGGAACAGAGACATTACACCATCACTACACTAGAGATATTGGGGCATGTAGGCTTAGAGCATAGTAAAACTGACTGGTGATCTTTCAAGTCCATAGTGTTTTAGTGTGGTTAAATTAGAAATGCTATGGTAATAAGGTATAGGTATGCTGTGATATGATGTGATAATGCTCTTAGGATGTCTATCAATGCACATAGCATCAGTGCTATGGTATGCATAGACTGTATTATTATTATTATTATTATATTGGACTGGAGGAATGAACTGGAATCCCTACAGTGTTGATTTGAAGATAAATAGAAGCTGATGTAAACTAACCTCAAAATCCTCATCATCATAATTGTACTCATCACCATTTTCCTCCTGGTCCGACTCGGGCTCCTGAACCCTGCTTCGACTCACTGGTTCACTCTGAAGAGTAGACACACACGACTCAGAAAGTTTCCTTACAGTCTTACAGTCAGTAATTATCCAGCTATATCGACCTGAACCATATCGACCTGAACCCTGTTTCCACTCACTGGTTCACTCTGAAGAGTAGACACACACGACTCAGAAAGTTTCCTTACAGTCTTACAGTCAGTAATTATCCAGCTATATCGACCTGAACCATATCGACCTGAACCCTGTTTCCACTCACTGGTTCACTCTGAAGAGTAGACAACGACTCAGATAGTTTCCTTACAGTCTTACAGTCAGTAATTATCCAGCTATATCGACCTGAACCATATCGACCTGAACCCTGTTTCCACTCACTGGTTCACTCTGAAGAGTAGACACACACGACTCAGAAAGTTTCCTTACAGTCTTACAGTCAGTAATTATCCAGCTATATCGACCTGAACCATATCGACCTGAACCCTGTTTCCACTCACTGGTTCACTCTGAAGAGTAGACAACGACTCAGATAGTTTCCTTACAGTCTTACAGTCAGTAATTATCCAGCTATATCGACCTGAACCATATCGACCTGAACCCTGTTTCCACTCACTGGTTCACTCTGAAGAGTAGACAACGACTCAGATAGTTTCCTTACAGTCTTACAGTCAGTAATTATCCAGCTATATCGACCTGAACCATATCGACCTGAACCCTGTTTCCACTCACTGGTTCACTCTGAAGAGTAGACAACGACTCAGATAGTTTCCTTACAGTCTTACAGTCAGTAATTATCCAGCTATATCGACCTGAACCATATCGACCTGAACCCTGTTTCCACTCACTGGTTCACTCTGAAGAGTAGACAACGACTCAGATAGTTTCCTTACAGTCTTACAGTCAGTAATTATCCAGCTATATCGACCTGAACCATATCGACCTGAACCCTGTTTCCACTCACTGGTTCACTCTGAAGAGTAGACAACGACTCAGATAGTTTCCTTACAGTCTTACAGTCAGTAATTATCCAGCTATATCGACCTGAACCATATCGACCTGAACCCTGTTTCCACTCACTGGTTCACTCTGAAGAGTAGACAACGACTCAGATAGTTTCCTTACAGTCTTACAGTCAGTAATTATCCAGCTATATCGACCTGAACCATATCGACCTGAACCCTGTTTCCACTCACTGGTTCACTCTGAAGAGTAGACAACGACTCAGATAGTTTCCTTACAGTCTTACAGTCAGTAATTATCCAGCTATATCGACCTGAACCATATCGACCTGAACCCTGTTTCCACTCACTGGTTCACTCTGAAGAGTAGACAACGACTCAGATAGTTTCCTTACAGTCTTACAGTCAGTAATTATCCAGCTATATCGACCTGAACCATATCGACCTGAACCCTGTTTCCACTCACTGGTTCACTCTGAAGAGTAGACAACGACTCAGATAGTTTCCTTACAGTCTTACAGTCAGTAATTATCCAGCTATATCGACCTGAACCATATCGACCTGAACCCTGTTTCCACTCACTGGTTCACTCTGAAGAGTAGACAACGACTCAGATAGTTTCCTTACAGTCTTACAGTCAGTAATTATCCAGCTATATCGACCTGAACCATATCGACCTGAACCCTGTTTCCACTCACTGGTTCACTCTGAAGAGTAGACACACAGGACACATATAGTTTCCTTACAGTCTTACAGTCAGTAATTGTCCAGCTTTATCGACCTGGTTTGTAAATAAGAGCGACTGGACCAGACAAACCAGTGATCGATATCATGAGCAACATTCACTGCCATCGGGAAACACTAACATGCAGTCAATCAAGTCACAAAGCCTGACCACACGATTTAGTTATGACAAGAATACAGATCCATTCTATACCGGAATCCCTGCTGGGGCAGTGGATATCACACTCTACTGAATTATCACCAGTGTGCCATCTACTTCAGTTCTTAGTAAAGATATATTTGTTTCTGCTTGAAAGGCCAGATCTGTGTAACTGGTGTAATCACGGCAGCACATCTGGTTTTGTGTGGCCAACATTTGACACTTGAAACCGTTTCAGCTATGTGTACTTGACAAACACGGTGAGATGTCACACTGACAAAATACATCCTTGCATTGTGTGAAACTGAAGAAAATTGTGTGTGAGCATTTTTTAACAAATATCCTTCACATTTATGTCCTAAACTATCATTTCTGTACTGGGTAGTTACATTGTGACAAAGTGTCAATAGTGAAGTTTGTGTGCTCACTGAAAGCAGAAATCTCTCCCGAATATATAAGATAACATAACATTCAGAAAGTCACATGTATCTCTGGAACTTCAGTGTGCATGTCAACAACAGTGTCCACAGTCATGCTCACAATACCAAACTCATGCGTTTGTTTCCCAATGTAAACTACAAGAAAGTCCAGGAGCCTGCATCGTCCTACAACAGACCCTAGTCACACGTTTATGTACAGGAAAATATTCAATACTTGTATGAATGAACAGTGATGGAAACTAAGCATGAAATTCAAGTGGGGGAGGCACTCTTGTGGCCCTACATTCATACACACCTGTGCAGGCGTTTCGGGGGCCGATACTTTCTCCGTGAGGATTCTATTAAGGGTATGTGTTCTTGGGCAACAAGCAGAACGCAATGCTCTCAGTGTGCTGCAATTATTGTTGGGCCATGACAATTCTTTGAACATTGTCATTATAATAAACAAAGTATTGCAGGGATAATTCTAGACTGGGGCCTTGTGCTTTTAGACCCTAAATCTGAAAAAGGCCCACATTTTCAAATACAATGGGGCATTTTAACATTGTGCTGCATAGGCGTACCTCTGGAATATTTGAAATTTTCACATAAAGGGCCCATGTCAGAAAATTCCTGGAGTGAACCCTGGTATTGGGATGGAGAAACCGAGGCCAAAGGGAGGTAACCCTGTACCTCACACTGAAGCCAGACACTGTTTTATGAGGCAGGTGCTCCCAACCCATGCAGGTGCTGTCTGTGAAGCAATATTTAAAGACATATGTGGACAATGTTACCTTCTTTGGTCTACGTCTCACACTTGGTTTCCGTTTGCCAGTTGGCTGTTTCTGAGTTAAGGGGATAGCAAACATATGATTATAAACACATGGTTGTCACTGTTGACATAAATATATCACATCAGATGCATTACCGACACAGCAAAGACAAAACAGGGATAGAAAGAACAAACCTGTTTCTCTTCTTTCTTTCTTTCAACGTTTCTGAAATAAAATTAATAAGTTTGTATAAAAGTGGCACAACAGCCACTCTGACTTAACATTATTGAAAGGTCACCATGGAATTATTATTGCAAAATATGAAGTAAGTCTAGTCAGAGCATGGTGAAAACCTGCCAGTATCTACCAATCTGTGTCTGTCACCACGAGTACCTACCTCTCCCTGTGTCTGTCATCACTCTGAGTACCTACCTATCTTTGTGTCTGTCATCACTCCGAGTACTCCGATCTCGTGGTTTGTCTCCCTTCCTGGAATCTCTCTTCTCCTCGTCCCGATCCTGGGAACACATAGCTATTAAGATAGAATATGATCCTGACATCACCATACAGTATCATCAACATGGAGTTATCTTCTAAATGACATCAACCCAGATTGTCATTTCATTGTCAAACATCACCCCCAATCCGCAAGACCAACCCCACCCCACAAGCCCTCCTCCACACAAGCCCTCCTCCACACCACAAGACCAACCCCACCCCACAAGACCTCCCCCATTAAACAAAACAAACCCGACCCCACAAGACCCTCCCCATCAAACAAGACAAACCCCATCCCACAAGACCTTCCCCATCAAACAGGACAAACCCCACCACCATACCACAGAACCTTCCCCATCAAACAGGACCAACCCCACCTCACCACACAAGACCTTCCCCATCAAACAGGACAAACCCCACCCAACCCCACATGACCTTCCCCATTAAACAAAACAAACCCCACCCCACAAGACCTTCCCCATCACACAAGACAAACCCCACCCCACCCCACATGACCTTCCCGAACAAACAAGACAAACCCCACCCCACAAGACCTTCCCCATCACACAAGACAAACCCCACCCCACCCCACCTTCCCCATCAAACAAGACAAACTCCACCCCACCCCACAAGACCTTCCCCATCAAACAAGACAAACCCCACCCCACCTTACATGACCTTTCCCATCAAACAAGACAAACCCCACCCCACCCCACAAGACCTTCCCCATCAAACAAGACAAACCCCACCCCACCTTACATGACCTTTCCCATCAAACAAGACCACCCCCACCCCACCCTACAAGACCTTCCCCACCAAACAGGACCAACCCCACCCCACAAGATGTTCCCCATACCACAAGAGTAACCCCACCCCATCCCCTCCTTCAATGTTATTCATGTGTCACTGACTTACACTCCTCTTATCTCTGTCCTTCTCTTTCTTCTCCCTCCGCTCCTGTCTCTGACGGTCTCGGTCGTCCTGCAGGCATCAAAAAGAAACTGACAAGAAACCCTATGATACTATCTGTACCAGAGGTACATGTCTTCAGAGTGTCAAGGGCTGGAGGCAGTGTGTTATCATGTCAACTTGGACCTACATCATACTGAGTCACTGCTTTCGGAACTACAGTAAACTACATTTATAATAACCACGCTTACAACAAACTGACAGATATAACAAACTTGGTTTTTTTGTCCTGGCCCTTTGCTGTATACATGCTTATAACGAACTATGGTTATAACGAACTAGAATTAGTGCTCCCTTTGAATTTGTTATAACCGTTGTTTACTTGGTTCTTGGTTTGTTGTTTAACGGCACACTCAGCAATATTCCTGCTATATGATGTCGGTTTGTAAATAATCGAGTCTGGACCAGACATTCCAGTGATTGACATCATGAGAATCGATCCACGCAATTGGGTTTGTTTTTTGTTTGTTTGTTGTTTAACACCACACTCAGCAATATTCCAGCTATATGACGGCAGTCTGTAAAATAATCGAATCTGGACCAGACAATCCAGTGATTGACATCATGAACATCGATCCACGCAATTGGGATCGATGACATGTATCAACCAAGTCAGCGAGCCTGACCACCCGATCACATTAGTTGCCTTTTACGACAAGCATAGTCGCCTTTTACGGCAAGTATGGGTTGCTGAAGACCTATTCTACCCAAAAATCTTCACGGGTCCCACGCAATTGGGATACAATGACATGCATCAACCAAGTCAGCGAGCCTGACCACCTGATCCTGTTAGACGCCTATTACGACAAGTCTCCTTTTAGTGGGTGAGTATGGTTTTACGCAGCTTTTAGCACTATTCCAGCAATATCACGGCAGGGGACACTAGAAATGGGCTTCACACATTGTACCCATGTCGGGAATCAAACCCGGGTCTTCGGCGTGAAGAGGCTAGGCTACCCGACTACCCCTAGTCTCCTTTTAGGGCAAGCATGGGTTGTTGAAGACCTATTCTACCCCGGATCTTCACGGGGCCCCCGTAGTATACTATAGATGTTTACACATTGACTGTTTTAAATGTTAATTAGCCGAAACATATAAATAGTTATCAGGAAACAAGTCCTAAACCAGTTTATGGTCATAACAAATGTGACTGTTGATAGTTAATGATTTAGGTGTTTATCAAGTAAATTTGGTTGAAATCCATCAATCATTATCAAAGTCCTTGTGAAGAAAGTAGTTCCTAATACAACATAGTACATGCTGAGCCACAGCACTGTAACACACTGTAACACACTGTAACACAGTAAACCACTTTCACAGCAGACCCACGGGGCACACAGCTCCCTCTCCCACGTAATGATGACAAACCAGTAGGCACACTCTCCAACATGGGATGTGTTATCTCACACAGAGGCTACCGGTACTTCCACATGCTGACTTTGTTTGGGGCAAGAGGACAAGTGCTAATTGTGTTCCCTGAGGTCAGTAGCTTAGACAATTGAAAATAGTCAACGATAATCAGACGGATGTGTGATGTATCCGGTTTCCTGGGACAAGCAGCACATCACACTTAACTGGGGTTGTTGTTATATGGTATCACTATTCATGCTACTAATGCTGGTAGTACATGATGCCAGCAGAAGAAAGCACCACCACGGCACCACGGCACAGCACGGTACAACTGTTTATGACAATGGATGTATTGTTTATGACAATGGGTGTATTGTTTATGACAAGGTGTATTGGTTCTGACAATGGATGTATTGTTTATGACAATGGGTGTATTGTTTATGACAAGGTGTATTGCTTATGACAATGGGTGTATTGGTTATGACCATGGGTGTATTGGTTATGACAATGAATGTACTGTTTATGACAATGGATGTAGTGCTTAGGCCAATGGGTGTATTGTTTATGACAATGGATGTACTGTTTATGACAATGGGTGTCTTGGTTATGACAATGGATGTATTGGTTATGACAATGGATGTATGGATTATGACAATGGGTGTATTGTTTATGACAAGGATGTATTGGTTATGACAATGGATGTACTGTTTATGACAATGGATGTATTGTTTATGACAATGGGTGTATTGTTTATGACAATGGATGTATTGATTATGACAATAGATGTATTGTTCATGACAAGAAAGCTGCACTTCAGCAAAATCAGTCACACATTCCACCAGACAGTAACCATGGTAACCTCTGTCAGAGACATCGCCTCAGGACTTTCTCTGCGCTTACTGTGTGACCTTCGAGTTTTTGCGAAAAACAATTCTACAATATTTCAATATTTCTGCATGGATTCAGTGTAGATGCAGCCTCTAGAGTCTGGTGTAAAACCAAACAACTGCATCCCATGCCAACTGCATCAGTTCAACTAGCCAGCAACAACTACAACTACAACTACAACTAGTCCTTTTTATTGACAAGAAAAGAGACTTAACAAATCCCACTACAGCCAAGTTGACCAGGTCTGGTTAATCTTTAACTCAGCCTATAAACAGAATGACACACAAAAGATGATGTCTCATACTCAATCTCTACATGAAGTCCCCCGCCCCACCCCGCCCCTCCCTAGGATCTCCTGTACTCACTGTGTCCTCGTGCTTCTCCCGCCTCCTTCGGTCTCTGTCATCCTGCAACACCATCGGCCATCAAACACATCAAACATTCAGACTT
Organism: Haliotis rufescens; assembly: GCF_023055435.1. Taxonomy (NCBI): domain Eukaryota; kingdom Metazoa; phylum Mollusca; class Gastropoda; order Lepetellida; family Haliotidae; genus Haliotis; species Haliotis rufescens. Next base: position 1,592,123 of record NW_025964013.1, on the reverse strand, counting down.
GTTATTACGTTATTAGGACCAGGCTTATACAGAACACTATATGTGATCCACAAAGTGGTTATATTTAGCACTCATCACTTCGTGTGTTATCACTGGTGTGTCGTAACAGCTCATTACACTGTTGGGGGCACTGGTGGCCCAGTCGTCTAAGGGGCTGCAATTCGCTGTGCAGAGTTGCATCCCTTGGGCACGCCAGAAACCTATGATTGTGGTTCGAATCTTGGTTCGCCCCAATTATGTTTCTAGGTTTGTCAGCACCATACCCGTGCTCGTGGGTTTCATGGAAGTGGTAAATGCCTAAGACCTGAATCACTTCCGGCTTTCCTCCCACATTAAGCTGACACGCCGTGTTATGACTAGAATACTGTAAATGTGGCGTTAAAACACAACTCACTCGCTCACTCACTCATTACACGATTCACAGCAGCATTAGTCAACTTGCCTCACTCCCTGTCATTCACCCAATATACTCACATCAGTCCGATGTCTGTCTTTCTCTCTACTCTCCTTCTTCCGTTTGTCCCTGTCATCCTGAAGTACATAACATCAACATTCAACTGACTTGCAAGAACAGTCAATGCAGGTCTGTGGTCTTTCCTTTAGTCACAGAGGTTTTTATAAACAATTTTTTTTTTATATTTTACAACCTGAGCCTGTAAGGGCCGATAGGACAATATAAGCCTTAAATTGAAGGGGCCTATAGTACAACATAAGCCTTATATTGAAGGGCCTATAGCACAACATATGCCATATATTGAAGGGCCAATAGTGCAACATAAGCCTTATATTGAAGGGCCCATAGCACAACATAAGCCTGTATATTGAAGGACCCATAGCCCAACATAAGCCTGTATATTGAAGGGCCTATAGCACAACATTAGCCTTATATTGAAGGGCCTATAGCACAACATTAGCCTTATATTGAAGGGCCCATAGCACAACATAAGCCTGTATATTGAAGGACCCATAGCACAACATTAGCCTCATATTGAGGGGCATATAGCACAACATAGGTCTTATATTGAAGGGCCCATAGCACAACATAAGCCTGTATATTGAAGGACCCATAGCACAACATTAGCTTTATATTAAGGACCAATAGCGCAACATAATCCTGTATATCTGGTATATTGAAGGGCCCATAGCACAACATAAGCCTTATATTAAAGGGCCCAGAGCACAACATTAGCCTTAGATTGAAGGGCCTATAGCACAACATAGGCCTCATATTGAAGGGCCCATAGCACAACATAAGCCTGTATATTGAAGGGCCTATAGCACAACATTAGCCTTATATTGAAGGGCCTATAGCACAACACTAGCCTTATATTGAAGGGCCCATACTCCTACCTCATCCCTTTGACGTCGCCTGTTGTCTGTCTCATTTCGTCCATCATCCTTGTGTTTCCTCTCTTTCTCCTCACGACGTTTTCGCCTATCGTCATCACGATCACGATGGCGGTCCCTGTCATCATCCTGATGTCTGCGTTTCTCATCATCCCGGTCACGATGCCGTCGTCTCGTATCATCATCTTCTATTACAGGAGCATCTCGTCTCTTCTCCTTTTTTTCCTGATGGAAATACATAAACTAAATTTCAAAAATCTGTTCAAATTAACGTGCATTGACATGAGGTTGATAAACTGGTACAAGCAAACCAGTCCCCTGATCCTGAGAACAGGTAAGGGAAACAACTCTCCACAGGAAATCACAGCCAATTTGACCACAACGATTGAAACACATACACCTCTCAGCCAGAACTCTGCTTGGGTATATTTGTGATAGAACTAAAACATGTGATGAGTAAACTGTGTTCAGTGTGTAGGGGTTTCCTGAGGGCCTCGAGGACACCTACGTGTCATTCTAATTGTATTTGAATCTGGGGAGTGGATAAATTTCAAACTCATACCACGACACAATCCCCTGAATCTTCAGGATCAATTTTGATCACTGGTATACTTTTCACCAATTTCTGGACTATTCCTGGAACTGTAAAAATATGCATGTCCTACACACTGTCAAATGCACAAATACCTCAACACAAAGTATTGGAAAACTTACTCCTGTATCCTGATTGACAAACATATTACTGTGAGAATAGCATCAACAACATTCAGCAGCAAAGATAGAATCTGAAATTTCAGGGAGCAAAATGCCCACAACTGAGGACAACCTACAGGTTTGGATGGATCTTTCTTTTCTCTCCGATCTCTCCGCTCCTGTCTCTGTCTCTCTCTCTCCTCCTGAAACATGGTGGTACAGTATCCATGGTAACAATATCTGAGAAAGTACTTCAATCCGCCATTACACAATAAAAAACACTTAAAGTTAAAAATTGTGATCTGCAACAAGTTCCCATTTCAACATGTTCAAGCCATTGGTTGAAGAGCTTCTGTAGGAGAAGTGCACAATGAAAATAAATATCTAGAAATGAAAAGATCTGAAGTCTGTTTACTTGTGCAGCGTGTATAGTGTGTACAGAAAACTTGCAGGGAAAAAATTAACTGTGTTTAGAAGAATCAGTGAAGTTACAAACTGAGAAACACTCCTCCTAGGGTGGCAATAACCTTACGTCTGACCTGAGAATCTAGAAGTAGCTTGGACAATGAATTAACCGATAAGACCCGGGTGTTACCTCTGTGAGACTCATCCTGTCAGAATCATCTCTCCTATGTCGGCGCTTATCCTCCTGGAAGAGTAAAGTCCACTTGAGCTTGGTACAATATTAGATTATAATAAGGTTAAACTTAGTATACCTAAAGAATGGAGAGACACTGTCAATCATTATATCAAAATACCAATATATGACTTAAATCTTAGTCCACAATTGAGGGATATATTTATACCCGTTCAAGGATCTAGATACTTTTATGATAGACTAATTACAATAACAAAACCACCCTTAGTAAATGGAAAATGGCAATCTCTTTTTGATAATGATATTCAATGGAAAGAAGTTTATTCAAATTTCAGAAAATGTACTAAAGATACTAAATTGATTGACTTTCAGTTTAAGTTTATCCACGGAATAATTTACACCAAAAAGGAATTATTAAGAATGAAACTAGTTGATAATGATATTTGCTCCTTTTGTGACTTAAATGGCGAAAACCTTATACATGTATATTGGGAATGTGAATATGTTAAACACTTTTGGAGCAAACTGGAAACCTTTTTAAACCTTGACACAAATACTAGGATCTCACTTACCAAATACTCAGTTACTTTTGGATTCGACAAAAATAAACTTTTACTTAATCATATTATAATATCCAGTAAAAGATATATATATATATATCAAGTATTAAGGGTGAGAAACCAATTTTTGATAATTTTAGGAAAATACTAAAAGAGACAGCGATGATTGAAAAATTCATTGCCACCAAAAGCAATGGTCTATTACAATTTGAACGAAAATGGGGAAAAATCCTACACAAATTAATATAATAATCATGCCCTGTACAATAAGGCTATAGATCAGCTATGCCTCAAATAGCAATACCACCATAATTGTTTTAGTTCTATCTGACTATCGATACAACTTTTCATGCTCTTCTTGAGGCATATCGTGTGTGTGTGTGTGTGTGTGTGTGTGCGTGTGCGTGTGCGTGTGCATGGGTGTGTTTCAATTATGCACGCTATATTTATATCACAAGAAATGTACATCTGTGTAATGTATTTTCACTACAATTGACTAAACCTACTGTGTAACCTCTGAACCTGATGTACAACTCTTCGAAAGGAATAAAAAACGTCCAAAAAAAACAAAAAAAAGTCCACTTGAGCAACATGCAAACTACCCGCGACAACCAACACACAGATTGTCAGTCAGAGTGGGTACATCCCACCCACACCCTACATCCACCCCACGTTATTCACATGTTCCATACGCAGTGTTAAAGTAGAGCCATGTGCCCTCTGCATCACGGACTGTCTCCATCAGACTGTGGTGTGGTGAGGTGGAATTGTTCATGTTACTTCCTTACAACTTCACAAGCACCTGACACAGATCACACCTTACAGTACATAATCACAAGTCACTACAACATCCACCTCTACTTGAACATATAATCAGATGACAGGTCTGACACAGGACATATAGTCAGCAGAAATGAGGCATTAGTTAAACAAATTTTAGAAAGTGGTACCTTATTAGTGAATTCTTCTACGAAATCAAAAGTGCAAATTTACAGGGTGAACAGATGTGTTTTACAACCTGCATGTATGGCATGCTACACTGCATGTTTTCATGCTTCTACAAGTGTACTACATGAAAACATCTTGCACTCTTAGCCACAATAACAATTTGACCCTTACGTTGAAAATTTATTGATAAATGATTATTTTCTACACATTCCAATTCATCCTGTCTTTATCCAGAAGTTCAGGACAGGAAAGTGACACATGACTATTTGTATCACTGTGTGCTACAAACACTCCACAAGGAAAAGTCAGAATTAATACAGAGCATGAATTTAAATAATATCTTCATCATCTCAAAAAAAATCCAAACCCAAGACACAGTAAATACATATCACTTCCACACCTTTATCAAATATTTCATACATTTCTATCCAATAACAGAAAGTGTAATCATGGTATTTCCACTACCTTTGCAGTATCTGCTATATACTCACGCTGCCATCTCGATGGGACTTCTTCTCGTCATCCTTGGGTCTGCGCCTCTCTTTCCGATCTGCAATACAAAACTCCATTAAAGACCACATCAATCTCCTGATAACTTTCATGACAATTATGAGTGAGTTTAACACCACTTTTAACAGTATTCCAGTTATATCATGGCATGTCAGCTTGATGTGGTAGGAAAGCCCAAAGGGATGCAGGTTTCAGACGTCTACCACTTCTGCGAAAACCCACAAGCATGGATACGGTGCTTACAAAACTAGAAACATAGTCTGGCAAACCAGGATTTGACCCCATGATCATAGGTTTCTGGCATGCAGAAGGGACGCGACCCTGCACAGTGAATGGCGGCGCCTCAGACGACCGAGCTATCCATGCCCCTCCACAAAACAACAGGAGAGTTTCCACTCCAGCATGTTCAGTGTGGGTTCTACAGCATGTATGGTATTGCTGTACCTGGCTGTACAACATGTACAAGGTTATACAACATAAATTTGGTGTTCCAGATTCCAAGAAATTATGTTGTAAAGGTTGATTTTTGGTTTTACTAATATAAAATGAATGTAATAATAATGATAATCTGAAAAATCACAATGCAGATTGGAAAATATATGATGCGTATAAGCTAGTTGCATTACTTTCCTAAACATACTATCTATTTTTATGTTTCATTTTCTCACTTAAACTTATCTGTAGAATAAGACAACTAGTGTTCTGTGCTAATGACATGATACAAGTAAATCTGTCATGAAACAGCATTTTCACCTTCGTCATCTCGGTGACGTCTCTCATCCCCGTCCCGACGATGCCGCTTCTTTTCAAGGTCATCTCGAGAGCCCTACAAACAGTAATCTTCGGAAATGAAATCTTGTTACTATGGTTGTTAGGAGCTTAATACAGGATCATAATGATAAGGAACAATCCTGAAATGTTTGAGGTATCAAGTTCTGAACAGTTATTCCTATCTGGCAGCCAATTGTACCTGTATGAGAAAAGGACAAGAAGTATGGTGCAAGGTGATTGAGGTAATTCAAATTTACTATTTATTAAGTGTTGATTGATCTGAAGAGACATTTGTAAAGTGCTGTATGAAAACGCCGGCTGTATAAACAATATTTGGGTAGAAGCCCACATGCCCATTGAAAAGGAAAGAAAACAAGTTCCTGGTTCTAAGTCCATCTTTATTATGGTGGATAGAGCAGTCTGCAACTTTAACAATAAGTCCAAAGTCAAGTAACGTTCCTTTAACTCTGGTTAACCTAGCTATTTCAAGCCTATACACATGGCACACAAAAACAGTGTATGGACTGAAAATGGGCACCAGAATGTGGAGCATAATTACTTAGATGAGAAAACTGGGCTTTTACCCAGTCAAACAGTGTAAAGTGATGTCAGTGAAAACATGATTAGATGTGTGTCTACCTCAACAATGTTCAGTACCTTGGCTCTCTACAAATAAGCATGGTGAATCTTGTGTGGTGTGAACACCTATCTTGGCCAATGTTGAGAGGACCAGTTGTAAGTAATGTAACCTCGTCATAAGTCAAACATGAGATCAGCTTTTGTTTATCATTTTTATACAGAAAAATGAAACAATGACAAAACATCTGATGAACTCAGTTCATCTTTCTTATAATTACTGTATATTACCAGGTAAAAACCAACTCCGCATATCAGCCCACCCCCTGAATCACCTGACCTGCCTCATGTGGATATGCCTTATTTGGCATTTCCTGCTATTCATTTGACAAAAGCAAGAGGTATCATGACAAGCGGGGGAAGTAAGTTCGCTAGAAAAGTAAACACTACTATTTCAAACAAACCTAATCCTGACAGTCGTATTTACTTTCTGTCCTTATCAAACATAACTGTGGAAGTTGCTTCACAGATGGTATTCTGCTTGAGGACAAACTTGAAAATGTTCAGTTTTTTCCAATTGTTACTCATCTCAAGTCAAAGATATATTACAGCTGGCAAAAGATATGAAGCAAAATATTCTTGACTTTGTATTAACATGAAAGAAACTCAGCTGCTACCTTCAAAGCTCTATTAAGCTCATCTGTTGTCCAAGTGTCGTCCTTACGACGATTCTGAAAAGATTAATTAAACATTTGCTGAGGAAATTGCAAGCTAAAGCAATAATCTGTTTAGCACATTTAGCAAGCTGACAAAACATGTGTCTGTAAAACGTGAGTAGTAAGACAGTGCAAGTAACAAGTGAGTACACTTTCCAGTATTATCGTGGTTACATCTAGTCGGTTATGTGTCCCCTGAAAATGATGTGCTGAACCTCTGCTTCCTAAACAATGGGCCACTCTAAGAAGCAAGTGATGGCACGACCTTTTCTCTGGAAGATCAGTGACTTATCTGGGGGTTCTCACTATCTCAGAGGTCAACCTTTGACCACACATTATGCAACAAATAAAGATAGGAATTCCCCAATTGAAATTAAGATATTCCGATTCAGGGGGTCATAAATTTAACTTCATATTAAGTGGACAACAAGAATATATACTTGTGACAATTTCCTAACATCCTATTAACTGTATGTAACTACACGATAACACTGGAGGAGTGATGTCACAACAAGCTTGACAAGTAACGAAGGGAACTCCGGATCAAAACAAGGTGAAACTGAAACTAATACTTTAGTTGATAGTTAATACAGTAACTGACATGGCATTATTTTTTCTTTGTGGTTTATTGAATCAACATATCTGAGCCAAACTCGACAAACCAGGAAACAGTACTAATCATGTTTCTATTTGTTGATGTGCTGTTCTGGATGGATTTGAGAAAATGAAAAAGATTCAAAATGCAACCAAATAACAACTGTGAAAATTAGTTAACAGTAATTGATCATTTTGTTACAATCGATTCATCTTACACATGTTATAAGAAGATCATACTTTGTACTTTGTAAATGACTAAACAAACGTCCCATTTCTAACCACCGAGGGTGAATAAAAATACAGCTCGGTTTGACCACAGTGTTCCACTGTGACTATAACAAGGGGTCAGTTAGAAAAAACATCTAATTGTTTTGACTGACACCCTTTCATAAAGTGATTGTGGTAGACAGGACTCAAAACAGTTTATGCTTCGATGACAATCTGACATATAAGTGTATAAATCCATCAGCAAACAATGTTGGCCGAAAGCATTTCTATCCTCACCAGCTTGGGTATATGTCAAAGAGTATCTGTTCCTGTGGTGAAATCGTTCTGTTGTACTATATTTCTCTAGGGGACTTATTCCTATGGAACAGTTGTTAGTAGAAATATCTTTTAAAGATACATTTACACAGCGATATTTGTCCTGGATGGAACGAATTCCATATGGAACTGATCATAATTGACATACATCTACAGTGTGACTTTTCAATGCCAGACTGGAATTGCTCCTGACCACCTCATGGAGCTTATCAACACACACATTGCACCCACAAGTCTTCCATCGGAGCACCATCACCTGCTGACAGTGCCTAAAGCATGTAAAGACAAATACTCAAGTCCTGTGATCACAGAACAGTCACCTATGCAGCAACTACTCTTTGACATTCTTTCCCAGGATCAGAGAAAACCTCAAAAGCCTTGATAGCCCAGGTAAAGATAAAATGCCCTTGTAACGTCAAAACAATGGATAATTTGGTACTAGCCCACTGGATATTGTACTAGCCCTCGGTTAGCAGCCTAGCATAAGTTCTAACTCTGTCTCCCTGCCTAAGAAATTTCCATTATTATTGTTACTGAAAAGAAGTTAAAGAACACCATATTCTTTCAAATTACTATTATCAATCTCTCATGGCAATAAGAAAGATCTGCGTGTTCTTTTACTTGTTTCGAGTTACATATGTATTATTGTCTGATAGGACACTGAGATCTATCGGATGTCTGTCCTGGGTACAAGAGAACGACCGGATCAACACAAATAAGTATGATTAGAAACAAAATCATATGGAATTATTTTACACATTTTGTAGGATCGAATCGAGTCGTATATATACTTTAAAACTTTATATTTCTGGGGAAACTTATAGAGCCTCCAAATAGAGACGATACCGGTTCACAAATCCAGTGCTGCCATGTCAACAAGCAATCGGTTTTCGTTACAAAAGGTATCCAATTGTATTCCAGGCCACTACTAACAGTTCCAAATCATCGTTTCCAAAACGTGAAATCAGCTCACTCTTTCTGATGGCATGTTAGTTATCCGCCGTTATCCCTTATCGAACATCTGAACTTGACAGCCAAGGTTTACTTTCTGATCACCAACGCCGCCATTTTCAAGCGCTCAGGTATGTCCGTAGTTCGGTCTTTATCGTTTTACGACAAACAAATATCTGTATACGATAGAATATTATTGTGGTTAGATTTTTTCGTCTCGGACAACATAAAACGATACTATTTTCATGATTTTGTCCTAGTTTATAGCGTATTATATTTTATAACTTTATTTTACGACAATCAAGAGTTATCCCCCGCCCCCTTCAGGTCTACGACAACGTCGATTGTTTGGAGTTTATTGTTACGGGTTCGAATCAGCCTTACAAAAATATTACGTTTCCGCATTTTCTGGTACTGTTGCATGTGTTTTCTTCATGTCTATGTTTTCCATGGGGTTTCATCTAGTACATTTTTGAGAGATCTGTTGTAACAAAACGTTCAACTTTATGGATAACACCTGAGTTTGTTGCGTTTCGATGTAAGTTATAAATAGCACACAGGTAATGAAGCCAGATGTACAGTAAGGATAACAAATAGCACACGGGTAATGAAGCCAGATATACAGTAAGGATAACAAATAGCACACTGGTAATGAAGCCAGATGTACAGTAAGGATAACAAATAGCACACGGGTAATGAAGCCAGATGTACAGTAAGGATAACAAATAGCACACGGGTAATGAAGCCAGATGTACAGTAAGGATAACAAATAGCACACAGGTAATGAAGCCAGATGTACAGTAAGGATAACAAATAGCACACGGGTAATGAAGCCAGATGTACTGGTACAGTAAGGATAACAAATAGCACACAGGTAATGAAGCCAGATGTACAGTAAGGATAACAAATAGCACACAGGTAATGAAGCCAGATGTACAGTAAGGATAACAAATAGCACACGGGTAATGAAGCCAGATGTATACAGTAAGGATAACAAATAGCACACGGGTAATGAAGCCAGATGTACAGTAAGGATAACAAATAGCACACAGGTAATGAAGCCAGATGTACAGTAAGGATAACAAATAGCACACGGATAATGAAGCCAGATGTACAGTAAGGATAACAAATAGCACACGGATAATGAAGCCAGATGTACCGGTACAGTAAGGATAACAAATAGCACACGGATAAGGAAGCCAGTACTTGCCATTTGGCTGTAAAATTTTCTGTTACCCAAAAAATCCATACACTTCGAGCTTGTTTTTTATTCCAATATGCAAGATGCTAGTTGCAACTGGCCAATATTTTGCCGGATCTAAAGACAACTTGTATTTAAAATGTCGGTATTTGTTTGCCGCTTGTTAATATTCACCAAATGGCCGCTCAACCGTAGCCCATGTTATGAGATAACAACCTCAAGTCTAGACTGGGTGAGGCCGTTCCAATATTAATTTTTGAAATAATCTTAAAAGTCATACGTATATTTCATTCCTCGTCACTGCTGTGTCCGGATGTATGAACATATCTATTTCATTATTTTCTTTCGAACGATTGGGTATTTTTCGCCTTGTTTGCTTGTTTAAGGCAACGTGGGACATAATATGCATGGAACCCGTGAAGATCCGGGGTAGATTAGGTCTTCAGCAACCCACGCCTGTCGTAAAAGGCGACTATGCTCGTCGTATAAGAAGCGACTAACGGGATCGGGTTGTCAGGCTCGCCGACTTGGTTGGTGCATGTCATCTTATCCCAATTGCGTGGATCGATATTCATGATGTCAATCGCTAGATTGTCTGGTCCAGGCTTGATTATTTACAGACCGCCGTCATATAGCTGGAATATTGCTGAGTGCGGCGTTAAACAACAAACAAACAATAATCTACATGGATACTTCTCCAATGTATTTATAGGAGACTTGGGTATTGATAAGAGCAAGGCACTGTTACTCATTTCCAAGAAAGTCACATGGTCCTCTTCAGGTAAAAACTACAGCGGTCAGAGTACGTACGGCAGTTTGCATGGTAACTCAACAGCGTAGCAGCGCACGAATGGGGGGAATCGAACTCGGACCTCAACCGAGAAGTGCTAACACTTCAACTATTAGGCTATCCGATACTATTGTACTATTAGGCTATACCCATCCCCACAGTACCAGGGGACTCTGGATATACATAATCACGTTTATACAGGGCGGTGGGGTAGCCTGGTGGTTAAAGCGTTCGCTCGTCACGCCGAAGGCCCGGTTCGATATTCACCATATGAGGACGATGTGAGAAACCCATTGCTGATGCCCCCTTCCGCAATATTGCTGGAATATTGCTGAAAACGGCGTGAAACCACAGTCACTCATTCACGTTTCTATGACGCTGGTGTTTATACCGATCTGTTTCCCAATACCCACCATGCAAAAAAACAAACAAATGCACAAATGTGAATAGTTTATTCAGAGATCATGGGAATGTACTGCAATATGCAACACTTGCATCCCTATACAGAGAGCCTCGAGTTCCTAGTGTATCATAGCTTGACGCTGCTTCCGAAAAGAAGCCAAATAAATAAAAATACAATGGAGATATAATACACTGGATTAGCACGGACGATACACATTCTGATTTACATGTATTATGCCGAAAGGTTTACACTATTTGGTATCTTTGTCGCACCTGTCATGTCAAAACTTAAAACTCAAAACTTAACACAACCTGAGACGTTAAGGGTCAAAGGGAGACTACTCTTCAAACCTCTGAGGACAAACCTTGTTGATAAATTTAACTTTACATAATCTTTATTAAAGTCACGAACGTGATCCAAAAACACATTAACGTCCTTGCCCATCAAAATAATTATATTAAAACATAAAACAGTATCGAATAACGAATTTCTGTACCAGGAATATGTGAGGTGGGTGTTTGAAAATCCAAAATGGCTGTTACTGACGGTATACGGTGTCATATTTGGTCAGTAACAACCATCTTGGATTTTTACTGACGGTAGACGGGTTCATATTGGGTTAGTAGCTCTGCTCTTTGATTGGTCAAACTCACTTTGAGGCATAATAAATTCGTTATGGTGTCTTAAGTTACCGTATACGGTGTCATTGTGCGCCCAGTATTTTTCTGCTAACCTAATATGACACCGTATACCACATTCCGTCGCAGTGGTGACTCAGCATAACACCACTGCCACAGGCTAATTTGCATATCACGTGACCAGACTTTTCTCTTGTTTGTAAACAAACGCGCTTTTTCAGAAATCAGTATAGAAGGGACTAATGCAAGTATTTGGTATATGCTTTACATATTGTTTTGCATAATTATATAGATATGCTACCACAACTGCGACAGTGAGTTGCATGACAATATATATTTATACATCAAAGTGACCGTATCACTAGCTCTCCGTAGGGCTTCGATGATAGCACGTGGAGCCGTACCACCAATGTAAATAAAGGATAAATACGCAAAAACAAGTAGATTTTCACGTTTTAAAAATAGGATACTTTCTAAATGAACCGTAACCATTCTTTGACATTTGTTTTTGAAAATGTGTAGACTTGTCAAACATGAAACGGATGAAAGCATATGCAATATCTTGAATGGACTGTGAAAGATGTGACGAATTGTCACATGGCGCTGGCTGCAAGGAACTCTGGGTAGGAGAGTGACCGTATACGGCAACTAAAGACACCATGACCAATAATATACATTATCTTCCCCCACTCACTGCATGTTTTCATCATAGATGAACCACATCCACGACGGTCACTTAATCATTCATAATGATGTCATCCACACGCACCTTCCAATAACAGCGTGGGTCACACGAACAGTTTCATTTTCGTTTTCATCAGCAGGATGCTCGCATCACTTCACAAGAAACCAGGACATGATACAGGTTTCATTCTATAGCTGTTTGATGATGATACATTGTGGACGTGACAATAACACTTGTACACACGCCTGAGTATTCGGAACCCCGTTCATCTGCAAAGGGCCCTTCTTCATATTCACAAGTCCTGTTGAGAACTGCTGAGTACAGTAAAACCTCGTTATTGTGGAACCTCTCCTTCCGACTGATCTCTGGGGGACGCAATATATAAAACAGTCATTTCTCCGAACGAGGATGTGTTAATCCGCGTATCCGGACATTTGATTATGCGGACGATTTCACAAACGGTAAAGCGTCGGTCATCATATTAACAAATCACTATTGAGTACTGTAAAACCTTGTTAGTATGAAACCTCTCCTTTCGACGAGGACGCGTTAATCCGGATATTTGATTATCCGGATGTTTTCACAAACGGTACCATCCGGATTAGCGAGGTTTCATTGTACTATTCTACGTATAATGGAGACTTTCTGAACAACATTCGTCCGGTAAGTGGAACTGGCTGACCAGCGAGGTTTCACATGTACACTTCAGCATTCAAATCACGCCTCACGTCAACCCCACCACGGGCCATGGTGATGAAAGTAGCGGCGCTGATGAACGTCTTCGTCGTACCACTGGCGTGGGCGTCCCCATCCCCATGCCCCATGGCAACGACCCCGGCGTCGACTGTAGTAGTGAGGATAACAACGTTGATGACATCGTCCGCCCAGAAATGACCATGACGAATGTTGGAAGTGTCTACAGTTGTGACGTCGATGGTAATGGAAGTCAATGCCGTCCCAGACGTCGCCGATCCAGTGCGTTGCGCGGTAGACAGAAGCTCCGAACACAGGGAGGTGGCTCCACACCCATTCCCACCACCCCTCCTCCAACCCCTCGTCCCCACTGCCCTCACTACACCGAGTGTCAAAGTCTCCAAGTTTATCGTCTTCTCTCGCGTGATCACTTTCACTGTCAGTGTCTGCGTCATTTGGAAACAACATAAAGTTCACCACAATAGACGGAGCGTAGGGCCGGTGCCGCCATGATCCCAGCACAGGATCGAACCCGAGACAGGGTCCCCGTATAGGCGAAAACTTGCTACCACATTTCCCTGACTTCATTGCGATGGCTTTACGTAACGATCAGTAGCAATTTTTCCTATATCAAAATCTTACCAGTAACGCAATCTATTACCTTGTCTAGTTGTAACCAGTGTACATACAACTGCGTTATGAGTATCAGTGTTTGTATATATATCTGTGATGTGTCGTTTGAAATCATGGCTAACTGTTTCATCAGTTTCCTGCTATTATTTCGTCTTCGCGCGACGTTTCGTCAGCTGGTTTATGCAAATCAAGGTTGCGGGACCATGTCATGAGCTACGCGCCACATTATCATAAACGTCAATAAGATAACATTCTGTTGTGGTTTTACTCGCCAACCGCCGACTGATCTAATTGTGTATACTTATTTGTTTGGAATAGTCGGTGGTGATCCTGTATACTTAATGATTATTTATTTCATCAGACGTCTTGTGAGACGGCCTTCCTATACAGGTGCGAGAGCCCGGAACGCCTGTCACGTGACACCAGAACAAACACCCATATGTTGAAACCGCCTCCATGCTGTGTCGACCAGTCTGAGTAAGACGCACATTACTTTATCGGTGTGATAAGACACCCGGCGGGGACAGGGCGGGGCATGGTCTACTAAGTACCAATGAAGGTTATCGGTGTGTAAGACATTCAGATTCAAATTGTGTACAAAGATAACGGTGCAGTTTGAAGAGTTGTTCGGATCATTTTTGACCTGACAATGCGTGAAACAGGACTGACAACATATACTGAACAAACAAAGTTTGGGGTCAGTACTTTAGGGCTTTGGGGGGGGGGGGGGGGGGGGTTATGACATTATGTCCTCAGTCTTCACGGCATATCCTAAATAAATATTCATTATAGGAGGAGGAGGATGACCCCTAACGTATTTTGTTCAGTATTTATATTTAAACACTGCACGAGAAGAATTCTTCACCTGAATTTAGTTCAATATCCATATATTTTACCTGTTTGCATGACGGGACAGACAGGAGGCACTGCTGATACCACTAGTGTGGTGAATATACGTGTTACTTAAATATTTCTTTCTTGTATTCATATAAATACAAAATACAGTTTACGAATTCAAAGTCTTGTACGATATGTGCATTGTGCAGGTTAACAAAGTAACCATGTCGCAACACTTGCACACCAGTGAACAGCTGGCTGTGAACGAAATTCCTGAAGTGTCGTTCTTACGTAAAAGCTAAATATAGCTCAGGCGAACCTGACGAAAAAACTGTCATCAAGGGAGGCAACTCTTGAAGGTTTAATAACTACGTAGTGTTTGGTGGTAACACGCAAGCCTTCTTTCTTACCAAATACTGCAAATATTTTATGTTAAATTGAGGTCATTACTTCCACCTGTCCACGAAGTATGTTGGGTACATCGATAGTCCGCTGACATATTTCATTGACAGCTGCAACTTCTAGAGGCCTCAATAGGGCCTGTTATACATGTTCCTGATACGGTTGTAATATACTGAACAGGGATCATGGATATTTGGGGTCCTTTTTGTTATGAAATTGTGTGCCCAGTCTTCCCTACCCAAAACGTGTTCCGAAATACAAGTCTTTGAAAGGCATTAAGAAGTGATTTGAGTGAGAAGGAAGAAAAGTTTCATCAGGTGATCAGGATACGAAGGAGTAAGTGTTTACTCCGAAACGCTGTGTTCCTCATAATATTGAAGTCGACATCCATGAATGCTCTTCCTCCCGAATAACGTTTCTCCTCTCTTCTTGGTTGGATTTTACAGCTTTGAAACAGGATCTAAAACCCCACAAGGAACACCAACTTGAGAAGGATCAATAATACGACCTGTTTGGCGTTTTCCTGTTTTGGTCAATAATAAGGTGCGCCATGAAATATTTCCAAACCAGTCATTTCCCCAGCACCTTTAGAAATATGTTCCTTGCTGAGGCGAACTGGCCATGGCCAAAGAAGAGTCTTGTCATCATCGATCACAGGGGAAGTGTATTCTCAACTCAACACAGCGTGGTTTGGTTGGCAGGTTGTCAGACATGCTCAGTTAATAGATATACTTTGAAACGTGGCCTCGGAGTGCTCAGTCAAAATATTGTTGTGGATGGTGTTACTATAGATGCTATGTTATTTTCCAGATTTATTAAACTTCTTCAGGCATGTAGGCTTGGTTGGAGTTTCCATCACCGCTAAAATCAATGTGAATGAGGTGGTGTGAGGTGAAATGGGGTCTGACGTCGCGTTCATGTTTATTGCACATGCGACGAGTGTTCCAGGCCAATGCGGATGTTGTGCTTATCCACTGAAATACATGCCGCAGTTTAACATGGATACCCCACTCATGCATAACCCTTTTATCCTCCTAATGTCGGGCGCCAGGCAGGGTAACAATAAGTACCATGTTATGGTCAGACGCGGCCGGGAAACGAACCTTCCTCATGGAGGGAATGTGTTCAATCAGCAATATTACAGCTGTCATGGCATGGAGGTTCAATCAGCAATATTACATCTGTCATGGCAGGGAGGGAATGGTTCAATCAGCAATATTACATCTATGTCATGGCAGGGAGGGAATGGTTCAATTAGCAATATTACAGCTGTCATGGCAGGGAGGGAATGGTTCAGTCAGCAATATTACAGCTGTCATCGCAGGGAGGGAATGGTTCAATTAGCAATATTACAGCTGTCGTGGCAAGGAGGGAATGGTTCAGTCAGCAATATTACAGCTGTCATGGCAGGGAGGGAATGGTTCAATTAGCAATATTACAGCTGTCGTGGCAGGGGGGAACGGTTCAAATCAGCAATATTACAGCTGTCATGGCAAGGAGGGAATGGTTCAGTCAGCAATATTACAGCTGTCGTGGCAGGGAGGGGATGTGTTCAATCAGCAATATTACAGCTGTCATGGCAAGGAGGGAATGGTTCAGTCAGCAATATTACAGCTGCCGTGGCAGGGAGGGGATGTGTTCAATCAGCAATATTACAGCTGTCATGGCAAGGAGGGAATGGTTCAGTCAGCAATATTACCGCTGTCGTGGCAGGGAGGGTGTGTGTTCAATCAGCAATATTACAGCTGTCATGGCAAGGAGGGAATGGTTCAGTCAGCAATATTACAGCTGCCGTGGCAGGGAGGGGTTGCGATCAATGAGCAATATTACAGCTATCATGGCAAGGAGGGGATGTGTTCAATCAGTAATGTTAGTTAAATCACGAAAGGGAGGGTATGGTGTTCAGTCACCATCATGAACATTGTTGCAGAGTGTCACAGTGTGAAAGCTGGCGGTCCAACAGTCTCACCCAACCAAGTTCTATCTATTATCTAGTTTCTGTGAAGATTTCTGGATCAGGAGAGCTCACCAGCAAACACTGCTTTATCTAAGAGGGATATGAGGATTGGGCATTCACAAAGTGTGAACCGGTCGTTCTTCTCCAATGGATCCTCAATGACATGCTGATAGCATCATTCTTCTCCGATGGTATGCTTCAATGACATGCTGATAGCATCATTCTTCTCTGATGGTATGCTTCAATGACATGCTGATAGCATCATTCTTCTCCAATGGATCTTCAATGACATGCTGACAGTGTCATTCTTCTCCGATGGTATGCCTCAGCCAGAATATATTACCTAAAAACCATGGTATGCCTGAATATTACAGCATAATGCAACATCCGCCCTCCAATAAACATGTGGCAATCCAATCCTAACATCAGTCAAAGGCACACATCTGATGGCCCAGTGAGTTCCAGTATTGACAGATGCTAGAGTGGAGATATCGCACAGATCTGATAGACTACATCCACCCATATTGTCAATAGACTTACAGAAAAAAACCACAACAAATTACTTCTTATAAAAAAAGTTAATTTAATCTTTCTTTTTCATCCACAATTGCACTATGGTTGATCTACATATAAGAGCTCTCTCATAGGAGTGCTCAAAGCACTTTTTGATCCTGACAAAGACAGATAGCAAGTATCTAGAATACATACATCAACAACATGTCCACGTAGTTGCTGCTGCAGGCTGTTGATCGCTACGTTGTACAGGCCGTTGCAGCAGCTCTCAGATATTATTAAATGCAGGTGCGCACATACACAGGTGCATTTTCCTCCAAATGTAAATGCATTAATGAACTGAATATCAATGTGTGATGTATGTATCAACACTAGGTGATAGAAACTTGCCAACTAGGGTAGTAGCAACACAAATGTACGAAAAACATCTTTAACAAGTTTTTGTCTTAAAAAAGAAAATTAACACAAACTTGCAACAACTATATCCAGCACACACTTTCTCACAGGTAACCAAGGTAACAGTGTCCAGGAAGTGAAGTGATGGTGATCTGCTGTGGCCGAGAATGTTAAGGCATTATAAGGAGGCAGCACAAATTCAACTTCAACTTTATCTGGTAAGGTAGATTTTGGAAATTTTTAACTTAACAGGGTAAGTGAAATTACTGTCATATTTTCTATGGCAAAGCAAAAGGCATATTCATTTTTTTCCAAATGAAATATAGGGAAGAAAGTACAAAATATATTAGGCAAGTGCTTATCCTCAAATGCAAGAAACATTTCGTGCTTATTATTGTGTACAGAATGTAACATGTAAAAATTTTAAATGCAACAATATTTACCAAAACATACACAAAATATTGTGCTGAATGAGAACATCTATCGTCCAATGAACACCAAGCAATCTAGGAATCTTGTCCACTCCAATGTGGACACTGACATGGATTTTACCTCCCACTCGTACAATGAAACTTCTCAAATACAGCACTTTTGCAACCAATATGTACATTATGTACATCAGAAAGACACAGCTTGTTAGCTTATCTTGTATATTGTACAGAAGACTGTTCATTGTTTCAGGACTACGGTTATCACACGTGTGATACCAAACACTTTGAAATCAAAAGCTATGGATCAGCTGTTCCAATATTATATGCAGGATTAAAAAAAAGGTAAATGAAAAAAACATCATAGCATCTGTTGTCAACATGAATCAAGGCAATGGGTTGTTAACAGTCAAAATGTTTGAGATCATTATCAATGATGTACTTGGACAAGCTAAACAAAAGGTGACCCCAAGCCTTGAAGGAGCTCCCACAACACCAACTGCAGCGTTAGAAATTGGCACTAGTCCTATAGTCCATGTCAAACTGCCCAATAATTAAGGTATCCTGAGGACCAGTAGCAATTTGCCCTTTTTAAGGGTTTTGCTATATGTTATTATAAGGAGTAATGGGCTTAAACTATAGTCTATTAGTTTCTACCGCTGCTAATTTCACACTGATTGTGATAAAACAGAGTTTATGTTTTCTGAAGAGGAAAAAAAATAACGCTCAAAATAAACATGCATTTCATATTTTCTGGAGAGAAAAAAAATACTGCCCAAAATATATATCCCAAGGAACATTGAATTTTTTAAAAGAAGGACAGCACACAAGTAAAAAAAATCCCAACACACCATCCTAACAACTATTATTATTACAAGTTAGGTCCACTTTGTATTATTATGGAAAACCAAGTCAAAATTTCACTTGGCAGCAACTACTTGTCACAGGAGGGAAGACCTCTACCTCTGAACTGTAGACTATTCTGACATATTCAGCATTAATACTCATGTTATTCCCATTGGGCGAGCTCCTTCAAGTTGCCTTCAAGTTGAAGGCATCCTACACGTAACCACCATGTGAACATGTACCATCACACTGACACCAAATGGGGAGTAGTCACTTATCGGGGAACACCACTGATGTAGTCAAATGAACAGATACGTCCTCCACAAATCCATGCACCAAAAGTATCAACAGAGTCCTTCCTGACAACATTGCACCCAGAATATATCACAAGTGCAGCAAAATGCCAAAACAAGATTTTCAAAATCATTCTTGTTTGCTTTGCGATATTTCTTCTGAGCAGCATTGGCATGACGAAGTAGCAGTGCACATAGTTTTGGCCAAGATTAATTCAACGTGGGGTACCGGTCTCTCGGAAGATACTCAATCCTGGGTTCTCTTCCTCTCTCGTTCAATAGAACCTTCATCATCACATGGATGGACTCTACGAACTCTGTACACATCTCATTTGTAGCATGTAATGCATTTTAGCATTAAGAATATGCTTCAACTGATGGCTTGATCTTCTGGATGCTCCGACTGTTGATGATACGCATATTTGACGTCGTCATCATCGTCACATCCATGTGTTCAGTACCAGCGCCCTCTGTGGGCAGATGCCAAGACACCCTTATTGGTCGGGGCTTGCACTGCATATAGACACGTCCATGTGCTCCTGGGTCCAGTCCTCACCTCTTGCCCGTGGACAGCTTGAGCACAACGGACATCTTGGTCCTGGGTGTTCTGTCGTTATTGAGGACCGTCCATTCCGGATCATTGGGGTCATCACCTGCGACTGAATTGGACGCTGAGCTGGGTAGTGGAGAACACGGATGGCTGCTCGATGGAGTGCTATCACTTCGGCAAGGGGTGCTTGGGGGCTCCAAGGTCACCCGGGGTCGAACCTTCTCACTAGTCGGCTGTACTTTCTTCACACCTTCAAATTCCTCTTCTGACAAAGGGAATGTTCGTAATGGCCATGGGTCGACAATTTCCCCTAATTCCATAAATCCATCCTGACTGGAATCATCCATGACGGAACTGAAGCTCAGTCTTTCCCTCCGAGACACAGACCCACTGCGACGTCTGCTTCCTTCATCGAAACCCGCGGCCGACGCCAGGAGATAGGAAGTAGCAGGGAACGTGGGTGTGCTGGGAGTCATTGGTTGCGGCGGAGGGGGTTGTATCGGCTGAATCAGGGATTCCGGAAGTGGCAGTTCTATAGGGGCCAGGGTCTCAGTTGGCGTGGAGTTAGGATCTGGTGAAGGGGGCTCAGTTAATGGGGTGCTCGTCTCTGTCCGCGTCCGATTTCTCCGTGATGGATACTGGATAAAGGATGTGAACCTCTTCTTTTCTTCTACCTCACACTTGAGGTGACGCTCAACATATATATCGTCACACAGATCTTCAATCTGGAAGGAGAAAACAATATTGATCAGTATCATTGTTATTTTTATTTTTGGTTTGTTCTTTAAAGTCACACTCAGCAATATTCCATCTTCATGACAGCAGTCTGTAAGTAATCGAGTCTGGTCAAGACAATCCAGTGATTGACACCATGAACATCAATCTAGGCAATTGGGAAACAATGACATGCATCAACTAAGTCAGCAAATCTGACCACCCATTCCTGTTAGTTGCCTCTTACGACAAGCAGTCGCCTTTCATGGCAAGCATGGATTGTAACCCGGATCTTCTCGGGTAAGTAAGCGAGTATGGTTTTATGCCATAATGAGCAAAATTCCAGCAAGATTTTGTCTGGGAACACCACAAACGGGCTTCAAACATTGTGTGCAGGATCAGTTAGTGAGTGTGTATAGTTTTACGCCACTTTTAGCAATATTCCAGCAATATCACAGCAGAGGACACCAGAAATGGGCTTCACACATTGTACCCATGTCGGGAATCGAACCTTGGTCTTTGGCGTGACGAGTGAACGCCTTAACCACTGGGCTACCCGACTGCCCCATGCAGGATCAGACCCAAGTTTTGGCGACCTGCATAAATAATCAAGTGTGCACCAAACAATACAGCAATCGCTGTTGTGAGCAACAAAACCACATAGATGGGGTACGATGACAAGCAATAAACTTAACAGCCGAGCTTAATCACACAATACAATTGGTAGCCTTTTTCGACCAGCGTAAGTTGCTGGGGACCTAGTCTAACCTGATGTCCCCACGGGAAGTTGAAGTGAGTAAACATAATAGTGTTTCATCAATTTCACAGCGTATTAAAGTCATTGCACACCTCATCAAAAGTAAAAATGTATTTCAGTTAAGTAGCATACCTCTTCATTCTCCTCGTCTATTTCTACCGGTTTTATTCCGATCAAGCCGTTGGTCTTCTCCAAGGCCCCCTCAACCTCCATGGGTTCCTGGAACTCGGCCTTCATGCCTATCACAGTCTCAGTTGTGTTCTCCTTGTCCAAGGTAATGTCTCGCCATCTGACAGACAAATACAATGCTTTTACAATCAAATCTACTTTACATTTTCATATGACTAAATTGGGTCAGTTGGTAAGCTGTACTAGATTTACCAGGGCATGTCAGCTTTATGTGCCGTAATTGTCAGTGACAGTGATTGAAAGTGTCATGTGCTGGCATTGCTAGCTTTTAACAGTGGTCGGCGGCAGTTAGTAATCTAGAGTTTTGTAAACATGACAGGCTTGATTGTTTGAGAAGTTTTGGGATGGGACAGTTTCTAAAGGCTGGCTATACCTATGCAAGAGTGACAAAAGGGTGATTCGTCTTGAATGGTTGGATTGGATACCTACTGAAAACACCGAATTCCCCAGCTACGAACATTATTCTGTATTCATGAGTGCACTTACACTAATTATTGGATTTGTTACTCATTATTGCCAATTATTGCCCATTTTGATTGAAAATCAAAAACTGTGTGTTTGCAAATAATTTGTTGAAGATTCCTTGATCTTGTGGGATCATTTACTGATTTCACAATTCAATTCTGTACAAATTTCTGGGTTAACCATTGCATTTCAATTTGGAAATCCCCTCATAACTTAAAGGACAGCATGCACCTAAAGGCAGATCAGCCAGTCATTTAATACACTGAAGCTGCAAATATACAAGATGCTGCAAAAGACCACTTGGACAGTTCTTTCAGAGAGCCATTTGAAATTTTAAGGAGCCAGAGACAAAATGTAGGTAGCTACACTTTTCAACAATATAATTACAGCTGATTACAGTACTTCTGTCAAATTACTGCTTCTGTCATGATTGAAAAATAAAGACATTGCAGCAGACTTCCTTGAAAGCTTTCATTTAACTCCATTTGATTGACCATGATTAACCGAAGCCAAATCAGCAATTTTTGAAAAGTCTAAATCCTACTGTTTATACATATGAAAGTTATGTTTATCACATTATTTTAATAATGCATTTACAACTTAAGTTCGTTGTAAAGAAAATTAAAAACATGTAAGCTAACACATTCATAATGTCCAGATTAAGAAACAAGGAAGCAAAATTTTGATGATTTTCGGCAAATATAAGATTTTTAAAAATCCACTTACCCGTTTCTTTTTTATTTTCGTTTGTTGTTAAACGCCGCACTCAGCAATATTCCAGCTATATGACAGCGGTCTGTAAATAATCGAGTCTGGACCAGACAATCCAGTGATTGATATCATGAGCATCGATCCACACAATTAGGATACAATGACATATATTAACCAAGTCAGCGAGTCTGACCACCCTATGTCCTATGTACACACAGTACACACATGAGTGCTGCATTTAGAGCAGTTATTGACCTACTCACTTGGGTGTGACTATTTCCTTGTACTGTAGTTTCTCTACCCGTGTCGCTGCTGCTATGCTATAAGGAATGACTATATTGTTGATGTCATAGGCTTCGCCTCGACTCCTCCTGTTCTTCAGATCCTTGAAGGCTGATGATGGACAGCTGAGGGACAGACCATCCTTCGTCTGTGGCGAGGCAAGCGGGCCCTGGTTGGCCTCAATCACAGACATTTGCAGAGCGGACATCGAGCGACCGGATCGCCGCTTCATGGCTGGAGGGATAGAACAGTGTGAAGATAATCTCCATCAGAACAGCCATCAGTTGTTTTAAAACAAGTTTGTTTGTTCGTTGTTGAACGCCGCACTCAGCAATTATCTAGCTATATGACGGCAGTCAATAATCAACTCTTAGTCGCCTTTTACGACACGCATAGTCGCCTGTTATGGCAAGCATGGGTCGTTCAAAACAAGTGTTCCAGATCATCTCTCCCCTCAAAATATGAAAAAAAATTAAAATGTTCAGAAGGCCCAAACAAAAATGTTTCACTGCGAAAAAAATATATTGTCCTTCAGGTTTGTGACAATGCAGTGATTGACTGAATGCTGTCTTATGCAGTTAGTAATTGTTAAGTACATGATTATTAGCATCTTGTATACAATCATATCTATGGAAACTGTTGAAAGTGTAGAATGACAACAATGTTAACTGTTCGGAGGTGGACCCATCAACCTCCCACATATCCCTTGCACACGCCTACCTCCTGTAACTATAGTTATAACATTGAATCAGTTGTTGTTTGACTTCTTTTGAGCGGTATACAATGTTTTATTACCCCTGAAATTATGAAAACAAGACTAAAAGTGAGCAGGGCTCACAAATACCTGATTCCGACTCCAACATATTTCTAAGTTCAAAACATGAAAAAAGCAACATTTTCCCAGAAAATCCACTTACTGAAATCAAACTTTGCACTGTACCTCTCCTATATGCAGTGAATCCATGTAGTAGTTTTTAAGATATAGGTCGCACAAATGTTGAAGGAAAAATATATTCTAAGTTCAAAATATAACAAGAATCATGTTTTTTCCCCCAGAAAATACACATATTAAAATTAAACTTTGCACAGCACCTCTTCTATTAGTATGAAAACTGTTTCCTAAATTTTAAAAGAATCCATGAAGAAGTTTTCTAGTCATAGGTTGCATAAATGTCAGAGAAAAAAATTCTAATTAAAAAAACTGAAGAAAAGCTTCACTTTATTTTCAGAAAATCAAAATACTGAAAACAAACTTCAACTGCACCGCTACAATAGGTATAAAAGGTGTTCACCAAACGTGAAAAGAATCTATGTAGTGGTTTTCAAGTTATAGGTCGCTAAAAAAGAAATGTCCTTGGAAGGACAGACGGACAACCTTGATATAACTATATACCCCTGCCCTTTACCCCTTTCTAAACATCCCAATTTTGATCGAAACAACAATTTGTTCCCAATTTGCCCGCCAAGGGCACTTAGTTTGAATTCGTTGATTAATCCCTGCAGACTCACCAATAGCAATCTGTTGCGCCCGCCGTCGAATGGTAGTATCCTTGTTCAACCTCCGAGTAGACACAGCCTTTTTCCGAGATGTGTTATGTCCCTTTCGAACCGTCTTGTTTTCATATTTGCTGCGAATTTCTAAAGGACATACAAAAAGTATGCATGTACATGTAAATCCACATCATTACCAAACTATGTGAAGATTCCGGGGTAGAATAAGTCTTCAGCAACCCATGCTTGCTGTAAATGGTGACTATGCTTGTCGTAAAAGGCGACCAACAGGATCGGGTGGTCAGGCTCGCTGACTTGGTTGATGCATGTCATTGATCCCAATTCATGGATCAATGCAAATGATATTAATCACTGGATTGTCTGGTCCAGACTCGATTATTTACAGAACGCCGCCATATACCGTATTTTCTTGAGTATAGTGCACACTTTTTTTTCGAAAAAACACAGCTGTGTAGAAGGGGGTGCGCATTATACACGAATTATGAGTTTGGATGTTTTTTTCCCCCATGGAAAGACATTACCGTGAGCACGAAACACCGGGAATACCATGTCAACAAATCCATACTGAAGTACGCAAAATAATTATGTAATTACACTGTCTGGCTATAAAAAGTGTTCTTTGTATATCTGGACTTATGTTTGTAACTTATTTCATTGATTTTATTCAAAATTCCTTATAATATTGTTTTTATTAATTTCGGCGAAATCGTGTGTGAAGCGATCGGAAGATCGCACAACTCACCGTTATTAACAGCAACCACGGTCAGAATACCGCTATTGACGCATTGAAACAAACTTTAGTTGACAGAGAATGGATACATATATCATAAATGACATACTTTGACTCGTTAAAAGTCATATTTGTTTTTTTGTTTGACGATTCTATGTCAACATGAAATTCTCGCGATCATGTGATCACGTGTGCGTGAGCCTTGTCGGTGACTGGTCAGACATGTTCCATGTAAAAAATAATACCCGGGAATAGCGATCAGCTGCTTCGCTTAGGGTTATTATTATTTTAAATATGTTTAGTAAAGGTTGCATATAATTAAGAAAATAATGGAATATATTATTCCTGATAAATAAAATAGTTTCAGATACAATTGTTGCCGATCCTAGCATTAAAAATCTTTTAAAGTTATATCATTGGGTGTGTCTTGACCGAATCACCGGTCGATTCCAAGAAAACGTGTGTACAGCTGATTGCTGTTTCCAGCTTAGTTTACGAGAAAATACGCAAGGTAATCTTAATCCCAAAATATAAAACAATGCCTAGCAGAACAATAAATACTATTTAAACGGTAAATAAACATGTCTGGTGATTTTTTATCTCAAATTTCGAATTTGTACCGACGAAGTTTCTCAGCACCCGTTCGTTTGCCAGACTTCGCTGAAAGGGTACGGTGTAAAAAATATCTGCGCATAATATTCAAATTTCTTTTTTTCCAAAATATTGAACCCGCTAGAGGGGGGTGCGCATTATACATGGGTGCGCACTATACTCAAGAAATTACGGAAGCTGGAATATTGCTGAGTGCGGCGTTAAACAACAAACCAACCAACCAACCAACATTACCAAACTAGCCTACTTGTAAATGACAGACACACCTAGAACATAACGTCAAGGGAGTGAGTAGAGTTCATGCTAGATCTACAGAAGGCTTGATGTACCACATGTGGTGTCTCCTTCGGCAAGTGACTTTGTTCTAAATGTGACTGTTCACCTAGCAGTGAATGGGAACACGGGAGGATGAGATGGTATTGTGGTTGTTAACCTGCGCGTAACAAGCAGCTTGGGTTGTATACTCCCCACACAGCTGAGAATGATTGAGTGCACACTAATCCAGTGACTGGGGTAATAATAGCACTTTGAGCATGCCCCTGTGTGGTGTCGAAACATGCTCAACATAAATGGCCTATTACTATTATTATTACTATTATTATTGATTACTGCAATAGACATCACACATTGTACAGATGCATTCTGTGCCAAAACCTTTCGAGTTTTACTTGACCAAACTTGGCCATTAGCATCATTACAAGGTTATAATGTCATTACAGACTATTAAAACCGGAGCTTATGAGAGACAACAGAGTTTTTACAAGACTGACTTCAGACAAGTGCCTAAAGTCACAGACTGTTGATGATGAAACTGCTGTTTTAACCTGCAGACAGTAGCACTGTACCAGACAGTAGCACTGTACCAATGTCATATCACACTGTAAACAACAAGTCTGGGGGACAAGTTATTTACAGCACGTCAGAAAATGCTGACAAACAATCAGTCACACATTGTAACCATCCTGATCAATCAGCATATATACATGAAGCATAAACTGGGATATACTGCTCAGGAATCCCCAAAGGATTGAAATATGTATAATATAGTTGTTTAACGCCGCACTCGGCAATATTCCAGCTGTGTGACGGCGGTCTGTAAATAATCAAATCTGGACCAGACAATTCAGTGATTAATATCATGATCATCGATCCACGCATTTAGGACATGACGACATGCATGAAGAAAGTTGGCGAGCCTGACCACCCGATCCCGTTAGTCGCCTCTTACGACAAGCATAGTTGCCTCTTACGACAAGCATAGTCGCCTTTCACGTATAATACTGGTATAGTTCCTACCACAATGTCCAATCTGGCATATGACACAACACCGGCACAGTACATGTGATACTCACTTGATGACAACAATACTGCTGCAGCATTTTTCCGGATTTGACGGTTGGCTTTTCTAGAGTTGTCAGATCCCCTCCCTTTGTGTCTCCTACAAGGAAGTAACAAACACTCAAATAACTGGATGTGCCATGATTACAACAGAATACAAGAAATGGTATTTCCTACAAGACCAGTGTCTCATGACACGCAGGGTCTTCACACAATCCCGTGTTTATGAAAAACAATAGGAGATGCAATGGTCCTAATGCCAAGACAATGCAATGGACTGCAGGAAGTGAAAGTGGAAATATAATACACCATCATATTTTAATATTCTGTCTGCAATCTTAAGACTGCTGACAGGCATCATGTACTTGGTGGCCAATACAATGTTTTTCACCAGTCATCACAACTTTTGCCTAATCCATTTGACCTCTTAATGTAAAAATAAATATGCTTAAAAACAAAACACAGTCGGTAATAGAGCTTTATCACCAGCCTGTTTTTATAGTAGTGATCGTGAAGGAGTCTTGGCAACTTATTATCAGCAACATTCCATGATGAGGGGTATGATGACACGAGGATCTGAGTCACACAACCCGATCTAACATATTTGCCTCTAATGACAACCAAGAGAATGTTCGGGACATAACAAGGGTAGCGACAGTGACCACCTGTTTTTAATTTTAGTCAGCAGTTTTGACGAGCATGTTCCGAAAAAATGAGTGAGTGAGTGAGTTGGGTTTAACGCCGCATTTAACGGTATTCCAGTTACATTATGACGTGTCAGCTTAATGTGTGAGGACAGCCCGAAGTGATGCAGGACGTTTACCCCTTTGGTGAAACCAACAAGCACAGGTATGGTGCTGACAAACCTAGCAACATTATGAGGGCGAACCGGGATTCGAACCCACAATCATAGGTTTCTGGCATGCCCAAGGGACGCAACTCTGCACAGCGAATCATGGCGGCTTAGATGACTGGGCCACCCATGTCCCGTCCCGAAAAAACAACCCCTCAACAGATTATTGACGTCATTCTTACTTTCTGTCAGTATCTGTTTTTGCCCGTTTAGGCGGCGGTTTATGCTGCCACTCCCCACTCTTCAGAAGAGCTTCAAAATGGACAGGTAAAGGTATTTCTGAAACAAGAAGCAAGTGTCAACTTCATTACATACATATTTGACTGCAACTATCATCGTTTACATGAGGGCTGGCTACAAAGATCAATAATTGGAATTATCGAGTGGAAGAAATATAACGATTATCGTTATGAAACTTTTGTTATTGATAACAACTCACATAAGCTATTGTGATGAAATACAGTTTAGATTTACTGAAACTGACTTGTCAATAATGTCAATTGTCAAAGACAGAAAGCAACTGTCCATAAAGTAATCTATGCATTAATGTGTCACTGCTCACCAGTGGCGTGAAACCTGTTGATTTCTTTTGGGACTTTTTTGTATATATGCTTAAAGTTCCTTCTCTGATATTAATCGATAATTGACCGATATTTAGTTAGCGTTTATCGATCTCTATGATAGCCAGCCCTAGTTTACATTTGACAAGTCCCCAAGACCAGGAACCCCCCAAGCAATCTGCTCACAACAAAGGCATCCTTGGATTGATGCTATTCAGGTTTTACACGATGCAGAAATGTGCGTCCAGTATGCACAATTGTACAAATGGATGCAGGTAAAAATATATTGGATCCTGAGGGACATACAATAATATTCATTGCACCAAATTCTTGACAAGAAATATAAAGGTCATGTAAGTAAAGAAGTTACTTCACAGAACAGACAATCCATATAAAGACCCTCAAAATGAACTATGGGGGGTTTCCCCGGACCCCCAGTTTTGTAAGTTAAGGTAAAACCCTGTAGACATTGTGAAGCTGAATGAAAACACTGCAATGTCTTTTACCTTTACCATTTTTGTCAGTTACCCTGACATCTCATTCCTGCTAATGTTCTCAAGGAAGTTAGACTACATCTCAAGCAGGAGTTGAGTTTGTGAAAAGAGTAAACGCTATTATTCACATAAACTTCTAACACTGCATACATACTTATTCTGTTTTCTTGGTGTTGACTTTTGTTGAATGGTCCTAAATTGCAAATGCAGGGCTACTCCCCTTAATTGGACAACAATTTTATTACTTAATCATAGTAATTATATTAATTTAATTATAGTATTTGCATTATATAAAGTGTTCTTATATAATTTGACCTCCACTGTGACCTCTAAAACCAATGTTCACTCGGCTACCCTTGATATGCTGAATAAATTGGGTTCAACAATGTTATGACCTTGACTGTGACCTTGATGTTAAACAGGACAGGGAACTTGGTCCTACGCATATTGTCCATGAGAATGTTTGAAATTAATATTCATGTTAATGGTGGAGATCAAATTCTGGAATTGGAAATGCGTGACTCACAAAAAAAGGGGACACCTAATACTGTCATGACACATGGATTATTGATTATTATATCTTAGCAGAATAGACCACTTAACTGGACTGAGTGAGAGTACAGTTTTAAGCCGCTTTCATCAATATTCCAGCAATATCACAGCAGGGGACATCAGAAAAGGGTTTCACACATTATACCCATGTTGGGAATCAAACCCGAGTCTTTGGCGTGACGAGTGAGTGCTAACCATTAGACTTCCCAAGACAAACCAATTACTTATATATGTTTGATACAAGTCTTGTCATGTACATGACATGTCATGTCATGACATGTCATGGGGTATCAAACAGATTAAGCATGTGATATATCCCAGCGTTAGAAATTGGCACTAGTCCTATCGTCCTTGCCAAACTGCCCAATGGTAAAGGTATCATAAGGACTAGTAGACATTTGCCCTTTTTAAGGGTTTTACTATATGTTATCATTATAAGAACTAGTGGACAAAAACTGTTAGTGTCTATTCCTGTATCCAGGATGTAATCAATGTCAAACGAAACTAAGATCACAGTGACATACTGTAGTTACTCGTCATGCATGGACTACACCAATTCAATTACTCAACGCAAAATATTATTAAATTCCCCTTCAGGCAACCTACTGACCTTGCTGTGACCTTGACATGGACCAACTCAAACAAAACTTAACGATGCAAAATGAGTTGTTTACAAATACTGCAAGGTGGTGATCTTATTTCATAGAAGTCCTTTCATGATTTTTGTACTGTACCAATTAACCCTTTCAAAACCAGTAAATTTGAAGCCTTTCTTTCTGTGACACCAAGTTCCCAGAGACTATTCGGTGACAGATGAAGCCTGCATTTATCAAGGAAATTATCTGCTTATCTTTGTTACTACATGTTATACACCATCTGAACTACATGTTATACACCATCTGAACTACATGTTATACACCAGTTGAAAGGTCTGATCTTACTGATTATAAATATGAAAGTTATGTTTATCACATTATTTAAAAAAATGCATTTACCTTTGCCGAACTAAGCTGCAATAACAGAGTTACGAGTCTATGCATAGTCCAATCAAAACAGATTAAGCATGTGATATATCCAGGATGTAATCAATGTTAACGAAACTAAGATCACAGTGACCTACTATAGTTACTCGTCAAAATTGCTTTTCATCAAGGTGCTCACGTCATAGGATGCACTTAGCAGGGTAAGACCCGTATTATTACAATATAGACGTTGATTATCAAGCAGATTGTCTTGCCACCATTATTTGAAGCAAATGCAAATGATATGAGAGATGGAACCTGATTGGTCAATAGGAGGAACATAGAAGGGACATAACTTGCAATAGCCACTTGTGGCGCTACAATTGAGCCTGGAAATTCCAGCCAAGTTCGGCAAGGTTGGAAACTGGACTTTTATAGTCAGTTAACACCCTTGTCTCGGAAAGATGTCCTCATGTATAATTCATTTCAGATTTAGACAAAAGGTTTTGATTAAATCATGTTATTCTGAGCACTTTAAACAGGAAATCACAACCTGCATTAAAAAATGTGGAACTTCATGGAAGCATCGCCCTTGGTTACAACCCATGAATATGATTTTTCATGCATATATTTGGGTACTGAACATCCATGTCCGAATGTTAACATCGAGGCGACAAAAGCTGAGATATCATTAGAATTACATTACATGCTATCACATGAAAATATAGAAATACTAAGTTAGATAATTTTTTATATATTTTTGTTGATTTATTTATACTTTATGTAATATATTTCAAGACTTGCTTGAAACATCTTTATTTTACTATTTGACATGTTCGATAGGGACCCTTGTCGATGCATCTGTCCCAGAGTTGTTACTAAAATAACACTGTGGGGAAATGGTTAATCAATTTTAAATCTATCACTAAAATATGATAAATTGAAATGAAAAGGGTATTTTCAGACATTGTGAAAAGTGATGGATTTAAAACATGAATAATATGACAGATGGTTCACAAATATTTACATTATTTTGATGTGGCTATGGCCTAAACATATGTAACTTCTGAAAGGGGCTGATCCTGTTTAAAGTTAGTCTACAAACTTGAACATCATAACATAATTTTGGTATTTCTTTGTGTTGGTTTTCTGGAAAACATAACTAGGGCTGGGATGATACACCAACTGTATCACGATACCTTACTCACGATCCGATATGTATCACGATACTTGCATGTGCTCTCATCTGTGGTGCGTAAGCCATCTTTTTCATATACAGGATGGCCAAATACCTGGCACACTGACAGGTGACGATTGTTTCGCCATGTATTCCAAAATTTAGTTAAATGTTTTGGCCTTTCACTTCCGTTTTTGCCCAATGCGTACTTGGCGTGAAAATTGTCTGATCTTATTCACAATACTGCTGACATTTGTCTCGCCTGAGGGAAAAGAGTATTGTTCGGGATCCTTTGGGGTTTCAAAGTTGTAACGGTGAAGCAAATAAAAAAAAAGAAAAGTTGTTTGTAAACATGGTAAACTGTGACAGCATTCACGTGGACCACTTTGAGGTAACTGCAATACTTGCCCTGACATACCAGATGTTGATTATCGACTGGACATTTCGTGAATAGGTCGCTTTAACAAACAATGTATTGTTTACTTCCAGCACCTAGAAACATGTATATTGCAAGCAGAGACAAGTACGCCCTCTAAACTAGATGTCGTCACATTGCTGGAATATTGCGAAAAGTGGCATAACAAATATTTCAAACATACATACGCAAAAGTTAATTTTACCTTGGAGCAATTTGATGATAACCAATACGCACACCTGTGATTCTGGGTCACCAAGGAAGGTCAAACCTAACATTTTAAAACTAGAAGATTGTTTAATAGTTGGTTGTGCTTCGAATAGCAACTGTGAGAGTGAGTTTAAACAATATTTGATTCATATTGTAAACAGCACACAACGGGCGAGTATAAGAACACGTCTTGTTTATTTCAATTCAGACACAAAACTAACCGTAATACATCCGTTACTTCCTTGACAACCATACATCAATATCCTAGCAATATTACCTCACATATTCTATTACTTACCCTACGATCTATCTCTTAGCAACTTCCGAATCCATTCATTCATCTAACTTCTATTTACATTCGATACACTTCCAGTAAATACTCTTCCGGTAATTAGAGTTACTCCCCTTAGCCCATTCGCACAATGCTAACAATATCACAACATGTCAGCTTAATGTAAGAAATTTATCAGAGCACATTTCACACCCATATATCACATACAAACACCCATTACCTGTCCTTCTTTCTGTGAAAGATCAACACGAGGAAGTAGATATATCTCTTTCCCCCCACTGGAAAGCATGGTAAGATGGACCATCTCAAGAAAATATTACTGTACCTGATGAATAACCCTATGTATTTATTTCCTCTCTAACTCTTTACAATTTGAGGTACACCATGAATTGGAAACAGACACACTACATTCAATAATGTGTCCTCATTGTCAAATGTACTATAATCGTGTGTTTTTGAGTCATACATCAGTTTATTATCATCAACACTATAATAAAGTAGTGTTTGAAATACAGGTGGGTCCAGGGGTCCTCCTATAGTACTTGAAACTGGCAACCTCAAGATCTTTAACTTTTTGCTTCAAGGCAATGACCTTTCATGGTCATTCTTATTTCAAACACTTGGTCATTCTTATTTCAAACATTTGGTCATTCTTATTTCAAACACTTGGTCATTCTTATTTCAAACACTTGATTATTCATATTATCATAGCCCATTGCTTTGGAATGTGTAACCCAGGGGTCAATATTCATCAAGGATTTAGTTACATGATCTACTCATATGAAAGCCTATGCAATTGGGTAGTGGTGGGACGATAGACAGATGCATCGATGGATCGCGTTATTTCACTTCCCGATACAAGTATCGATCACAGTTGCACATAAAGTAAAAATATGGGTTACGCACTACAATTACGAGCACATACAACCATCCTGATATATATTGGATATTGAGCAAGGTATCGTGATACGTATCGGATCGCACAGTTGATGTATCGTCCCAGTCCAAAAATTGGGTCTATTTTGGGTCTATTCCTCTCATTCAGAACAGCACTTTCTCAGAAATCCCCCAAATGATGACAAGATACCAATAAACTGTAAAAAGAATTTGAAAGGTATCTTCATGGTTAACAGCAATGATTGCTTCAAAGCACATTTAACTTCAGGACAAGAACAATCTCCAAAAAGTTACATTTACTTTTCAGATAATGTTCTTTGGCTCTATTGCAATAAATAATACCCACACTTGTTGGTTACCATTGTATTTAAATCCATAAATATAACTTTCAAGGTCAACATTAGGGTTACGATATGGACAGCCTGACTCACACTGTATTCTTACAGTGCTATTGACAAAACACTCACCTTGAGGAAACGACAGCACGGGATGGAACGATGCATCAAGAAGTGAGACTCGTTCTTGCACAGGCATGACATCAGGGTGGACAGTTTGTGCGTTATTATAGCGCCCCCCACACATGGGGCATGGCATCACAGGCGGATAACATTCACACTTCACAGTAGAGAGACGAGCAGCCTTACGACTGGTTTGATGTAAACCAAACGTCCTCAACAACTTGCGCTTTCTGTAACTACGTAATGGTCGGCACCGAGCTGCTTGAGTCGTTGGATCAACAACCGATGATAAGTCGGACTTGTCCACCAACAATCGCACGTCGGCAACAGGGGTGTCCGAACTAGCATCGTCAGAATTTCCTATTGGTGACTCTATAAATCCATTTAATGATCGTCCTGTTGAAGGAGTACTAGATTTGATACTGTTTTGTTGAGGTGAAAGACAGTTTCCAAGGGACTGAGAGAGGCGGGAGGCTTGTTTGTCAACATTTGACAACACTGTGGAAATGCTACACGGAGACATCTCATTTTTCTGATCTAGACTAGTTACACGATTATCTGAGCCTGCAGGCCTGGCAACAGTTTTAACTGCAGGGTGAAAGCGAGTCAATAGATTCTGAGGCGAAGGCGCATCCCCAAGAACAATGCTGCCTTTACTGTTCCGTATCTGTTTATAAATCTCACTCTGTTGACGAATACGGTATTCCAGATCTGACACCTGCGCCTGTAGCCATGTCCACCGGGCTGCTACAGCCGCTCGCTCCACCGCCCACTTCCATTCAGCCCGTCGGTGTCTGTATAAACAAACACACAAAAGTTAGCTTCAGCTTTAATTTGTGATGAGAACTGGACAAAACAATGACTGACAATTGATCTATCATAGCTGTTGATGTTTGTTCTTTTCACACCAGACACAGGGATATCATGGCCCCCTGTAAACAGTCGAGTCGGGATCAGACAAACCAGTGATTGCCGTCAAGGTCCAGGTAACTGAGCATGACCATCCAATCTAAATTAGTTGCCTGGTTCAACATGTACGAGAGTGCTGGGGACATATTAATCATAAAACCTCGGTTGTCTGGAAAATGTCATGAACTGGATCATAAATATTTCAACATTAAAAGTTCTCACTTTCCTTGTTTTCGTAAGTATCAACAAAATTACAAAACTTGCTGTTTATATTTTACCTTAACTAGTAACATCTGTTATTTGTCTACCGAAGTACAAAGTGAAGCCATTTTTCTCTTGACACGTTTAATGTTTTCCTTTATAACAATATATATCCTATACTACTCTCCCATAAATCCATTTAAAATCTACTTAATATTAAAGTAAGAGAGAGAGATGTGGGAATTATTTTGGTGTGACTTAATACAGTGTGTGACATTAGCCGAGTCGTATTATTGGCTAGTGTGTATTTTCTATGAATATCAAAACCTGACATTGACAACCCTAGTTTAATACTGAAAGTCTCAAACATACACCATCAATGAATGAATCCACAACAAACTTAGTTGACCTGTAGTCATGAAGTCTTTGATGGGCATTCATCTTATGAAGGGGCAAGAAGTTGCCCTGAAGCATCCTAACGAACAATGGAAGTTGTTCTCTGCAGTCAATTTCATGGCTTTTCCTGTAGTCCTTGCACAGAATGTGTGTTTTCTACTGCCAATCACTTGGTTTATGTATCCAACAACCCAAAACATCAGAAATGTAGTTTTTGATTCCAACAAAGTTTGTAATAAAAATATCAAACAATATAGGAAGCAAGATTTCCTACTGTTTCCTATACATTAGTGCAGCAGTGCGAGTTTTCATGCGAAAAAACTACTTTTCTGTATTGATACAAGACAATTCACTTGCTAAAATAAATTACTTCTCTTGTTTTATTGACTCCCACCCCAGCATTTTTGTGTGTCAAATATTGCAAAATGTGTTGTAATTAGCTTGTCAAGTTCACTACAAAAAATATCACTACTATGTGTCTCAGCTAGCTTACCCTTTGGTCAGGTGAAATAGTGTTTAACATTGCGTTCAAGATTATTGCACTTATATAGAGGTGTGTGTTGGGTGGGTGGCTGTGTGTCCTTGTCCGGACTAATGCCGATTTAATAGCACAGCCCACTGAGATGCCATGCCACAGTTTAGCATGAATACCCCCCTCAGACACAGTATACTGACTCCGAGTGACAAGTCCTTGCTTTATCCCCTTTATGCCGAGCCCAGGCAGGGTTTAAACAAGAGGTGCCATCTTTTAATGCCTTTTGGTGTGACGCAGCAAAACCCACGACCTTCTGCTCCACTAGGCCAAAGAGGTGTTTTTTTCCTTTGGTCCTACTGTGAAATATATATATATGTGACACAAATTTCTTAGCAACATATGCTTTTATACCAATTTTTCATGACACACGTATCATGACCTTACTGTATAGTTTCACCCCTACTAGCTAGTATGTATACATACATGCAGTGCTTCTGTAATGTTTAAGTTTAGCATGTAAGTTAAAAAGGTCATAACCCCATCGTTGAGAGCAAAAAGAGTTCAAGGGATCTGATCAAAAACTATAGCAGCAAGTGTCAAGGACCCTAAGATGTCCTAATTTCAAATACTGATGTATAAGCTATCAAACAATCATTGACAATTATTGATCACCAGAACATCTGTTATTTGGGCAATATTTACAATTTACAATTTCCCAAGAAACCCCATGGAGGTGAACTGGTGTAGACTCAGTGTGTTAGTAATAGTAGTAATACAATTGACTGACGTATCCTTGTAACCATACACCTTGTCACAGCCTCGGTCAGGGATATACAATCACTGGTGCAGAAGTAGGTCAGACATTCACAGCTTGCGGGGATCAAACTACTACGTACTAGCCTGAACAAGGATCTTCCTAGACTCACCAGAAGTTTGTAGAGAATGAAACAACTCCGATATGAGCTCAGTCACATCCCTGACAGATAAGATGAAGTCTAGTGTACTTGATGTCATCTGCCATTCCATATTATATAAAAAAGTATTTCAATTTAGGAACCCCTAAAGTAAGTCTTAACAATAATTGTTTATGACAAGAACTTCATTCCTAATTTGCAAACATTGCCTTACGTTGATCAACCTTGGATTTATTTAAGTTGGACCAACAGGTCCACAGGCCTGGAGAAAATATATGCATCTTTGCATTGAAAAAGTGTTGGGATTAAATATTTGTAAACTACAAAATTGTGCTGTCAGTTTTTCAATAGTTTACTTTTCACATGTTGCCTTTCCACCCTAGATACCCGCTGTTGCATGGTAACCTGGTAACACAAAAAGACAGGTATCCTCTCATTTAATACACTATTTACAGAACAAAGGGATCAGGTCAGAAGGAAAGCATCTTTCACATTCCTAGTGGATACATAGCTGAGTTGTATATACTTGTTAATACTTTTATTTTACAATGTTATTTTAGTGGGTAAGCTAACAAAATACAAAATTTACATACAAGTAGAAATCCATGACCATTCCATGTCTAATGCAACGCCATTTAATTCACCTGCTTATTGGTTACTTAACTCTCCAAGTACCAAATAAACGACAAACAGCAGGTAAGTATGTCTTGACTCACCTAGGGACTCAAACGCAATTCTGCATCTTACACGTTACTTGCATAAAAATTGAAAAAGGACACACAAAAATGCAGACTGCATCCACTGGAATGCAGGAAAATTGTATGTTTAAGAATAAATGGTGCTATTTCATAATTTGATACCACTTTAAATAAGTTTCCCTAAGTAATCATCTAAAACATACAATACACAGTCGAATGTTTTAACGACCTTCCAGTGGTAGCACTTGGGGAACTCCACATCATTTTAACTGACAACCACTGACTGAGCATGTGCATTCACACATTTCGTCACTTCAGGTAGAGTTCTGATTTCAATTTTTGACATTTCAGTGGGACCCTCATTTTGTTTG
Organism: Haliotis rufescens; assembly: GCF_023055435.1. Classification (NCBI taxonomy): domain Eukaryota; kingdom Metazoa; phylum Mollusca; class Gastropoda; order Lepetellida; family Haliotidae; genus Haliotis; species Haliotis rufescens. The sequence continues at coordinate 1,553,904 of NW_025964013.1, read as the reverse complement.
TTGTTCAACGCTGCTCTCAGCAATATTCCAGCTATATGACAGCACTCTGTAAATAACTGACTATGGACCATACAATGCAGTGACAGATATTAGAAGCATTGATCTACACATTTGGGATACTATGGCATGAATCAACAAGTCGGCAAGACTGACCACTTGTGCCATTAGTCACCTTTTACAACCAGCATGGTTTGCTTACAAGGAATTCTAGCCTGGATTTTCAACCCAATTTTGTCACCTGGGACCCTAAAAATTAATTTTGAGTCTCCCTGGACCCACAACATACATCACTCAGGTAAGTGCCTGCATGCCAACCACCCCCATAAAAACATATCAGAAGGCTGTCACTTCCACAACGTGGTGATTGAAAACAGAACAGGCCTGTACTCAGATATATTTCCATGTCAGATCACTGTCACTGCTGGAAAGCTACATTCATTGACTAATACAGTAGTAACATTATCAGGCCATGTGATTATTAAGTCATCTCTTGTACAAATTGCTTAATGACATTTTTAAAAATGATTCAAATTCAGCTGCCTGACCAATATGACATTCCAGATAAATTTCATTATTTTAATAACCTCGCCCACACTTCGATATCCCTATGTCAATGCACTTGTTTTTTTAACCTGACATGGTTTTACAAATGTTGGAATAACATACCTATTCTACCGTGTCATTACTTTACATACTTTGTATCAATAAAACAAGGTAAACAAAATAGAAACTACTGCTGCAAGTGACATTTGTTAGCGACAATATTTCTAGGAATTGCTCTAAATAAGAAGGGGATTCCCCCTCTGGGTCATGACCCACAGCTGCATTGCGATCTGTGAGAGATGTTCTATTATTATCCCCTAGTCACCAGTTCCTGATTGCTGGTCACAGCTAGCCTGTGAATGGTGTGAGCAATCATGCATGGCCATCATATCATTGTCAGGGTAGACCTGAACACCAGCTACTGTTAGTAGGCTGCTCTTGCAGACTATCTAGAACTTTCCATGTAGCTCAACGCAATACACAAATCATCTTACCCTTTTCTATTTCAAGGACACTGCTTTTGTTCACCATGTGTGGTTAAACAGTCAAGGAGTGGGATAAAAACCAGAGCTACAGATAAGCAGAGTATTTGCGTAAAATACCCCCCAAAAAATATTCAAAACCCAATTACTTTCAATTAACTTGAATACAGAAACACATGCATTAAAAGTAAAAATTAACGTATGAAAACAGCACGTGTTTATACCCAGTAAAAGTAAAAAGGGGCTAAATTCCAAAACACAATTATGAGCTAATTTACTTTCCGAGTCAAGTCTATACAGTTATATACATCTACAACATTATTTCATTCTTTTTAAATCTTAAAATGTTCACTAATTTGGGGAAAAAAACAAATAAAATGATAAATAGATGAGTGATAAAATATTGGTTACCCAATGAAAAATGTAATAACCCAATTGAAATAAGAAACCCTAAAAACAATTGCTCAAAGAGTTATCTGGAGCTCTGACAACTCATAAATCACCATTAGAAAATAGCTCAATGAGGTTTGCAGTTGTCTTAACAAATACAATGATCAGGGTCTTGCTAACATCATACAGTATTTGTATATCTCTTTAGAACATCATACATCAAATAGAAGCAGGTCATTACACTAGAAGGTAATTTATTCCTGAAACATATATATGATTTTCTATTTCTAAAAATAAAACTTTCATTAAAAAAACCTAAATTGTAAATATATTAACTTGGTCTTGTTGCTATATGGCTGAAATACTGCTGATGCAACATTAAATTTTAACTCACTCACTATTTCTAAGAATATGAGCTACCATGGCTGTCATGGCCCTAGTTTTCACAGGTAAGCAATGTCAGTATGTGACTAAACAAAATCAATATAAAGCTGGGAGTATCAAATATTAACGACAAATCATGTACATTTAAGTAGAAAAAATAATACAATACCCAAACACTTACAATGGCGGAGAAGGACCTTTCTTTTCTTTTACAAGATCTCCATCGAACTCATCACAACTTTCTCCACCTGAACTGCTCTCCGTTGCATCCGAGTCGACCACTGATTCCAGGCTCTTGATCATTGAGCACATGTGATCAGCTGATGTTTCAGATTCATTCCGCACAGACTTGTCCATTTTCAAAACGTTTGTCGTCGTCTGAATCACTGCCTCTGTTTTCGGCGGATGGACGAGGCGTTGATTCAGTGACAAGTTCTTAGGTGCCTGAAGCTTTCTAACTAAATTAACAAGGGCAGCTGTTGAGAGATTTTTCACATCTTCACTCTGTAATAATTCTGTTTTTAGTTCAGTGCCAGTTACCGGGGCATTAATAGACTTCACAACAGTTTCTAAATTTTTATGTTGATATTCTACAAAATGGTGAAGTTGCTGTCTAGTATGATTTTCTATTTGACGTCCCTGAAGTCGACGTAGACGACGCATAAGAAATTCTGTCCTACGTTGAAGTTGATGTTGAGATGTTGAAACACATTCTTTCAGATCTTCCGTGGTCTTATCACTTTCCTTATTTTCCAAGTCCACTTTTGTGTTTGATGGACATGGCCTTGCTGCTTCTTCCTGGGCTTGAATTACAGCATCATTTCCACCATGCTTGCTATCCACATTGGATGCAGTGTTCGGATCTGAAGAAATGTCACTTTCACAAATTTTCTGTCCATCTTTCACAACATCAGGCACTGATGACTTTCCATTAACAAATGATGCACTCTCAGATGGTTCTTTCGGTGATAACGTTTCTGGCTTTGTGTTTTCATTTTTAGATGCAGGTTGATTCATACCTCCTTTCTCAAGCTTTGCAAAAGACTTGATAAATTCACTCTGGAATGCTGACACTTCTTTTTTGTGGAGATTCGAGATGGCAGCGGTAACCCCTAAATTCTGGAGATTAGTTGCAAGATTGCAGGTGTTCAATTTTACACTGTGACCTCCGTTTAGCAGATGACCTGCTAAATTGGTCACTTGTTTGGTAGATCTCTGCACCTTGTCCAGGGACAGGCGACTGTCAACTACCGCTAATTCGTGTTGCGCCGTCAATTTGTGATCCTTGCCGTTTAGAACCGTAGTCGGGGTAGTTACTGATGGCGTCGTTGTAGCTGGTAGTGTCGCTTTAATTCTGACCTGACTAGCCGCCTCAGTAAGCGCGGGAGCCATTGCGGCCATACAACATATCCTCAGAGGGAGTGGACTCGACATGCAATTCTGAAAATCATTTGACAATTATTCTCAAATAGCACAAGGTGTAGACTTATTATGTATGATTCGACAGAGTTCAATCATGCCTATTGTCTCTGATGAATTGTCACCAGTCGACTGACACAGACACAAGACGGGAAATATCATGAAGCACGTGACTTTTGTCATATATCATTATCTTTACTCTAGTGCCTCCTAGACCAGATATGCGTGATCAAAATAGTGTACCACACATAATTGAAAGTCTCAAATAAACCAACGCAGTTGAAAATGTCAATCAAAGACCAGGTGGAGTGAAATCGCCGATGCAATTCCGATATGAAAGACGCGTAATGTACCCGGACAATATCACGTGACTTCGCCACGTCCTGCTTTATACGAACCCTCTAGTCTCATCACCAGTCGATTGCGCTGTAATTCGTCGCATTTGTGGTGCTGAAACGTATCCCAATGAAAGTTAATATCTTCTAAATTCTATGATTACTGTCAAACATGACCAAGGAGTTTGCCTAATGTCCGAATTTGAGCAATATTTTTGCACAGCCAGCAATGATTTCACATCCAACATGGCGGTCAGTTGTGCTTGCTCCATCACAAACAAAAATGTGGTTTAGTACAATTACATCAATTGCGCTACCCCCCTCTAGAGCGCAATGCTGATTGGCTGGCACGGCTGGGTCATCTAGGTCAAAGTAAGCTAGGTTTTATGGGTTGTACAATACGCTAGTGCAATAACGCAGTAATGAAACGATGTCTGTTGGTAAAGAGCTTTACGTTATTAATCACAATATTATTAAAATATATATTTTGACAATACGCCTATTTACTACATCTCATTATGTAGTATTTAATTATAAAGCAAAATTATTGTCAATTCAGCAACATCATTGTTGGCGGCAAGATTGCTGTTTACAATTTCCCGGAATTACACAAACGTTTGTTTTCAGATTGTGATCTAAACCTACTCGTCATAACTGACCTATCAGTGTCATAGGTGCTTTCAGCGCTTATCCTGACACCTGAAGTATTTCACCAAACCGATGACTCATGTTAACGATTCCGCGTCGAAATGTGATGTGCAGTCCCATCACAGGGCGTCGGACAGCGCCCGTGTATCCGGAACTAGACTGACACTTAGTCTCGGAAAACATTTCTTTGAAATAATTTTAATTTTATTTTCTCAAAAGAACCTTCCCTCTTTTGCTGTTTCCATAGAAGAAACAAGGAAACTAGACTTGGTTAAGTTTGATCTATTTGATTTAGGATTTTAGTAAGGTAAAATTCCACTGTCATGGCGCAGGATTAACCCTGTATGTGCTACGGCTTATTAGTGTACCGAAGTAGCTATAGGCGCCTTTTAACTGGACCATTTGCTCGGGAAAAACAAATGATCACGTGGTATTTTCACGGAGTCTACTAGACATAGTAGTCTAAATGAGAGAGAGAGAGAGAGAGAGAGAGATTTATGCATGCTTGTGGTAAGAGGCGACTATAAACGGGTAAACGGGATCGGGTGGGCAGGCTTGCTGATCGATGCTCCTGATGTGTACCTGGATTGTCTGGTCCGGATTCGATTATTTACAGACGTCATAAAGCAATAATATTGCTGAGAGCTGCCTTAATCAAGATACAAAACAAACAAAGAAACAAAACAAAACATAAAACATGTAGGGTGTGGGGTCAGACAACGTGGGTTGCTGTAAGAGGCGACTAACGAGATCGGGTGGTCAGGCTCGCTGACTTGGTTGATGCATGTCATCGTATCCCAATTGCATGGATCGATGCTCATGATGTCAGTCACTGGACTGTCTGGTCCAGATTTGATTATTTACAGACCGCCGTCCTTATAGCTGGAATATTGCTGAGTGCGGCGTTAAACAACAAATAAACAAACAAACAAACAAACAACGTGTATACAGTATGCATGGAACTGCAGGCCCTTGGTCCCGAGAGGCTGCAATGTGCGGGGCCTTACTGGCGTCCCCTCCGTGATGCAGCGGGAATATTAATACTGCTAAAAGCGGCGTAAACCCAACTCACCCCTGAAAGGCTGACACCTGTGTTGTAAATATAGCTGCTTATACCTGTCCGTTATCCGGAGGTAGAAACCTATTTCACCGAGGTTGTATCTGAAATATTTCAAACTGTTAAAGTCATGCAGTGTGACAGCTTCCCGAGACAAGGGAGTTAACTGACTGTAAAAGTCCAGTTTCCACTGGACTGTTACAGTAAGTTAACTCCCTTTGCCTCGGGGAGATTGTAGTGTGACGTCATGTGTCCTTGAGTTTTCAGCTTGTGTCACTTCCCTGGTGTTGTAAATGCGCGTTTTTATGTTACTCAGGAAACGCAGCGTTGTGGCTGATTGTAAACGAGAATTGCTTAAACTAATTACAAGGAATCAGCACTGATTCCCTGCATAGTCTGCACGTTAATAGATATTGTTGTGAAACATGTAACAAAAGGCATGGAACGTTCATGCTTTGTTTTGTTTGTATCGACGCTTCCGGGAACCTTCGTCGAGTGAATGAATCATCATATACTGAATGAACAATCACCCAACGAATAGACAGAACACTATTGGAGGCGGTCCATAACAACGTCTGGCCTTTAAGTGCAACCTCTTATTGACAATTCAAGACTTAGCTGACGATGCCTCTGTGAACACCCGGGTTAGAATTGGTCGTCAGCAATCCATGCTTGTCGTAACAGGCGTCTAACGGGATTGTTTGTTTGTTGTTTAACGCCGCAGGCAGCAATATTCCAGATATACGTTGGCATGCATTAACCAAGTCAGCGATCCTGACCATCAGACCCCATTAGTCGCCTCATATGACAAGCATGGGTATGTCTTGACTGTAGGACCCCATCGCGGCTCTCGGCTATAGGGTTACTGAAGACCTATTCTAACCTGGATCTTCACGGGTACTAACGGGATTGCGTGGTCAGGCTCGCTGACTTTGTTGATGCATGTCCCATCTTATCCCAACTGCGTAGATAATTGTTCATGATATCAATTACTAGATTGTCTGGTCAAGACTCAATTATTTGCAGACCACCGTCATATATAGCTGGAATATTTCTGAGTGCGGCGTTTAATAACCGACAAACAAATAACCATAAATTTAACTTTTTCGATGTTAACATATATAAACAAATTGATATTCATATCAGTATTGAAAAATACATAAAAACATAGGGTTTTTAAAAATCATTTGGTGTTTTTAATATAACTGGCCTGTGTCGATTTTATTGTTCTTCAAAGTTACGACAAAGCAAAACCTCACGTTCAAAGGGAAGTAATCCATACACGCTGATATCAAGTATATGACGATGTTATTTTAAGGGTGCTTTACTTGATAAATATATACTGAACCAAATTAAAAACTTCACAATCCTAAAATTTTAACATTTTGACCAGTTATCATTGTGGGCCCTTATTGTGTATTTAAACAGTAATGGCCACGTATTGTCTTCAGATAACACCCGTATTTGTGCAGGTTAATCGATCAAAATCATGTGCACAGCACTATAGTGGAAAAGGTTTTTTTCACGTGCAACTGGTCACGTGGCCATAATACGTGTTTTGAGCCCTACTTGTTAGCAGTCATTAAAAAAAACAAGAAAACAAAAGTCTTTACGGCCATTTGTCATGCCACGCCTTTCAAATGTGCAACGTGAACGTGCCATCGGCATGTTGCAGACGGGAACGTCCGTAGCTGAAGTCGCAAGGACGATGGGTTGTAGTCGACGGACTGTTTATGATTTACAGACGCGTCTACAGCAAACGGGTACCACCGCTGAGCGCCCTCGGCCAGGTCGACCACGTGTGACGTCACATGCAGAGGATCGTCAGATTGTCTTACGTCACCCCCGTAACCGATTTTTGACGGCTACATGAACCAGAAATGAACTGTTTAGGGGTAGACTGAGTGCGCAAACTGTTCGAAACCGTCTGAGAACTGATCATATTCAAGCACGACGGCCATACTGCGGGCCGATTCTGACTCAATTACACAGACGTCAACGTCAATTGTGGGCACAGCGACACTTACGATGGACTCAGAGGAATTGAAATCAAGTCGTCTTCAGTGATGAATCTCGATTTAATCTTCGATTTGCTGATGGTAGGGCGAGGGTGTGGAGGCGCCGTCATGAACGTTAAGCCCAGTGTTGTGTACAGGAAGTTGACAGATTTCGAGGCGGAAGTGTCATGGTGAGGGGTGCTTTCTGTGGCAATGCACGTTCCAGGCTTCTTGTCATCCGTGGCAACCTCAACGCTGCTGCTTACCGCAACCAGGTACTGGCACCAGAACTTCTGCCTTTTATGGCAGCACATGGACCCGGTTTGATCTTCCAACACGACAATGCCAGACCCCACACAGCAATTTTGACAAGGAATTTCCTTCAGAATGCGGGAGTCAACGTCATGGACTTGCCGTCAAGGTCTCCCGACCTCAATCCCATCGAACACGTCTGGGATGCTCTTGGCAGAAGTCTGCGCACTCTCCAGAACCAACCACAGAATTTGCAAGATCTTGGCACCATTTTGCAGCAACAATGGCGTCGTCTTCCCAATCATGTGTTCACAAGCATCACGAAGTCCATGCGGAGGCGTTTTGTGGCAGTTGTCAACGCACATGGTGGCCATACACGCTACTGAACTTGTGTGCCATCAGATTCTCGTGCTTGGGACTTATGATTTAAACTGTTGATGTTATTACCGAAAACCGTAGGTGCCTGGAACAAATAATGGTTACCACCTTTAATTAAAATCCTTCTTTGGACATTAATGATTAAAAATTATCTTCTCTGATACATTTGTCATATATGGGATTACTTTTAAAAATGTGAAGTTTTTAATTTGACTCAGTATAATTACAAGACTTGTAAGGGGAACTAAGGCCCAGACCCGTCGTTTATTTGTTTGTTTGTTTAACGCCGCTCTCAGCAATATAAACAGCTATATGACGGCGGTCTGTAAAAAATCGAGTCTGGACCAGACAATCCAGTGGGTTGACATCATGAGCATCGAACTTGAACAGAAAGTATGGTCTTTAAATTGTATTAAGACACTAATTTTCCATTTTTATTTTGATCGAATAAATGTTTAGATCAAACTTAGTATTACGTTCTATCGTGAAAATAACTGTAGGCCTTTTTTGTTCTCTTGTTCAAAATTTGTTTACTGACTATTCTTGACATTTCCTTGTCAGGCTATTGTGTTGACCGCGTCATCTGCTCTCGTCACCTGTTCTGCTTGTGGACTATATACTCTAACACACTGGTGTTAAATACGTTAATACATAAACCATAAAGTCCTACTATACTTAACGCCAAAAGAAACGCGAACCATAAAATCATATACAGAAGATATTACCTTAAGAAGAGATGTTTCCAGAGTGTATCACTTAATAACAAAACTAACAATCAGTCAAGTGTTACCACAGTGTGTCTTTATTCCTATCACGATATGCAGCACGTGATTTCCAAACTGTACATGCTCATCCTACACAAGACTAATGGTGCGTATCGAGTCATTGATCTATGACGTCACATGTGATGCGTTCATGAGCGTCGGTTACACAATATAACAGTATGTTCGTTTGTGCATCGAACCAATCTGATGTCTCTTGAAAAGGAGTAATTCTTCCTATATTAACCAATATACATGGTATTCGCGTTTCTTTTGTCGGTGAGTATATATTTGGAATTAATGTTGGTACAAATTTAAACAGTGCAGCGTTAAACAACAAACAAATTTAAACAATGCGTGAATATATGAATATTTGCGAGTACAATAACGGCGTATTTCCTGTCCATGTACTGTTATATAATACATACATGCTGCCTCAGGAAACTACATTGTTCTGTAAAGCAATACGTGACACTTAAAAAATCACGAGGCTATATTAAATTAGCACAATTTACGTCATAATCTAAGGGGGATAACTATGTAGCTCGGAAAACGGCCTAAAAACGGCAAAAGATTTTCACCCTGAGCTTCCTTCTTTCACTGTGAGAAAAATGAGGGTATATTTTCAAACACTGATATTAACTGATTCTAAAATTGCATTTTGTTTCAATAAGAAAGAAAGTGACTTTGGCGTGTACACTTCCCCTTTCAAGGACCACAAGGCTGTAGCCGATGAGGATAGACTGGGTATATTTGTTTGAGCCATGGCGGCTAAACGCTTCCGGACAGTGTCAGACAGCGGGATAGAAGACACAGCAAATAATGCTTCTAAACAAACTATTTTCCTCCTTCTTTTTCTTGTCGGGGCGGTCGGGCAGCCTAGTGGTTAAAGCGTTGGCTCGTCACGCCGTAGACCCGGGTTCGATTACCGACATGGGTACAACGTGTGAAGCCCATTTCTGATGTCTCCCGCCGTGATATTGCTAAAAGCGGCGTAACACCATACTCACTCACTCACGTCATTACAGGCACAATTTTCAGTAGTCTTTCCGTATGTTTGTCATCAAGTCCAAAACAGCTGGACGAAGCGATACGTATTATTTACCCGCTTGTTAATCCACATGCCTCCCAACTGTGTATCAAATGAGTGTTGTACATATGGACAGATGAACCAATCCTAGCCCACGTGACACTAATTACGTATTCAGTCTTTTGAGTTGAAGAAAACTGTTAACTAACAAGTTATTTCAAAGTAATAATAGGCACTAATTACTGTAATATCTTTTTCCAATGTAAAGTCCTTATTTTATCAAGAACCCAAAAATTAGACAGATGGCATCCATGTGACGCCAAGTTTTGTCAGGAGCGTTGGATCCGCCATACCACATGGAATCCTATTGTCACTGGATGAGCTGTTGTCAGACGAGTAAAGCATTCGGAATCTGCCGATGTTAATCAGTAATGAATGGGTACCCGGTAGGATGTAAATCTAAAATCTTCTGGCACCACACAGACCAGACAGCATGGTTTGTGTACTCCCCAGGGAGTTTAGAACGCAGTTGAAATGCACATATATGGGAAGCAAGGTCACATGCTTGCGCATGTGTTGAGTCTTGTCCTATCAAAGAGACCTGTCATATCATTATTATTTATTGTAGAGTAGAAAGTCGAACAGAGGTGACAATAATTGAATGGTTTGGATTGGTTTGTTTGTTGTTTAACGTCGCACTCAGCAATATTCCAGCTAAATGACGGTGGTCTGTAAATAACCGAGGCTGGACCAGACAATCCAGTGATTGACATCATGAGCATCGAGCAATAATTGAATGAAACATATTTCGGCTGCAATACAGTATATTGACTCCGAGTTGACCAATTCTTGTTTTAGCCCCTTAATTCCGAGCGCATGGCAGGGTAACAACAAGTACTATCATATAACGTCTTTCAGTATGACGCAGACGGGATCGAACCCCGGACCTTCCGCTCTACCACTTGACCACGGAGTCGGTCATACACCATTCAGAACAAATCACAGTGGCTTGTATACACAACGTTACCCCAGTCCCCGTGAATAAGTGCAGCCGATATGCGGTGCAGTGGTGCCTTGTGTCAAAGTCAAGCAATGAAAAGAACCCGCGTATGGGTGATGTAATCTCAATGCTCATTGGCCAGAGCAGTCTTTGGCTTCCCTCTCACAGAAACCCATCTTCCCGAGGGAAGAGAGTTAACTGACTTTAAAAGTACAGTTTCCACCCTTGCCGAACTAGGCTGGAGTTAGTGGGCTCGATCGTAGCGCCACCAGTGTCTATTACCAGTTATGTCCCTTCTAATCACTTGTGTTTGCTTCACACAAAGTGGTGGCGCCAGGTCAGGACGATCTGATCGATAATCAAGATCTATATTGTGATAAAACGGGGTCTTACATTGTGAAATGAATCAAATCAAGTGAGCACCTTGATTAAAAACATGAAAAGATTTGGAAAATATCTGCTGACAACGAGTTAGCGGTGCACATGCTTTGCAAATCCTGCAATCGACCGAACTCTGCACGACAGTTAACGAACCGGATTTCGATTTCATTGCGCGATTTTGATTGGACTATGCATAGACTCGTTAGTCCAGCCAAAATGTAACCCCATAATACCAGCCCAGTTCGGCAAGGGTGGAAACTGGACTTTTATAGTCAGTTAATTCTCTTGCCTCGGGAAGATGACAGAAACCAGGCGTTTGCTCGATTTAATGCTTACCAATATGGACTACACGGCAAATACCGACTGTAGATATTGACAGTGCCTGGAGGAATGTTGTCTGTGCAGACCAGTGAAATACTGATGAGGTCCTAGCAACCTATACCTTTCTGATGAGATAAGTACATGGTGGTCATGTGTGTCCTGGCTGATTGTATTTCACAAATGGTGACCTGGTTGATTGTGTGTCACAATGTGTGTCACAATGTGTGTCCTGGCTGATTGTATGTCACAATGTGTGACGTGGCTGATTGCATGTCACAGTGTGTGACCTGGTTGCTTTTGTGTCACATTGCGTGACCTGGTTGATTGTATGACACCATGTGTGACGTGGCCGATTGTGTGATTGTATGACACCATGTGTGACGTGGCCGATTGTGTGTCACAGTGTGACCTGTCTGATTGTGTGTCACAATGTGTGATCTGGCTGATTGTGTGTCGCAATGTGTGATCTGGCTGGTTGTGTGTCACAGTGTGTGTGACCTGTCTGATTGTGTGTCACAGTGTGTGACCTGTCTGATTGTGTGTCACAATGTGTGATCTGGCTGAATGTGTGTCACAATGTGTGATCTGGTTGTGTTTCACAGTGTGACCTGGTTGATTGTGTGTCACAATGTGTGATCTGTCTGATTGTGTGTCACAATGTGTGACCTGGTTGATTGTGTTTCACATTGTGTGACCTGGTTGATTGTGTGTCAAAATGTGTGACCTGGTTGATTGTGTGTCACAATTGGTGACCTGGTTGATTGTGTGACGACCTGGCTGATTGTGTGTCACAATGTGTGTCCTGGCTGATTGTGTTTCACAATGTGTCTTGGCTAATTCTGTGTCTCAATGTGTGACCTGGTTGATTGTGTGTCACAATGTGTGACCTGACTGATTGTGTGTCACAATGTGTGACCTGGTTGATGGTGTCACAGTCTGTGACCTGGCTGATTGTGTGACTTGGGTGATCGTGTGTCACAGATAGTGACCTGGTTGATTGTCACAATTGGTGACCTGGTTGATTGTGTTTCACAATGTGTGACCTGGTTGATGGTGTCACAGTCTGTGACCTGGCTGATTGTGTGACTTGGGTGATCGTGTGTCACAGATAGTGACCTGGTTGATTGTCACAATTGGTGACCTGGTTGATTGTGTTTCACAATGTGTGACCTGGTTGATTGTGTGTCCCAATGTGTGACCTGGTTGATTGTGTGACACAATGTGTGACCTGGTTGATTGTGTGTCACAATTGGTGACCTGGTTGATTGTGTGACGACCTGGTTGATGTGTCACAATGTGTGTCCTGGTTGATTGTGTGTCACAATTGGTGACCTGGTTGATTGTGTTTCACAATGTGTGACCTGGTTGATTGTGTGTGACCTGGTTGATTGTGTTTCACAATGTGTGACCTGGTTGATTGTGTGGCACAATGTGTGACCTGGTTGATTGTGTGTCACAATTGGTGACCGGGTTGATTGTGTGACGACCTGGCTGATTGTGTGTCACAATGTGTGTCCTGGTTGATTGTGTGTCACAATTGGTGACCTGGTTGATTGTGTTTCACAATGTGTGACCTGGTTGATTGTGTGACGAACGGTTGATTGTGTTTCACAATGTGTGACCTGGTTGATTGTGTTTCACAATGTGTGACCTGGTTGATTGTGTGTCAGCATAAATTACTTCTCATGCCATCAATTACTGGTGGGCTCAGACTTTCATTCACATCAGTTCCAGAAATGTTTGACTGATCCGATAAAACAGGATGGAACTAATATGATATATACCTGTATATCAGTGAAGATGATTAGCTTGCTGCTGGGAACAAAACGATCATCAAAGCATTTCTTAAAGATTTACTGAAAAATATGGATTTGTTCAGAATCATAACATATATTGGACAATTACTGATTTACAGTAAAAGACTGAAATCATCAACAAGCACATCAAGGATAAGAAGGAAGCTAATCCATCAACATCAGAGACCATATAACGGCTGCAGCTGTAGGTTATCACAGATGATCACTGCCACTCTAACGAGTGTAGTTGATACACTGGGATGCTCTGCTACTGCTCTTCCGACAGTGATCAAAGCGCATGACGTCTTAAAACTTCATTTGCCCAATAAACAGTATTGTGCACTGCTTAATTGTCAGGAGTAACTCCTTCATTCCATATTCTCTGGTCAACAGATATACCTGTATACACAACACCAAAGTGCCAAACAAAGTAAGGAGCAAGTTAACTTAATAATAATATGGACAATTCAAAACAAGTCTCTTACAGATAACAAGTTATTCTTCATCGTGATTACGCATGACCATGACATTTTTTACATTGAATATGTTAAGGGATTGTAGGTTTGAGGTTTGAACTGGTCCCAACAAATGCATATACATATATTGATAACAGTCAAGTCATGGTGCCGTGTGAGGACTATGTTATGGATGGACTTGTTGCTGCAGAATCAGGTCACTTGAATATCACTAACTCATCTGCAAACAAAAGCAGTATTACACAAGTGAATATTGCAGTTATGGTTTCCATAATTAAACAGAAAGATTCTCAGAGTCACACAGTTAACAAATGTCTAGGCCTTGACTTGAACATCTTCCCAAGGCAACTGACTATAAAAGACCAGTTTCCACCTTTGCCGCACTAGGCTGGAATTTCTGGGCTCGATCGTAGCACCACCAGTGGTAATTACGAGTGATGTCCCTTCTCTGGCTCTCCTATTGACAAATCAGATTCCACCTCTCATATCACTTACACCTGCTTCAAACAAAATGGTGGTGACCAATCAAGACGATCTGACTGATAATCATATCACATGAGTACATGTACCTTGATTAAAAACATGAAAAAATTTGGAAAATATCTGTGTTGATGCCGAGTTGGTGGTACACATGCTTTGCAAATCCTGCAATTGACTGAAATCTGCATGGCAGTTTACGAACCAGATGTCGATTATTATTTTTTTCAATTTTGATTGGACTATGCATGGACTTGTTAGTCCAGCAAAAATATGACTGACTCCATACATTCCAGCCTCATCCAGCAATAGTGCAAACTGGACTTTTATAGTCAGTTAAATCCCTTGCCTTGGGAAGATGTGACTAGAAGTGAGTGTCTTCCCTGCATGTTTAGTACTGAATAGTAAAGTGGTTGTTATGTGTATTTATCATACAATGGAAAGTGTTATAATGCGATAAATCAATCTGATAAACTTGGTATCACCATCCAATAAATATGCAAATGAGGTTACCTAAGAACTACTAATAAGCCCCAAACATCAATGCAAAGTATTGTCTGATTTTCCCAGTTGAGATAGGGGTTCACATGGTGTTTGTACAGACAACCATTGCAGAAAGTCCAATGGCATAATATGATAAAATGGTCATTCACACAAACATTATATTCATTGTGTTTCTGCATTGTGAATATCCTATAACAAGAACAAAGAAATGCATACAAGAAAATAATAACAAGAATTATTCCAAACATATGATATTTACGATACAGAAACACATGCTGCTAATAATCTCTAATTACCAGGCAAATTCTAAGCAAGTATCAACACCTCTGCAGAATGATCAAACTGGTCAAACAGTAGATAACAAAGACACCTTCCTGGTGATTAGTCGGACCTGTTGAGGTATTAATATTCCTGCTCTTAGAGAAGACCTAATCACCCCTGCCAAACACCTGAAGTGTGAAGATCGATGCAGTGTCAGAAATAGGCACTAGTCCTGTAGTTAAGTTATCATAAGGACTAGTAGACATTTGTCGTTTTTAAGGGTTTTACTATACGTTATCATCATAAGAACCAGTGGGCCAAACCAGAGACCATATAATAGAGGGACGGCCCTCTAGCCTATGTGCGAAACCATCAGTGCTACGGCTTGTACTGCGCAGCCTGTCCGGAAGCGAGCAGAAACGCGTTAACTGCAGTCATCGCTGTCGCCTTTTTTTCCCATGCAAAAGATATATTTTACAAAACAAAATTACACTCATGTATTTCTTAACATTGTTAACATTACAACTGAGATTTGTTGGTGCCCTAAAGCATGTCGTTGTCACTGTATTTGATGACTGTGATCACGCTTTGTCTTTGTCCGAGAGAACAAAATGGCGCACATGTAAAATCGGCAAAAGTGCAGATTTTGATTTTCAATAACGGCCTCTAATTCGCAATGAAAGTCCTTGGTTACCAAGGTGTATAAAAAAGATATATGTTACAAATTGGCTTAGTGCCATTTACAAATTTAGGGCGGATGCGATATTTCAGATTTTGACTCCAGAAATGGGACTAAATCTGACTTTTCCCGAAATAATTACACCACAACTCTTAATTTCCGCATGCTTTCAGACGAATGTGTTCCTATCATCGGTCCTGAATTAAATAGTTTTACATTCATCACGATTTCCCCTTTGGCTTGGTACCAAAGTTATTTAGGTACGATCGGTAGTTTTTTTTGTATGATTTTTGGCGCAAGGCCATATTTTACGTCACATATTTTAAATTAAATTACCATATATAGCAGACGAAATAACATGCATTTTGTCTGTGATTATCATCCGCATATATCTTTTGAAACATTATACAAAGTGACATATTGTATGATATTAGAATTGTTTTTGTAAGACACGTATTTTTTTTACCTTTGCTTTCGCCATTTTTTCGTAAGTTTAACTTTGTTTCAGTTAGGCTTCTATCACATATCGCGCATATACTATATACTACAATACTACATATTTGTTATCTTCTGAAGATTTTGTCTGTATTAAACATGACTACATTTAATCAATTATTTATTTTATGCCGTGTAAATATTGATTATGAGCAAAATGATCTTGGCCTAAACCCAATCATAATAATGTAAATATGATGAAGGTACTACTTACTTTGTGTATTTACACAACAATAAAAACATCATACAAAAATAAAAATCCGTTACATGAAATATTTGTATTATAAAATTATCATTTGCTTTGTAAATGCCAAGAAAAAAGAAGGATTATATCGGCAGTCGTCGGGAGAGAAGTTCCAGACAACAAGGTCGAAGGTGTCAAACTTATCTCGCTCCGGCAAACCCTATTATCACTGCTAGCCCCAAACTGGCATTAACCAATAACATTTGATTCTTTCGAAGCCCATTGTCAGACACATCGAAAATTCATTTAACAACGCTCGTAGTTTAATGTGTATTTTTAATTCATTGGAATTATTAGCATTATAAAATAGTAGCGAATTTACATGAAATAAAAACATTAATATGGCGTCATTTTTTTTCTGGCTAATAGTAAAGCATTTACACCAGTCGGTGATCATGCATTTTTGCAAGTAAATCTAGTATGGACTTAATATAAGATATGAAGTTAATCTGGAGATATATTTTGTGAACATCGGGAATAGGGTGATATGTTACAAGTGTCTTCCCTGCTTCTGAATGAGTTTTATTTACACTTCCTGAGTTCCTGTGCAATTTACCGGATCGTAGTTTTCTGTGGCGTTCGTAGTAGATTTGGTATATTTGTTTATTTATAATAGTTAACAATTGCAGCATAAAATGAGATATGTAAATTGAAATAAATGTCCCGGAAGACACACATGTTCAGCAAATAATTTGCAGCCAACTGACATGTGCTAATGAGAGATATCATACAAAAATCTTTGTAATCCGCTAAGAGACGTCCTTTTATTGGATTGTCGCTGGTCGTAGTCGGAGAAATCTCGGCTAAGGGAATTAACTCTTACCCCGGATATTATGTAATATTGTTTACGTGGTTACCAGAATGGTCAGTCGTGAATGTCTGCGCATCTATTGCGCATCTGCAGCGGTACAGGGAGGTTAACAGCAGGGTGTCGGGGTGTATCAGTTACATGCCAGACCGTAGCGCTGATGGTTAGTGATAAACTGTTGGTGAGGGCCGTCCCTCTATTATATGGTCTCTGGCCAAACTGTTAGTTTCTACCACTGCTTCCTGATGATTAGTCAGATCTGTTGAGGTATTCATATCCCTGCTCTTGCAGAAAACCTAATCACCCCTGCCAAACACCTGACGTGTGACGACCGATGTACAAACCTGGGGCTGGCCTATTTGTCAGATATGATCTGCCTTGCAATCAGCTCCTTCATGATCTCATTAGCACCCCCATAGATGGGCTGGACCCTGGAGTCCACGAAGGCGCGGGCGATAGGGTACTCCAGCATGTAGCCCCACCCCCCATGAAGTTGGACACACTGGGTGGCAATCTTCTGTTGCAGATCCGAAATCCTGCAACATGGAGAGTTACTACCATGCATCATACTCTCCACATTACAGGTGAATATATATATATAGAAAAAGCACAGTAAAGTTCTAACTCCAAGGCACAATATAATAATAATTAAATAAGTGGAGTAAGATTGAACACAGTTTTAATTGGCTAGCACTTTCCACTCGTGCCACGTACGAGTCTCATCAGGCCATAACTGAATAACTACTTCATGTCCGTTATTCAGTTATGGCCCGATGAGACTCGTACGTGGCACGAGTGGAAAGCGCTAGCCAATTAAAATTGTGTTCAATCTTACTCCACTTACTTAATTTTATATTAAATGTACAAAGAATAAAAAAAGAAGTTGCTATCCTTAAAAAGTGTCATGCATTCATGTTCTCCCAACTTCTAAATGCCTATCAAAGACTTCTCAACAGGTGGTGCACATACACCCAACATGTTTCAGTCACAACGTTTTGTTTGGAGTGTTTGTTGTTTAACATCACATTCATCAATATTCAAGCCACATCATGGTTCCCTGGACAAAAGTGGGTCTGTACCATACCAACCAGTGATTGATATTATGTGCACTGTCCGTCACACAAACTTACTAACACTCCATTTGTTAAATGTAGTCTGCAGCTCATCGGAATTCTGTTATATTTGCGATGTTTCAGTAATTTTCACATGAAATTATTTACCACACAGCTGATATAAAGGTAAAGGCAGAAACTGGAACAAAATGTAACATGTATCAGCAAGTACCTCAACAAAGTGCAAAAATAATACAGATAAAATTGCAGTTAAATGTTCATGTTCAAAATTGGTTTGGAATTCTGTGAGCAACTTTACAAGACCACACAGCTGGGGTACTATCCTGTGCTGGAAGGAAGGATGTTCTACTGACCAGTATTTAGGGCCATATTCTGTGAAGGAAGGTATGTTCTACTGACCAGTATTAGGGGTCATATCCTGTGAAGGAAGGAAGGTGGTTCTACTGGCCAGTATTTGGGGTCATATCCCGTGAAGGAAGGTTTGTTCTACTGACCAGTATTTGGGGTCATATCCTGTGATGGAAGGTTTGTTCTACTGACCAGTATTTGGGGTCATATCCTGTGAAGGAAGGAAGGTTGTTCTACTGACCAGTATTTGGGGTCATATCCTGTGAAGGAAGGTTTGTTCTACTGACCAGTATTTAGGGTCATATCTTGTGAAGGAAGGGAGGTCTGTTCTACTGACCAGTATTTGGGGTCATATCCTGTGAAGGAAGGTGGTTCTATTGACAAGTATTTGGGGTCATATCCTGTGATGGAAGGTTTGTTCTACTGACCAGTATTTGGGGTCATATCCTGTGAAGGAAGGAAGGTTTGTTCTACTGACCAGTATTTGGGGTCATATCCTGTGAAGGAAGGAAGGTGGTTCTACTGGCCAGTATTTGGGGTCATATCCTGTGAAGGAAGGTTTGTTCTACTGACCAGTATTTGGGGTCATATCCCGTGAAGGAAGGTTGTTCTACTGACCAGTATTTAGGGTCATATCCTGTGAAGTAAGGTATGTCTACTGACCAGAATTTGGGGTCATATCCTGTGAAGGAAGGAAGGTGGTTCTACTGGCCAGTATTTGGGGTCATATCCCGTGAAGGAAGGTTGTTCTACTGACCAGTATTTGGGGTCATATCCTGTGAAGGAAGGTATGTCTACTGACCAGAATTTGGGGTCATATCCTGTGAAGGAAGGAAGATTGATCTACTGACCAGTATTTGGGGTCATATCCCGTGAAGGAAGGTTGTTCTACTGACCAGTATTTTGGGTCATATCCCGTGAAGGAAGGTGGTTCTACTGACCAGTATTTGGGGTCACATCCTGTGAAGGAGGGTTTGTTCTACTGACCAGTATTTGGGGTCATATCCTGTGAAGGAAGGTTGTTCTACTGACCAGTATTTGGGGTCATATCCTGTGATGGAAGGTTTGTTCTACTGACCAGTATTGGGGGTCATATCCTGTGAAGGAAGGAAGGTTGATCTACTGACCAGTATTTGGGCTCACATCCTGTGAAGGAAAGTTTGTTCTACTGACCAGTATTTTGAGTCTATCCTGTGAAGGAAGGTTGTTCTACGGACCAGTATTTGGGGTCATATCCTGTGAAGGAAGGTTTGTTCTACTGACCAGTATTTGGGGTCATATCCTGTGAAGGAAGGAAGGTCTGTTCTTCTGACCAGTATTTGGGGTCATATCCTGTGATGGAAGGTGGTTCTATTGACAAGTATTTGGGGTCATATCCTGTGATGGAAGGTTTGTTCTACTGACCAGTATTTGGGGTCATATCCTGTGAAGGAAGGAAGGTTTGTTCTACTGACCAGTATTTGGGGTCATATCCTGTGAAGGAAGGAAGGTGGTTCTACTGGCAAGTATTTGGGGTCATATCCTGTGAAGGAAGGTTGTTCTACTGACCAGTATTTGGGGTCATATCCCGTGAAGGAAGGTTGTTCTACTGACCAGTATTTGGGGTCATATCCTGTGAGGTGGTATGTCTACTGACCAGAATTTGGGGTCATATCCTGTGAAGGAAGGAAGGTGGTTCTACTGGCCAGTATTTGGGGTCATACCCCGTGAAGGAAGGTTGTTCTACTGACCAGTATTTGGGGTCATATCCTGTGAAGGAAGGTATGTCTACTGACCAGAATTTGGGGTCATATCCTGTGAAGGAAGGAAGGTTGATCTACTGACCAGTATTTGGGGTCATATCCCGTGAAGGAAGGTTGTTCTACTGACCAGTATTTGGGGTCATATCCTGTGAAGGAAGGTTTGTTCTACTGACCAGTATTTGGGGTCATATCCTGTGAAGGAAGGAAGGTTTGTTCTACTGACCAGTATTTGGGGTCATATCCTGTGAAGGAAGGAAGGTGGTTCTACTGACCAGTATTTGGGGTCATATCCTGTGAAGGAAGGTGGTTCTACTGACCAGTATTTGGGGTCATATCCCGTGAAGGAAGGTGGTTCTACTGACCAGTATTTGGGGTCACATCCTGTGAAGGAAGGTTTGTTCTACGGACCAGTATTTGGGGTCATATCCCGTGAAGGAAGGTTGTTCTACTGACCAGTATTTGGGGTCATATCCCGTGAAGGAAGGTTTGTTCTACTGACCAGTATTTCGGGTCATATCCTGTGAAGGAAGGTATGTTCTACTGACCAGTATTTTGGGTCATATCCTGTGAAGGAAGGTTTGTTCTACTGACCAGTATTAGGGGTCATATCCTGTGAAGGAAGGTGGTTCTACTGACCAGTATTTGGGGTCATATCCTGTGAAGGAAGGAAGGTTTGTTCTACTGACCAGTATTTGGGGTCATATCCTGTGAAGGAAGGTGGTTCTACTGACCAGTATTTTGGGTCATATCCTGTGAAGGAAGGAAGGTTGTTCTACTAACCAGTATTTGGCCATGGAGGCCATGCCATTGTCAAGCTTCCTCTTGTTGTGCAGCTCTAGACACTGATCAACAAATGCTCGGCCCACGCAGACATCGGTCTTCATCTCTGCCAACTTGTGCTGGATTGTCTGTACAACACAGAGCACATTTTAGCACAATAGACAATTCTTAATGTTCTTTAAAATAGCAAGAATCATGTGGATAACATTTCCAACACTACCTGCAGATTAGAGAGGGTCCTGCCAAAAGCCTTGCGTTGTTTGACGTAGGACCTCGTCTCTTCAAACATCCACTCACAGGATGCTATGCCCATGTCTGCGATGATGAGCCTCTCTTGGGGCAGCTCTCCCATCAGGTAGTAGAATCCTTTGTTCTCCTCTCCCAGCAGGGCTTCCTTCGGGAGACGCACATCCTCAAAAAACAGCTCTGCCGTATCCTGAGAATTAACAGATTTGATTTGATTGTTTGTTCGTTGTTTAAGACCGTTCTCAGCAATATTCCAGCTATATGATGGCAGTCTGTAAATAATCAAGTCTGGACCAGCCAATCCAGTGATTGACTTAATGAACATCAATCCACTTAATTGGGATATGAGGACATGCAAAAACCAAGTCAGCGAGCCTGACCACCTTACCCCGTTAGTTGCCTCTTAAGGCAAGCATGGGTTGCTGAAGACTTACTCTACCCTGGACCTTCACGGGTTTAACAGATTGGAAATCAGCGTCAGTGGTCGTATTATGTACATAAGGTTTCAGGAAACTATGTGACCTTCAATAGGCCCTCCTATCTATTTTTTAATAATATGTGTGGAATGGGTTCAAAATGAAGGCATATTGTTAGCATAGCTTCCACATTGGAACTGAATGCATTTAGTATGTGAATATTTAGTATGTGAATATTGAGTATGAGATATGACCAAATATGTTTGGCTGCCGATGCTTTCAATTCAAATGGCTGCCATGTGGTGAATCCAATGCGAACCACTGCTACAACGATCGCATTTGAAACCTTTCCTTCGCACTTGGTAATAAAGGCGTGTAGTTTAATCGGTAAATTCATTCTTTCCATGATACATATCACAATATCATTGTTCATGCTTGATCTATCGGGTGATTTCAAATAAGGATTTTCATCTTATGTTTAATGTTATTTTCTTGCCAAACGCCTTCACTGCCCTACAGCATGCATCTGCAGCCCCAAGATGGCTGCGTATTTATTGACTGAGTAAACATCATATTGTACCAGCATCTTGTTTTGTTCCATTAATGAACTTCAATTCATACCTTTGCGTATCAGATTGCTTCTGAAGTCAAACTTTAGAATGATACAATATATCATGAAACCTTTCCCAATATGGCCTTGTGCATCGTAAAATATTGGGATACTCTTGAAACCTCCAATACACATTCCTACTTGGTAGCTATACAAACACTATTGCTCATATTAATTCTGATAATGCTTGTTTATTCAAATAGATGGGAGGGCCTGAGTCACAGCTGCTATGAAATGTTGGACTCATGTATTTAACAAAATTTAACGTTTATAAGTTTTTGACTTCCAGCTCATGAACCTTCTTTGAAAGCTCCATACACTGATGGTTGTTCATAAGACTGTTAAGAGTTTGTTCCTGCCAATACCTGAGCCTTCATCCCCATCTTCTCCAGTTTGCGACCTTTGATGAACCCAGGAGTCCCAGCATCCACCAGGAACAGACTGATGCCATGGGCGGCCGACTTGGCGCTGGTGTTGGTCAGTGCCACTACGATGACCAGGTCACACATGTAACCATTGGTGATGAACACCTTGCTGCCATTGAGAATGTAGTCCGATCCATCCTTCTTGGCATTGGTTCTCACTCCCTGTAAATCACTGGAAGAATCAAGAAGGAAGATTATTTGTGTGAGTGGCATTTACAGTCAAGATGAACAGGACAAGTTCTTATGGATAAACAACGTAATTACAATTCAGTGTATTTTCCAGATTTGGTGCTGAATAATAGCCATGTAAATAACAATATATGACAAATACTTTTATTCTGACACCAAAACTCAATCGGTTCACATGAGGTGAGATGAGTAATGTTGTGTTGAAGAATACTGCATCTACATAACGACGTGCATGCACATGTATGTGTGTGTATGGGTGCTTGTACTAGTCTGGAGGTATGTCGGTTTTATAGTGCCAGGCGGCTAGCCCACTGAGACATCATGCCGCAGTTTAACATGAATACCCCACACAGACAAAGTCTACTGACTCCGAGCCAGCCAGTCCTTGTGTAATCCCCTTAAAGCCGAGCACCGGGCAAGATAACAATAAGTACCATGTATTGACTTCATTGCTATGACACGGCCAGGAGATCAAACCACAGACCTTCAGCTCTCTGAAGGGACGCCTTATCCACTAGACCATGGAGGCAGTCTGGTCCACATGAGCCACATCAGACAAAGTAATCAGGTGGTATATTCTGTTGCTGGAGCCAGAATTGAAATTTCCTGACCAGTGAACTATAAATAGTCGGCATCCTGGCATTGACATAATTTCTATTTTGCCATAAAAATACAATAAATCTGACCTGCCGGCACCAGGTTCTGTCATAGCGATGGCGCCGATGCAGGTGCCCGCCATCATCCGAGGAATGTACTTCTCCACCTGTTCCCTGCTGCCGTAGTTGGTGATGTAGGGCATGACGATGTCCGAGTGTAACGCGAACCCTACACCAGAGTTGTTACCGTACATTCTACAAAAGAGAATGTAGTTTAATGCTGCAGTCAGATATATTCCAGCAAGTTCATGTAAACAATCAAGTACTGACCAGACATATCGGTGGTAGATATTAATGTAACATTAACATAAAGCAACATCCCTTGTCATCATAATGCGATCACACGTATCAACTAACAGCGGTAGAAACTAACATTGTTAACACTAGTCCTTCTAATGATAACATATAGCAAAACCTCTTAAAAGAGGCAAATTTCTACTAGTCCTTCACTATTGGGCTGTTTGGAAAGGACTACAGTTTTGGTTTGTTGTTTTACGCCGCACTCATCAATATTCCAGCTTTATGACGGCGGTCTGTAAATAATCTAGTCTGGACCAGACAATCCAGTGATTGATATCATGAGCATCGATCCACGCAATTGGGATCAATGACATGCATCAACTAAGTCAGCGAGCCTGACCACCCGATCCCGTTAGTCGCCTCTTACGACAGCCATATTCGCCTTTTACGGCAAGCATGGGTTACTGAAGACCAATTCTACCCTGGATCTTCACGGGTCGGAAAGGACTACAGGACTAGTGCCAATATATAAGGCTGACTTAAGTCAACACAAACAGGCAGCGGTAAATCACTTTCATACCAAGGTGTACCAGTCGTGTACGTCGATTTTGTGAAACGTTCTCTGTTTGGAGATATGTGCGATAGTCCAACCATATTTACTACAGGAAAGTGGGCTTGATGTGGCAAGGGGGAAAACACGACTTTGATAAAAAGGCTAGTGGACGCTCTTGCCTCAGGAAGATGCATGTCGGACTGATTGGGTGTTATGATAGAGCTACATCAAACTTAGGCCTGATATACAAATACAGCAGTCCTCGGCTCCGTTCCACAAAGCGATTGTAGTGCTACAATCATCGAAACACTCATACTTTAACATAGACTTAGAATGGTGGTAGCGCTATGCTCCCTTTGTGAAACGCGACTCTGGGCTCCATTTCACAAAGTGATTGTAGGGCTATGACTGGGAATGTATCAGAATTACTAATTTTAAGGTCCTTATGGGCAATAGAAATTGAATCAAAGGGTCCCCTAAATCTGTATCTGTCTTAACATTAGGACCATGAAACTAACCCCTGACTTTCAAGTCTAATGATAGTACTACTCATGTCTATATAAGTAATCCACTTCATGTGGTACCAGTCTATGTAATGGTTACAGAGCAGTGCATGTTCCTCCGACAGTATCATTTCTTCTCAGGTTTAGGTACAAACTCACTGTTCTTCCCAGGTAATGGCTGTTGAGAGGACGTCGCCACCAATACCTCCCGCTGTCTCTGGAGTCTGAATGCCCAGCAACCCGTGTGTCCCAGCCTGTTCCCACACCTACAACACAGGGAAACAGTGTGAACACCCAGCAACCCGTGCGTCCCTGCCTGTTCCCACACCTACAACACAGGCAAACAGTGTGAACACCCAGCAACCCGTGCGTCCCTGCCTGTTCCCACACCTACAACACAGGCAAACAGTGTGAACACCCAGCAACCCGTGTGTCCCTGCCTGTTCCCATACCTACAACACAGGCAGACAGTGTGAACACCCAGCAACCCATGTGTCCCAGCCTGTTCCCACACCTACAACACAGGGAAACAGTGTGAACACCCAGCAACCCGTGCGTCCCTGCCTGTTCCCACACCTACAACACAGGCAAACAGTGT
Source organism: Haliotis rufescens (assembly GCF_023055435.1). Classification (NCBI taxonomy): domain Eukaryota; kingdom Metazoa; phylum Mollusca; class Gastropoda; order Lepetellida; family Haliotidae; genus Haliotis; species Haliotis rufescens. The sequence continues at coordinate 1,528,407 of NW_025964013.1, read as the reverse complement.
GAACACCCAGCAACCCGTGCGTCCCTGCCTGTTCCCACACCTACAACACAGGCAAACAGTGTGAACACCCAGCAACCCGTGTGTCCCTGCCTGTTCCCATACCTACAACACAGGCAGACAGTGTGAACACCCAGCAACCCGTGCGTCCCTGCCTGTTCCCACACCTACAACACAGGCAGACAGTGTGAACACCCAGCAACCCGTGCGTCCCTGCCTGTTCCCACATAAACAACACATCAAATGTGTCGCCACACAAAGTTTGTGCATGTACACTGTATGAGAAATACAGTGAAAAAGAAAGAAAAGAATCTTGAGGACATTTTGGATGACAGTCAGTGTCCTAGCTAATGAAACAATGTGAAACCATGGGGATCATGTCTTCCATCCCTGGGAGTCATGTCTTCCAACCCTGGTCCCAGGTGACTCCATGCCTTGCTACACTTAAAAGTAGGATCATCAGCCAGTAACTTTACAACGTAAGTACAAGGTATCATGACCGGACTGGAGCCATGCAGGGCAAGGTGGAGACTATTCAGTGTGTTAACATCCTGACAACAATATGTACAATAACACATACAACTTGTCTCACCTCTCTGCTAACTTGGCCATCCTTCTCCCACCTGGAAAAGAAAGCAGTCGGCTACACAAAACACTAAAATATCATCATATTCTAGGTTCCTCAGGACAGTGGACAGAAAGCAAATCATAAATAGACATTGATGATTGGTTGGTTTCAATTGTGAAATCTGTTATTAATAATTAGACTGGATGAAATACAAATATAACATCATAAAAAGCATAAAAACTTTCAAGACCAAAGCATTTTTTTTGTGTGTTGCAGATTCAAGTAAATTATCGTTAAAGACTAAGAGTTTTGCTATCTTGTGCATTGATAATTACAGCAAGGATAATGAAAAAGGAAGCTATTAATTTCAGCTATTTCTAATCTCATTCATTATTGATCATCAATCAATCATGGAACCACATGATAAATGTTGAAATTTTAACCAACACTCGTACATCATGATATACAAAGAGTGTGACACTGAAAGAAAACAATTTGTGCTTGTACATACTGAGCATGGTGAGGAGTTACCTCCTCTTGGAAAAACCTTCTGACACTTTGGCGGAAGATGTCGTGCTCTTCTGAGAAGATAGCTCTTGTTCCAATATCCATCAAAGATGAAGCTTGAGCAGGTTCAATCCGATGTTCACCAGTACCACTATAAAACGGCAAACGACAAATAATGTATTCTTGTTATGAATCAGTTCTTTTGCAATCATCATAATTATTGGAGCATAGGTTCAATATCAATTACACGTCGCAATATTGCCTGATGTTAGACCATTAGGACTCATTCAGGACATTCAATTATTGTAACTTTACAAAGGAGAGAGTTAATGAATTGTGTATAACACATCAGTAATTGCATAGCTAATAATGCCAAACAAAGGCAAGAACAGCAGTGTGTATTCATGTATCTCCAGTATTGGCCTACCTTTAGAATTCAGCTCCACAAAAGATTACAAACACGTCACAATACCTCATGAAGTAATTTGTGGAATTTGAAAGACACACTGGCAACACAAAGCCCTTTAATGATAATCTAGAAACAGAGTTGGTGGAGTCATCATCCTCAAGAGACATTGTGCTGCTGTATTTTAAAGGTGCTCCCCAGTATTTGTATCTCTCAGTGACGAAGTTCTCAAAAGCATAATGACAATCAATAATTTCAACATGTTTTAAATGATAAACATGATAAAAACATGCTTTTGAGTTAATATAGATCTATGTGTTATCATCAGAAGGATGTGGACATCTATGCAAAAAAAAACCAATACTATTTATCTGCCAATCTACTCGTTTTAAGGAAATAAAACCACCTCCAAAAGCAAACAGTTTAACATTTGCACACGCCAAATTACACAAGTACAAAACTTAATGCGATTATAATTACTTTAGTTTCTAACAGGGTTAGCATTATCTACCATGTTCACATATTTCTAAAAAAAGAAATTATCAACTACCACAGACTTTTAGATTGTAAAATTTCTGTGAGTCAGTGAGTTAACTTACTAAAAACGAGTCTCCAATTCAACACTAATGCAGTTATATTTTAAGGCACATAAGTAAATGTAATATTTTTGCTACTTTTGGGGGGCCCATATAAACATTTTGGTTTATTTCAGATAAAAATTCATCAAATTCATTTTAATAGTATTTGAAAAGAATCAACAGACGCTTCTGTATCTTCATTGTCTATTGATAGCCGTATGGGTAATATGAGGTCATCTCACATGTGACACCATTACTGTTTTGAATAAACAGAAGTTGTCCGAGATTGACAAACCTAGTACAGTGATCGCTCGCTATTGCGCTACCAATGGGGTCCAAATAATTGGTGGGCGTTATAGACGATGAGCCGTTTAACCGAGGCCGAGGCGGGGGAGCGCGCTCGGCAAATCTCAAATCATCAATATAGGCCTATGTGTTTATCTCACGTCACGTCAAAATAGTATATATTTTTATGGACCTAGATCTACCTGTAATATCATTCATTTATTAAATCTGTCATATTTCACAATGTCTGAAATACGTATTCCATTCTAATTTATCATTTTTTATCAATAAATTAAAAAATTATTCACTATTTCCCGCGATGTTATTGAAAATAAAATTCTCGGACACACATTTCGACAACGGGTCCGCATCGAACATGTCAAAGAGCAAAATAAAGACCATTTTAAGCAAATCTTTAAATATATTATACAAAGTGATAAATAAAATCAACAAAAATATATCTAAAAGTAATCAAACTTACATCTAAGTTATTATTTCCATCGTTTCGTGCGATCGCGTGTAATGTAAGTCAAATGACATCTCGGCTTTCGTCGCCTTGAATTCTCGGCTCGGACACAACGTTTAATGCAAAAATATATGCATGAAAAATCTTTGTCACAGCTCGTAACCTAGCACGATACATTCGCGAAGTTCCATATTTTTAATATATATCGTGATTTCCTGCTTAAAACGTTCAGAATAACACGATTTAACAAAAAATCTTTCGCTAACTTCTGAAATTTATCAAACACGAGCTTTGTATCACAGCTTGATTGTAACATAATCGGGGTGAACTGGGATTCGAACCCAAAACCATAGGTTTCTGGCGTGCCCAAGGGACGCAACTCTGCACAGCAAATTGCGGCGCCTTAGACAACTGGGCCACCCGTGCCCCCTGTAACAGTTAGTAATGGTTTGAATTTCTGTTAATCAGCGTTACTGTAATTCGCTTTAGATTTCTATGCAAAATATATAAATATTTTGTTACTTATAATGTAAACAAATCTAGTCAGCTGAATTTATAGTGTAGTCAATATATTTGTCAAGGACAATTATCAGTATTGTTTTAAAAATATTTTCCAATTCCTGTCAAAGCTATTTCCAAGTATTTTTATATATTTTCAATTTATTATTTCACACATTATTATACAATTGTCCCAACTAAATTAATGTTTTATTACCTTATTATCAATAATTTCACATATATAATGCATTTAGAAGCATTCTGTCAAAGTTCAATGCAATATTGTCATAATAGTAACTTAGTGAATTTTCAAATGTAATCCAAGGGAGATAACTATGCATTCACTATTGCTCAAAGGTTGCATAACCTGTATCTGCTTAATGCTATGTGTAAGTCTAAGTTATGTACTGAATTTCAATTTTATTGTTAATTGTTAATTATCCTTTTGATTTGTCAGATCTCATGTGACGCCATTACTGTTCTGAATAAACAGAAGTTGTCCGAGATCGAATTCTTCATTTTGAATTCTTTCAGGTAGGCTAATAAATACCTTTCGAAGGTTACACCGTCCGGGGGGTGTAACACTTACACGCAAACATATTAGGAAAATATTGTATATACGGATGTAAGTTAAATTTTTTTACACTCTTTCAAGACAAACGTGAAAACAGTGCTTGAACATGTTACAACAGAAGACTGAACTTTGGACCATGAAAATACAAATTCTGCATTTCCGTTTTCTTTTGCGTTTCTATTCACAAACAAAATATTTTACCTGCTCTCAAGAGTATCTGCAGATGACTTATTTCGTACACAAGATAAGGCAAAGGCATGGTTCGTCCGTGGCTTCAACAAGCTAGCCTGCTTCACAAGTTTGCACAAAACTTGCCGTCCACTCGCCATTTTCGTCTGCTTCTGAATGACGTCCCTTTGGTTTTACAAGCTTCTCACAGCGATAGCCCTAGACTGGTTCCCGTTCGTTCCTGCGACAGACTGGTACAGACAATTAGAAAGCGGTTCCTTATTAGAAAGCGGAACAAGTGCAGCGACACCAAGCGGATGATCCGGGAACCAGTCTACGATAGCCCGTTCGCGGAACCAATTCTGCCAAGCTCCTCACAGCGATAGCCCGTCCGCAGAGTGGTCGCACATTAAAAACGAGGATATTTTTGTGTATGCTTCAAAGTTGTATGTCAATCGATCATTCATTTATTCCATTCTTATCAATGTGATATGTTGTGTCCCTTAATCTAAATTCCAACAATGGAAAAAATATCGCAAAAACGCATTGTACTGGACTACTGGTAAACAGTTACTGTCAAACAAGAAAGCGTTCAAGCGCTAAGCTTAATGCGTGAACCAACGGTGATACCAGTTTCGTTGTAGATGCGACGCATACGATAAGCTGGGCCCCGTCTCTAATATCACAATATACGCATACGACTGGTTCCCGTCTCCCTATGCGCATCGTCAACTTGCGCCAATATAATTGTGATATGAGAGACGGGGCCCAGCTCACGGCATTTGGTAGTCTCTTTGCGCTTTGTCAATTCTTATCTATAGACGGATCCCAGCATACTAACCCCAAGCTCGTGCCAGCGAATCAAGGTGTTGTGCTCTGGGACAGAGTTTCAACCACACTGTCATACCGGCGTTGACATTGGTCCAGAGGTTTTGTTCGGGAGAGGCGGAAACTCGTGACAAGTATCTGAAATGGTGAGACAATATTGTGTCGTCAGGTTTACTGTGCTGTGTAGCATGTAGGAGCTTACAGGTTCATATGTTTCAGGAAAATATTGATGCAACAAGAGACATTATCGATATATACTATATGGGCTCTGGTGCAAGTTGCAACCTACACAAGATTTAGATTTCTCATTTCTCTTACAAAGACTGGAATCAGAGTGATAAATGGATGAGGAGAAGTCATGACTTAGCATTAGTTTTAGCTTAGTAGTGTAGTATTTCTTCCCCATGCAACATTCAATACATTCAGCGTAATTTGTCAAAAGAAAATAGTGTTATTAATTTTAGTGTCCTTGAGATAATAACCGAAAGTAGAAAGGGACATCTGTTCTTGCTGCAGTGTATGCCAATCACTCCAGTGAGTGAAGTAGTGTTAATCTCAGATTGGCATCGTGTATATATATATGAGAGTGATAAGCCTCAGCTGAGGTGTATGATGCTGTCCTCTGTTTAAGTCTTCATGTCTGTCTGAGACAAAGACATGAATGTTGGGATTCTATTAAGATACCACAAACAGTGAGTGTTTGGTGGACATACTTTACTCCCTAGGCAAGATGGCTGAACACACAAAGTTGTGACGTCATGCGCATGACGTTATACAAATGACGTCATACACAAATGCTGCTAGTAGTGAGACTACTTGTCACATCCGCTGTTCCCTTTGTCAGTAAGGCTGGGCATGAAGTCATCTCAGATCTTTTCACAGATGACATCCTTACCTTGTCAGTGTGGCAGGGCATGGAGTCATCTCAGATCCTTTTTACAGATGACATCCTTACCTTGTCAGTGTAGCAGGGCATGGAGTCATCTCACAAATTACACCCTTACCTTGTCAGTGTAGCAGGGCATGGAGTCATTCTACAGATGACATCCTTACCTTGTCAGTGTAGCAGGGCATGGAGTCATCCCACAGATGACATCCTTACCTTGTTAGTGCAGCAGGGCATGGAGTCATCTCATAGATGACATCCTTATCTTGTTAGTGTAGCAGGGCATGGAGTCATCTCATAGATGACATCCTTACCTTGTCAGTGTAGCAGGGTGTGGAGTCATCTCATAGATGACATCCTTACCTTGTCAGTGTAGCAAGGCGTGGTGTCATCCCACAGATGACATCCTTACCTTGTTAGTGCAGCAGGGCATGGAGTCATCTCAAAGATGACATCCTTACCTTGTTAGTGTAGCAGGGCATGGAGTCATCTCATAGATGACATCCTTACCTTGTCAGTGTAGCAGGGCATGGAGTCATTCTACCAATGACATCCTTACCTTGTTAGTGTAGCAGGGTGTGGAGTCATCTCATAGATGACATCCTTACCTTGTCAGTGTAGCAGGGCATGGAGTCATTCTACAGATGACATCCTTACCTTGTTAGTGTAGCAGGGCATGGGGTCATCTCACAAATGACATCCTTGCCTTGTTAGTGTAGCAGGGTGTGAAGTCATCCCACAGATGACATCCTTACCTTGTTAGTGTAGCAGGGTGTGGAGTCATCTCATAGATGACATCCTTATCTTGTCAGTGTAGCAGGGCATGGAGTCATCCCACAGATGACATCCTTACCTTGTCAGTGTAGCAGGGCATGGAGTCATCCCACAAATGACATCCTTACCTTGTTAGTGTAGCAGGGTGTGAAGTCATCCCACAAATGACATCCTTACCTTGTTAGTGCAGCAGGGTGTGAAGTCATCTCACAGATGACATCCTTACCTTGTTAGTGTAGCAGGGCATGGAGTCATCCCACAAATGACACCCTTATCTTGTTAGTGTAGCAGGGCATGGAGTCATCCCACAGATGACATCCTTACCTTGTCAGTGTAGCAGGGCATGGAGTCATCTCACAGAAGACATCCTTACCTTTTCAGTGTGGCAGGGCATGGAGTCATCCCACAAATGACATCCTTACCTTGTTAGTGTAGCAGGGCATGGAGTCATCCCACAAATGACACCCTTATCTTGTTAGTGTAGCAGGGCATGGAGTCATCCCACAGATGACATCCTTACCTTGTCAGTGTAGCAGGGCATGGAGTCATCTCACAGAAGACATCCTTACCTTTTCAGTGTGGCAGGGCATGGAGTCATCCCACAAGTGACATCCTTACCTTGTTAGTGTGGCAGGGCGTGGAGGCATCTCAGATCCTTTCACTTCAGTCACTCTTTCTCTTTTCTTTAAGTAAATAGCAAGAAAACTATACATTAAAGCTTCCTCCTCCTTGTCGGCCTTGTTACTACCGTACACACCTGCAGAGGTCCGGGGCAGAAGAGGTAGAATAACCACTGCTTGCTGTAAGAGGTGGCTCTGCTTGCTGTAAGAGGTGACTCTGCTTGCTGTAAAAGGTGACTCTGCTTGCTGTAAAAGGTGACTCTGCTTGCTGTAAAAGGTGACTCTGCTTGTCGTAAGAGGCGACTAACAGGACTTGGTTGATGCAAGTCATGTATCCCAGTTGTGTAGATTGATGTTTGTGGTGTCAATCATTGGTCAGACAACAAACAAACTTGTTACCAGTGGTATGCAAGATATAACTATATCATCATGAATTGGGAATATTTGTTTGTTTGTCTTGTTTGTTTAACTCTGCAGTCAGCAATATTCTAGCTATATGACACTATGTAACCATGGAATATTACTGAGTGCCATAAAACATGATTCACCGATTCAATCACTTTATTTTCCAGGCGTCACCTACAAAAGAAACGATCTTGGCCACAGCTAAGAAATTCATCTCTTTCATCAATAAATGTCCATCTCCATTTCACGGTCAGTGGAACTAGAAATTAGGCATGCAAACATTTCTGGATAGTTCCTTGTTATCAGTAATCCCAAGCACATTCATTCTTTTATGGTTTCAAACAGCCCATCGTTAATTGTCCTATTGTGAAGTCGACTGTATGGGGCTGTTGTATATTTTGGGACCAGGGCCCCATTTCACAAAGCGATCCAAGTGCTAAGGTGATCACTCCTCCCATACTTTAACATTAAGGACAACAGTAGCCCTACAATTGCCTTGTGGAATGGGGCCCTGCAATACCTTGGCCTGGAGTGTCCTGTGATGTCCCACGCAGTAAGCCCTGTAGGGAGCTGGTTAATTGGGCTCAACTCTGTTGCTTGGCCTGGAGTGTCCTGTGATGTCCCACGCAGTAAGCCCTGTACGGAGCTGGTTAATTGGGCTCAACTCTGTTGCTTGTCGTGGAGGACCACTAACTTGGATCAGGTGGAAAGACTGGGTGACTTGGAACTTAACACTAGCCCACTAGCCCAGGGCTAGTACACATTCCTGCAGACTGGTACAAGCTTCCCCATTGTGTTAACACTACGAGAGCACTTTATCTCTACCGGGGCTAGTAATATTTTTGAGCTAATTCTAACCTTGCTTGGTGTGTTATGGGGCATCGTACATTGGGCCAACAGAGTGGAATGATGCTCATTATATCAACCACTGGATTATTCAGTTCAGACTATTGTTTAAAGTTTAAAGTTACTGTGACATAGCTGGAAACATGCTTTACACCTGACTGTGAGTTACATGTGTCACCAACATGGTGTGCAGGAGTTTACGATCTGAACGGACGAGGGGTGTACGTTAGGGCTGCAATGAATACACTAAGAGGCGAATATGATTCGCATCACGTATATAGGGTAACATATAGAATATTAATTCACAAATTCAATAACAAGTCAGCATTTGATGTATTATTTGTCACATTCAGTGAAACAATAACAGCATAAATTATTTGACATTGTTTGTTAATTATTTATATATTGTACATTTATATACTGCACTTATCCAGGTTCTAGTATCAGCTCAAATGCGACAATGACCAGTGACCACAATACTGTCAAATTAAATATTATGAGAGTGTTGTTTTTGAAGAAATCTATGCATATAATATGTTCTTATGGATATTTTTAGGTACAGGGTATGTAAATGCACATGATTGCATATTCATAAATATTCGATTCTAGTGGCCACATTTACCGAATTCATGCGAGTGAATTGTAACAGCCATAGTGTACATGACGATCAGATTGTAAAATCCCCACACTCCACTTGACACATGCAATACCTTAATCCTATGTTCACAAGTAAAAAGACTTCTGACATATGGTTATGTGACAATAGATCTGCTTTATGACCGCCGGTGGTTACAGTATCATGTATGGTAACGCAAATGTCAACAGGCCAAGTATGACGTGACAAGCAAATGACGTCATTTGAAAGACAATGATGTCTTGATGTCCGTTCAGGGCAGTTGACCGACTTTTATGGGTTTTAACAAGATGCAAACTGGCCAATCAGATAGCAGGATTTTATTTTGAGTAACTATAAAGATATGTAACGGATCGGGTGGTCAGATTCACCAACTTTGTCGTTACATCGTGTCCCAATTGTGTAGATTGATGCTCATGATGTTAGTCAGTGGATTGTTTGGTCCAGACTTGGTTATTTAAATACCTGAGTCAAATCGATGGAATATTGCTGAGTGCGGCATTTAACAAACAAAACAAAACAAACACTGAAGATGATTGTTTGCTGCAGCTGTGGATGAAGTGAGGAAGAGGCTGGTGGCTGCTGGATTCAAGGAGCTGAGGGATGCGGAACACTGGTCCATCAAACCAAACAACAAGGTATGGGGCAGAGGGATGCGGAACACTGGTCCATCAAACCAAACAACAAGGTATGGGGCAGAGGGATGCAGAACACTGGTCCATCAAACCAAACAACAAGGTATGGGGCAGAGGGATGCAGAACACTGGTCCATCAAACCAAACAACAAGGTATGGGGCAGAGGGATGCAGAACACTGGTCCATCAAACCAAACAACAAGGTATGGGGCAGAGGGATGCAGAACACTGGTCCATCAAACCAAACAACAAGGTAAGGGGCAGAGGGATGCGGAACACTGGTCCATCAAACCAAACAACAAGGTAAGGGGCAGAGAGATGCGGAACACTGGTCCATCAAACCAAACAACAAGGTATGGGGCAGAGGGATGCGGAACACTGGTCCATCAAACCAAACAACAAGGTATGGGGCAGAGGGATGCGGAACACTGGTCCATCAAACCAAACAACAAGGTAAGGGGCAGAGGGATGCGGAACACTGGTCCATCAAACGAAACAAGGTATGGGGCAGAGGGATGCGGAACACTGGTCCATCAAACCAAACAACAAGGTAAGGGGCAGAGGGATGCGGAACACTGGTCCATCAAACCAAACAAGGTAAGGGGCAGAGGGATGCGGAACACTGGTCCATCAAACCAAACAACAAGGTAAGGGGCAGAGGGATGCGGAACACTGGTCCATCAAACCAAACAACAAGGTAAGGGGCAGAGGGATGCGGAACACTGGTCCATCAAACCAAACAACAAGGTATGGGGCAGAGGGATGCAGAACACTGGGCCATCAAACCAAACAACAAGGTAAGGGGCAGAGGGATGCGGAACACTGGTCCATCAAACCAAACAACAAGGTAAGGGGCAGAGGGATGCGGAACACTGGTCCATCAAACCAAACAACAAGGTATGGGGCAGAGGGATGCGGAACACTGGTCCATCAAACCAAACACAAGGTATGGGGCAGAGGGAGGCAGAACACTGGTCCATCAAACCAAACAACAAGGTAAGCGGCAGAGGGATGTGGAACACTGGTCCATCAAACCAAACAACAAGGTAAGGGGCAGAGAGATGCGGAACACTGGTCCATCAAACCAAACAACAAGGTAAGGGGCAGAGGGATGCGGAACACTGGTCCATCAAACCAAACAACAAGGTAAGGGGCAGAGGGATGCGGAACACTGGTCCATCAAACCAAACAACAAGGTAAGGGGCAGAGGGATGCGGAACACTGGTCCATCAAACCAAACAACAAGGTAAGGGGCAGAGGGATGCGGAACACTGGTCCATCAAACCAAACAACAAGGTATGGGGCAGAGGGATGCAGAACACTGGTCCATCAAACCAAACAACAAGGTATGGGGCAGAGGGATGCAGAACACTGGTCCATCAAACCAAACAACAAGGTATGGGGCAGAGGGATGCGGAACACTGGTCCATCAAACCAAACAACAAGGTATGGGGCAGAGGGATGCGGAACACTGGTCCATCAAACCAAACAACAAGGTATGGGGCAGAGGGATGCGGAACACTGGTCCATCAAACCAAACAACAAGGTAAGGGGCAGAGGGAACATGGAGAATTTCCAACAAAAACAGCACAAACTAAATCCGCTTGTTGTGATCAGGTGTTGTAGCACCACTAGCAACATGCTGTGTGAAAATACATGATGTGCCATCTTCCTGAGTCAAGGGAGTTAACTGACTATAACAGTTCAGTTTCCACCCTTGTTGAACTAGGCTGGAATTATGGAGTTTAAATTTGGCTGGACTAACGAATCTATGCATAGCATGTGAACCGTCTACTTAGCTTGGACAGATATTTTCCAAATCTTTCCATGTGTTTAGTCAAGGTGCTCACGTGATTTGATGCACTTTGCAAAGTTAGACCTGTTTTATTACAACATAGATCTTGATTATCCATCAGATTGTCATGACTGGGTGCCGTCTTTTTGTGTGAAGCAAACGCAAGTGATATGAGAGGTGGAATCTGATTGGTCAATATGAGAGACATAGAAGGGGCATAACTCGTAATAGCCACTGATGGCACTACGATCGAGCCAAGAAATTCCAGCCTTGTTCGGCAAGGGTGGAAACATTTACAGTCAGTTAACTCCCTTGCCTCTGAAAGATGAACTACACCAACATGAACTAGGAATCATGATAGCAGTGATACTGAGAAATTAGTGCATCATCCATACAGACTTTCATTAATCAGTGCCTACAAAAGGTCAACAGCATAGAGTGTCCGCGCCGGAGAGAGGAAGGTCCGGGATTCGGCTCGGAGTCAGTATACTGTGTCTGAGTGGGGTATTCATGTTAAACTGCGGCATGGTATCTCAGTGAGCTAGCACTATAAATTGGCATCAGTCCAGACTAGTACAAGCAGCCACACACACACACATGAATGCATGTCGCTATATAAGTGCAATAATCTTGGACGCGACGGTAACCCAATTTCACCTCACCTCAACAGCAGAACAAATAACTCTAATTGTAGATTTGCTGTGCCTACCCTACAGCAACCCTCTCAGAAAAGTGTTGTTGAATTCGTGTTCAGGAAGGAAAGTAGACAAATGATGCAGCAATCATTAAATTAATGATGTTACTTCTTTCTTCTGCATCTTGTTAAATGAGATCCACTTTCCAAAACCATCTCAACTTGTTTGTCATGAAACGTTTGTAGATTTTGTCAGCTGAGGTTTCGGATAATGATGACTGTTATGTTGTGTGTTTCAGTATGTTTCAGATAATGATGACTGTTATGTTGCGTGTTTCAGTATGTTTCGGTATGTTTCAGATAATGATGAATGTGATGTGGTGTGTTTCAGATAATGATAAATGTTATGTTGTGTGTTTCAGTATGTTTCAGATAATGATGAATGTTATGTTGTGTGTTTCAGTATGTTTCAGATAATGGTGAATGTTATGTTGTGTGTTTCAGTATGTTTCAGATAATGATGAATGTTATGTTGTGTGTTTCAGTATGTTTCAGATAATGATGAATGTTATGTTGTGTGTTTCAGTATGTTTCAGATAATGATGAATGTTATGTTGTGTGTTTCAGATAATGATGACTGTTATGTTGTGTGTTTCAGATAATGATGACTGTTATGTTGTGTGTTTCAGTATGTTTCAGATAATGATGAATGTTATGTTGTGTGTTTCAGTATGTTTCAGATAATGGTGAATGTTATGTTGTGTGTTTCAGTATGTTTCAGATAATGATGAATGTTATGTTGTGTGTTTCAGTATGTTTCAGATAATGATGAATGTTATGTTGTGTGTTTCAGTATGTTTCAGATAATGATGACTGGTATGTTGTGTGTTTCAGTATGTTTCAGATAATAATGAATGTGATCTTGTGTGTTTCAGTATGTTTCAGATAATGATAAATGTTATGTTGTGTGTTTCAGTATGTTTCAGATAATGATGACTGTTATGTTGCGTGTTTCAGTATGTTTCGGTATGTTTCAGATAATGATGAATGTGATGTGGTGTGTTTCAGATAATGATAAATGTTATGTTGTGTGTTTCAGTATGTTTCAGATAATGATGAATGTTATGTTGTGTGTTTCAGATAATGATGACTGGTATGTTGTGTGTTTCAGTATGTTTCAGATAATGATGAATGTGATGTTGTGTGTTTCAGATAATGATGACTGTTATGTTGTGTGTTTCAGATAATGATGACTGTTATGTTGTGTGTTTCAGTATGTTTCAGATAATGATGAATGTTATGTTGTGTGTTTCAGTATGTTTCAGATAATGGTGAATGTTATGTTGTGTGTTTCAGTATGTTTCAGATAATGATGAATGTTATGTTGTGTGTTTCAGTATGTTTCAGATAATGATGAATGTTATGTTGTGTGTTTCAGTATGTTTCAGATAATGATGAATGTTATGTTGTGTGTTTCAGTATGTTTCAGATAATGATGACTGTTATGTTGCGTGTTTCAGTATGTTTCGGTATGTTTCAGATAATGATGACTGTTATGTTGTGTGTTTCAGTATGTTTCAGATAATGATGACTGTTATGTTGCGTGTTTCAGTATGTTTCGGTATGTTTCAGATAATGATGAATGTGATGTTGTGTGTTTCAGTATGTTTCAGATAATGATGAATGTTATGTTGTGTGTTTCAGATAATGATGACTGGTATGTTGTGTGTTTCAGTATGTTTCAGATAATGATGAATGTGATGTTGTGTGTTTCAGTATGTTTCAGATAATGATGAATGTTATGTTGTGTGTTTCAGTATGTTTCAGATAATGATGAATGTGATGTTGTGTGTTTCAGTATGTTTCAGATAATGATGAATGTTATGTTGTGTGTTTCAGTATGTTTCAGATAATGATAAATGTGATGTTGTGTGTTTCAGTATGTTTCAGATAATGATGAATGTTATGTTGTGTGTTTCAGCATGTTTCAGATAATGATGAATGTGATGTTGTGTGTTTCAGTATGTTTCAGGTAATGATGAAATTAGAATGTTATGTTGTGTGTTTCAGTATGTTTCAGATAATGATGACTGTTATGTTGTGTGTTTCAGTATGTTTCAGATAATGATGAATGTTATGTTGTGTGTTTCAGTATGTTTCAGATAATGATAAATGTTATGTTGTGTGTTTCAGTATGTTTCAGATAATGATGACTGTTATGTTGTGTGATTCAGTATGTTTCAGATAATGATGACTGTTATGTTGTGTGTTTCAGTATGTTTCAGATAATGATGAATGTTATGTTGTGTGTTTCAGATAATGATGACTGTTATGTTGTGTGTTGCAGTATGTTTAAGATAATGATGAATGTTATGTTGTGTGTTTCAGTACTTTGTCACCAAGAATCAGTCCACCATCATTGCCTTTGCCGTCGGGGGACAGTACAAGCCAGGGAACCCATTCAGCATTGTTGGGGCTCACACCGACAGCCCTTGTTTCAAGGTACACTTGTCACATAGCATCAGGTCAGTGTTGTAATCAGACAGCTCTTGCTTCAAGGTACACTTGTCACATAGCATCAGGTCAATGTTGTAATCAGACAGCTCTTGCCTCAAGGTACACTTGTCATGTAGCATCAGGTCAGTGTTGTAATCAGACAGCTCTTGCTTCAAGGTACACTTGTCATGTAGCATCAGGTCAATGTTGTAATCAGACAGCTCTTGCCTCAAGGTACACTGGCCACTTGTCACATAGCATCAGGTCAGTGTTGTAATCAGACAGCTCTTGCCTCAAGGTACACTGGTCATGTAGCATCAGGTCAATGTTGTAATCAGACAGCTCTTGCTTCAAGGTACACTTGTCACATAGCATCAGGTCAGTGTTGTAATCAGACAGCTCTTGCCTCAAGGTACACTGGCCACTTGTCACATAGCATCAGGTCAGTGTTGTAATCAGACAGCTCTTGCTTCAAGGTACACTGGTCATGTAGCATCAGGTCAATGTTGTAATCAGACAGCTCTTGCTTCAAGGTACACTTGTCACATAGCATCAGGTCAATGTTGTAATCAGACAGCTCTTGCCTCAAGGTACACTTGTCACATAGCATCAGGTCAATGTTGTAATCAGACAGCTCTTGCCTCAAGGTACACTTGTCATGTAGCATCAGGTCAGTGTTGTAATCAGACAGCTCTTGCTTCAAGGTACACTTGTCATGTAGCATCAGGTCAATGTTGTAATCAGACAGCTCTTGCCTCAAGGTACACTTGTCACATAGCATCAGGTCAATGTTGTAATCAGACAGCTCTTGCTTCAAGGTACACTTGCCACTTGTCACATAGCATCAGGTCAATGTTGTAATCAGACAGCTCTTGCTTCAAGGTACACTGGCCACTTGTCACATAGCATCAGGTCAATGTTGTAATCAGATAGCTCTTGCTTCAAGGTACACTTGTCACATAGCATCAGGTCAATGTTGTAATCAGACAGCTCTTGCTTCAAGGTACACTTGTCATGTAGCATCAGGTCAATGTTGTAATCAGACAGCTCTTGCCTCAAGGTACACTTGTCACATAGCATCAGGTCAATGTTGTAATCAGACAGCTCTTGCTTCACTGGCCACTTGTCACATAGCATCAGGTCAATGTTGTAATCAGACAGCTCTTGCCTCAAGGTACACTTGTCATGTAGCATCAGGTCAGTGTTGTAATCAGACAGCTCTTGCCTCAAGGTACACTTGTCACATAGCATCAGGTCAATGTTGTAATCAGACAGCTCTTGCCTCAAGGTACACTTGTCATGTAGCATCAGGTCAGTGTTGTAATCAGACAGCTCTTGCTTCAAGGTACACTGGCCACTTGTCACATAGCATCAGGTCAATGTTGTAATCAGACAGCTCTTGCTTCAAGGTACACTTGTCACATAGCATCAGGTCAATGTTGTAATCAGACAGCTCTTGCTTCAAGGTACACTTGTCATGTAGCATCAGGTCAATGTTGTAATCAGACAGCTCTTGCCTCAAGGTACACTTGTCACATAGCATCAGGTCAATGTTGTAATCAGACAGCTGTTGCTTCAAGGTACACTTGTCATGTAGCATCAGGTCAGTGTTGTAATCAGACAGCTCTTGCTTCACTGGCCACTTGTCACATAGCATCAGGTCAATGTTGTAATCAGACAGCTCTTGCCTCAAGGTACACTTGTCATGTAGCATCAGGTCAGTGTTGTAATCAGACAGCTCTTGCCTCAAGGTACACTTGTCACATAGCATCAGGTCAATGTTGTAATCAGACAGCTCTTGCCTCAAGGTACACTTGTCATGTAGCATCAGGTCAGTGTTGTAATCAGACAGCTCTTGCTTCAAGGTACACTGGCCACTTGTCACATAGCATCAGGTCAATGTTGTAATCAGACAGCTCTTGCTTCAAGGTACACTTGTCACATAGCATCAGGTCAATGTTGTAATCAGACAGCTCTTGCTTCAAGGTACACTTGTCATGTAGCATCAGGTCAATGTTGTAATCAGACAGCTCTTGCCTCAAGGTACACTTGTCACATAGCATCAGGTCAATGTTGTAATCAGACAGCTCTTGCTTCAAGGTACACTTGTCATGTAGCATCAGGTCAGTGTTGTAATCAGACAGCTCTTGCCTCAAGGTACACTTGTCACATAGCATCAGGTCAATGTTGTAATCAGACAGCTCTTGCCTCAAGGTACACTTGTCATGTAGCATCAGGTCAGTGTTGTAATCAGACAGCTCTTGCCTCAAGGTACACTTGTCATGTAGCATCAGGTCAGTGTTGTAATCAGACAGCTCTTGCCTCAAGGTACACTTGTCACATAGCATCAGGTCAATGTTGTAATCAGACAGCTCTTGCTTCAAGGTACACTGGCCACTTGTCACATAGCATCAGGTCAATGTTGTAATCAGACAGCTCTTGCTTCAAGGTACACTTGTCACATAGCATCAGGTCAGTGTTGTAATCAGACAGCTCTTGCTTCAAGGTACACTTGTCACATAGCATCAGGTCAGTGTTGTAATCAGACAGCTTTTGCCTCAAGGTACACTTGTCATGTAGCATCAGGTCAGTGTTGTAATCAGACAGCTCTTGCCTCAAGGTACACTTGTCACATAGCATCAGGTCAATGTTGTAATCAGACAGCTCTTGCTTCAAGGTACACTTGTCACATAGCATCAGGTCAGTGTTGTAATCAGACAGCTCTTGCCTCAAGGTACACTTGTCATGTAGCATCAGGTCATTGTTGTAATCAGACAGCTCTTGCCTCAAGGTACACTTGTCACATAGCATCAGGTCAATGTTGTAATCAGACAGCTCTTGCCTCAAGGTTCACTGGCCACTTGTCACATAGCATCAGGTCAGTGTTGTAATCAGACAGCTCTTGCTTCAAGGTACACTGGCCACTTGTCACATAGCATCAGGTCAATGTTGTAATCAGACAGCTCTTGCCTCAAGGTACACTTGTCATGTAGCATCAGGTCAGTGTTGTTATCAGACAGCTCTTGCCTCAAGGTACACTTGTCACATAGCATCAGGTCAATGTTGTAATCAGACAGCTCTTGCTTCAAGGTACACTTGTCTTGTAGCATCAGGTCAGTGTTGTAATCAGACAGCTCTTGCTTCAAGGTACACTTGTCACATAGCTTCGGGCGGTTTGGGTGATCTGGTAGCCTAGTGGTTAAGGTGTTTGCTCGTCACACCGAAGACCCGGGTTTGATTCCCGACATGGGTACAATGTGTGAAGCCCATTTCTGGAATATTGCTAAAAGCGGCGTAAAACCATACTCACTCACTCAGGTCAGTGTTGTAATCAGACAGCTCTTGCTTCAAAGTACTGTGGTCACTAGTTTTAACAATCAGCTCAATGTTGTAAAGTTTTTTAATGCAATCGTGGATATCCAGGTAATATATTTTTTCAGGTGAAGCCCATCTCTGGGAGGGTGAAGAGTGGCTACTGTATGGTGGGAGTGGAGCCATACGGTGGGGGAATCTGGCACACCTGGTTTGATCGTGACCTGACAGTGGCAGGCCGAGTCCTGGTCAAGGTGAGTCTCTGGTCCAACTGTGTGATGGAATTTGGTCCAACCCTGGAAGGACCTTGGTCCAACACAAACAAGTAACTGTATGTATGTGTAGCCAGTACAAGCTGGGCCACTCTCCCAGCAACTGTATGTATGTGTAGCCAGTACAAGCTGGGCCACTCTCCCAGTAACTGTATGTATGTGTAGCCAGTACAAGCTGGGTCACTCTCCCAGTAACTGTATGTATGTGTAGCCAGTACAAGCTGGGCCACTCTCCCAGCAACTGTATGTATGTGTAGCCAGTACAAGCAGGGCCGCTCTCCCAGTAACTGTATGTATGTGTAGCCAGTACAAGCTGGGCCACTCGCCCCGTAACTGTATTTATGTGTAGCCAGTATGAGCTGGGCCACTCGCCCCGTAACTGTATGTATGTGTAGCCAGTATAAGCTGGGCCACTCGCCCCGTAACTGTATGTATGTGTAGCCAGTACAAGCTGGGCCGCTCTCCCGGTAACTGTTTGTATGTGTTGCCAGTACAAGCAGGGCCACTCTCCCAGCAACTGTATGTATGTATGTGTAGCCAGTACAAGCAGGGCCACTCTCCCAGCAACTGTATGTATGTGTAGCCAGTACAAGCTGGGCCGCTCTCCCTGTAACTGTATGTATGTGTTGCCAGTACAAGCAGGGCCACTCTCCCAGCAACTGTATGTATGTGTAGCCAGTACAAGCTGGGCCGTTCTCCCAGCAACTGTATGTATGTGTAGCCAGTACAAGCAGGGCCACTCTCCCAGCAACTGTATGTATGTGTAGCCAGTACAAGCTGGGCCGCTCTCCCAGCAACTGTATGTATGTGTTGCCAGTACAAGCAGGGCCACTCTCCCAGCAACTGTATGTATGTATGTGTAGCCAGTACAAGCTGGGCCACTCTCCCAGCAACTGTATGTATGTATGTGTAGCCAGTACAAGCAGGGCCACTCTCCCAGCAACTGTATGTATGTATGTGTAGCCAGTACAAGCAGGGCCATTCTCCCAGCAACTGTATGTATGTATGTGTAGCCAGTACAAGCAGGGCCACTCTCCCAGCAACTGTATGTATGTGTAGCCAGTATGAGCTGGGCCACTCTCCCGCTAACTGTATGTTTATGCCAGTATGACAAAGATACCGACGTGTGCAATATTTCAGGAGGGGGACAAGATCAACCATCACCTTGTGCACGTCCAGCGCCCGATCCTGAGGATTCCCAACCTGGCCATCCACTTGCAGAGGGAGATGAACGACAGCTTTGGACCCAACAAGGAGAACCATCTGTAAGTAGCGGCGGTGGAGCGCCCACGTACACATCCTGGTGTCCCCTCACATCACCTGGGCCCACATACACATCCTGGTGTCCCCTCACATCACCTGGGTACACATCCTGGTGTCCCCTCACATCACCTGGGCTCACGTACACATCCTGGTGTCCCCTCACATCACCTGGGCCCACGTACACATCCTGGTGTCCCCTCACATCACCTGGGCCCACGTACACATCCTGGTGTCCCCTCACATCACCTGGGCCCTCGTACACATCCTGGTGTCCCCTCACATCACCTGGGCCCACGTACACATCCTGGTGTCCCCTCACATCACCTGGGTACACATCCTGGTGTCCCCTCACATCACCTGGGCCCACGTACACATCCTGGTGTCCCCTCACATCACCTGGGCCCTCGTACACATCCTGGTGTCCCCTCACATCACCTGGGTACACATCCTGGTGTCCCCTCACATCACCTGGGCCCTCGTACACATCCTGGTGTCCCCTCACATCACCTGGGTACACATCCTGGTGTCCCCTCACATCACCTGGGCCCTCGTACACATCCTGGTGTCCCCTCACATCACCTGGGTACACATCCTGGTGTCCCCTCACATCACCTGGGCCCTCGTACACATCCTGGTGTCCCCTCACATCACCTGGGCCCTCGTGCACATCCTGGTGTCCCCTCACATCACCTGGGCCCTCGTGCACATCCTGGTGTCCCCTCACCTGGGCCCTCGTGCACATCCTGGTGTCCCCTCACATCACCTGGGCCCTCGTACACATCCTGGTGTCCCCTCACATCACCTGGGTACACATACACATCCTGGTGTCCCCTCACATCACCTGGGTACACATCCTGGTGTCCCCTCACATCACCTGGGCCCTCGTGCACATCCTGGTGTCCCCTCACATCACCTGGGTACACATCCTGGTGTCCCCTCACATCACCTGGGTACACATCCTGGTGTCCCCTCACATCACCTGGGCCCACGTACACATCCTGGTGTCCCCTCACATCACCTGGGCCCTCGTGCACATCCTGGTGTCCCCTCACATCACCTGGGCCCTCGTACAAATCCTGGTGTCCCCTAACATCACCTGGGCCCTCGTACAAATCCTGGTGTCCCCTCACATCACCTGGGCCCTCGTACACATCCTGGTGTCCCCTCACATCACCTGGGCCCTCGTACACATCCTGGTGTCCCCTCACATCACCTGGGCCCACATCCTTGTGTCCCCTCACATCACCTGGGTACACATCCTGGTGTCCCCTCACATCACCCGGGCCCTTGTACAAATCCTGGTGT
The DNA here is from genome assembly GCF_023055435.1 of Haliotis rufescens. Classification (NCBI taxonomy): domain Eukaryota; kingdom Metazoa; phylum Mollusca; class Gastropoda; order Lepetellida; family Haliotidae; genus Haliotis; species Haliotis rufescens. The sequence goes on along the minus strand of NW_025964013.1, from coordinate 1,507,655 downwards.
CCCCTCACATCACCTGGGCCCTCGTACACATCCTGGTGTCCCCTCACATCACCTGGGCCCTCGTACACATCCTGGTGTCCCCTCACATCACCTGGGCCCTCGTACACATCCTGGTGTCCCCTCACATCACCTGGGCCCTCGTACACATCCTGGTGTCCCCTCACATCACCTGGGCCCTCGTACACATCCTGGTGTCCCCTCACATCACCTGGGCCCTCGTACACATCCTGGTGTCCCCTCACATCACCTGTGCCCTCGTACACATCCTGGTGTCCCCTCACATCACCTGTGCCCTCATACACATCCTGGCGTCCCCTCACATCACCTGGGTACACATCCTGGTGTCCCCTCACATCACCTGGGCCCTCGTACACATCCTGGTGTCCCCTCACATCACCTGGGCCCTCGTACACATCCTGGCGTCCCCTCGCATCACCTGGGTACACATCCTGGTGTCCCCTCACATCACCTGGGCCCTCGTACACATCCTGGCGTCCCCTCGCATCACCTTGGTACACATCCTGGTGTCCCCTCACATCACCTGGGCCCTCGTACACATCCTGGTGTCCCCTCACATCACCTGGGCCCTCGTACACATCCTGGCGTCCCCTCGCATCACCTGGGTACACATCCTGGTGTCCCCTCACATCACCTGGGCCCTCGTACACATCCTGGCGTCCCTTCGCATCACCTGGGTACACATCCTGGTGTCCCCTCACATCACCTGGGCCCTCGTACACATCCTGGTGTCCCCTCACATCACCTGGGCCCACGTACACATCCTGGTGTTCCCCTCACATCACCTGGGTACACATCCTGGTGTCCCCTCACATCACCTGGGCCCTCGTACACATCCTGGCGTCCCCTCGCATCACCTGGGTACACATCCTGGTGTCCCCTCACATCACCTGGGCCCTCGTACACATCCTGGTGTCCCCTCACATCACCTGGGCCCTCGTACACATCCTGGCGTCCCCTCGCATCACCTGGGTACACATCCTGGTGTCCCCTCACATCACCTGGGCCCTCGTACACATCCTGGCGTCCCCTCGCATCACCTGGGTACACATCCTGGTGTCCCCTCACATCACCTGGGCCCTCGTACACATCCTGGCGTCCCCTCGCATCACCTGGGTACACATCCTGGTGTCCCCTCACATCACCTGGGCCCTCGTACAAATCCTGGTGTCCCCTCACATCACCTGGGCCCACGTACACATCCTGGTGTTCCCCTCACATCACCTGGGCCCTCGTACAAATCCTGGTGTCCCCTCACATCACCTGGGCCCTCGTACAAATCCTGGTGTCCCCTCACATCACCTGGGCCCTCGTACAAATCCTGGTGTCCCCTCACATCACCTGGGCCCTCGTACAAATCCTGGTGTCCCCTCACATCACCTGGGCCCTCGTACACATCCTGGTGTCCCCTCACATCACCTGGGTACACATCCTGGTGTCCCCTCACATCACCTGGGCCCTCGTACACATCCTGGTGTCCCCTCACATCACCTGGGTACAAATCCTGGTGTCCCCTCACATCACCTGGGCCCACGTACACATCCTGGTGTCCCCTCACATCACCTGGGTACACATCCTGGTGTCCCCTCACATCACCTGGGCCGACGTACACATCCTGGTGTCCCCTAACATCACCTGGGTACACATCCTGGTGTCCCCTCACATCACCTGGGCCGACGTACACATCCTGGTGTCCCCTCACATCACCCGGGCCCTCGTACACATCCTGGTGTCCCCTCACATCACCTGGGTACACATCCTGGTGTCCCCTCACATCACCTGGGCCCTTGTACACATCCTGGTGTCCCCTCACATCACCTGGGCCCTCGTACACATCCTGGTGTCCCCACACATCACCTGGGTACACATCCTGGTGTCCCCTCACATCACCTGGGCCCTCGTACACATCCTGGCGTCCCCTCACATCACCCGGGCCCTCGTACACATCCTGGCGTCCCCTCACATCACCTGGGCCCACGTACACATCCTGGTGTCCCCTCACATCACCTGGGTACACATCCTGGTGTCCCCTCGCATCACCTGGGCCCTCGTACTCATCCTGGTGTCCCCTCACATCACCTGGGCCCTCGTACACATCCTGGTGTCCCCTCACATCACCTGGGCTCACGTACACATCCCGGTGTCCCCTCACATCACCTGGGCTCACGTACACATCCTGGTGTCCCCTCACATCACCTGTGCCCACGTACACATCCTGGTGTCCCCTCACATCACCTGGGCCCTCGTACAAATCCTGGTGTCCCCTCACATCACCTGGGCCCTCGTACACATCCTGGTGTCCCCTCACATCACCTGTGCCCTCATACACATCCTGGTGTCCCCTCACATCACCTGGGTACACATCCTGGTGTCCCCTCACATCACCTGGGCTCACGTACACATCCCGGTGTCCCCTCACATCACCTGGGCTCACGTACACATCCTGGTGTCCCCTCACATCACCTGGGCTCACGTACACATCCCGGTGTCCCCTCACATCACCTGGGCTCACGTACACATCCTGGTGTCCCCTCACATCACCTGGGCTCACGTACACATCCCGGTGTCCCCTCACATCACCTGGGCTCACGTACACATCCTGGTGTCCCCTCACATCACCTGGGCCCACGTACACATCCTGGTGTCCCCTCACATCACCTGGGCACTCTCCTGCTTGTCTTAAAGAGCAATGATGTTTGATTGTTTGACTTGTAATCAGACCTGACTGTGGAGGAAGATGGTCATTCTTTCAGTAAATGATAGACGTGGACCAGAGTTAGTTATTTTCAGGCACCAGTGGCTTAAGACATCATTTATAAACACCTGTCTGCATTTTCATGACAGATTGTTGTGTGATGTATTGCTGATCATGTGACTATCGTGTTTAAACATGTGTGACCGGTATGATTGTATTATAGGATACAATTTTATCATGAATGTTCTGGTGAGCTATGGAGTTGTATTTAACCACCATGACCTAGGTGAAGGGTTATTGGCAAGTTCCTCTGCCATGTCCGCTGATAGTTGTCGTTTGTTTGCAGGTGCCCCGTGATCGCCTCAGCCGTCCAGTCAGAGTTGCAAGGCCTCCCGAAACAGTCCGAGGCTGACGTCACACAGAAGACTCAGGTACAAGACCAGATCTCTTCTTGTTCTCTTCACACATGAGTGAGTGAGTATGGTTCTATGCTGCTTTTAGCAATGTTCTAGAATATCTGTGGGCACAGGTGGCCCAGTCGTCATAGGCAACGTGATTTGCTGTGCAGAGTCGCGTCCCTTGGGCATGCCAGAAACCTATGATTGTGGGTCGGAATCCCGGTTAGCCTGGATTATGTTTGTAGGTTTGTCAGCACCATACCCGTGTTCTAGGGTTTCACCGAAGTTGTTAACATCTGAGACCTGCATCATTTCAGGCTTTCCTCCAATATTAAGCTGACAAGCCGCAATTTAACTGTAATACTGTTAAAAGCGGCGTTAAACCCATCTCACCCACTCACTCACTCAAGAATATCTTGGCAGGGGAGGCTAGAAATGGGCTCCACACATGTTAGGAATCGAAGCCAGGCCTTAGGCGTGACGAGCGAAGCTCTCCAACCTTAAGGCTACCCCGGACCCAGTCACTGCAGTTATATTATAATGACATTGATGCTGATATTCATTGCTTTTGATAGAGATCAAAATGAATATTTTGGGGTGTATTATTACAAATAGGGGACAATCAAGTGCCGAACTGATTTACCAAAGAGGTCTTGCGATCCCTAGCAGTTGTTGATACTGTGTCTGTGATGTTGCAGGCAGAGAAGCACGCCCCGGCGCTGGTCAAGCTGATTTGTGAGGAGCTGAACATTAAACCCGATCAGATGCTCGACTTCGAACTGTGCCTGGCGGACACACAGCCTGCTGTAAGTGGCATAGTTTGTAGTTTCAGTTTTGACAAATCTAGCTTCTAATTGTGGAATATGACTGCAGATATTTCAAGACTTTGTATTTTGAGTCTGAAGAAAACAAGATTCCTTGAGGTTCCTTGTCCTTGCAGGCAATTGGTGGAGCACTGGAGGAGTTTATTTTTTCTGCCCGACTCGACAACCTGTTCAACGCCTATGCAGCATGTGAGGTAAGATCATGTGTGAAAAAGAACCACAAACTGAGTGTCACCCAGAGCTAGTTGTAAGGAAGGTATCCTGAAATGAGTGTCACCCAGAGCTAGTTGTAAGGAAGGTATCCTGAAATGAGTGTCACCCAGAGCTAGTTGTAAGGAAGGTATCCTGAAATGAGTGTCACCCAGAGCTAGTTGTAAGGAAGGTATCCTGAAATGAGTATCACCCAGAGCTAGTTGTGAGGAAGGTATCCTGAAATGAGTGTCACCCAGAGCTAGTTGTAAGGAAGGTATCCTGAAATGAGTGTCACCCAGAGCTAGTTGTAAGGAAGGTATCCTGAAATGAGTGTCACCCAGAGCTAGTTGTAAGGAAGGTATCCTGAAATGAGTATCACCCAGAGCTAGTTGTAAGGAAGGTATCCTGAAATGAGTGTCACTCAGAGCTAGTTGTAAGGAAGGTATCCTGAAATGAGTGTCACCCAGAGCTAGTTGTAAGGAAGGTATCCTGAAATGAGTGTCACCCAGAGCTAGTTGTAAGGAAGGTATCCTGAAATGAGTATCACCCAGAGCTAGTTGTAAGGAAGGTAGTGTTCAACAGTTCACCTGTCTTTCTGCTTCAGGCGCTGGTCGAGTCCTGCAGTAACGAGAGCCTTGCTGCAGACCCCAGCATCCGAATGATCAGCCTGTTCGATAATGAGGAGGTGAGTGAAGTACAGCATGTTATTAATTGGAGGATATTTAAGACTTCCTTCAAAACAAAATTTCTGTCTTGGTAATTATCAAGAGTAGGACGGTGGGGTTCGCCGAGTGTTCACACTTTTTACCTGTTGATAGTTGAGTTTGCTTGATTCTCCATGATTTTAGCCAGTTTGTTACTGTCCTTGTATGCTGCTGTATTCTCTGTTATGTTACCATGTGATTAGTTATATCACGTTACAGTGTTTCCCCATCGCTGTATAATGAGTTATAATTAGGGAACGTTATAGACAATCAGTGGAAGAACAGAGGTGGACTCGTAGAGGGTATTTGGGCCCCTAAGGAAGCGTTGTAGTGAGGAGTCATTGTATTTCAAATAGTGCAGACTCAATAACATTTTCAATTGGTTGTAAAGGTTGGGTCCCAGAGTGCACAGGGAGCTCAGTCTACCTTTCAAGAACTGGTTCTGCGTCGCATCAGCTCCAGTCCAGACAACCAAACAGCCTTTGAGGAAGCCATTGCTCGGTCGTACATGATCAGCGCGGACCAAGCCCATGCTGTACATCCCAACTACTCGTGAGTTGATTTATCCACGGTGTTAGACTGGCTTTACTTTACACAAACAGCTTTTAATTCTAATCAAACGTATGTCATGGTTATGGCTGCAAGTATGCCAAAATCACGATTTAGCAATCCTGTTTGTATTGTATGAAACACAAGGGAGGGAAGCAGTGTTAGCATTAAGTCTCCTAGGATCCTTAATGTATGTCAGTGTTTACTCTCGGAACCTTAGTGACCTCACTCATTCATTGTTAGGACATTGAGATATGATCCTTACTTGTTTCCAGAGAGAAGCATGAAAGCAACCACCAGCCATCATTCCACAAGGTGAGAAGGAACACAGTCCAGACCTTGTTTGTATCATTACATGGAGACCTCTTGAGTGGACAACTGGTTACAAAATCACGTTAGTTTTTTAAAGAGTCTTTTTGTAAGATCATCTAATGTTCATATGATTGACGTTTCTCAGAAATATTGCTTCTTTTCATGTAGGGTATTGTCCTAAAGTTCAATGGCAACCAGCGCTATGCAACCACTGCGATCACTGCTACGATCCTGAGAGAGGTGGCAAAGCGTGTTGGAGCTCCACTGCAGGTAAGTTGTGACAGGTGTCAGTACAGGTGTGTGATGAAGGGTGAGAGATGACAGGTGTCGGTACAGGTGTCGGTACAGGTGTCGGTACAGGTGTGTGATGAAGGGTGAGAGATGACAGGTGTCGGTACAGGTGTCAGTGCAGGTGTCGGTACAGGTTTGTGATAAAGGGTGAGAGATGACAGGTGTCGGTACAGGTGTGTGATGAAGGGTGAGAGATGACAGGTGTCGGTACAGGTGTGTGATGAAGGGTGAGAGATGACAGGTGTCGGTACAGGTGTGTGATAAAGGGTGAGAGATGACAGGTGTCGGTACAGGTGTTGGTACCGGTGTGTGATGAAGGGTGAGAGATGACATGTGTTGGTACAGGTGTGTGATAAAGGGTGAGAGATGACAGGTGTTGGTACAGGTGTGTGATGAAGGGTGAGAGATGACAGGTGTCGGTACAGGTGTCGGTACAGGTGTGTGATGAAGGGTGAGAGATGACAGGTGTCGGTACAGGTGTTGGTACAGGTGTGTGAAGAAGGGTGAGAGATGACATGTGTTGGTACAGGTGTGTGATAAAGGGTGAGAGATGACAGGTGTTGGTACAGGTGTGTGATGAAGGGTGAGAGATGACAGGTGTCGGTACAGGTGTCGGTACAGGTGTGTGATGAAGGGTGAGAGATGACAGGTGTCGCTACAGGTGTGTGATGAAGGGTGAGAGATGACAGGTGTTGGTACAGTTGTCAGTACAGGTGTCGGTACAGGTGTGTGATGAAGGGTGAGAGATGACAGGTGTCGGTACAGGTTTGTGATGAAGGGTGAGAGATGACAGGTGTCGGTACAGGTGTGTGATGAAGGGTGAGAGATGACAGGTGTCGGTATAGGTGTCAGTACAGGTGTCGGTACAGGTGTGTGATGAAGGGTCAGAGAAAACACTACAGATGAAAGATGAGAGACTGACGAACACAACATTTGCAGTACTGCATAAAGAAGATAAAGTGGGTATCAATGTTAACATGTTTAGATACTGGAACTTGGGCCCAGGTTACAAGGATACATCAGTGCTGCAATAGATGATATGTAACGACAGTCGTTGAGCAAAGATGGTATTGTGGTACAGGGCACTGGTCAGTTATAGGGTAGTATCCACAGGACTAGCAGATTTATGAAGGTTTGAACAACACTATAGACAGTGATGATGTGTAATTCACAGGACATAGTGGTAAGAAACGACTCTCCGTGCGGGTCGACTATCGGTCCTATCATGTCTGCCAAGCTGGGGATGCAGACCATAGATGTTGGGGCGCCACAACTCAGCATGCACTCCATCCGGGAGATGGGATGCACATCCAGCGTCCACCAGGCCATCGTGCTCTTCCAGGTCTGTTTGTTTGTTTGTTTGTTGTTTAACGCCGCACTCAGCAATATTTCAGCTATATGACGGCGGTCTGTAAATAATCAAGTCTGGCCCAGACAATCCAGTGATTGATATCATCAGCATCGATCCACGCTTCAGGATACGATTACATGCATCAATTAAGTCAGCGAGTCTGATCACTCGATTCCGTTAGTCGCCTCTTACCACAAGCATATTCTTCCAGGTAAATTGGCGCTTCACACAGTTTAATCCAATACAATACGTATCTGCATAATATCTGACAAACCCTCCATAGCGAGCAGTCATCCTGAAGGCATGGACCTGTGTTCATGCTATCAACCACTGGTTTGCTCGATCTTTTGCTGAATTGATGTGGCTGTCATATTGCTGACTACGGCCCAAAAGAAGATGTGCACAATCACTCTCTCACTAACTCACTCACTCAATCTCACTCACTCATCCACACTCACTCCTCATTCACTCACACTCACTCCCAGACACGCACACACGCACACTCTCACAATAATCCACTCATACACACACACTTACTCACCTAACCACTGATTCACTCACTCACACACTCACTCACTCACCCACCCTTTCACGCACACTCACTAAATCACTCACTCATCCTACCACCCACTCTCACGCACTCACTATATGACTCACTCATCCAACCACCCACACTCTCCCTCACCAACTCTCTCCCTTACTCACACACACACACACGCACACGCACACGCACATGCACACGCACACGCACACACACACACACACACACACACACACACACAACCATCCACTTACTCACTGTTGCTGTTGCAGGGTTTCTTTGAGCACTACCCTGCCGTGGCTGCCTCCCTCAACTTCTAGACAACGTCCTGGACGCCATCAGATACACACAGCATCAGCGTCACGTCACCATGCAGTGCCACACCACCTCCAACTTTAGTTTGGCATCATCTATGCAGAATTTCTAATTTCCTGGGAGAGACTCCTAGCAGTATACGATGTTAGCAGTATACGATGTTAGCAGTATACGATGTTAGCAGTATACGATGTTAGCAGTATACGATGTTAGCAGTATACTATGTTAGCAGTATACTATGTTAGCAGTATACGATGTTAGCAGTATACTATGTTAGCAGTAATATGTTAATGTCTTTGTTTCTCCATGAATTTACTAGTAAAAATAGTATTTATTTGTTGAAATATTAATGAATGTAGCATAAACATTTCTTGTGATATTCAGATTGTATATGTGGAATCGTTATGGTAACAAGTGCTGTAACTTCACCTGGGGTACAGGAACGCTAGTGTCCATCACCTAGAACCATCTGTGTACTGGCTGCCTTGTATGACCTTCACCCTGCTTCACTCAGAGTGAAGTGGACATTCAGTCCAAGACATCTTCGTCATACCATTCTAAGTCTACGTTAAGACACAGAAGTTACAACAACCACAGCACTGAGATTGTGGAACAAGGCCTCAAGATGTTGTAAACAACCGTCATTAATCTCGATCAAAGTACATAAGTTGCGACAGTAGTAAGATGGCAAACATTAATCAAACCATTATTATGAAATTGGCCTTTTGTGTTGATTCGTCATGAAATCCAACTGTGTGTTGTATTCATATTTGTCAAGAATACTTGAAAAAAGAATTGTCCTGAGATGTGTGCACATAAGTATATTGTTTTCTATTAAATTGGTGATTTTTGAAGCATGTCTTTGTCATATTTCCTTGACACCAGTTTCGGGATGCATGTGGACCAGAGGTCTTAAAGGGCAAGGAACGTCAACACAGCAACGTCAACACAGGAACATCAACACAGCAACGTTACAGATTGTAATACTTTAGGGCATTACTGAATCACAAATAGTTGACCAAAATTATATTTGAAAAACAAAAAAATTTGAAACAGATGATAAAAACATGACATGCAAAATCATGCACCAAACAAAACATTCCTCCAATTAGGGGATTCCCCCTAGTGGAGGTTAAAATGGGTTCCAGGTGTTTGACGCACTGCACAATTTCAATAATTATAATGATCAGGCCGACGCCCAGTCTGCCTGCTTCTGTCTCATGTTATGCTGCTCATCCATTTGATTACTGTGTCCACAACTTATGTCACCTTAGTAACAACACTGAAGATGCCTTCCGTTGTTTTACTCAAGGGATTATTCCCTGACAGCTAGTGTTTTATTACCCAAACAATATGTGAGTAATAAAAAGCTAGTTTCCGATTGTTAGCTATTTTACTTGTTCACAATGTCAAGACAAAGGTCAGTTCACACATTCAACAATGTATGCAATGTTGTTATTTTTTAGGATTAACAAAAATAGCAGAAATAGTATATGTATAAACAGCCGAGAATCCCATGACAGATAAACGTGGTAAACCTATCGGCCAATGAAAACAGTTGTTACCACTGCGCCGGTAGCTTTAGGCCACTACCCCTAATAGGTTTGTTTTGGATGCCTGTGCTTTCAGAACTTTCTCTTGGACATTTAGATACTTTGTACGAATGTTATGAATTTTTCTCTCAGAAATTGACGAAATGTACTCGGGTAAAATTGATATTCTCATAAAAATCGCACACATTTCGTTCACTCTACTAGCTCTTTAAACCACCTCACTGAACTATACACAGTTGCCTCCCTTGGTCGCGTAAAACAACAAATATACAAACAAACCCAGTCATATAAGATGCTGAGTTGCTCCCCTTAGTCAAGACAGAAATCTGTCTTAAAAAACAACAATTCACCGAGGGGCGGTGGGGTAGCCCAGTGGTTAAGCGTTGGCTCCTCACCCCGGACCTGGGTTCGATTCCACACATAGGTACAATGTGTAAAGCCAATTTCTAGTGTTCCCAATGGTGATATTGCTGAAATATTGCCAAAAGCGGGGTAAGACTATGCTCCCTCATTAATATCTAATAGTCTCTCCGACTACAGCTGCTGATGCTGGTATGGAGTGTAGTGGGGTGGTCGTGGGTTGACATAACTGTTGAGTCCGTTTCGATACAAGCTGCATTATCATATTTATTGACCTACTTTCAGAAACACAATGTTCCATAAAATTATATAATGGTAATATTCCGCATGCAATAACAGTCGGTCAGACACCTTGATGGAAACAAAGTAAAACAAACTAACACGTTATAAAAAACTAACATGAGGATCACAAATAAGAAAGTTACACCTTCTCATAGTTTCATGGGTAAGTGAGTGAGTATGGTTTTACACCGCTTTTAGCAACATTCCAGCAATAGGAAACCAGAAATGGGCTTCACGCATTGTACCCATGTCGGGAATCGAACCCGGGTCTTGAGCGTGACGAGCGAACGCTTTAACCGCAAGGCTACCCCACCGCCCTCATAGCTTCATGAAGATAGTGACTAGTGTTGATATATTTGATATAAAAAAACACGAGGGTGAGATTTGATTTATCATCCAACATCATTCTTCCAACCTTTTCAATTTGTAGATAGTAAAAAGCAGTGTCCTGAGGTGTAAAAAATACTGCTAACAGCTTCAGTAGCAGAGCCATTAGTGCTTCCCAAGCGATATCTCCTGTGGGAGCCAGTTTTGGATGATAAACAAAATTACACGTAATTATAGCTTACACGAGGCAGCAAATATCCCCCATTCAAAATAAATGACATCGTCCTTATATGCAATGCCACGTTAAAATGAGTGAGCAAATGAGTTAGGATTCCGTTATATCACAGTGTGTCGGCTTGACGTGGGAGGAAAGTATTGCAGATCTAGATATTTAATCACCACTTTGGTGAAACCCACGAGCATGGTAATGGTGAGACAAACCAAGGATGACTACCAGAACAAATCTGGGATTTACACACAATCACTGGATCCTCAAACGACCACGGGACGCAACTCTTAGGAGTAGGAGTTGAGTCGACAGGTTGAACACTACGCGTGAATATTGTCGCGGTGTAAAACAGTATTCAATCACACACTGACTACCATACGTTTTCACTGTGTTCACCTCCCTGGTCAGATGGAAGCCAGGCTGAGAGATGTGCTCAATAAATTAACCAGCATCGCAAATGTGCTGACGGAGCAATGATGCACAGATGGAGGCGTTCAACCGTGACGCGCTGGTCGTTTTCACGGTGTGGAAATGTAATGCATTGATTTAGTACTGTTTACCTTGTTGCTAACGCGCTCTCACAACACACTGTATTCTATTACACACCTGAGTGTTGTAGATGACGTAGGTGAAATGGTGCACTGCGGGGTGCTGTCAACTATGCGCGAGGCCAACTATTAACTGCATGTAATTTCTACATGTCCCCACGTTTCTAACCTAAAGGAAACATATGTTTGTATTCAAATTTGATTTGTTTTATACTGTAAATGATAGAATAATCACGCAACTGGCCATGTGTACATGCATAAACCACAACCAAACCGCAATTTATAAAACAATAGTTTAGTACAACCACTGTGATATGTACTACTCAAAAGAAGTTGAACACTCGATTCTTTCATATTACTAAAAATTACTGTAGTAATATGATATTTTTTGTTGTTTTGTTTGTTGTTTAACGCCACACTCAGCAATATTACAGCTATATGACTGCGGTCTGTAAATAATCGAGTCTGGACCAGACAATCCAGTGATTGACATCATGAGCATCGATCCAACCAATTGGGATACGAGGACATGAATCAACCAAGCCAGCGAGCCTGACCACCCGATCCCGTTTGTCGCCCCTTACGACAAGTAGTCGCCTCTTACGGCAAGCATGGGTTGCTGAAGACCTATTCTACACGGGTCCGTGAAGTGAAATGAAAGAATGGGGTGTTCTTTAACTTCTTTTAAGTAATATATATGTTACAGAAAATATGTATAATTCGTGAAATTTAAGGAAATATTTCTAATGTCTGATTCACTCATTAAAATATGTAAATTTTCTGAAATTTTATAGCGAAAATTATACATATATTCTTATTATACATACTTCTGTGACAAATAAATGTTGTCCGCAATAATAAGAAGGACATCAAGCTATCATGGCCTGCCTGTACACGCTGTTTGACTTGAATACAGCGAGAAGATTCGTCGATCTGAACAGATATATATGTATCAGCATATATAGTGTTAATGTGTCAGTTAGGAGATAAATGCATAAAACCACATGTTGCCTTAGAATATATGAATAAATTTGCATACAGTAGACTACGGTTATAACGAACACGCTTATAACGAACTGACGGTTAGAACGAACTCACTTTTTTGGTACCAACTATTTGCTGTAGTTATGCTGTATATAAGCTAATAACGAAAACGGCTATAACGACCTAAAATTAATAGTCCCTTTGAGTTCGGTATAACCGTAGTTTACTGTATGTGTAAATATGTTATCGTTAGTTTAATCAGGTTGACAACCATACAATAAGTTAGTCTCCTGGCAATACGTGATTAGAATAAAAGATGTAAGGGAAAGATACCGCAAAACTGATGACATGACACTTTATAAAATCGGCGTGACATCATCACTCTCCAAGTCAAGCGTACGTAAAATCCTGACGACGTAAACAAGGTCGCGTGACATCGGGCTCGATCGTTGACCAAGCAATGACATAATTAGTTTACAAAATGGTATTCTTCAAGAAGCATTCTATTTATACGACATCCGTGCCAAAATGAAATAAAACATGCTTTATTAAGTGGTATTTAATGTAAATAATCAGAGGATATTGTCGTAAATTATGTGTAAATCTGCTTTATGGTAAAATGTATACTATCTGGTAATCGACTAATTCAATTGACTCTTGTTCAAAATAACACCATACACTACGCGTTTTAGTAGATGATATAGTGTACAATACAATCGTAAAAAATCATGTGGTTAATTGATTTACATATCACATTCTAATACGCGACAATTACAACAGTGAAGTTAGAGTTGGTGTCAATTTCTTTCCTCACTCACCGTGCGCGAACCACCGTTTTAAAAACACAATCATTTCGATCTGTTGTTGTGTGGGCGTTGTAACATGCTCGCAGAGAAAAGTGGAAAGTAATGATTATGGAACAAATAAATCCACCACCACGTGGCCACATTTAAATGAAACTTTTCGAAAAATGAGTTGTAAATATTGCACCAAATTACGCTAAATTGACTGCTATTTCTGTATGTAAATATATAAATATTTGTTGAATATTTATATATAATGGCGACCGCGTATGGCAATGATGAACCAACCGAATGACAGTAACTTTCCTCTCTATTGATTTGATAAGACAGTATACTGAACGTAGAGAACATCGCAACACATTATATATTTTTTCAATATTTATATAAGTAAGACCATTATATGGATTGTGTGAAAAGAAATCTGTTTGATGGTCCATATTAAAATGGCACGTATCCCTGCTGATACTGTTCAAACGAAGCCTTCTCGTTTCCATTCCCAGTAACAGTAGTAGTTTGGTATATAGTATCACATTCATCACCCGCCATATCTGTGGACTTGTAGAAGATATTGGAAGCTATCCGTTTGTTAATTTTACGCTTCCAGATGATTCGTTCTCCAGATGGGTAAGTCCAAGATGTTGCGGAAGGACACTTTGTTGTTTTGATGCACAGAATGCCAGCTGTTAGACTCTAGTGCTGTCGCGGAGAACGTGTTCTGGCGATCAGTAAAGGTGTGGTGATGTCTGTATTTTGCTGTCAGTGTTGTCGTGATCCTAGTGACATCGCCTTGCAGTTGACACTGTGTGTGTCGTTATTCTCGTCTGAACGATCACATGTATCCGTGACTGTTCTTTATTATGTAAATTTGTCCCGATCAATTCCGATCAATTCTAATCAATCAGAAATCAAATCAACATGAACAATGTCACTCCCCTCCCAGCATTTTAACAATATTTGTGAAGTTTCTATCGATAATATATTTTAGAATAGTATTGCCTGGATCATAAGCAACTGTCATTTATAATCAATTTATTGACTAGCGTTGTATCTTTCATTGTACGTACCCTGTGGCCAGCATGGTCAGATTCTAGTCAATCAAGCAAGTTATGAGTATTGCCATCTGGTAGTCGCAGTACCATGGAAGACCAGCAAGACTTTAAAAGTGATCCGACAGATTGGAATCTAAGTCCAAGCTCACCTCAACACCAGAACAACACTGGTTTGTGTGCAGCAATGTCTGATCACACAGAGGCTATGTGACAACATTGGCCTGCTTTGATCTTTATGTTGCATCAAACTTTCCATGGAAGATGTTGTAAAAATATGTTTGAAGAGAGGTGCCAACACACCTCCCCATGTCACAGTATTTCCTACGTTAACCATACTCCACTCGGTCTGTTCATGCACTTATATGATGATAACAACAATATTTCAGGTAGACCTTCCACAAGTAACACTATCATGTCCTATTAGTTTAGGGGAGGTAACTCCATATTGAAATGGTGCACTCTGATTTCAATGCACTCTTCACATTGACTGTTTTGATTATTCTTGAGAGGAAATTGTTTGCGTTGTGATTAGGAAAAAGAAGTTGACAAAGTAGATCAATTCGGGACACACTTACTGCAGAGTGTAATGTTTACTTATTTTTTATATAACAACTAACAAGCTTGTTATTTGATAATGACACCATATGCTCATAATATTCATGAACACTAGGGCTTTTACGATTCCCTCGTGTATTCAGTGAATCAAACCGTATCCATTCATGAATTGAATTACGGTAGTTATTTGTGGTCACAAGAAGCAAATATTTACGAAAAAAATTAAAGAGAGTGTTTTTATACTACAAATATCAATAAGAACTATTTATATGCATACATAGATTTCTTCGAAGTCAACACACTTATATATTTAATTTGACAGAAATGTGGTCACTGGTCACTGTCACATTCTAGCAGCTACTAGTACCTGGATAAGTGAAGTATATAAATGTAGGCTAGTGGCTATCTTCAGCATGATAGTGAAGCAGTCGTTGAGATAGCCAATGCTAAAAGTTACTGGAATCAAATACCACAGGAACCCCAAGCCCCTGAGGCGGTGGGTTAGCCTCCAGGTTAAAAGCATTCACTTGTCACGCCAAAGACCCGGGTTCGATTCCCCACATGGGTACAATGTGTGAAGCCCATTTTGGTGTCCCCCTGCCGTGATATTGCTGGAATATTGCTGAAAGCGGCGTAAAACCATACTCACTCACTCACCCAAGCCCCCTCCTCCTCCCCCCTATTTCAAACTCTGCACTCCTACTGAATTGTAATGTCTGTCATGAAGCATGTGTGCCCAGTCGTTTTTGTTGGGAAGATTCGTGTGACACAACCTTCAACCCTCACGATGCCCTTGTCATTGAACTACCCTACCTGTGAAGCAGTTGTCATTGAACTACCCTACCTGTGAAGCCCTTGTCATTGAACTACCCTACCTGTGAAGCCCTTGTCATTGAACTACCCTACCTGTGAAGCCCTTGTCATTGAACTACCCTACCTGTGAAGCAGTTGTCATTGAACTACCCTACCTGTGAAGCCCTTGTCATTGAACTACCCTACCTGTGAAGCAGTTGTCATTGAACTACCCTACCTGTGAAGCCCTTGTCATTGAACTACCCTACCTGTGAAGCAGTTGTCATTGAACTACCCTACCTGTGAAGCCCTTGTCATTGAACTACCCTACCTGTGAAGCAGTTGTCATTGAACTACCCTACCTGTGAAGCCCTTGTCATTGAACTACCCTACCTGTGAAGCCCTTGTCATTGAACTACCCTACCTGTGAAGCAGTTGTCATTGAACTACCCTACCTGTGAAGCCCTTGTCATTGAACTACCCTACCTGTGAAGCCCTTGTCATTGAACTACCCTACCTGTAAAGCAGTCTTTATAATAATCAAGTCCAGACCACCATCATAAAGTCATGTGAAGAAGGCGTTCGACCTTGAGTCAGAAGGTCAGCAGTTGGAATTCTATCACAGGAATTGGACATTTTATGGCCGTGTCAAACATGTTTGCACTGGCAACAGAGCTTGAGATAAGCTGCGTATTAGCGTGAAATAATCATTAAATCAACTGAAATATGCAAACAAATCAAATCCTAGCGTATCAAATACTATAAATATGCTATTGAAATATTATTAATGCATATATTATAACTATTAGATAAAACAATTGTGTATATATACAACTGTTAGATAAAATGATTGTGTATCAGCTGATTGCCAAATTCACTTACTGACAGTCACATTCGGAATAGATTCTGTGACAAACTTACTGGTAGATGCCAATTGAAAAGCATGTCGTGCCTAGTCAATGTACATGTTGTATCTTAATTAGTCGCTGATTGGTAATTAAAACAATAGCGCCTTTCTTACAATGCTAGGTTTTGCTGACAAAAAATGGCTTCCCGGAGGGAGCCACAAGCAGATGCAGACAGGTATACGACTATTCACATAGTTTTAAATGATTTACAGGGAATGTTACGAAACAGGTTTTAAGTCTCAAATGTCAGGAAACAGATGGGTAAAAAAAATTGAATACCCTCTAAAACTTGTGGATACTCAATCAAAATCAAATCCTGGGTAAAATACCCAAATAACCAAAAGCTTACCTTTAGCTCTGGCAGAATGAAAATGGTTGTCAAAGTATGTTGTATTCCACTTTTAAATTGCTTAAGGGTCAGCAGAATCTTTCAGACAATTAAAAAACCACAGTCACACCTGATTACTTGGATGGATTCATACACCTTGCAGAGCTCCAGATAACTTTTTGAACAATTGAATTTTTACCCTCTGATTTCGATTTTAATTGGGTTATTACAATTTTCATTGGGTAACCAATATTTTTTCACTCATCTATTCATCACTCTAATGGGTTTTTCACAAATTAATGAACATTTTAAGATTTAAAAAAAATAAAATAATGTTTTAGATGTATTTAACTGTTGTACATATATATCATGATATATGCTTGACTCGGAAAGTATATTAGCTCGTAATTGTGTTTCAGAAATGAGCTCATTTTTACACATGCTGGAAAAGCTTCATTGGGTATTTACTTTCATTCATTTTCATTTCATTCATGCGTTTCTGCACGCAAGTTAATTGAAAGTAATTGGGTTTTGAATATTTTTGGGAGGTATTTTACGCAAATACGCTGCTTATCTGCAGCTCTGACCCTGCTTGATTGAAGGCATCATCTGGAAATCAAGATGGTTTGAAAGTTTTGTGATCAGACCAATTGTACAGTGAAGCTTGTGCAGACAGCAGGGGTTGATTGACCTGCTGGCCCGTCATCCCATAGCCGGTTAAAATTACAAAGGGCTTGCTGAAATGCAAAGTGGATGACCCACCTTGCTAGTCAAAGTTTCACATCTTCTCTTCGTATGTTACACTTTTTTTAAATTTGAACATCTCGGTAGAATAACAACCAGCCACCATTTTGTAGTTTTACGGACAACATCTTTATTTGCTCATAAATCACCACACAATGAGACAAGTGAAAGACAAGGGTAACAAGGGTTTGCTACTAACGTGGCTATATCCCCCGCCCCTGTTGCAGAATTTATGACATAATTAAATCTAAACAAACCCTAACCTTTTTTAACAAAGGTGGAACTTGTCATGGAAATTGTAAAAAAAAAGATGAGTTTGAAACCTAAGTCCATCTTGTTGCCATGGAAACGTAAAAAATAAAAATTTCAAAAATTTCTCAATAGCAAAAGGCACCAGTTCAGCATGTACCTGACAGACCTGCAAAGTTTGATGAAAAAATATTGAACGGTTTATGAGTTATGCTCCGGAAACGAAACGTGACGGACGGACGGACGGACGGACGGAGCCCGTTTCTATACCCCCCGCCAACTTCGTCAAATATATTAGAAGCTATTTATAAGTTAAACCTTGAACTAGTAAAACTGGTTTTGAACTATATTCAATCATGATAATATTCTTTTCATGTCACAACAAGTGTTGCTGTTTATGATGTTATAGTTATTAAACTGTCCCACTGCCTGATTGTAATGTCATGAGTGGTTATGCTATTGTCAGTTGAAACTTGAATGTGAGAATGGAGCAGGATGGGAGCTGTGACACAGGTGCTGAAGTCAGCTGGGGCAGCTCCTCGGAGGGTTTTAGTGAATTGGGATTACAAGCAATCGAGTATGTTTGATTTTAGTTTAATTGTATATACTGATTGGTCAAGATGTGTATTTTGTGTGCTCTGCAATGGCAATACACTCCCTTGCTGATGGCATTTTTTAATACACTGTAAGATTTGGGGATACCACTTTTTGTTCAAGGATGGATCATTCCCCACTGTATTTCGGGAATATTCTGCAGAAATGCCTACTTGGTGCAGAAATGTACCTATCTTGCAGAAAACTATTTTTTGTGCAGAATGTGTGCAGAATTTTGCTTTGTTCTACTGCAGAATAGGTAATAATAGTCGTACTGCAGTACACTGCAGAATTTTATCATGCGAGGCGAAAGTTGCTTTTTTTAAACATGCAAAAGTTGCAATGGCTTACTGAAACAAACAGTAGTTATTTGAAGTGTGCATTGTATTCATCAATCATTTCAAACAATTTTTTTAGGTGTTTGTGTTACATGGAAAAAAATATCCTTACAAATGTTTTTGTAAACATTATACCTTTTGAAAAATGGTTTAGTGAAATCAACATCCTGACTTAGTTTTGCAGGGAGGTTGACTTTTTTTATTATTGCTTACTGATTGTGCATGTCTGTTTGTTTATACCAGTTATCACCAGATTTACTTCATAAGCTATTGAACTTTGATCAGTTTATATGGAAAATGTCTGCCACAAGTCAAACAGGTGAAAAACTAGGAAATTCAGTGATTTTGACACAAAACGCTGTGTACACAAAAATGGCGCATGCAGTAAAATTTTAAGGTTAAATCAGTATTTAAAATATCGGTCATAGCTTCCACGCACCCGGCTACCCATAAACTTCACCCCCCATCCCCCAGACACAAGGACAACTGTCACAAGGGTGCAATGTCTGACCCTTTCCCCATGTTGAAGCATGAAAAAAAACTTACATTGTACTTCCTTACCTTTTTTTGAAAAAACCCAAACCAACATTTCAAACTTTAAGACGTACAACATCTAACATGTATATCCCTGTGTTCGGACCTTAAAGAAACATTCATAGTTTTCTCGCTAATCACATGAACAACTGTAAAACATCTCACTCTCTTATAAAAGACTACTTTATCTTAGAACAAGCCATCATCTGAATGTTTGCAATTCCTGTGTGACATCGTTATAGTGCAAGTATTTGTGATAGAAAACATATGATGTCTGATAACCTATGATCCGACGATAATATTGTGTTATGAACAAACATAGAGCCATGAAAGGCATAACGCTGAAAAATCTGATTGAAAAGAGGACAACATGTGTACTGTGAATTCTCAGAATGACACAAAACTTTATGAGACATTGAGAGCATTTTATTGGTCATTAAAATCGATACTGTAAGTAGGAATAATCCTTACTATTTACTTTTTAATCATAAATTACGAAACATGTGACACCTTGCTTAGCATTTCTATTGGTCAAATTCCCACAACTTAACAAACCATCTGTCAAATTGAAAACATCCGGGGTAGAATAGGTCTTCAGCAACCCACGTTTG
The DNA here is from genome assembly GCF_023055435.1 of Haliotis rufescens. NCBI lineage: Eukaryota > Metazoa > Mollusca > Gastropoda > Lepetellida > Haliotidae > Haliotis > Haliotis rufescens. The sequence goes on along the minus strand of NW_025964013.1, from coordinate 1,487,677 downwards.
CCGTAAAAGGCAATTATGCATGTCGTAAGAGGCGACTAACAGGATCGGGTGGTCAGGTTCACTGACTTGGTTGATGTATGTCATCGTGGTCCAATTATTTACAGACCCCCGTCCTATAGCTAGAATATTGCTGAGTGCGGCATTGAACAACAAACAAACCAAGCTTGTAGGGGGCAACTATGATGGATTTGGTGGTCAAACTAATGACTTCGATGTTTTGTACACAACAGCTTGGTATGCTCATAACATCAACCACTGGCTTGTCTTGCCAAGACTTGATATTTTACAGGCTACCATGTTGTCAGGGTTAGAACAACAACTCATAAGCTTTACTACCCTAGGTGAGAAATTATGTAATTTTAAAACAATGGTGAAATTTGCACTAGCCCACATTCTGTGCGATCTGATACATATGATGATACCTTGACTACAATCCGATACGTATCACGATACATGCATGTGCTCTTATCTGTGCGCTGAAGACCTGGGTTCGATTCCCCACATGGGTACAATGTGAGAAGCCCATTTCTGGTGTCCCCCGCCATGATATTGCTGGAATATTGCTTAAAGCGGCGTAAAACCATACTCATTCACTCTTATCTGTGGTGTGGAAGCCATCTTTTTCATAGACAGGATGACCAAATACCTTGCACACTGACGTTTTACAGTTGGCAGTGTCTAGTATGACGCAATGGATGAAAATATTACGTTTTACCACTAATGTGCACTATTCCCGTTTAAGACGTAATAAGCGCCCAGAGCGCTCTCAAAATTAGTTGAAAGATAAATTTTGTGGTTTATGCTGACAGCCTGAAATGTTATATACGACAGATATATTTTTCCAGAATTTAATTGCCCATAATTAAGTGTGCATATAACACACAAGTGCATATTATACGCAAATAAATAAATCTTGAATACATTGATCAATCGGGAGGGGTGCTAATTGAGATTGTTCAATAGCAAATATATCAGCAATTAACGCCGTGGGCGCTTATTACGTTGAATACGGTAATTAGTGTTTGGCGTAACAGATATTTAAGCAGACAGTTAAGGCGAGAATCAATATTTATTGCTTTGTGTGTGACTGTGATCAATACTTGTATTGAGGAGTAAAATATCGCGATCTGTTGATAGATAGGTGCATCATCCCACTACTCGCCCACAGTAACATCCAAACAGTTAACAGTTATGTGGGAGAGGAGGTAATGATTTCATTGTAATGCATCAGAGCTCTAGATAAGCTTTTGCTTATTGGGTATTTTACCCAGGGGTTTGATTTTGATTGGGTATTCACAAGTTTTAGAGGGTATTCAAAAACTATTTACCCACCTGTTTCTTGACATTTGGGTATTTTTAACTTGTAAACCTGTTTCGTAACAATCCCTGTCAATCATTTCGAACTATATGAATAGAAGTAATTCCGTCTGCGTCTGCGTTTTTGTTTGTAAAACCAAGCATTGTAAAAATGGCACTATATCTTTAATCACCAATCAGCGACTGTTTAATATACAACTTTACATCATGTACATTGTGCGATGTGCTTTTCAATTGCCATCGATCAGTATGTTTCTTGCACAAGCTTTATTGAATATTGGTTGATACACAATCATTTTATATAACAGTTGTAGTATACACATTAATTTTATTTCAATAGCGTATTTATAGTTTTTCTTGCGTATTTGATACGCTAGGTTTTGATTTGTTTATTTAATAAATATTATTTTATGCAAATATGCAGCTTATCTCGAGCACTGATGCTTCCAACATTCTAAGTATAGAAATGCTCCAACGTTTGTGTGTGACCAGAAGGCATTACAGTAATCCAAGGTGATCTGTCTCGGTGTACATTAATGTATGAGCAGGTGCCCTCTCTATCATGAGTCGGTCTCAGTGACCCTGGGCCTTGGTTTACAATGCCAAGCCACCCATGTGGAGCTGCTTGGCTTGTGTGGAGCTGCATGGAGCCGTGTTACTCGGGAATGGAGGGGCTCCTGTGGGGGTCTGCCCCCTGGAGTATGAAGCACCGTCTCAACTGGTGAGAATGACGCTGAAGTGATGTGTCTGTTGTTGTTTGACATTCGTGGTGAGGTTCACGGTGCATGTATTCAGCATGTCCCTGGAAACTGTAAGTGCTGCTATAGCCTGGATCCAAATCGGAGTTAACTGTGGCAGTGTGACTCTGACTTACCTGGGTTAAAGGAGAACCTGTACATACGTCTGTTTGTTCCTGGACACCCAGGTACCTGTGTATGTCTGTTCCAGACACCCCATGTATGTCTGTCTGTTCAAGGACACCTCATGTATGTCTGTCTGTTCCAGGACACCCCATGTATGTATGTCTGTCTGTTCCAGGACACCTCATGTATGTATGTCTGTCTGTTCTCGGACACCTCATGTGTGTCTGTCTGTTCAAGGACACCTCATGTGTGTCTGTCTGTTCCAGGACACCCCATGTATGTATGTCTGTTCCAGGACACCCCATGTATGTATGTCTGTCTGTTCCAGGACACCCCATGTATGTATGTCTGTCTGTTCCAGGACACCCCATGTATGTATGTCTGTCTGTTCCAGGACACCCCATGTATGTATGTCTGTCTGTTCCAGTACACCCCATGTATGTATGTCTGTCTGTTCCAGGACACCCCATGTATGTATGTCTGTCTGTTCCAGGACACCCCATGTATGTCTGTCTGTCTGTTCCAGGACACCCCATGTATGTCTGTCTGTCTGTTCCAGGACACCCCATGTATGTATGTCTGTCTGTTCCAGGACACCTCATGTATGTATGTCTGTCTGTTCCAGGACACCTCATGTATGTATGTCTGTCTGTTCCAGGACACCCCATGTATGTCTGTCTGTCTGTTCCAGGACACCTCATGTATGTATGTATGTCTGTCTGTTCCAGGACACCTCATGTATGTATGTCTGTCTGTCTGTTCCAGGACACCTCATGTATGTATGTCTGTCTGTTCCAGGACACCCCATGTATGTATGTCTGTCTGTTCCAGGACACCTCATGTATGTATGTCTGTCTGTTCCAGGACACCCCATGTATGTATGTCTGTCTGTTCTCGGACACCTCATGTATGTATGTCTGTCTGTTCCAGGACACCTCATGTATGTATGTCTGTCTGTTCCAGGACACCCCATGTATGTATGTCTGTCTGTTCCAGGACACCCCATGTATGTCTGTCTGTCTGTTCCAGGACACCTCATGTATGTATGTCTGTCTGTTCCAGGACACCCCATGTATGTCTGTCTGTCTGTTCCAGGACACCTCATGTATGTATGTCTGTCTGTTCCAGGACACCCCATGTATGTATGTCTGTCTGTTCTCGGACACCTCATGTATGTATGTCTGTCTGTTCCAGGACACCTCATGTATGTATGTCTGTCTGTTCCAGGACACCCCATGTATGTATGTCTGTCTGTTCTCGGACACCTCATGTATGTATGTCTGTCTGTCTGTTCCAGGACACCTCATGTATGTCTGTCTGTCTGTCTGTTCCAGGACACCCCATGTATGTATGTGTGTCTGTTCCAGGACACCCCATGTATGTCTGTCTGTCTGTTCCAGGACACCTCATGTATGTATGTCTGTCTGTTCCAGGACACCCCATGTATGTCTGTCTGTCTGTTCCAGGACACCTCATGTATGTATGTCTGTCTGTTCCAGGACACCCCATGTATGTATGTCTGTCTGTTCTCGGACACCTCATGTATGTATGTCTGTCTGTTCCAGGACACCTCATGTATGTATGTCTGTCTGTTCCAGGACACCCCATGTATGTATGTCTGTCTGTTCTCGGACACCTCATGTATGTATGTCTGTCTGTCTGTTCCAGGACACCTCATGTATGTCTGTCTGTCTGTCTGTTCCAGGACACCCCATGTATGTATGTGTGTCTGTTCCAGGACACCCCATGTATGTATGTCTGTCTGTTCCAGGACACCTCATGTATGTATGTCTGTCTGTTCCAGGACACCTCATGTATGTATGTCTGTCTGTTCCAGGACACCCCATGTATGTCTGTCTGTCTCTTCCAGGACACCCCATGTATGTATGTCTGTCTGTTCCAGGACACCTCATGTATGTATGTCTGTCTGTTCTCGGACACCTCATGTATGTCTGTCTGTTCAAGGACACCTCATGTCTGTCTGTCTGTTCCAGGACACCTCATGTATGTCTGTCTGTTCCAGTACACCCCATGTATGTATGTCTGTCTGTTCAAGGACACCTCATGTATGTCTGTCTGTTCCAGGACACCCCATGTATGTATGTCTGTCTGTTCCAGGACACCCCATGTATGTATGTCTGTCTGTTCCAGGACACCTCATGTATGTATGTCTGTCTGTTCCAGGACACCCCATGTATGTTTGTCTGTCTGTTCCAGGACACCTCATGTATGTATGTCTGTCTTTTCCAGGACACCCCATGTATGTATGTCTGTCTTTTCTCGGACACCTCATGTATGTATGTCTGTCTGTCTGTTCCAGGACACCTCATGTATGTCTGTCTGTCTGTTCCAGGACACCCCATGTATGTATGTCTGTCTGTTCCAGGACACCCCATGTATGTATGTCTGTCTGTTCCAGGACACCTCATGTATGTATGTCTGTCTGTTCCAGGACACCTCATGTATGTATGTCTGTCTGTTCCAGGACACCCCATGTATGTATGTCTGTCTGTTCCAGGACACCTCATGTATGTATGTCTGTCTGTTCCAGGACACCTCATGTATGTATGTCTGTCTGTTCCAGGACACCCCATGTATGTCTGTCTGTCTGTTCCAGGACACCCCATGTATGTATGTCTGTCTGTTCCAGGACACCTCATGTATGTATGTCTGTCTGTTCTCGGGCACCTCATGTATGTCTGTCTGTTCAAGGACACCTCATGTCTGTCTGTCTGTTCCAGGACACCTCATGTATGTCTGTCTGTCTGTTCCAGGACACCCCATGTATGTATGTCTGTCTGTTCCAGGACACCCCATGTATGTCTGTCTGTCTGTTCCAGGACACCCCATGTATGTATGTCTGTCTGTTCCAGGACACCCCATGTATGTCTGTCTGTCTGTTCCAGGACACCTCATGTATGTATGTCTGTCTGTTCTCGGACACCTCATGTGTGTCTGTCTGTCTGTTACAGGACACCCCATGTATGTCTGTCTGTTCCAGGACACCGCATGTATGTCTGTCTGTTCCAGGACACCCCATGTATGTCTGTCTGTCTGTTCCAGTACACCCCATGTATGTATGTCTGTCTGTTCCAGGACACCTCATGTATGTATGTCTGTCTGTTCTCGGACACCTCATGTATGTCTGTCTGTCTGTTACAGGACACCGCATGTATGTCTGTCTGTTCCAGGACACCCCATGTATGTCTGTCTGTCTGTTCCAGGACACCTCATGTATGTATGTCTGTCTGTTCTCGGACACCTCATGTGTGTCTGTCTGTTCCAGGACACCCCATGTATGTCTGTCTGTTCCAGGACACCTCATGTATGTCTGTCTGTTCCAGGACACCTCATGTATGTCTGTCTGTTCTCGGACACCTCATGTATGTCTGTCTGTTCCAGGACACCTCATGTATGTATGTCTGTTCCAGGACACCCCATGTATGTCTGTCTGTCTGTCTGTTCCAGGACACCCCATGTATGTCTGTTTGTCTGTCTGTCTGTTCCAGGACACCCCATGTATGTCTGTCTGTCTGTCTGTCTGTCTGTTCCAGGACACCTCATGTATGTATGTCTGTCTGTTCCAGGACACCCCATGTATGTATGTCTGTCTGTTCCAGGACACCCCATGCGCTGTCCTTCACCTGGAATGACGAGACCGGGGCGGGGGCTGGAAAGAGGACCAAGACGTCCCACACCAGCTCCCACTCCACCACCAGCACCACCAACACCACCAGCCTCAGCTCCTGGGACATCGACGGGGGACTTGCTGCTGACTTTGACGGATCACTGTCAGGCCTGGGAACGGAGTTGGGGACCTCTAGCTACAACATGAGGTGGGGAGTCATAACATTACACTTATATTACTTTCCTAACTGAAGTCTAGTCCAAAATTGTTTGAGCCTCATAGCCCGAACATGGCTCTAGCATCTTTTGAGTTGAGTCTTTTGTCATCATATGGACAATTATAAGCTGAGCTTTCTGAAGCAGACAGAAATTTCTGAGGTTTCTGACTAGTGGTAGAAATCACAGACTGAAACTGCAGTTTTATTTTATTTATTTCTTCAGGCATAAAATTATTTGCTTTCACCAAACATGATGAATTCAAACATGTCAATAAGATGTTTGCCTGCAGACTGATAATGAAAGCAGTGGAATCGGTCAAACCCTCATCTGGATTTCTGTATATTTTGGTATTTATTATGTAATCAAGTGAAAACTGTCTCATTCGGAATTTTCACACTGCAGAGTCCTCAAGTAAAATGTTGAACAATAGACAGAAAATACTGTAAAATGTGAAATTAATGCGTCTCCAAAAGAATGCGATCGCTGGCCCCTAGCCAAAAATGCGACTCAATATGCCAAAAATGCGACACCCCCTCCTCTCAAGCATCAGTTGATTTATTTCTAAACAAAATGTCCTCTGTCAGGTTTACAGGAGAATCCTCACCTTAATCCAACCTTACATTAATCAAATCACACACCAAATAGCACCGCGTATTAGCGCTGAGTAGAGTACTTCAGCTAAAACAATATGTGCGCGCTTGCTCGTGTCGGCCTTTGATGCAGTCGCAAAGAGCAAAGACACCGTGTTGGGTGGCGTCTGTCCTGACTTACAGGTGTGATCAGTGATGACATGAGTGAGTAGAATGCTTGTCTTGACCCCAGCAGTGACAATTCACAGGATGTAATTAGTGTTTGAATGACATTGTTTATAGACTTGTAACACGTGCTGCTCAATAAACAGTGATGTGGAATACATAGTTGTTTGTTTTCAGCGTATGTCTAAGTTGGTATTTCTGCTATCCAAAACGTCTTATTGTTGATATAAATGCGATGTTTTATAATGCGAGCAAAGACCACTCGCATTTTTCGCATTTAATTCACGCTCGCGTTAATATCAAGATTTACAGTATGTCATGCAATGGGCAGTTTGGTGCTCCCTTATCTGGATGAGCTTTACCAGTTATGTAAGTTGTCAGACAAATCTCACGCCTGCCATATCAGCGGAACAGACCAAAGCGATCTTAGCCCTAAGGTGATCGTAGCTCTCAACCTTAACACAGACTTACGACAGTCGTAGCCCTAAGGTGATCGTAGCTCTCAACCTTAACACAGACTTACGACAGTCGTAGCGCAAAGGTTGTTTTGTACAACAGCACACTGGTGTTTGCAGCAGAGACTGGTACTCCTGACAATGGCCTTGACTCAGCGGTAACGCTGCATTGGTGATAGGGGCAGTTGGTAGCCTAAGGGGCAGTGGTTAAAGCGTTCGCTCTTCACGCTGAAGGAAGGGGTCCATTCCACATATGTGTGAAGCTCATTTCTTGTGTTTTGGGTGCTGTGATATTGCTGGAATAATGCTGAATGGTGTCAAACCATACTCACTCACCCATTGATGATAGAACGGTATTCAAGCCATGAGTCTAGTAACTTTGTTGTTTGAGGATAACTGAGAGCAGTTTCTAGAATGATGTTCGCAATCACACATACATGTACAGTCCATGTTAACACAGCTGCATTTGAACAAGAAAAGCAACTCACACTAAAGAATGATTTCTGTTACAGCGAAGCTCTCCTGGCTCTTCCAGTGTTTAAACAAGAAAATCTTGAAAGCGGGTAAGTCGTAAAGTAATTCTGTATCACGAGTTCCTAGTGATAGGGGTGGAATAATCATCTGTCCTGCCATGATAGGGGTGGAATAATCATGTTTCTCTTTGCCATGAGAGGGGTGGAATAATCATCTGTTTTTCCATGAAATGACAGGTGAGGAATAATCATCTGTTTCTCGGTGCCATGATGGGGGTGGAATAATCAACTGTTTCTCCGTGCCATGATAGGGGTGGAATAATCATGTTTCTCTTTGCCATGGTAGGGGTGGAATAATCATGTTTCCCTTTGCCATGATAGGGGTGGAATAATCATCTGTTTCTCCCCGCAATGATAGGGGTGGAATAATCAACTGTTTCTCCGTGCCATGATAAGGGTGGAATAATCAACTGTTTCTCTCTGCCATGGTAGGGGTTGAATAATCATGTTTCTCTTTGCCATGTAAGGGGTGGAATAATCATGTGTTTCTCCCTGCCATGATAGGGATGGAATAATCGTCGGTTTCTCCCTGTCTTGATAAGGGTAGACTATTGCTACAAGCAGGTCCTGTCTAGGTTTGAGGTTGCAATGATGAGTAGAGTAAGCATGAACTGTTACATTGATCTACATGAGATTAAGATCAAACTTGGAACATATCAACCTGTTTCTCAGTGAAAGAATGTATCAATCATCCTTTAGTTGGGTATGTAGTCTGAAAAGTTCTTGAGTGTATAAGGTCAAGGTTAGTGAAGGTTAAAAGTAAATCATGTGTGCCAATTTTGCTGTTGAATTTCTGTTTATGTTGGGGGTGCCCCAGTCGTATAACGTGCTGTGATTCACTGTGCAGAGTTGCATCCCTTGGGCACGCCAGGAACCTATGATTGTGGGTTCGAATCCTGGTTTGCCCTGATTATATTTCTAGGTTTGTCAGCACCATACCCGTGCTTGTGGGTGTCACCGAAGTGGTAAACGTCTGAGACCTGCATCACTTCGGGCTTTCCTCCCACATTAAGCTGACACACGGTTTTATAACTGGAATACTGTTAAAAGCAGCGTCAAACCCAACTCACTCACTCACTCACTCACTTACTTTCTGTTGTGAGAAGTCAGTAAACCATATGACGTTCATATTAAAGCATGTAGAGGCGTTGCAGTTCTAGTTTTAAGTTTCTGCCCCACAGAGACATGTGGTTTAGGCTGTGTCAATGTGAGGTTGTATCGTAGAAGAACACAGTTAGCGATATGAGACCGGAAGTGGTGGTATGTAATGATTTTTAAGGATTTAGAGAAATGGCAGCAAATGATGAACTTTTGATTGTTCTTTCCAACATGTTTCTATTAAGGATGGCTACAAAGATAAATAATTGGAATTATCGTCGATGGGATGAAATATTAATGATTATGGATATGAAACTGTTGTCATTGATAATAACTCCCATAAACTATTTGTGATTAAATAAAGTTCAGGTTTACCGACACAGACTTCAGTAATGTCAATTATCGAAGATGGAAAGCAACTGTTTTTGTTATATCACAAATGTCGACAAAGTAATCCATGCATGAATGTGTCACTGCTCACTAGTGGCGTGAAACCTGTTGATTTCTTTCAGGACTTTCTTGCATATTTGCTGAAAGTTTCTTCTCTGATATTTATTGATAATTGACTGATATATATTTAGCGATTATCAATCTGTATGATAGCCAGCCCTAGTTTCTATTGATTACAGCATTGTGTCAGGACCTGTCTGGGCTGGGAATAGTTCAGAAAAAGGTGTATAACCACGCTCTATCTGACTCTCAGTTTCTGATATACGATTAAAAACAGTTACATTTTTTACTTATTCTGCATTACTTCTTAATGCATTCACTGCTTACCTTACAACAACAAAAGACAGCGCTCAGCGATGGTCTTGGGTGAAAAAAAGATGTTTCTGTTTTCAATCAACTCCTGCTTTTTGCATGGACCATCAGTGCTGTCATGTGACCTTGATGACAAGTCACCTTCTTCACATCACTGTCTGTCACGTAACAGCAAGGACATCTCTCAGCTGAGCTCTTCAAATTGGATTTGTTTAGACCCTTAACTCTAAATCATATCTGCGATGGGTGATATATTTTTTCCATATTACCTTTACTATCTTGTGTATCGCTGAGCGCTCTTTTGTTGTTGTATGGTAAGCAGTGAATGCATTAAGGAGTAATGCAGATTTAGTTTACAAATATAAAAAAATATCACGATTTTAATAAATTTATTTTGACAGGTTTCAGTATATTCTTGGAGCTGCAACTTCACCAGCTGTTAAGATGAATGAAGAGACACTCACCTATCTAAATCAGGGTAAGTTGTGGGGGGATAATGTCTTCCTCACCCTGTCAGTACACACCCCTCCAGGGGGAACACAGATTGAAGCTTATCCCGGGCACTTTAACATGTGTTGCTTGTTGTAGGAAGTGACAAAATTGGACAGGTTCAGTTACTTGTTTCATTGCATTTCATCCTCCCCCGACAGTGGTCATCTTCCTGAGGCAAGGGAATTAACTGACTTATGGAGTCCAGTTTCCACTCTTGCCGAACTGTACTGGTATTATGGAGTTACATTTTGGCTGGACTAACGAGTCTATGCCTAGTCAAATCAAAATCGCGCAATGAAATTGAAATCCGTTTCATAAACTGTCATGCAGATTTCGGTGGATTGCAGGATTTGCAAAGCATGTCCACCGCCAACTCGTTGTAGACAGAAATCTTTCAAAACTATTCTTATTTTTAGTCAAGGTGCTCACATGATTTGATGCACTTCGCGATGTAAGACCCGTTTTATCACAATAGAGATCTTCATTATCTATCAGATCGTCTTGACTGGGCGCCGACAGTTTGTTTGAAGAAAATGCAAGTGATATGAGAGGTGGAATCTGATTGGTCCATAGGAGAGGAATAGAAGGGACATAACTCATAATAGCCACTGGTGGCGCTACAATCGAGCCCAGGAATTCCAGCCTAGTTCGGCAAGGGTGGAAATTAGACTTTTGTTATCAGTTAACTCTCTTGCCTCGGGGAGATGGACTGTCGGGGGTGTTGGTCATAATCATAATATCAACCACTGGTTTGTCTAGTCCAGGCTTGAACAATTACAGGCAGCCTTGAAATAACCAAAATGTTGCTGACTGGTGTGCAACAACTGAATACTTTTCTGTCATCATCGTTGTTGTTTTTTGACAATTATGTGGAAATATTTGCAACATCATCACCACCATCATCATCATCATTGTCGTCGTCATCATCGTCGTTATCGTCATCATCATCATCATCATCATCATCGTCTTCATCATCATCGTCATCGTCATTGTTGTCGTCATCATTGTCGTCATCATCATCAGATGTAATACTATATATTTTGTTCCAGGCCAGTCTTATGAGATCAAGTTGAAGAAACTTGGAGATTTGTCTGAATACCAAGGAAAATTCCTCAGAGTAAGAAACTCACTTTTTTTTACCATTATCATGATTAAAGGCAGGTTACAACATCCATGTTTCTTTTATTTTGAAACAGAGTTGACTTCATGATTTCCATTTGTGTTATCCCAGAAGCTGAAGTAAGTGCTTAGTGAAGGTACTGACAAGAAGTGGGATTCCATAACTAACTCATGTTTCCCCCAAACACTTGTTAAATTGAGTTCATCAAATTCCTAAATTTAATTAATTCAAATAAAACACATTGTATTACATGTTATTTTCAGAGTCAGGTTAAAGTGCTGTTCCATGAACGCCGGTTACAGTACATGGAGAAAGAACAGATCGAAGCCTGGAAGAGGAACAGACCAGGGGAGAGAATTCTAGATATTGGTGGGTTGTCTCCCCTTAGCAGAGTGCACTGTAGAGTATTTTTAACTCTTTCAACACCGCAGGCCGGTTATCCGGCCAAGCCGTAGTCACGTCAAAATAGTACTATATTTTTATGGACCTACCTGTAATATCATTCATTTATTAAATCTATCACATTTCACAATGTCTGAAATACATATTCCATTTCAATTTAACATTTTTTATCGTTAAATTAAAAAATTATTCACTATTTCCCGCGATGTTATTGAAAATAAAATTCTCGGACACACATTTCGACAACGGGTCCACATCGAACACGTCAAAGAGGAAAAATAAAGACGTTTTAAACAAATCTTTAAATATATTATACAAAGTAATATATAAAATCAACAAAAAATATATCTAAAAGTAATCAAACTTACATCTAAGTTATTATTTTCGTCTTTTCGTGCGATCGCGTGTAATGTAAGTCAAAGGACATCTCGGCTTTCGTCGCCTTGAATTCTCGGCTCGGACACGATGTTTAATGCAAAAATATATGCATGAAAAATCTTTGTCACAGCTCGTAACCTAGCACGATACATTCACGAAGTTCCATATTTTTAATATATATCGTGATTTCCTGCTCAAAACGTTCAGAATAACACGATTTAACAAAATTCTTTCGCAAACTTCTGTAATTTATCGAACACGAGCTTGGTATCACAGCTGTAATTTGATTGGCTGCCTTAGGTCACGTGCTCAAAATTGACCAATCACGAAACTTGTAGCAGATTTCAGCAAGAAAGCGTCATTAGAAACCAATTTTAATCCAATGAAATCGCTTGTTATAACTACGAAAAAAACCAGTCGATGTTACGAGCGTGTAGATGAAGCAATAAGCTTTCCAGCGATGTGTCATATGCCATTCTTCGACGAACGTGTTATTCATACGAAACCTCGAAAACGGGGGTATTTCTTCATTTTACTGAGCGGACAGTCGCTGTTATCTGGAAATGGGTGATGACAGAGACTATTTATAATTCTTTTTAAAATGATTTTCCAATAACGTAAACAATGAAAATAAAATAGAAATAGGTACGTGGATATTATGAAATCAAATATTTGCCGAAAATCGTCAAGTTTTCGCTTCCTTGGTCCTTAATCTGGATGTTAACAACGTGTTAGCGTACATTTTTTATTTACAACGAATTTAATTAAGTTGTAAATGCATTATTTTAAATAATGTGAAAAACATAACTTTCATATTTATAAACCATAGGATCAGACCTTTCAAATGGTGTATAACATGTAGTAGCAAATATATTTTACAAGCAGGTATTTTCTTTGATAAATGTTGACTTCATCTATCACACAAGAGCCTCTGGGAACTCGGTGTCCCAGCAGTAAACACTTCTGGTTGACTGGTGTTGAAAGAGTTAATACAGTAATTCCTTTTGCCAGACACAGTTTATGGATTCAGGTGTCAAGTGTTGTGGCACCAAATATGTGTGAGCTGCCATTATAGGAAAGTGTTTATTTTTCAAAGAATTGTGAATTGTGTAATGTGGAATTACATAATGAAAGACCTGTGAATACCTGGGGTAGATTAGGTCTTCAGCAACCCATGCTTGCTGTAAAAGGCGACTATGCTTGTCGTAAGAGGCGATTAATGGGATCGGGTGGTCAGACTCCCTGACTTAGTTGATGCATGTCATTGTATCCCAATTGCGTGGATCGATGCTCATCACATCTATCACTGGATTGTCTGGTCGAGACTTGATTATTTACAGACAGCTGTCATATAGCTGGAGTATTGCTGAGTGCGACATTAAACAAAAAACAAACAAAAACATAATGAAAACCTCTCCTATGATGGGAGGCAACTCTTTCTCCAAGAAGTTGCAAGAGGGCTGCTTGGGATTAAAGCGTTCGCTCCTCATGGCAAATGCCCGGGTTTAATTCCCCACATGGGTACAATGTGTGAAGCCCATTTCTGGTGTCTCCCGTTGTGATATTGCTTGAAAGCAGCCAAAGACATTACTCCTCACTCATCTTACATCAGCTGACAAGTTGTGATATTCTTGAAAATTTGTTCACGGCAGAATGAAGACCAGCTCGCTCATGTATTCACTCTTTTGGTTGATTTCAGATGTTCCTCTCTCGTACGCGTTAATTGATATGAATCTGGACGCTGTTCGGTTGAATCAGACAGAGTTTATCTGGGACCCCACGAAGGAGACGGGGGTCTACATCCGGGTGCACTGCATCAGCACTGAGTTCACGGCAAAGAAGCATGGCGGGGAGAAGGGCGTCCCCTTCAGGATCCAGGTGGAAACCTACTCCAATGGCCCCGATTCAAAATTATTACATTGTGCATCCTGTCAAGTGAAAGTTTTTAAGGTGAGGTGTCAATCTTTGTGATCTCATGGGGAGCCGGGTTAGGTCTCCAGCACTCTGTTGCTTTGATAGGTGACAAGACAGTTGTCAGAATGTGTGTCTTGTAAGAGCGTGGTATTACCAGTACACTGGTATATTGTGGTGCAAATCATCAGCTATACTGATTGCGATACGTTTGTAAATGTAGCAATATATTAGGGCAAATATAACTAAATATATTTATGTGTTCTAAATCAATATGGTGACGGAAAATAGTATCTTTCTTATACAACTTGCCTCTGACAATCTTTTTATCAATTAGCGTGGACACATTGCGACTATGAAGCTCCTCATAGCGATAGCTCGTCTGTGGAGCTCTCTATACCGAGAGTAAACGAAGGTGTCACGCGCTGGGAAGGAGGTTGCGCTTCCATGTGACAGTATTATCTCTCTTGATCGTTGCTGGGATACAAAATGTAAATTGGCAATATATTGCAATGAGTATCGCAATACAGGTTTAAGTATGGCAATATATCATGATATATTGCAATACAAAATCCAGGTTAATACACGGCCCTAGTGTCTTGGTAGAAGCCGATTCATCCTACTGGGCCTCCACTGAGGGGTCTGGTCCAGATGGGATTAGTCACAGGCCGCTAGGATCACTCAGTAACTGTATTTTAAAAGAGGCAGAGATGGACCAGGGGTCTTAAAGCACATAAGCTCACTCTGCAGAGTTGTCTCCCTTAGCAACCAGCATCCTCCGCCATGGGTTCCAATTCCACTTCGCCAAGTTTAGGATCCTTGGTCAGTCCGCATGTGTTTGTTGGTTACATGCCTGTATCACTTGGCCTTTGACACCTCGCAAGCTGTGACCTGACTGAAATACTGTTAACGAGAGGTAACCCAACTCACTCCAGTGAACCCCTGAAAGTGATGGAGGATAACAATTCTCAAAAGCCCCCCCTTCCTGCTGGGAAATCTCTCGCTGCTTCATGCTTCTCAATGACACCATCAATACTCTACAGTTTGGATCTATTTTCAGCCCAAGGGCGCAGACAGAAAACACAAGACAGATCGGGAAAAGATGGAGAAGAGATCAGAGGCAGAAAAAGTATGTAAATATTATTTTGACAATATTCCTGAAATCAGTGTCCAGCAATTTCTCTGTTATGTTCTTTGAAATTGGCACTAGCATTAGAAATTGGCACTAGTCCTATAGTCTTTGCCAAATGCCCAATAGTAAAGGCATAACGACTAGTAGAAATTTGCCGTTTTAAAGGGTTTTGCCACATGTTATCATTATAAGGACTAGTGGTCTAAAGCTGTTAGTTTCTAATGCTGCTAGAACCATACTCACAGCCTCACAGTTAACCTTTGTCTGGTCCATGCCGACAGTTAACCTTTGTCTGGTCCATGCTGACAGTTAACCTTTGTCTGGTCCATGCTCATAGTTAACCTTTGTCTGGTCCATGCTGACAGTTAATCTTTGTCTGGTCCATGCTCACAGTTAACCTTTGTCTGTTTCAAGCTTGATGACATATCCACAACCTAATGTATGGGTTATATTGCGGTCAGAATTCATTTACTCATCCTGTTCCGTCTCATTCCAGGAAAAATTTCAACCATCATATGAGTGCACAGTTCTAACAGAGGTGAGCTGGAGACCATTGTGTTTGATGCTGTCTCATGTTTCCCCATCTGATGTACAGGGACCACCAGCTACCATGAACTTTACATTGAAGTGTATCAAGTCTGTAGTTCATGCTCTCAGTGAGGGTTGTCTTTGTTACGAGGGCGGTCGCGTAGCCTGGTGGTTAAAGTGTTCACCTGCCACGTCCAAGACCCAGGTTCGATTCCCTACATGGGTACAATGTGTGAAGCCTGTTTCTGGTGTCCCCCGCCGATATATTGCTGGAATATTGCTAAAAGCGGAAAAAAACCACAACTCACACACTCACTCTTTGTTAAAACTTATTGTTTACAAAATGCATATTTGTTATTCCAGAACTAATAAGACATGAGACTTCATTTTAGATATCGGCAGTTTCTGATATTGGATGTTTTTTTCTGCTGCTCTGAAGGCAGCCAAGTTTGAAATGGTTTGGGTAGTAATATGTTACTTTGATGTTTGGAGAGGTCTGCGATGTGTAGGGTTGTGTGGTAACGGTCGAGGTTATAGATGAAATGAAATCAGTGTTAAAACCTGACAAGTAGCGGTGTGATGCAGGGTATGTGTGTTGATGCTGCAGGTGCCCTTAGACCAAGTACTGGCAGCGCAGGCTTCTCAGTTGTTGAAGTCTCCCACCAACATCTCACCCAGTGTGTGTTCCATCACTACCGTCCCCAGCACGCCAGACCCTCCGTGAGTACAAACTCAGCATTTGGAATAGGCCAGTCTGAACCGTGTCCCAATTACGTAGATCGATGCTAATGTTGTCAATCACTGGATTGTCTGGTCCAAACTTGATATTTACAGACCACCGTCATATAGCTGGAATATTGCTGAGTGTGGCCTTAAACGACAGACAATAGGCCAGTCTTGCCTGAATCCCTGGGGAGCCTTTGGCAGAACAAGTCCCCAGGTGCTTGTTGTAAGAGGCATCTCTATGGATCATATGGTCTGCAGGTGCTTGTAAGGGCATTTAAATGGATCTTATAATCTGTAGGTGCTTGTTGTAAGAGGCATCTCTATGGATCAGATTAAACAATGACATGATTGATAAAACTTCTGTATTGGACCATGGATTACTGGCATTAGTGTATCTGTAAATTTGCATGTTGACAATTTTGAGTGGGAGAGCTGCAGTTGTCATTTTTCCCTACCATGTCATTAAGTTTTTGCTGTTTTCCTTCAGGACGCCGGTACAACCGCTGAGCCCATCACCTGCCACCCCATCACCCCCCACTCACCTCCCCCCACGCATCACCACCCCACAGGTGCTCACACCAGAGGCAGACCAGACCACCACGGGGGTAAGTAGCGGGGCTTTGTTCCACAAATCGATCGTAGAGCTAAGACAATCGTAACTCCCATACTTTAACATAGACTTACGACTGTCGTAGTGCTACGATCGCCTTGTGGAAAAGGGCCCTGGACAGTCAATAAGTTAATCTTTTTGTCAAGGTTGGTATGGGATTGGTCAGTTATTTGGGGGAGTTTATCGTAGACTAATAATTGTGAAGATTTTTCTTTTTCCAATAGGCCACATATTTTATATTTTCGTTTCACGGGCCCGCCATCCCTTCTGACAAACCGCCAGTCCAAGCAATAAATTCAACATGAAAACATGTATTTTTATTATGGTTCCCTGGTAAAATAGTCCCTCTTGAACAAAAAAACTTGTGATGATGTTTTCATGAGTCAAGAGCACACTTTTTTCCAAAGAAGTACAGCTGTGTAGAGGAGGGGATGCATAAAACCATGATCAGTACTAACTGTGGACCACATTATTGTGTTGTCTTTGTTGTGCACTCACCCTGCTGACCATGCATTGCACCCAAGACTAAATTTAATGTAAAGATATTTTTGAAGTTGCTAATTATTTTTATTTTTATTTTGATCAACCTTGTGTGGAGAAGCTGGAATAAATGCATGAAACATTAAGTTAAAAAGGTGTAGCCTAACTAACATTTTGAAGATTGTTTTATCGAGAGTTAAAATATGACTCTTGACTTGTGCTTCATGACAAATAATTTTAAGAACAGCTTCGACAAGCATTGCTGGGGCTTTCTCACAGTCAAAACTGAACACAGTAAATCCTAGAAGTGTGTACTCATAACAAGCACTAACTAATAAATTACTCCGTCAAGTAAATGATTAATTTTCACATATTGTTATTGGGTACCGTCTTCTCTGCTGTCAGAACCCGTTCTTGCCCATGTCCTGGACAGCATATGTCAAAGCAGGGAGAGGGATTTGTTGAGGGGGGATAGTGGGAGGCTGTTGAGGGGGGATAGTGGGAGGCTGTTGAGGGGGGATAGTGGGAGGCTGTTGAGGGGGGATAGTGGGAGGCTGTTGATGAGGGATAGTGGGAGGCTGTTGAGGGGGGATAATGGGAGGCTGTTGATGGGGGATAGTTGGAGGCTGTTGAGGGGGATAGTTGGAGGCTGTTGAGGGGGGATAGTTGAGGGGGATAGTGCTAGGTTGTTGAGGGGGGATAGTGGGAGGCTGTTGAGGGGGGATAGTGGGAGGCTGTTGAGGGGGGATAGTGGGAGGCTGTTGATGGGGGATAGTTGGAGGCTGTTGAGGGGTATAGTGGGAGGCTGTTTAGGGGGGATAGTTGGAGGCTGTTGAGGGGGGATAGTTGGAGGCTGTTGAGGGGGATAGTGCTAGGTTGTTGAGGGGGGATAGTGGGAGGCTGTTGAGGGGGGATAGTTGGAGGCTGTTGAGGGGTATAGTGGGAGGCTGTTGAGGGGGGATAGTTGGAGGCTGTTGAGGGGGGATAGTTGGAGGCTGTTGAGGGGGATAGTGCTAGGTTGTTGAGGGGGGATAGTGGGAGGCTGTTGAGGGGGGATAGTTGGAGGCTGTTGAGGGGTATAGTGGGAGGCTGTTGAGGGGGGATAGTTGGAGGCTGTTGAGGGGTGGATAGTGCTAGATTGTTGAGGGGGGATAGTGGGAGGCTGTTCAGGGGGGATAGTGGGAGGCTGTTGATGGGGGATAGTTGGAGGCTTTTGAGGGGTATAGTGGGAGGCTGTTGAGGGGGGATAGTTGGAGGCTGTTGAGGGGGGATAGTTGCAGGCTGTTGAGGGGGATAGTGCTAGGTTGTTGAGGGGGGATAGTGGGAGGCTGTTGAGGGGGGATAGTTGGAGGCTGTTGAGGGGTATAGTGGGAGGCTGTTGACGGGGGATAGTGGGAGGCTGTTGAGGGGTATAGTGGGAGGCTGTTCAGGGGGGATAGTGGGAGGCTGTTGAGGGTGGATAGTGGGAAGCTGTAGGGGTGGATAGTGGGAGGCTGTTGAGGGTGGATAGTGGGAGGCTGTAGGGGATGGATAGTGCTAGGCTATTGAGGGTGGATAGTGCTAGGCTATTGAGGGGGGATAGTGGTAGGCTGTAGGGGTGGATAGTGGGAGGCTGTAGGGGTGGATAGTGGGAGGCTGTTGAGGGGTGGATAGTGGGAGGCTGTTGAGGGTGGATAGTGCTAGGCTATTGAGGGGGGATAGTGGGAGGCTGTAGGGGTGGATAGTGGGAGGCTGTTGAGGGTGGATAGTGGGAAGCTGCTTTGTGGGAAGACAGTTATTATCTGTGACTGGTTGTGTGAACTCTTGCAGTGATGCTCACATTATCAACCACTGGTTTGACATGGCCGTTATTCGTCTCTTCTCTGTTTCAGCCCTTGCCAGGGGATTCTACATCTCAGGAAGTGGCTCGATGGCTACACTTTAACAGGTTCACAAGTTATACAAGGGTTTTTCAGAATTTCTCAGGTAAAATTTATGCTGATGTTTTTAAGTATGAGTTGGTATTTTTAACTGTTTTTGTTTCATCTTTTCGTGGCCATATGTCTGGAATAATGCTGATGCGGCGTTAAATTTAGACTCATTCACTATTTCATCTTTAATTTCTAAAATCATGTAACATTAAGTGATGGAAATGAACCATGAACTGAGATAACTGATACCTGAATGTGTCTTGGGTGGTAGTGCTCAGTGTATATTAAAGAACATAAATCATGGTTAGAACAGAAATAGTTTCTCATATGATTCTACAAGCTGAACAAGTGAACACCACTCAACACCTTGAGGTTTACAAGACTGTTCAGCTTGTTGAAACCTGTACACCCTGCTACTGATATATATACAAATTTATCATTTTGTTCTAAATACTGTTCATCAATATTTTTGCATCACCATTGTGTTTCAGTACACCACTGTGGAGACGTATTTTAGGAAATAGTACATACACGGCATTAATCTTAGTTGTAAGGACTAAATTCAATGTGATGTCCTTGCTCCAGTAACCTGTATATGTGGTATTTAGTTATGGTTAAGTTAACTGTGCCAACAAAATCGTTTGCCTGAATTCAAATAAGGATTTTTTTTAACTTATCCTATCTCACACCGTGCATTTGTTCTTTCTTCTTCGATTCTATGTGGAAACGTGCTTGAACCATGTTTCCAGCTTCTATAGCAGAACACTTCACCCGAACACACTCAAGCATCCCTCTGGTTACTGAACAATTACTGGGTCAATTACGTGCTCCGTGCACGGTAATCATACAGTACCTGATCACGTACATATCTCTGCCGACTCTCTTTCATAGAGCTGTCAGGCAATAGGAAATAAGATGTGGGATCGAAGAAGAAAGAAGAAATGCATCGTGTGAGATATGATAAGTAAATGAAAATACAATTTATAAAAAAAATTCCAATTTTGTTTTATGAAACAGGTGCTGATTTATTACGGTTAAGTCGAGAAGACTTGATTCAGATCTGTGGGTTAGCAGATGGCATCAGGCTAGACAACGCACTTCAGTCCAGGTAAACATCAACTCCATCATCGGAGCTGCTTGTATAACGTACAGCCTCATTTTCCAGCGAGCTCAGGCAGTGTCTGTTTCAGGATCACTTAATATTAGGGGTCTAGTTGTAGTGGTATGATGTTATTCACATTTATGACTGCCTCATGTAGATTCAGAAGCATCACTGATCCAAGAACCGTAGTACCTGTATTAAGCTCCCTGCTCCAATAAATAATCACAACCAATTTCTAGACAAATCTGTAAGTAATCTTTATAAGCGCCCCCTACTGCGACCCAACATGTACATGAAAGTCCCTCTATTCTTGTGGAAGTCACAGATTGTGTACAGAAAACAGCAGTGTAGAAGGGCTGTATTACTTGCTCCACAATATGTGGCATATGTTCTTTCATCTGTTATTTGTTATGAACCTGAATAATCATACGTTTTACTACCTCAACACAGTTTTGACAACTTCATAGTCATCCTCGCTTATAAAGCTTTGCCAACAATGTAAAAATATGCATGATGTTAAAAGACACAATGTGTCGGTATTTTTCAAGTGTATCGTGTCACGTGTTCATTAGTGTTCAGATTGTGGTAAAGCGGAATACCGTGTACCGCTACTGGCAGTACAGGACCAGGAGCTCACACCTTCCTGCTGCTGACTGCCACATTGATCCTGCGTAGTTAGTGAGTTGAACTGTTGTTTACAGGGCTGTGCGGCCGCGTCTCACGCTCTACGTCTGCCAGGAAGTGGAATCAGGTGAGCTTATCGGTATGCCATCCCCTCATCCTTCATCTCTATCTGCCTCCATCCCATGCTTGAACTTGCGGTGTAACGATACGCTGATACCAGGCCCACGATACATACGATACATTACATAATTACACAGATTCTTAGGTTTTCCTGGCTGCCTATAAATAGCATAACATTCACCATGCCTCTTGCCTGTATGTTTCTACCCTACGATATCCCATCTTCAATCTCTGAAATTTATAAACATAGCATTGGCATATGTATCGTATCACGCCCCCACCGTATCGTTACACCTCCAGCTGAAACACGGTAGAAGTGCAACACAAGCGCCAGTAAATGTTTCGAGACCACGCGTTAGTTTGCTCATTCAAAAAGACCTCACATCCTTGCACAGAGTTTTACCCTAGATGTCATAGAATCATAATAGAATGGAGATATAACACATGGGACAATGAGGATGCTTGATGCACAGAAGTCCTTGGGGCGGTGGGGTAGCCTGGTTGTTAAAACGTCAACTCGTCATGTCGTAGGCCCGGGTTTCGATTCCCACATGAGACAATTCAGAACACACCAACTGCCTCTCCCAACATTCAGAACAAACCCACTGCTTCTCCCAACATTCAGAACACACCAACTGCCTCTCCCAACATTCAGAACACACCAACTGCTTCTCCCAACATTCCGAACACACCAACTGCCTCTCCCAACATTCAGAACAAACCCACTGCTTCTCCCAACATTCAGAACACACCAACTGCCTCTCCCAACATTCAGAACACACCAACTGCCTCTCCCAACATTCAGAACAAACCCACTGCTTCTCCCAACATTCCGAACACACCAACTGCCTCTCCCAACATTCAGAACACACCAACTGCTTCTCCCAACATTCCGAACACACCAACTGCCTCTCCCAACATTCAGAACAAACCCACTGCTTCTCCCAACATTCCGAACACACCAACTGCCTCTCCCAACATTAGAACAGACCAACTGCCTCTCCCAACGTTCAGAACACACCAACTGCTTCTCCCAACATTCCGAACACACCAACTGCCTCTCCCAACATTCAGAACAAACCCACTGCTTCTCCCAACATTCAGAACACACCAACTGCCTCTCCCAACATTCAGAACACACCAACTGCCTCTCCCAACATTCAGAACAAACCCACTGCTTCTCCCAACATTCAGAACACACCAACTGCCTCTCCCAACATTCAGAACACACCAACTGCTTCTCCCAACATTCCGAACACACCAACTGCCTCTCCCAACATTCAGAACAAACCCACTGCTTCTCCCAACATTCCGAACACACCAACTGCCTCTCCCAACATTAGAACAGACCAACTGCCTCTCCCAACGTTAAGAACACACCAACTGCTTCTCCCAACATTCCGAACACACCAACTGCCTCTCCCAACATTCAGAACACACCAACTGCTTCTCCCAACATTCAGAACACACC
Organism: Haliotis rufescens; assembly: GCF_023055435.1. NCBI lineage: Eukaryota > Metazoa > Mollusca > Gastropoda > Lepetellida > Haliotidae > Haliotis > Haliotis rufescens. The sequence goes on along the minus strand of NW_025964013.1, from coordinate 1,465,042 downwards.
AACTGCCTCTCCAAAACATTAGAACAGACCTACTGCTGCTGCAACTTCTGCCAGACATCACCCTGTCATGTCACACATTTGTTTCATAATCATCAATTCCTTGTTAAAAATTATTTGATGCAAATTTTTGTTGTTTTTATGCAGCTACTTAGCACCATGTGCCTGTACCCTTGTATAAGTATAAGTCCACAGCATCCCACGCATGTCGTACAAGGTGACTTAATGGACCAGGTTGGGCAAAATGATTGTGTGTACCCATACCCTTACAGTGCCCACTGCCTCCCTGGTCTAGTGGTAGAGTGTCCGCCTGGTGAGCGGAATGTCCAGGGTTTGATCCCCAGCTTCGTCATCCCAAAAGACGTTACAAATGGTACTTGTTGTTACCCTGCCTGGTGCATGGGCTAAAACAAGGACTGGTCGGCTTGGAGTCAGTATACTGTGTCTGAGTGGGGTATTCATGTTGAACTGCGGCATGGTATCTCAGTGGGCTAGCACTATACAATCGGCATTAGTCCAGACTAGTACAAGCAGCCACACAAACAGGCATACACTCATCCACATTGCTGTAACTCATCTGCAGTTGCTCATAATATCAATCACTGGTTTGCTTGGTCCAGACTATTATTTACAGGCCACCATCATAAAGGTGGCATAATGCTGAGAGCAGTGTGGAAAAAACACCCCAACACTGATTCTGCTGCCTTGTTGGCGATGTTGCTTGTACTGATTCGGGTGTTGTCGACAATGTTGCTTGTACTGATTCTGGTGTTGTTGGCGATGTTGCAGTGTACTGATTCTGATGTTGTCGACAATGTTGCTTGTACTGATTTTGGTGTTGTTGGCGATGTTGCAATGTACTGATTCAGGTGTTGTCGACAATGTTGCTTGTACTGATTTTGGTGTTGTTGGCGATGTTGCAGTGTACTGATTCTGATGTTGTCGACAATGTTGCTTGTACTGATTTTGGTGTTGTCGGCGATGTTGCAATGTACTGATTCAGGTGTTGTCGACAATGTTGCTTGTACTGATTTTGGTGTTGTCGACAATGTTGCTTGTACTGATTCTGGTGTTGTTGGTGATGTTGCTTGTACAGATTCTGGTGTTGTTGACAATGTTGCTTGTACTGATTCTGGTGTTGTTGGCGATGTTGCAGTGTACTGATTCTGATGTTGTCGACAATGTTGCTTGTACAGATTCTGGTGTTGTTGGTGATGTTGCTTGTACAGATTCTGGTGTTGTCGGCGATGTTGCTTGTACAGATTCTGGTGTTGTCGACAATGTTGCAGTGTACTGATTCTGATGTTGTCAGCGATGTGGCTTGTACTGATTCTGGTGTTGTCGGCGATGTTACTTGTACAGATTCTGGTGTTGTAGGCGATGCTGCTTGTACAGATTCTGGTGTTGTCAACAATGTTGCTGGTACAGATTCTGGTGTTGTCGGCGATGTTGCAGTGTACTGATTCTGGTGTTGTCGGTGATGTTGCAGTGTACTGATTCTGGTGTTGTTGACAATGTTGCTTGTACAGATTCTGGTGTTGTCGACGATGTTGCTTGTACAGATTCTGGTGTTGTCAACAATGTTGCTTGTACTGATTCTGGTGTTGTGGACAATGTTGCTTGTACTGATTCTGGTGTTGTTGACGATGTTGCTTGTACTGATTCTGGTGTTGTCGGTGATGTTGCTTGTACTGATTCTGGTGTTGTTGGTGATGTTGCTTGTACTGATTCTGGTGTTGTCGGCGATATTGCTTGTACTGATTCTGGTGTTGTCGACAATGTTGCTTGTACAGATTCTGGTGTTGTCGACAATGTTGCTTGTACTGATTCTGGTGATGTTGACGATGTTGCAGTGTACTGATTCTGGTGTTGTCGGCGATGCTGCTTGTACAGATTCTGGTGTTGTCGGTGATGTTGCTTGTACTGATTCTGGTGTTGTTGGCTATGTTGCAGTGTACTGATTCTGGTGTTTTTTCGGCGATGTTGCAGTGTACTGATTCTGGTGTTTTTTCGGCGATGTTGCAGTGTACTGATTCTGGTGTTTTTTCGGCGATGTTGCAGTGTACTGATTCTGGTGTTGTCGACGATGTTGCTTGTACAGATTCTGGAGTTGTCGGCGATGTTGCAGTGTACAGATTCTGATGTTGTCGGCGATGTTGCTTGTACTGATTCTGGTGTTGTCGGCGGTGTTGCTTGTACTGATTCTGTTGTTGTCGGCGATGTTGCAGTTTACAGATTCTGGTGTTGTCGGCGATGTGGCTTGTACTGATTCTGGTGTTGTCGGCGATGTTGCTTGTACAGATTCTGGCGTTGTCGGCGATGTTGCTTGTACTGATTCTGGTGTTGTCGACAATGTTGCTTGTACTGATTCTGGTGTTGTCGGCGATATTGCTTGTACTGGTTCTGGTGTTGTCGACGATGTTGCTTGTACTGATTCTGGTGTTGTTGACGATGTTGCTTGTACTGATTCTGGTGTTGTTGGCGATGCTGCTTGTACAGATTCTGGTGTTGTCGGTGATGTTGCTTGTACTAATTCTGGTGTTGTTGGCTATGTTGCAGTGTACTGATTCTGGTGTTTTTTCGGCGATGTTGCAGTGTACTGATTCTGGTGTTGTCGGTGATGTTGCAGTGTACTGATTCTGGTGTTGTTGACGATGTTGCTTGTACTGATTCTGGTGTTGTCGACGATGTTGCTTGTACAGATTCTGGTGTTGTTGGTGATCTTGCTTGTACTGATTCTTGTGTTGTCGGCGATGTTGCTTGTACTGATTCTGGTGTTGTCGGCGGTGTTGCTTGTACTGATTCTGTTGTTGTCGGCGATGTTGCAGTTTACAGATTCTGGTGTTGTCGGCGATGTGGCTTGTACTGATTCTGGTGTTGTCGGCGATGTTGCTTGTACAGATTCTGGCGTTGTCGGCGATGTTGCTTGTACTGATTCTGGTGTTGTCGACGATGTTGCTTGTACTGATTCTGGTGTTGTCGGCGATATTGCTTGTACTGGTTCTGGTGTTGTCGACAATGTTGCTTGTTCTGATTCTGGTGTTGTTGACGATGTTGCTTGTACTGATTCTGGTGTTGTCGGTGATGTTGCTTGTACTGATTCTGGTGTTGTCAGCAATGTTGCTTGTACTGATTCTGGTGTTGTCGGTGATGTTGCTTGTACTGATTCTGGTGTTGTCGGTGATGTTGCAGTGTACTGATTCTGGTGTTGTTGACGATGTTGCTTGTACTGATTCTGGTGTTGTCGGTGATGTTGCTTGTACTGATTCTGGTGTTGTTGATGATGTTGCTTGTACTGATTCTGGTGTTGTCGGCGATGTTGCTTGTACTGATTCTGGTGTTGTCGACAATGTTGCTTGTACTGATTCTGGTGTTGTCGACAATGTTGCTTGTACTGATTCTGGTGTTGTCGAAGATGTTGCTTGTACTGATTCTGGTGTTGTCGGTGATGTTGCTTGTACTGATTCTGGTGATGTTGCAGTGTACTGATTCTGGTGTTGTCGGCGATGTTGCAGTGTACTGATTTTGGTGTTGTTGGCGATGTTGCTTGTACAGGTTCTGGTGTTGTCGACAATGTTGCTTGTACAGATTCTGGTGTTGTCGGCGATGTTGCTTGTACTGATTCTGGTGTTGTCGGTGATGTTGCAGTGTACTGATTCTGGTGTTGTCCGTGATGTTGCAGTGTACTGATTCTGGTGTTGTCGGTGATGTTGCAGTGTACTGATTCTGGTGTTGTCGGTGATGTTGCAGTGTACTGATTCTGGTGTTGTTGACAATGTTGCTTGTACTGATTCTGGTGATGTTGCTTGTACTGATTCTGGTGTTGTCGACGATGTTGCTTGTACTGATTCTGGTGTTGTCGGTGATGTTGCAGTGTACTGATTCTGGTGTTGTCGACGATGTTGCTTGTACTGATTCTGGTGATGTTGCTTGTACTGATTCTGGTGTTGTCGGTGATGTTGCAGTGTACTGATTCTGGTGTTGTCGGTGATGTTGCTTGTACTGATTCTGGTGTTGTCGGTGATGTTGCAGTGTACTGATTCTGGTGTTGTCGACAATGTTGCTTGTACTGATTCTGGTGTTGTCGACAATGTTGTTTGTACTGATTCTGGTGTTGTTGACGATGTTGCTTGTACTGATTCTGGTGTTGTCGAAGATGTTGCTTGTAATGATTCTGGTGTTGTCGGTGATGTTCCTTGTACTGATTCTGGTGAGGTTGCTTGTACTGATTCTGGTGTTGTCGGCGATGTTGCTTGTACTGATTCTGGTGTTGTCAGTGATGTTGCAGTGTACTGATTCTGGCGATGTTGCAGTGTACTGATTTTGGTGTTGTCGACAATGTTGCTTGTACTGATTCTTGTGTTGTCGAAGATGTTGCTTATACTGATTCTGGTGATGTTGCTTGTACTGATTCTGGTGTTGTTGGTGATGTTGCTTGTACTGATTCTGGTGTTGTCGGTGATGTTGCTTGTACTGATTCTGGTGTTGTCGGTGATGTTGCAGTGTACCATGCGGTGTACCTTGAGGGGATGACTGTGATGGAACTGAGCCAGAAACTGTCCCTCTTGTTTGGGATTCAGCGGTCGCAGATTGGAGACATCTACATACAGGGGCCATCGGGAATACATGTACTTGTCACAGATGAAGTGAGTAAAACATCCACTGTCATCCTTGTAACTCTAGCCACAGATGAAGTGAGTAAAACATCCACTGTCATTCTTGTAACTCTAGCCACAGATGAAGTGAGTAAAACATCCACTGTCATTCTTGTAACTCTAGCATGTGTAGTTGTTGACTCAAACATTATACTACATTTTAGTTCACCTGAAAGTCAAGTGAGATTATGTTGTGGTGTGTTCCTCGTTGTCGGTTGACCGGCCATTGTTTACCTTTGTGTTTTCAATGTCTCCTTTGAAACTGCAATGGAGCTGAAACTATGTGGTCCGGCAACGGTGTCTCTAAGATCTACTTCACTGAGAGTCACAGTCCCACTTGGCCGCCATTATTTCTGTTTCCGGAATTATGTCTGGAATATTACTTTAATCTGCATAAAACAATACTCACTCATAATTCCGGTGAGCTACAGAGCCTTGTGTATATTGTCTGATTTCCTTCTGATGTTATATAGGATTTGCATCAAAACGTGTTTATTCCAGTTTTGAGAAACATGTGGCTGATTTTGTTGCAGGTTATTCACAATGTCGGGGATCAGACCAGGTTTGCTGTGGAGGGAATGAAAGGTGAGGATCAACTGCTGTTTCATGGTCAGAGGGCAGGAATGGGAAGAGATACATGTTTTTGTGACTTTCTGCGGTCATGGATGTCGGTTGTCTTAGACAGGGGGCATCAGGGATGTCTGTTCCTATAGATGGGCGAACCATGTGTCTGTTCCTATAAATGGGAAGGGCCATGTGTGTCTCATCCTATAGATGGGCGGGGCCATGTCTCTGTTCCTATAGATGGGCGGGGCCATGTCGCTGTTCCTGTAGATGGGCGGGGCTATGTATGTCTGTTCCTATAGATGGGAGGGGCCATGTGTCTGTTCCTAAAGATGGGAGGGGCCATGTATGTCTGTTCCTATAGATGGGAGGGGCCATGTGTGTCTGTTCTTATAGATGGGCGGTCCATGTATGTCTGTTCCTATAGATGGGAGGGGCCATGTGTCTGTTCCTATAGATGGGAGGGGCCATGTGTGTCTGTTCTTATAGATGAGTGGGGCTATGTGTGTCTGTTATTTCAGATGGGCAGGGGTTATGTGTGTCTGTTCTTATAGATGGGCAGGGCTATGTGTGTCTGTTCTTATAGATGAGCAGGGCTATGTGTGTCTGTTCTTATAGATGGGCAGGTTTATGTGTGTCTGTTCTTATAGATGGGCAGGGCTATGTGTGTCTGTTCTTATAGATGAGTGGGGCTATGTGTGTCTGTTCTTATAGATGGGAGGGGCCATGTGTGTCTTTTCCTATAGATGGCAAACATTCATTTTAATGAGTATCATTTTCAGATGATGGAAGTGACAAATACAAGATCTTATTGAAGACTGTGGATTGAAGAAAGAGAGGATTGTGGTGAAATAGACACTGTATACTTCCTCTTGTGGACAACAGCTGGTCACTGGGCCGAGTGTACCACCGGTACCGACACCCAACCACCCCTGTGGCAGACAGTGCGCCCCAGGGTCCCCCACACCACCCCACACCACTTAGACTACCCCACACCGCCCCACACCACACCACACCACACCACACCACACCACACCACACCACACCACACCGCCTAGACCACCCCACACCGCCCCACCCCACCCCACCCCACACCACACCACACCACACCACACCACACAGCCCCACACCACACCACTTAGACCACCCCACAAAACCCCACAACACACCACACAGCCCCACCCCACAACACACCACACACCACACCGCACAGCCCCACACCACACCACTTAGACCACCCCACACCGCCCCATCCAACCCAACCCAACCCAACCCAACCCCACACCACACCACACCACCCCACCCCACCCCACACCACACCACACCACACCACACCACACCACACCACACCACACAGCCCCACACCACACCACACAGCCCCACACCACACCACCTCAATTACCCCTGAATGACATTGTCCTCAATCTCATCCCCAAAACAACTCCTGACCCTCAGGGCCCCCAATCTCATCCTCAAAACAAGTCCTGACCCTCAGGGCCCCCAATCTCATCCCCAAAACAAGTCCTGACCCTCAGGGCCCCCAATCTCATCCCCACAAACAAGTCCTGACCCTCAGGGCCCCCAATCTCATCCCCACAAACAAGCCCTGACCCTCAGGGCCCCCAATCTCATCCTCAAAACAAGTCCTGACCCTCAGGGCCCCCAATCTCATCCCCAAAACAAGTCCTGACCCTCAGGGCCCCCAATCTCATCCCCAAAACAAGTCCTGACCCTCAGGGCCCCCAATCTCATCCCCACAAACAAGTCCTGACCCTCGGGGCCCCCAATCTCATCCATCAATCTGCATTCATCAACAATACAATCATGTAAATAAATCAGACACTACCTCATTACTCACCACCCTGCCCCTGTCTAAATCACCCCATAAATAAAGGGGGCACAATTGGCCCTCTTGTCTAAAGGTGGTCTAAGTACCCACACCATTAAATAACCTGCATAGCCAGGAACTAACCCGAGTTCTGTGGGGTAAAACTCCTATATTGTCCTGTGGTTGTCTGTGGTTGGTGGTGTGTTGGACATGCTGGTATGTACTGAGAGATCCAGGGGTGTCGAGGTGTGGAGCCTCTTGTAAGTTATGTCAGATGGTGAACACATGCCTGTCTCCGGACCATCATATTGCTGGGATAGATGGCAGGTCACAATATTTCACGGCGCCCTACCACTTCCAGTGAAGAGAAAGACTGAAGATCATGCATCAACTGAAGAATATTAACTGTAATGGCTTCCAGCTCACGGGCATAAGTGGACGATATCGCGAGGAACATTACATGTGATGGCTCCCAGTTCACGGACATAAGTGGACGATATCGCGAGGAACAATACATGTGATGGCTCCCAGCTCACGGACATAAGTGGACGATATCGCGAGGAACATTACATGTGATGGCTCCCAGTTCACGGACATAAGTGGACGATATCGCGAGGAACATTACATGTGATGGCTCCCAGCTCACGGACATAAGTGGACGATATCGCGAGGAACATTACATGTGATGGCTCCCAGTTCACGGGCATAAGTGGACGATATCGCGAGGAACATTACATGTGATGGCTCCCAGCTCACGGACATAAGTGGACGATATCGCGAGGAACATTACATGTGATGGCTCCCAGCTCACGGACATAAGTGGACGATATCGCGAGGAACATTACATGTGATGGCTCCCAGTTCACGGGCATAAGTGGACAATATCGCGAGGAACATTACATGTGATGGCTCCCAGCTCACGGACATAAGTGGACGATATCGCAAGGAACAATACATGTGATGGCTCCCAGCTCACGGACATAAGTGGACGATATCGCGAGGAACATTACATGTGATGGCTCCCAGCTCACGGACATAAGTGGACGATATCGCGAGGAACAATACATGTGATGGCTCCCAGCTCACGGACATAAGTGGACGATATCGCGAGGAACATTACATGTGATGGCTTCCAGCTCACGGGCATAAGTGGACGATATCGCGAGGAACAATACATGTGATGGCTTCCAGCTCACGGGCATAAGTGGACGATATCGCGAGGAACATTACATGTGATGGCTCCCAGCTCACGGACATAAGTGGACGATATTGCGAGGAACATTACATGTGATGGCTCCCAGCTCACGGACATAAGTGGACGATATCGCGAGGAACAATACATGTGATGGCTCCCAGCTCACGGACATAAGTGGACGATATCGCGAGGAACATTACATGTGATGGCTCCCAGCTCACGGACATAAGTGGACGATATCGCGAGGAACATTACATGTGATGGCTCCCAGCTCACGGACATAAGTGGACGATATCGCGAGGAACATTACATGTGATGGCTCCCAGTTCACGGGCATAAGTGGACGATATCGCGAGGAACATTACATGTGATGGCTCCCAGCTCACGGGCATAAGTGGACGATATCGCGAGGAACATTACATGTGATGGCTCCCAGCTCACGGACATAAGTGGACGATATTGCGAGGAACATTACATGTGATGGCTCCCAGTTCACGGGCATAAGTGGACAATATCGCGAGGAACATTACATGTGATGGCTCCCAGCTCACGGACATAAGTGGACGATATCGCAAGGAACAATACATGTGATGGCTCCCAGCTCACGGACATAAGTGGACGATATTGCGAGGAACATTACATGTGATGGCTCCCAGCTCACGGACATAAGTGGACGATATCGCGAGGAACAATACATGTGATGGCTCCCAGCTCACGGGCATAAGTGGACGATATCGCGAGGAACATTACATGTGATGGCTCCCAGTTCACGGGCATAAGTGGACGATATTGTGAGGAACATTACATGTGATGGCTCCCAGTTCACGGACATAAGTGGACGATATTGCGAGGAACATCACATGTGATGGCTCCCAGTTCACGGGCATAAGTGGACGATATCGCGAGGAACATTACATGTGATGGCTCCCAGTTCACGGGCATAAGTGGACGATATTGCGAGGAACATTACATGTGATGGCTCCCAGCTCACGGACATAAGTGGATGATATCGCGAGGAACAATACATGTGATGGCTCCCAGCTCACGGGCATAAGTGGACGATATCGCGAGGAACATTACATGTGATGGCTCCCAGTTCACGGGCATAAGTGGACGATATTGCGAGGAACATTACATGTGATGGCTCCCAGTTCACGGGCATAAGTGGACGATATTGCGAGGAACATCACATGTGATGGCTCCCAGTTCACGGGCATAAGTGGACGATATCGCGAGGAACATTACATGTGATGGCTCCCAGCTCACGGACATAAGTGGACGATATCGCGAGGAACATTACATGTGATGGCTCCCAGCTCACGGACATAAGTGGACGATATCGCGAGGAACATTACATGTGATGGCTCCCAGTTCACGGGCATAAGTGGACGATATCCCGAGGAACATTACATGTGATGGCTCCCAGCTCACGGGCATAAGTGGACGATATCGCGAGGAACATTACATGTGATGGCTCCCAGCTCACGGGCATAAGTGGACGATATCGCGAGGAACATTACATGTGATGGCTTCCAGCTCACGGGCATAAGTGGACGATATCGCGAGGCTCCCAGGAAACTAGACACAAGTTATGTACCGATGGGCGTTGACTGTGACAGCTGTCGTATCCGTCACATGTCATGGGTGTTCTTGTAAAACAGCACTGCTCTCTCATTCGTGATCACAGCGGATTCATTACTGTATATTCATTGAGCAAGTGTTAACCATTGATATTCTTCTTCTCTCAAAGCAAGAGTTGTGTGTCAGGGAGGTGCCGGGCTGTTGTAGAGTCCTGGTTCTTCATTAGCGTTCAGTTTAATACAGTGGTATCATCAGACTGGGACCACAGATATATAAGAGACCCTGTTACCATGGTTACTGGTATATTTAGGGTGAATCAATAGGGACATGTACAGAGCTAGACCCAGGACCGGGATGTAATGGATGTCAATGTATGAATGTATTCCATGAGAAATCCTTTCTACCTGTGAATTATGGCCACCATGTTGGACATGACCTTCACCTTGCGTATGCTTCTCACGGATTGGGGTAGATGGTGGTGAGATGGAGATAGGGCTGACTCTGAAATCTCTCCCCAAGGATGTGTTTTGCTGAATTAAACGGCGATGCGGTTGATTACCTTGGAGATTTAATTGTAAATTATTATTATTAAGAACATGGACACAAATCAGAATGAATACATTTTCAGAAGAATAGATTTATACCGGTACTATTGTTTGCTTTGATGTTTGTTATGTTTGTTTCTGTAAACACTGCCCCCCTCCCCCATGGTGTCGCCTGGGCCATGTTGTTTAGGGTCTGTTTGTGTCAACAGCAGGGCTGGGACGATTCACCAAGTCATCACAGGACACTACCATGATACAGAACCTGGTGCCGTGGTACAAAGCGATGTTACGCTAAGGTTGTCGCTACTCCTATGCCTCAGCATGGACCTACGACAGTCGTAGTGCTCCCGTTGTTTTGTACAATGGCACCGAGGACCCATTCTGCTGATAAAAATGAATGTTTAATGTCAACATCAAAATGTTTTTTGTACACAGCGCAATTCTTCATATGGAAATTTAAAAAAACCCATAAGCAGGCAAAGGCTGAAATCTGATGTAATACCCAGTTTGCACAATGGTGCTTAACTTATAACAATGTAACGATGTAACATGTAATGTATGGTGCTGTATCAGTCTGGTGACGTCTGATGAATTGTCTCCAGCCAACATGCAGCAACTCTCTGACAAGATTAAAGTAATCTTATGCTTGCCATGGTTGCATTTTATCTACAACAGACCTCTGATGAGGGTTGACATAAGGGGGTTGTTTACCAGCCTCGTGTCTGCATTTAGCATCAGGTAGTCTGTGGATAGGGTCAAGCTGACAGGTGCTTGATGTCTTCTACACCTGTAAGTAGAACAATTATTGTTTGTGTGGAAATCACTGAAGTGTTACTCCTCATTGGCGATGTAACCATAGCAACATGATGTTCCTTTGTACCTTAATGGTACTGATCTCATCCTACACAGGTGTTCATGTCTTGTATGGGGTGTTCACGTCACTATGGGCTGTTCACGTCACTATGGGGTGTTCACATCATGTATGCGGTGTACACGTCACTATGGGCTGTTCACATCGTGTATGGGGTGTTCACATCACTATCAGGTGTTCACGTCACTATCATGTGTTTGCATTGTGTATGACTGTTCACATCATGTATGGGGTGTTCACATCATGTATGGGGTGTTCACATCATGTATGACTGTTCACATTACTGAGGTGTTCACATCACTGTGGCAGTGTCCACATTGTTTATAGGACGTTCACATAATCTAAGGGGTCTAGTTTTGAAGGGATACGTCATCCTGCACAGGAGTTCACTCATCACAAGCCACGCCCAGGTTGTCATCGCACAAGACTTGGACTGAAATTGTTGATTTTGTGTTTTCTGCACTTGTTTTTGCATCACACCTATTTGTTTATGTCACGAAGATCAGGCAGCATCATAGTCATCTCCATGGTAACGGTTAGGTATGACATATACTCAAGCACTCAAAAAACGCATCATCAGCTGCTTCCTGTTCATTGAAGACCTTTTGTAAGTTTTGAAAGGTTATTTCAGGAATGTAATAAAGAATCCTCAATCAACTACTGACTCCAAAGAATTGGTTAATGTTTGCTGCAGTGACAGAATCTTTAAAATCACTCAAACTCTAGCTGTTTGAGTGAGTGAGTATGGTTTTACGCCGCTTTTAGCAATATTCCAGCAATATCACGGCGGGGGACACCAGGAAATGGGCTTCACACATTGCACCCATGTCGGGAATCAAACCCAGGTCTTCAGCGTGCCGAGTGAACGCTTTAACCTCTAGGCTACCCGACAGCCCCCTAGCTGTTTGATTACCTGTCTAGAATTCGTGATTAGGTGCCTTTCTCGGGCAAAATGGGAAATGTGATTTATTTTTTTGTCTTGAATTCAGGGGTATGTTTATCTTTTATCATTGATGGCATAAATGTGAAACTTGGTCTTGATGCTGGTTCTATTGGTCCTGTTATCGGTGGACTTCATGTCACCTCGGAATAACATTAGTAATAATTATATTAACATGGATTGGGATGTTTTTATACCAATTAGACAACGCCTGCAGGCTGGTGGGGGAATACAGGCCTCTGAGATGTCTAGATATGACCTTGTAGGTGTTCATTGTTTTACGAGCTGATTGGGTGTGTATACATCCCTGAATCTTAGGTACATTTAGCTCATTATATCTGAGCCCCATCCCACCACGCGATCTTAGCACTAAGATGATGGCAACACCCATACTATTACTTCGACTGATGACAGTTGTTGAGCTAAGATGACTGTTTAAGGAGTCGCTGTGTGACAAGTTACAGACATGTAAGTCATCGTATCACCACTCTAGGGCAACTCTCCGAGAAGAGTTGAAAAAAGGTGTTGCATTTCTTTAGTGTGTCAGCATAAACACGGCAGGTCCATGGTGGCATCAGTGTTTTAGCCTTATTGAGTCATCCTATCATTCAGTTTTGCACTGCTTAGATAAATAGGTATGTATTGTTACAAATGAAACTATGTTCATGAAATATTTCATAGTTATTTGAAATTGTTTATGACATTGAGAATTATTCTTGAGAAATATTGTAGTCATTTTGACTCACAACCTGGGGATATTTTCAGTTTCTACAACTGAGCGTGCATTTTCTGGCTACATGGTCATAGTTGGCCCATGTGGTGTTCATTACAATAAATAAGGTCAGTGATACATAAAAGTGACATTCATCTCTTCTTGATGCTTTCGCCACATTGTCCTGCATGTTTGTCTTAAAACCATGTGTCAGTTATTCGGCAGATGCCTGTCTGGAAATCCAAGAGCTTAACCTCAACCAGTGATACTTGTCCACATGCTTACGACTGCGTCTGTTTGAGGATGTCTTAACCTAGCAAGGCCATGATAAATAATTTATTATATTTTCATCACCACCATCATATTGTCCCCGTATACCTACAGACAAAAATAGTCCCCATTGTTTCCTTGCTGAATTACTTCACCATATACTAACACACAAATAGTCCATGTTTCTGTGCTGAATTAGTACACCATATACCTACAGACAAAATAGTCCCATACTGTTTCCTTGCTGAATTACTACACCATATCCCTACAGACAAAATAGTCTGTTTCTGTGCTGAATTACTACACCGTTTTCCTACACACAAAATAGTCCGAGTTTCTGTACTGAATAACTACACTATATTCCTACACATAAAATAGTCTGTGTTTTGGTGCTGAATTACTACACACAAAATAGTCCGTTTCTGTGCAGAATCACGTCCATCCTGAGTTAATGTTCACAGATGCATTGAACACTTTGTTTTAATAAATATAAACGCATATATGTAAAATAAGATGCCTCCTTGGGATGGAAATTTCAGTATTTATAATATTTAGGAAGTGCTCTACTGCCGCACCTTACTCAGGGGATGCTTGTCATGAAAATATTTCCCAGTGTAACCAGAATTGATTTAGTCATTGTAAAGTATATATTAGGATACAGCGCCCATAACCTGTACATGATGTAAGGACCCGTGAAGATCCGGGAGAGAATGGGTCTTCAGCAACCCATGCTTACCGTAAAAGGCACATAGGCTTGTCGTAAGAGGTGATTGACGGGATCGGGTGGTCAGGCTTGCTGACTTGGTTGATGCATGTCATCATATCCCCACAGCATAAATCGTTGCTCATGATGTCAATCACTGGATTGTCTGGTCCAGACTTCATTACCCGGGCCGCGTCATACAAAAAGACGTTAAAAGATTGTACTTGTTGTTACCCTGTCTGGCGCTCGGCATTAAGGGGCTAAAACAAGGACTGGTCGGCTCGGAGTCAGTATACTGTGTCTGAGTGGGGTATTCATGTTAAACTGCGGCATGGTATCTCAGTGAGCTAGCACTATAAATCGGCATCAGTCCGGACTAGTACAAGCAGCCACACACACACATACACGTGCATGCACGTCGCTATATAAGTGCAATAATCTTGGACGCGACGTTAAACCCAATTTCACCTCACCTCACCAGACTTCATTAGCTGGTTGAAGTCAGTTTGGGGGAAAATAAGAGAAGAAAAAAAGCACTTTGAATTTTTTTGTGTACTGATATGGTAAAGTCTGTTAGGGCTGTGGGGACTGGAATGGGAAATACATCCATCATCAATTTATTCAAAATGTGTGTTTACCTTTTGGTTTAACATGAAGTATCGGTACGTTTCATACAAAATATCTGTTTATGCGAGACATCAAATGTATGTATGTTTTAAGACACATTTTACTCCAGTGGTAGTATTATATATGTGTAAAAAAATAATTATTTAATGTGTCTGCTCTTAATTTGTAGACCAGAGAATGGCATGCGTGACCGAATCAGCTGACATCAAATAATACCCTCCTTGCATGGTCATGTGACACAGGGGGCACAGGTGTCCCAGTCGTCTAAGGCGCCGCGATTCGCTGTGCAGAGTTGCGTCCCTTGGGCACACCAGAAACCTATGATTGTGGGTTCAAATCCCGGTTAGCCCCGATTATGTTTCTAGGTTTGTCAGCACCATACCCGTGCTAGTGGGTTTCTCCAAAGTGGTAAACGTCGGAGACCTGCATCACTTCGGGCTTTCCTCCCACAATAAGCTGACACACCGTGATATAACTGGAATACTGTTAAAAGCGGCGTTAAACCCAACTCACTCAATCACTCATGTGACACAGAGGAATGCACTACACTGGCAACAGTGGTTTGCTTGGCTTTGTCAGCAATCATTTCTGCATTTGGAACGTTTGTCTTGGTTTACACTGAAATACCCTGAAATAACGATGATGGGTGTCATTGTGGACATCTTCCTAGGGCAAGGGAGTTAACTGACCATAAAGTGCGCGCTGTGAATAAAAGAAATTCAATGAAGTTTTGATTTCATAAACACCCTCGTCTTTGGGCAACTTTTGTATCACTAAAACACTGCACAAAACATTTGCATATTTTTCAGACTTAAAATGATTTTTTGTAAATGCCTGCCTTGATCTATTTCTTTAAAAATGTCTTTTCGGGGAATCAGTGACTGAACCTCCATTATAAACCTATTTTATTCTAAAGGAATCCCAGTGTATGGGAGGTAAGTCTTTTCACTGGTATTTTATAGGGGGGAATTGGTTGATTCTGAATATGTTATCATGGTAATGTGTATGTTGACAAGGAATATCATCTGAATCTGTTACCATGGTAATGTGAATGTTGACAAGGAATATCAGCTGAGCAAAATTCCATCACATCAGGTGCACTAAAGGGGCACTTGTTCAGAGTATTGCATTATGATATAGGGGGCGGTTGGGTTTCATGTTTATTTGGTGTTGGCTTGTCTCGCACACACCTATGTCAGTGGAGTAAATCCATATTGACCCATAATGTTAGAGATGTGCCAAGTTTGATGAAATGTTGTGTCATAATGAGAGAATGAAAGTCTGAGTATTGATTAGCATTATTGTCACAGTTTGCACTTCTATATTGTCAGTACTTACCAGGTCTGACCTGGGCCATGTTTCACAAAGTGATCTTAGTGCTACGATCATCGTAACTTGCATACTTTCTCAAATGGGTCCTTTGACCCACATGCACAAAGAAATTTTAGCTCTGAAGTATGAGAGTTACGATGATCTCAGACCTACAACAGTAGCACTATGTTAAAGAATGGGAGTTACGAGGGTCTTAGTACTACTGTTGTAGGTCTATGTTAAAGTATGGGGGTTACGAAGGTCTTAGTACTACTGTTGTAGGTCTATGTTAAAGTATGGGGGTTACGAAGGTCTTAGTACTACTGTTGTAGGTCTATGTTAAAGTATGGGGGTTACGAAGGTCTTAGTGCTACTGTTGTAGGTCTATGTTAAAGTATGGGGGTTACGAAGGTCTAAGTGCTACTGTTGTAGGTCTATGTTAAAGTATGGGGGTTACGAAGGTCTTAGTACTACTGTTGTAGGTCTATGTTAAAGTATGGGGGTTACGAAGGTCTTAGTGCTACTGTTGTAGGTCTATGTTAAAGTATGGGGGTTACAAAGGTCTTAGTGCTACTGTTGTAGGTCTATGTTTAAGTATGGGGGTTACAAAGGTCTTAGTGCTACTGTTGTAGGTCTATGTTAAAGTATGGGGGTTACGAAGGTCTTAGTGCTACTGTTGTAGGTCTATGTTAAAGTATGGGGGTTACGAAGGTCTTAGTGCTACTGTTGTAGGTCAATGTTAAAGTATGGGGGTTACGAAGGTCTTAGTGCTACTGTTGTAGGTCTATGTTAAAGTATGGGGGTTACGAAGGTCTTAGTGCTAAGATTGTTTTGTGCATGTGGGCTCTGGTCTTGATTGTCACACAGGGTGTCTGTAGGAGCTATACTTGTGTGGTGTACTTGTGACAGTGTGTTGTGCTGCCCAAGGCTGTTGATACATGTGTATAGGTGTAAAGTATTCCAGATCCTGTTTTATTTTTTTGACGATGTGTGTGATGTGATCATTGTATAAACTCATCCTGGTACCAGCTACCTTCATCACCTGGCCTTGACCCCAGGAAGCTCTTCAATAAACTTGAAGGTCGACTCACCGAGTGTCTGTGTTTTGTGGCCCTAAGTTTAGTTGATGTTAATGTTGCACTCAGCAATATTCCAGCCAATATGATGGTGGCAAGCTCTGGACCAGACAATCCAGTGACACTGTGAGCAACATCCAACACTGTCAGGGTACACGCAGTCAAGTAAGTCATTGAGCCAGACCACCTGATAGTTTGATACTGACCTTTGAAAAGGTCACCAATCACTGGATTGTCTGGTTCAGAATCGATTATTCACAGACTGCCATCATATGGTTGGAATATTGCTGAGTGCAGCGTTAAACAACAAACAAACTAAGGTCAATACAGTTAGTCGCCTCTAATGGCAATGGGCTGCTGCAGGCCTATCCTCTACCCAGATCTTCATGGGTAAGTCATTGAGCCAGACCACATGGTCAATATACTAGGCTATATACTAGCTGTGATATCGGGAGTCCCCACATGGTTTAAGACTTGTCAGAGATAGTTGGGTGGTTATAGTTTGTGATCTTGTGTGTTCTCATACCCTGATGTACTGTCATCTAAATTTACTGGGTTTAACTTTGTGTAAAAAACTATTGCGTTTACACAGAAACATGCACATGTGCATATCTGCCTGGACTAGTCCAGACTACTGCCGGTTTGGTCCTGAAAGACCTTGTCAGCACCATGCAAAGTGTCTCCGGAGTGGTCAACATCTGAAGCCATGAGAAGCTATACTGAAAGATCCAGATCAACACATACATAGTCAGGGAACTATCTGATTTCAAACTTTAAGTGGCCTTGGCAGCAAACTCGGAAAACATGGTAAATGTTAAAAATAGGAAATTAAGAACTCCTGACTTCAGAAGTATTTCACAATGCATTCAATGCAATACATCTTCCCGAGGCAAGGGAGTTTGAAAGTCCAGTTTCCACCTTCCACTAGGCTGGAATTACTGGGCTTGATCGTTGCGCCACCAGTGGCTATAAGTTATAACCAATTATGTCCCTTCTAAGCCTCTCCTATGGACCAATCAGATTCCACCTCTCGTATCACTTGCGTTTGCTTCACACAAAATGGTGACGCCGAGTCTTACATCGCGAAATGCATCAAATCACGTGAGCACCTTGATTAAAAACATGAAAAGATTTGGAAAATATCTGCTGACAACGAATTGGCGATGCACATGCTTTGCAAACCCTGCAATCGATCGAAATCTGCACGACAGTTTACAAACCGGATTTTGATTTCGGTGCGCTATTTTGATTGGACTATGCATAGACTCGTTAGTCCAGACAAAACGTAACTCCATAATACCAGCCTAGTTCAGCAAGGGTGGGAACTGGACTTTTATAGTCAGTAAACTCTCTTGCCTCGGGAAGATGAATGCAATAATGTGTAACTGAATACTGAATACTATTCCCCCACATGCCATTATGTTAGTTACGACTGTAATTGCATGCATTTGTGATACCAATTTGGGAATTCTAACTGATAATGTGCTGCAGACTTCAGTGAGTGAGTGAGTAAAGTTTTACGCTGCTTTCAGCAATATTCAAGCAATTTCACAGCCAGTGACCCCAGCAATGGGCTTCACACATTACGCCCATGTGGGGAATCGAACCCGGGTTTTCAGCGTGATGAGTGAACACCTTAACCACTTGGCTACCCCACTGCCCCTGCAGACGTAATGCTGAATATTGGCCTCCGAGGTGGTTGAGAGGAATCCCTGTAATTACAAATGGTCATGCTAGTATTGACCTGTCGTACCTGCACCCACTGGACACTGGGTTTCCACAGGGTCCATCTCAAAGAAACACAACACCAGGTGAAAATTCACAGAAGTATATCACCAGTATCAGCAAAGTCTGTCATTACAACATCCATGTGTATGGGTCATTTGACACACGAAAATAGTGTATATATACAATTTAACAAATTTATTCCATTTCGGAAAGCCCCATGATCAAGGACCAGCCCCCGATTCAGTAAATGTCTGCCTTCATTGCACGTGGAGTGAGTGAGGGAGTTTTAGTTAATGCTGCTTTGAACATTATTCCAGTTATATCACAGCATGTCAGCTTTAAGTAGGAGGTAAGGCTGAAGTGATGCACATCTCCAATGTGAAACCCACGAGCACGGGCATGGTGCTGATAAATCTAGAAACATAATCTGGATGAACTTAGATTCGAACCTATGATCATAGGTTTCTGCCGCGCAACTCTGCAGAGCTAACTGCGGCGCCTTAGACGACTAGGCTACACATGCCCCACATGAGCAACGCAACCAGACCTTGTCCTAGCTACGATTGCCTTACAGAGCTTCATGTAAATACCTGAGTCTTCGGTATGACAAACGAACACAATAATCACCAGGCTATATCGCCGTACGAACATGAGACTCTGGTATTGTGTAGAAATGTGAGATGCATTTGTCTTACATACATAGCCAGACAGGACAAAAACTTACAGTGATCCATTTCAGACAATGAGTGAGTGAGTGAGTGAACCTAGAAACATAATCGGGGCCAACTGGGATTCGAACCCACAATCATAGGTTTCTGGCGTTGCCAAGGGAAGCAACTCTGCACAGTGAATTGTGGCTCCTAAGACTATTGGACCACCCGTGCCCCCTCAAACAATGAGACAAGGTTTTAGAAGTTACCTGTTTGAACCATCCATAGGTATGGGTTCAGCTCTGAGACAGACATAACAGCAGAATGGACAATGTAGATACAGCAAGAATGTTTTTAAAAAGGAAATTATTCATCCACCAAAACAGCATGCAAACCAGGTTACCATGGTTACACTGAACACCAAACAAATATATGTGATAAATATAAAACAATTCTCTCACCACCATGGAAACAATAATCTTTACCACACATACAGTGTGTGTATCACCTGTCTAAAGGCACAGAATGTTGCATCTTCAGTGCTCAGTTACTGCAGGAGACTCATAAGGTCAACTTTGAATAGTGAATGAGTACACTTACGCACACATCCTTTCAAACTGAGGTAATAGTTACCAATATTTAAGCCACAGTACAGCCAGACATAGGTTCCACACAATCTTGGCAACCCCATCTAGGCTACCCCATCTTGGCAACCCCATCTAGGCTACCCCATCTTGGTCCCCCATCTTGGCAACCCCATCTAGGCTACCCCATCTTGGTCCCCCATCTTGGCAACCCCATCTAGGCTACCCCATCTTGGTACCCAATCTTGGCAACCCCATCTAGGCTACCCCATCTTGGTCCCCCATTTTGGAACCCCATCTTCGAACCTCATCTTGACTCCCATATCTTGGCAACCCCACCCTTGCTTCAGGGTCAAGAGAACATTATTGGCCAGTGACAGAAGCGTAGCCCCATGCTCAACATTTAGTTTCAGGTCATTGACCCCTGCCACTGGCCTTGTGGGTATCCAAGTGTACAGTATACATCCTTTAAATAACAAGTCATAATCTGAACCTCTTGGTCTTCAGTGTTTTCCTATGGTAACAGAACCTCACAACACACATTGTGATTGTCAACCTCTCTTCTCAACAGTTCATGGAGACTTGCAGCAACTCATACAACACATAACAACTTTATAGACACAACTTGGATTTGACTAATATGTACATACCATATTCCACGTAATAAGCGCCCAGGGCGCTCTCAAAATTAGAAATAGGGGGCTCTTATTAGAATATTTTTTTGTCGAGAAAAAAAACAGAGTTGAAAGATCGTAAATTTCTAGGTTTATGTAATTTCTAAAACCTACACCAAAAAATCGCCACTTATTGTAATAGAGAAGTTGTTCATCCATATACCTTATCATTATACCAACTTCTAAATGCCTCTCAAAGAAACTTTAACTAATCATTTCTAAACTTAAGCCTTAACTAAAATATTGAGGTTAAAAAATGAACAAGTATTACACATTATATCAGGCATATCATAAAAACGTTCAGCACAACCCATCTACACTCATTAAAAGCAGTCCATTCAGCATCCTCAGTGATAAGCTTTGGTACTAAAAGTACACAGTAACAAACAAATAAATACATTGGTCCCTGTGTGTGTTCCAACAATCAAGAAAGCTTCTTCCGTCCTTCTTGAGCTTTGTCATTTCATCCACATTCATCCATTGAGGCTTACTGATCACATCCAAGCATCCTACACCTTGTCATTCAGCTAGGAGACGTCAGATCATTTGTTCTTCTTCTTTTCTTTGCCAAACACTGAGTCTAGTGCTAAACCCACAAACACCAACAAGGTTCCTACCCACTGTCGAGACAGCATGGGGTTGCCAAATATCAACACAGATCCTAGTATAGTGAAGAACTTCCTCGTTGTCGTGACAATGGAGCATGTGAGCGGTCCAAACGTTGTCACGGTGATGAAGATGAAGGTCTGAGGGTAGAAAAACATATTCATTGGTGAAACTAAAGTCACATCACTAAAATCACTGTTGGAAGGTATGTTGTGACTTTTGACATGCAGATTTATACATGCAATGGCTGACTGGGCGGTTCTCATACAGGCAACGAACATTGACACAGATCCTAAGTGACGACCACTGATATATGTTTTGAAGTAATATAAACAATAGCCACTCGACCCCAGGAAAATACAGACAATATTCTTACTTAACAAACAGTTATGCCCCTAAGTGTCAGCTTGATGTGGGAAGAAAGCCCGAATTGACAGGAAGGAGCATGGTGCTGACGAGCATGAATCTGGAGACCCCGACCAGCAGATCCTGGCACTGGATGTTACCATGGTTACTGGAAATCAGCTTGTCTTATAATTTCTGGACCAAATCAAACTGACGGTAGACTACCAAAACCCCAGAAACGTTTCAACACCAGATTGACGGTAGACCTACCCGGTCCCCAGGAACATTTCAACACTGGATTGACAGTAGACCTACCCAATCACCAGGAACATTTCAACACCAGATTGACGGTAGACCTACCCGGTCCTCAGGAACATTTCAACACCGGATTGACAGTAGACCTACCCAGTCCTCAGGAACATTTCAACACCAGATTGACAGTAGACCTACCCGATCCCCAGGAACGTTTCAACACCGGATTGACGGTAGACCTACCCGATCCCCAGGAACATTTCAACACTGGATTGACGGTAGACCTACCCGATCCCCAGGAACATTTCAACACTGGATTGACGGTAGACCTACCCGATCCCCAGGAACGTTTCAACACCGGATTGACAGTAGACCTACCCGATCCCCAGGAACGTTTCAACACCAGATTGACGGTAGACCTACCCGATCCCCAGGAACGTCTCAACACCAGATTGACGGTAGACCTACCCGATCACCAGGAACGTCTCAACACCAGATTGACGGTAGGCCTACCCGATCACCAGGAACATTTCAACACCAGATTGACGGTAGGCCTACCCGATCACCAGGAACATTTCAACACCAGATTGACAGTAGGCCTACCCGATCCCCAGGAACGTTTCAACACCAGATTGACAGTAGACCTACCCGATCCCCAGGAACGTTTCAACACCAGATTGACGGTAGACCTACCCGATCACCGGGAACAATTCACCACAATCAAAGGGTACCTACCTGTCCCAAGGCACTTGCTATGGAGAATGAAATCATGTTGAAGTACACTGAAGGGTTGCGACCAGCAAAACTCAGGAACTCAAAACCTTCGCCCGTTGTCACCAGACCTGCACAAACACAGAGTATCTTTTTTTTTTTAAATTTGTTAGATTGAACAATGCAGCACATGTGTATATTAAGGGATCAATGAGCAATAAAATGTGAAAAGAAATTCCCATAAAAGTATATAATGTGACCCATCTGTTACCATACAGTTACATCTATTGGAAAAGTGATTGTTTATGTTATGGCAGCTGCATGCTATCACCAGACAATGCTGCTTTCAATCAATCACAAACTAAGGTACATGAGTGAGGTGGGTGAGAGAGTTAACATTTAATGCCAGCTGAGTGAGTGAGTGAGTGAGTGAGTGAGTGAGTGAGTGGGTGGGTGGGTGGTTTGGTGAGTGAGAGAGTGGATGGGTGAGTGGGTGAGTGAGTGAGTGGGTGGGTGGGTGGGTGGGTGAGTGAGTGAGTGAGTGAGTGAGTGAGTGAGTGGCACGCTCTAGAGTATTGTTTGTTGATTAACACCGCACTTGGCAATATTCCAGCTATATGGTGGCGGTCTGTAATCCAGTGATTGATATGAGTATCTATCTATGCAATTGGGATACGATGACATGCATCAACCAAGTCAGCGAGCCTGACCACCCGATCCCATTAGTCGCCTTTTACAACAAACACGGGTTGATGAGGACCTATTCTACACTGGTCTACATCTTCACTGGTCGTGCCCTGCATAGTCCACCCTGGCGTCCCCTAGAGTCCACGCTGGACGTAAGAAGGCAGTACATCTCACCAATGGCTAGCCAGATGATGGACCAGGCGTTGACAAACAGCATCATGCTGTATGCCCCTGTCTTATGCTCAGACCTCATCTTATCCTGGGACGCTCCTGTCAGGCCATCCAAGGTCAAGGACACTAGCTGTAAACGAAGGTCAAATAATGTGAAAACAACATGATCCATCAACCAATGTACACTGATCTCCCATGGTGTACAATGTCCAGTAAGCTAGGGTGTGGGCACACCAGTATAGCCATTGGTCTGACATTGCATGAACTCAAACACTAGGGCTGGAAAGAGATTGATGATCGGAATTATCGCCCGATAGGAAGAAATATTAATGATTATCGATATGAAACTATTGTCATCGATAATAACTCAAATAAACTATTGTGATGAAATACAGTTCGGACTTAAGGAAACAGACTTGTCATAGTCAATAATGTCCATTGTCAAAGACGGAAAACAATAGTTTTTGTCATATCTCAAATGTCCACGAAGTAATTCATGCATAAATGTGTCACTGCTCACCAGTGGCGTGAAATATGTTGATTTCTTTCGGAACTTTCTTGTTTATTTGCTGAAAGTTCCTTTTCCGATATTTATCAATAATTGATCGATATTTAGTTAAGCGATTATCGATCTCTATGATCTAGATCGATAGACATCCCTATCAAATACTGTAACTTAATGTGATTTCATGTGACTAAAAGACACCGACACTGATGCTGCTAACACAGATGAAGTGCAGCAGTGACAGACTCCTAGGATCATCTCTCCATGTGTCGGACACTCTCTCCATGTGTCGGAAACTAGTGGACGAGCGTCTGCTCGAAGAGCAAAAGGTCTGTAGATCCCTGGCCGCGTCATACCAAAAGACGTTAAAAGGTGGTACTTGTTGTTACCCTGTCTTGGGTCAGCATTACGGGGCTAAAACAAGGACTGGTCGGCTCGGAGTGAGTATACTACTGTGTCTGAGTGGGGTATTCATGATTAACTGTGGCATGGTATCTCAGTGGGCTAGCACTATAAAATTGACATCAGTCCGGACTAGTACAAGTGTGTGCGAGCACGCACGCAGGCACGCACGCACGCACACACACACACACACACACACACACACATGTGCATTCACGCTACGATATAAGCGCAATAACCTTGGACGCTACATTAAACCCCATTTCACCTCACCTAACCTCACCTGAAATGCTAGCACAACATGATATTATTCAGCTATGTTGCAGTAATACTTGGCACACAAGAACTTACCAGCAGGAACTCGCCCATCCCCAGGCCGGCGTGATCTCCCTTAGTTGTGTGGGCCTGGTCCTTGTACATAAACATGGCGACGCCCATCACGATCAGAAGCACACAGAAGTACTTGGCCATGGGGTAGCTCTTCCTTGCCAATAAAA
Source organism: Haliotis rufescens (assembly GCF_023055435.1). Taxonomy (NCBI): domain Eukaryota; kingdom Metazoa; phylum Mollusca; class Gastropoda; order Lepetellida; family Haliotidae; genus Haliotis; species Haliotis rufescens. The sequence continues at coordinate 1,440,355 of NW_025964013.1, read as the reverse complement.
CTCCCAGAATCATAACAGGAATTGGTTTGACGGATTTACCGAGGACCTGAGGAAAAATGTGAAACTACATAACATCATGTAACATATGATGGACGAGAGTTGCTGTAATGTGTCAATCCAAGGTCCCTTCATAATATGTGCTGCTTGTAACCATGGTAACAACCCATGACGGCCATACATGACTGGGATACATGACTTCAGGAGAAAAAGTTGTTACTTGTAGTTATTACTATACTCAATACTAGAGTTAGTAGTAGTTATAACTATACTCAATACTAGAGTTAGTAGTAATTATGAATATACTCAATACTAAAGTTAGCAGTAGTTATGGCTACATTCAATACTAGAGTTAGTAGTAGTTATGACTATACTCAATACTAGAGTTAGTAGTAGTTATGACTATACTCAATACTAGAGTTAGTAGTAGTTATGACTATACTCAATACTAGAGTTAGTAGTAGTTATGACTATACTCAATACTACAGTTAGCAGTAGTTATGAATATACTCAATACTAGAGTTAGTAGTAGTTATGAATATACTCAATACTAGAGTTAGTAGTAGTTATAACTATACTCAATACTAGAGTTGGTAGTAGTTATGAATATACTCAATACTAGAGTTAGTAGAAGTTATGACTATACTCAATACTAGAGTTAGTAGTAGTTATGAATATACTCAATACTAGAGTTAGCAGTAGTTATGAATATACTCAAAACTAGAGTTAGAAGTATTGTTAGTTTTGTAAGTATTGTTAGTATTGTAAGTATTGTTAGTTTTTGTAAGTTTTATTAGTATTGTTAGTTTTGTAAGTTTCGTTAGTTTCGTAAGTATTGTTTGTTTTGTTGGCATTGTTAGTTTTGTTTTAAAGAAATGTTTTTATTGACAAAGTGTTAGTCCAGTGTCTCGCTTAATCCAGATTAAGAGGGGGGTTGTCTCCATAGCAAATAGTACATAATTCAGGGTTCACCAAACAAGATGTGTTATTACATAGCCTACATGCAGGAGCATATACATTGATGTACATCACAGTTTATTTTCATTATTTTTGTAATGATAACATCTATTCACAAATACACACTCAAACTTAGTCTGTCTCACAGTCCCTGAACAATATTATTTTCCCTTTCGCCCAGCCCTTACTGTAATGCTATAGCCCTAAATGAAGCAAGTCTAGATTCCCCACAGTTCTGACATCTCATAAGTCAAACTCAAACAGGAAAAGCTAGTCTGTCATGGAAGAGACTTGTGAATACACGTACATGTATTTCTTAAGGGTTGCAGTGTTCCTGTATGTCTATGTGCCTTTTTACAGTCTGCATACAATAGGCATAGGCATACAATAAAACTAAGGGGCTATTCACACAGGACGAGGCATTTCAAGTGTAATTGAAAAGACATCAATGTCAGATATAAATCACATTTCAATCATTTAAACGCTGATGTTTGAAATGCCAACGGTATGGCAAGCTGATTTGCTTTTCAGTCACTTCGTTCCCACACCCAACACTGACACAGGTATTATATGTGGACACAAAAGAGAGCATACCTTAGTTTTGTTAAAAGTATCATGTTCACAACTTGACACATGCATTTACCTTTCAACAGATTTACAATAGCGGACAAAGGGGAAAGCATGATTACAATTTCAATCTGTTGTTGTAGTATTGGTATGTGGTCTTAATTGTAGTAGTGGCAGTAGTAGTAGTGGCAAGTAGAGTAGTAGTAGTAGTAGTAGTAGTAGTAGTAGTAGTAGTAGTAGTAGTAGTAGTAGTAGTAGTAGTAGTAGTAGTAGTTTTACTGGTTGTGTTTTAGGCGCATTAGGAATCCAGGTGTAGTAGTAGTAGCAGTGGTAGTAGTAGTAGTGGTAGTAGAAGTAAAAGTAGAAGTAAAAGTAAAAGTAAAAGTAAAAGTAAAAGTAAATGTAGAAGTAGAAGTAGAAGTAGAAGTAGAAGTAGTAGTAGTAATTATTGTAGTTTTACTGGTTATGTTTTAGGCGCATTGGGAATCCAGATGTAGTAGTAGATGTAGTAGTAGTAGTAGTAGTAGCAGCAGTAGTAGTTAATGTAGTTGTTTTAGTTGTGTTTTAGGCGCATTAGAAATCCAGACGGTCTATACGACAATTTGATACTATTCAAAATGAGTAACATATCACAATCTGATAAAAAACAACATCTGTTAACATATTAGTGGATTTTTAAGCATAAAATGATACTGTACTGTGTTATATGGCAGTGTAACTTATTGTTAAAAAATGACTGTAGATAACTGAAATAACTGAAGATAATTGAAATGTATTTGAACAATGATTAGTTGTCAGGAATATAGTACTATTTAATGTTAGCAGTGGTGAGGAAGTTATTATATATAGATGCTCGAATTATCTGTAAACTTCCAGAGTAGCAGATGGATGTCAAGCACTATAGAAACATGGGGAATATTCTGTGATGTTCAAGGGACACTGGACTGATCTGGCACTGTGTGGAAAGTACTGGAAGCTGGTTAGACTATATTAGCAGGATGGATGCGTCCCCGTCTCATGTCACAAAAAACAGCTTTTGTGTGGAGATCACTTTTCACCCTGGGGATCAGCCTTGGCCTATCTCAGAAGCTTGACTACTGTTGTGGCGAGGTGATCATCATTCTTGTCACTGTTATTGCCGTTGCTTTCATAATTTTATACTGCCATTGAATATTGTACAGTGATCCCTCGCTATTGTGCTCTTCGATAAAGCGCTACCTCGGTTACTACGCGCGGTAACGCATGGCTCCCAAAATTTATGTACACTTTTATTACTGAGAGTTTTACACAGACATAATTGTAGTGTTGTTCGTTGTTCATTTGCACATAACGCTTCTCATTGCATAATCAACCGTTTATCGCTGAATGGAGTTCTAATAATCTGTTTGAAAACATCCGCGGCAAGTCCCGGAAATACGATTGTTCAACTAGTTAACTTTTCACACTATACATCCTTTGATCTTAGAAGCGCATGCATGCAATAAAAGAGAACCACAAGCGAAGTTTATATTCTTAATTAGTGGGCAATCCAATTTGAGGCGACACTGTCACACACATGTAGTTGCTGTCACAACACGGCGGTCATTCATTTCGTAATCGCGCTTTCGTAACATCGCCTGTTTTTTTTCCGTAGTTATAACAAGCGATTTCATTGGATTAAAATTTGTTTCTAATGACGCTTTCTTGCCGAAATCTGCTACAAGTTTCGTGATAGGTCAATTTTTAGCATGTGACCTCAGGCAGCCAATCAAATTATAGCTGTGATACCAAGCTCGTGTTTGATAAATTTCAGAAGTTGGCGAAAGATTTTTTTGTTAAATCGTGTTATTCTGAAGGTTTTAAGCAGGAAATCACGATATATATTAAAAATATGGAACTTCGCGAATGTATTGTGCTAGGTTACGAGCTGTGACAAAGATTTTTCATGCATATATTTTTGCATTAAATGTTGTGTCCGAGCCGAGAATTCAAGGCGACGAAAGCCGAGATGTCATTTGACTTACATAACACGCGATCGCACGAAACGATGGAAATAATAACTTAGATGTAAGTTTGATTACTTTTAGATATATTTTTGTTGATTTTATTTATCACTTTGTGTAATATATTTAAAGATTTGCTTAAAACTTCTTTATTTTGCTCTTTGACATGTTCAATGCGGACCCGTTGTCGAAATGTGTGTCCGAGAATTTTATTTTCAATAACATCGCGGGAAATAGTGAATAATCTTTTAATTTATCGATAAAAAATGATAAATTGAAATGGAATACGTATTTCAGACATTGTGAAATGTGACAGATTTAATAAATGAATGATATTACAGGTAGATCTAGGTCCATAAAAAATATATACTATTTTGACGTGACGTGAGATAAACACATTGATGATTTGAGATTTGCCGAGCGCGCTCCCCCGCCTCGGCCTCGGTTAAACGGCTCATCGTCTATAACGCCCACCAATTATTTGGACCCCATTGGTAGCGTTGTAGCGAGGGACCACTGTACTACCATTCCATTGTGTACTGCCATTGTAATTGCTGTGCAGTAATTTGTATTGATTTGTAAACCTTAGGAGTGCAAAAATTAAAAAACAAATATAAGACTGTATTAGACCAAAAGTACATTATTTTCATATTCCCAACTCCTGCTTGCTACACTACTACGAGCACTACTGCCATTTTCAGTCTAAGTCAAAGTTGTTGCTGTGGAAACTCGAAAACATTTTTTTTTTTTAAATCCCAAACTATCATAAGGCACAAGTTTACCACTGGACCTATCTGTGTGCCAAGTTTGGTAAAGAAATATTGTACAGTTTTCAAGATCAGCTCCTACCAAAAATATTTTTTAAAAATCCCAAATTATCATTAGGCACCAGTTCACCACTAGACCTATCTATGTGCCACGTCTAGTTAAGATATCTTTCATGGTTCTGCTCCCGAAACGAAATTGACAGACGGACCCATTCCGATATATACTGCTGTTACAGATGTACCCACCTGAGTCGGGTAGGCGACATGTTGGAGGGCGTGGTTGCTGGCCAGCATGGCGCCCAGGTAGGTGAGCGAGCACATGGCATACAGAGTGCGCGGCGTGGAGTCACGTTCCCGCTGAAAGATCTTGCGAGCTGTAAATACATTTGTATTGAAAAGCTAAATAGTTCACATAATCACATCACACAAGAAACAGCATTATCACAATCTCCCACCATGGGGCACATTAGAATTTTGTTTGTTCATATAGTAGTGAATAATATGAAGATCATGTTTAAAACTCATGTAACTTTAGTTTCTAAGAAAAATTGTCCCTGTTGACAAATTGACACTGTACACTAATTAAAACAAGGAAGCAAAAAATTCTTTAGTTTTACAAAATACGTCGACATCAAAAGGCATCAGTTCATCATGTGTTTGATATAGGGCTGCAATGATACAGGAAGGTCACGATACGATACGCATTTCGATATTCTGGTCACAATAGTTGCAATGATACAAAAACAAGACTTAAAGCATGTCAAGATTGAACCTTTCATGATTTTTGAACAGTCAACATTATTTTATAATAACAAGACTACTGAAGTTGTTAAGCTTCAAAGTGGAACTTTCTCTTACTTTCCTTCAAAACAATTCAAAGTTCAAACACCAGAAAATAATTAATGTACTTCACCAGTGATACAACTTCAAAGAATTTTTATGCAATGGTCGAAGAAATTGTATCTGAAATTATTGTTTTATCAGGAATAATATATTCCAGAATCGTGTTACTTTAGTTGCAGCTTTTACTATATATGTATTTAATATTATAAAAACCACAAGCGTAGCATTTTGGTACTGGTGATTGCTGTTGCAGGCTTTTTTTACATATGGGACAATTTGACCAGTCACCGTAGAGACTTCCCGCGCGACAGGTATTTCGATTACGAAAATGTTATGTTGACATATATATAAGCCAAATTGCCACAAATATTACTTTTAACGAGTCAAATTTTGTATTTTTAATATATGGATCCATTCTTTAGCAACTAAAGTTTGTTTCAAAGTGTCAAATGCGGTAATCTGACCGTGGTTGCTGTATCTTTCACACACGATTTCACCTAACTTAATGAAAACAATACTAAATGAAATTTTGAATGAAATTAATAAAATATATTACAAACACATGTCCAGATATACAATGAACATGTTTTAATAACAAGATAAAAACATCTGTCAGTGTAAAACCTGAGCTTATTAAAAATGTAAGTACGTTTTTGGGAGCCATGTGTTACCACACGCTATAACCAAGTTAGCGGTTTATTGAAAGGCACAATAGCGAGGAAACGCTGTACTTGAGATTTGCGTTTCGTATCGTGGCGCATTGATAAATTGGCCCATGTTTATCGTATATCGTATCGTGGGTCAAGTATCGCGATGCATCGGAATATCGGTGTATCATTTCACCCTTAGTTTGATACATATACAAACTTTATATCAAATTGTTAAACGGTTTCTGAGCATGCTGAGTAATGCTCTGGAATTTAAACGTGACAGATGGATGGACAGCACTCATTTCTGTATCCCTCTTTCATTTCGTGCCTGGGGATAACAGTGAAGGACTCCAGGACTGTACACTATATGGATTTTTCTCCACAAAGAAGTGAAGGTCTGTAGTGTGATGTGACCCTCATAAGTATCCATGACCATCTCAGTAGCCTGCTACTGCTAAAGAGGTGGTTTGGGGAGCCTAGTGGTTAAAGCATTCGCTTGTCAAGCCGAAGACCCCGGTTCGATTCGATATGGGTACAATGTGTGAAGCCCATTTCTGGTGTCCCCCGCCGTGATATTGATGGAATATTGCTAAAAGCGGCGTAAAACCATACTCACTCACTCCTACTGCTGAACACCATTACCAGTGGTTTCAATAACTCATATCCAATACCACGACTGCCTCCTGTTTTTTCCTCATTCTTGTCAGATAAAAATGGATTTAGGAAGCAATAGTAAGCATTCTGAGAATGTGTATGTAAAGTGTATATTCTAACGAAGATTACGTCAAGGACATCACAAGGGCAGGGTACAGATGCAACTCAGTAACGACCGACTCCCTACACAAAGGATCTGTGATCTTGGGACTCAATATGTATGTGCAGCAATATTCTCTGGACTGCCTCCTAATTTTAAAGATAAAAACACAGCTTCAGATAATTCCTCAACCTGTCTGAGTGTGCTCGCTTGATTGACATGCAAGAGAAACAGCGACTTACCACACAATGCGAAGATGGCATTGATGATGCACTGCACAAACACCAGGGCGAGGGTGAAGCGGAACTTCTCCTGGGACTCGCCTTCTCCATACTTCCCCTTGGTGCTGAAGAAGAGGATTCACAGGTATATCATCAGTTACCATGGTTACAAACAGCGTTAATAGCGGACCTAGTACTCTCGGAAATAATATTTACTCCCAACAAGCCAGACTAGCATTGTTTGTTGGTTTGCTGTTTAACGCCGCACTCAGCAATATTCCAGCAGTCTGAAAATAATCAAGTCTGGACCAGACAATCCAGTGATTGATATCACGATCATCGATCAACACATTTGGGATACGATGAGGTACATGCCAGGCTAGCTTGTGACTGGTATTTATAACTAGCCTGTGTTGAAAGTTGCAGGTTCGACTTTGTAACGACTAACGACATGCTTGAGTTGATAATCTTTATCGTTGTTCTCAGATGTTCTCTACTCTGTGCCTCTAATGTGTACAGCTTTACTATGACAATGGTAGCAATGACATTTTCTACTAGATTGTCAGGCAGGTAGGAATATAATTCCCCTATCCTGACATACATGTTACAAGCCAGGCAGCTAATTCGGACAGTGGAGTGGACAAATTAGTGACTTGTACATTTCCTCAAAGCAAACAGACACATGTTAATCTACTCTTTTAGCATGTTTAGCAAGCATATTTTTTACAAAACTGATTTGTCGCTGTAGATCATGGTATATATCTAAGTGACAACCAGTACCAGTCGACATGATCAATAATAAAGTCTGGACTAAAAACATCAATGGCTGATGTTAGAGACATCAACTTCCAACAGTACTTAATTCCATTCATTTTTTCAGTTAACCAACAGTACTTAACTCTCCCTGATGTGTCCCAGTTAACCAACAGTACATAAATCTCCCCAATGTGTCCCAGTTAACCAACAGTACTTAACTCTCCCCAATGTGTCCCAGTTAACCAACAGTACATAACTCTCCCCAATGTGTCCCAGTTAACCAACAGTACTTAACTCCCCCTAAGGTGTCCAAGTTAACCAACAGTACTTTACTCCCCCGAATGTGTCCCAGTTAACCAACAGTACTTAACTGACCATAATGTGTCCCAGTTAACCAACAGTACTTAACTCTCCCCAATGTGTCCCAGTTAACCAACAGTACTTAACTCTCCCCAATGTGTCCCAGTTAACCTACAGTACTTAACTCTCCCCGATGTGTCCCAGTTAACCAACAGTACTTAACTCCCCCCAATGTGTCCCAGTTAACCAACAGTACTTAACACTCCCCAATGTGTCCCAGTTAACCAACAGTACTTAACTCTCCCCAATGTGTCCCAGTTAACCAACAGAACTTAACTCTCCCTGATGTGTCCCAGTTAACCAACAGTACTTAACTCCCCCCAATGTGTCCCAGTTAACCAACAGTACTTAACTCTCCCCAATGTGTCCCAGTTAACCAACAGAACTTAACTCTCCCTGATGTGTCCCAGTTAACCAACAGAACTTAACTCTCCCTGATGTGTCCCAGTTAACAAACAGTACTTAACTCCCCCTGATGTGTCCCAGTTAACCAACAGTACTTAACTCCCCCTGATGTGTCCCAGTTAACCAACAGTACTTAACTCTCCCTGATGTGTCCCAGTTAACCAACAGTACTTAACTCTCCCCGATGTGTCCCAGTTAACCAACAGAACTTAACTCCCCCTGATGTGTCCCAGTTAACCAACAGTACTTAACTCCCCCTGATGTGTCCCAGTTAACCAACAGTACTTAACTCTCCCCAATGTGTCCCAGTTAACCAACAGTACTTAACTCCCCCTGATGTGTCCCAGTTAACCAACAGTACTTAACTCTCCCCAATGTGTCCCAGTTAACCAACAGTACTTAACTCTCCCCAATGTGTCCCAGTTAACCAACAGAACTTAACTCCCCCTGATGTGTCCCAGTTAACCAACAGTACTTAACTCTCCCCGATGTGTCCCAGTTAACCAACAGTACTTAACTGACCATAATGTGTCCCAGTTAACCAACAGGAGTTAACTCCCCCCAATGTGTCCCAGTTAACCAACAGAACATAACTCTCCCAAATGTGTCCCAGTTAACCAACAGTACTTAACTCTCCCCAATGTGTCCCAGTTAACCAACAGTACTTAACTCCCCCTGATGTGTCCCAGTTAACCAACAGTACATAACTCTCACGAATGTGTCCCAGTTAACCAACAGTACTAAACTCTCCCCAATGTGTCCCAGTTAACCAACAGTACTTAACTCCCCCCAATGTGTCCCAGTTAACCAACAGTACTAAACTCTCCCCAATGTGTCCCAGTTAACCAACAGTACTTAACTCTCCCCGATGTGTCCCAGTTAACCAACAGTACTTAACTCCCCCAAATTGTTTCACAATTCAGATCATAGATACACCTGTTGGCAGTTACCATGACGATCAGTTTATCTGCAGAATGACTGCATTGAAAATGCCAGTAGATAGTTTTTCACATGTGATGTACCTGATGCATACACATGATGAAGTCTGTCACATATTCCTTACAGAAGATACTGCTTTCCTAGACTGAAATAGTCATAGCATGATTAGCATAAAATCATTATACTGCACCTGTGGTCTGTGAATACCTGTGCACCGATTGAATGTCACAGTATCACAGAACTATGAACACGAATGAAGTTCAGTAGCTCACCTGATCATTCTGATACCACTGTATGATGTCTAGTGCTTCTCAGAGCTCCAGATAACTTTTTGAGCAATTGCGTTTTTACTCTAGGGTTTCTATTTTAATTGGGTTATTACATATTTCATTGGGTAACCAATATTTTTTTACTCATCTATTCATCACCCTATTGTTTTTTTTCCAAAATTAGTGAACATTTTAAGATTTTTTAAAAATGAAATAATGTTTTAGATGTATATAACTGATCTAAATATATAGGCTAAGTAAATTAGCTCGTAATCGTGTTTCGGAAATTAGCTCCTTTGTACGCATGCTGGAAAAGCTTCATTGGGTATTTACATATGCTGCTTTTAATACATTTGAGTTTTCATTTAATACATGCGTTTCTGTATGCAAGTAAATTGAAAGTAATTGGGTTTTGAATATGGTTTTTGGGTGGGAATTTTACGCAAATTCGCTGCTTATCTGTGCTCTGGCTTCTTTCAGTAATCTTCAAATAATACTTTACATATGACAATAATGCCAATAGTGAGGTCATGATACTCAACAAATGACAATGGTAAGGACGCTATACCATGTATACCATACATTTGACAATAGGATCCACCAGGGGTTTATCTTGACCTGCGCAGAGGCTGATATTTGTCCCTAAGTCTGTAGCAAATGTAAAGAACATGAAGAAAGAATTCCCAAATTGGAATTTAAGATTTCCCAATTCATGTTAGTATTTAGTCATATCTAATAGAGGTAACTGATAACAGGATCAATACACATGGTAAAGTGCCTGCCAGGGGATGTTCAACTCGCCCGACCAAGGAAACATAATGTGCTAGGCAAATGAGAAAATATAATCCTCAGGAAAGTATGAAAATTGGTGGCATCAACATTGAAACTTAGAAAATGTGTGGTGTGTTTGTCAACTACAGATGAAGTCATTTTTCTAGTCAAGTTTGCTTCTTTTCTCCAGTTGAAAATCATGCTTGGCAAGTAAAATTTTTAAGTTTACTTGCCCTTGGGCAAGTAGGAAATTTTGGTATTTGAACACATGCGCCAGCAAAGGGCACTTAGTTTAGAATCCTTGATAAATATCTGTCCACATAAGATTATTTACAGTTTGTAGTGATACAGCTTGAATATTGCTGACTGTGACCAAAGACAACATTTGTTTATTCTGATGTACAATCTGGAAATCAGGTTAGGAATCGTGACCTGTTAGATAATTGTTGCTTGGCTTCAACAGATCAATGAAGTAAAGAAATTTAACTACTATGGTGACCCCTCCTGCGTGTGCCCTTGCTAGCATAATCTATTAATTAGTAACATGCTCGTCTTGGGGGCGTGAATGTTCCTCATTTGATAACTACTTTGTTTATTGTCAATTCAAGGGGAAAGAAACGCCTCTTCGTGGCATGAATAATTTTTCCAATTGAAACGTGCCAAAGAACATCTACCTAGGTGAGCTAACAAACACACTTCTGGGCCAAGTACTAGTAACAGCTGTATCATCTCCTCAAAACTGACAATGACAGTGACAACAGAGCATACCTTGGAATCCAGCTGTTGACTAAATTTTTAAGTTGATAACACATCCCTAATATAGAAGACATATAAATACAAAATATACATAAGTTTCCGCATGATTGCTATGATTAAGACATAGATAAGACATACACTTTACACGGCTGAGACAGTGTCGCCAGAAAACTTACATCTTTTCTTGCAGGATTCCGTAATAAAAGTAGCAGACGAATATTCCACCGGCACACACCAACAGTTTAAAACGACCGGCTTCTGCCATTTTGCCCGTCGGCGTCTTATCCACTTGTGGCACTGGCACAGATAAATCTATATCGCAGTCTCGATTCAGCTTATCGTCCTTTGGCTCTGACATAGGCAAATCTTCGCCGGTAGTTGAATTCTCGCGGAAGTCGGTTTGAATGACGTGTCTCAGTTTTAGTCGACCACCGGGCGAACACGCACCTGCTGCCTTACATGCTATTCCTTTAAAACTTATTTTACTTTTGAGCAATCAGACATTTGGATTTACGATAAGGATTATTGTACCATTTATTTTAAATACATTTATTATTCTATAGGAAATCAAATATTTAATAGTTATGTATGTTTTCACGTGCACCACATTTATGTTGATTATAAATTTTCAGATCAAACTGCATGTCATTAGTTTTCTCCTAGTAGTAGTACACGTTTGTTGCCAAACTCCGGAGCAAATCTATAGGTACACGTGATTGGTTATATTACAAGTGACGTCATTTACTAGTGATTTAAATAGATTCTCCTCCATCTTAGGGATTCCCCTTCCCAATTCATGGATGTGGAACTAGAATAATGTGAGGAATGGCGAAAAAAGGATATGCACCGAGTAGTACACATGATCCATCGAAGGGACACAAGAAACCTCAAAGGCTCAATGTTAAGGGGAAAGTTATGAAAAAAACACAAAAAACTTACTGTTAAATCTCATTATGAATAAAATCAAATATATTAAGTTTGTTTTTGTAAGTATTAACAACATTTGTGGGATTTTTATAACAAGCTGCTTTTGTCAAAATAGGGTTCATGAAAGGTAGAAAAGCAGTGAGACCAAATGTATCCATGCACTCCGATGAAGAAATGTTGATGTTTCTATCCTAAACGATAAATAAATATATGATAGTGAATTTTAGATTGTAGTTAGAATTTCTTTTCATGTCTAAAGTTAGTTTGAAATTATTTTAAGAAGAGGCCAACGTTTTCAAAATGGTTCAACATTGCGTGGACTTTGTGATGCATGTTATATATGACACATCTTTAGTAGAACAAAACGTAATTAACATATGTCAATAACAAATAATTTAGAGAATATTAACAATTCCATTTATGCAAAAGTCGGGCGGCTAATGAATCGTTACACCTTTGCAACCCTACACGAGCACCACAGCTGTGTCTAACGGTACTACCTCAAACTGCATGAACCTTACACCTCACTCTAGGGCAATTTTAATATAATTAACGTTTTTTATGTGTTAATGAGCATAGAAAATGGTTGATAAGGATGATGATTTGAAGATTTTACGTGCGCTTGTCGTCACTATGCGTATTTCGCACACGGACCCACCGGGGCCTTCACTGTGGTTTGTTGTTTGTTATTTGTTTGTTGTTTAATGCAGTTTGTTTTCTGATTGATGCTTACTTCTTCTTATTTTAGTGCAGATTTAGCTGCTTTGTCGGCGTGTTCGTTACCAGGCTCGTGGGGTGGTCCGGGCATCATGGTGTGAGGTGGATTTGGTCTTGCAAAGAGGGTCGACCCTGTGGTCTTCCAGAACATCGGTCCAGGGAGAGGCAATGGTGTCACAGCAGCTCGGTACATTGATCAAGTCTTGAGACCACACGCCATACCTCATTTGGCACGTCGCCGCAACTACGAGTTTCAGCATGATAACGCCCGTCCCACACTGCGAGAGCAACAAGAAACGTCCTCCAGCAGAATGGAATCAGAACCATGCAGTGGCCTGTCCTCAGTCACGACTTAAATCCCATTGAGCACCTGTGGGACAAGATTCAAAGACGGCTGAATGACGTCCGACCAAGGCCGACAACTGCAGCTGAACTGCGTCAGGCGTTCCTCAGAGTGTGGGCTCAAGTGCCTATGGCCTTCATCAACCGCCTCATCCATTCCATGTATCGACGTTGCACGGCAGTCATCAATGCACATGGCGGACACACGAGATACTGACTTGTGATTACATTTTCTCAGAGACTAGTGTTGTGTTTAACTTTAAGAACATTTGACACTTATATTTCAACCTTGATGATCAGTTTTACCAAGTTTAATCTTTTTTATATGTCTCAAAGTATCTTTACAGTGTTTGGACAAATAAGGTTTCTCAAATATCAACCCATGGTAACGTTTCTTTTGCGGTTCAGTATACTTGGGTCAGGCCACGCGAGCTTAATAAACATATTAAATTATATAACCAAGGGTGAATATTGGGGAGCCTATAGGATTTTGTTTCTTTGTAGGTTTGTTGATGTGGATGCCGAATCCCGTGTTTTGAGTCCGGATCAGAGGACCCGTCTGTGTATCTGGGACACCAATTTGGCCATTTTTCGTGTATGTTTGCCACTGTGGTGGATTTAGCGGTGTTTGGGTCGGTATCTTCATTTAGTTCATTGGAGAAAGATATGTCGATTTAGGGGGTTTGGAGTTTGGGTATGAAAGAATTGTTTGGTGTTGTGTTTAGTTTTAAATAATTGAGGTTGTGAGTAGATAGATAGATATTTTATTCGGTATTTAAGGCCACATGGCCCATTGTATAGTTGACATTTTCAGTTTCATTTGTTTAGTCACGTGATATACATGATAAATAAAAACTAACAGTGAATGTATGTTTCATCAATATGGCTAATGAACTTTAACAGCCGAGTTCTTGGATCTTATAAGACTGATAATTAACATCTTGTTTTATGCCTATTGTTAAACATCGGAATATACCTTTTTTTTAAGATGTTCATACTTATCACATACTAATAAAACATGATATTCATCCTCAATTTCTTCTAATAGGCAGTTTTTACAGATACCCATTTCAACGTCCCTCTTTTCACATCTACGTCTGAGTATGGAAGTAGTTGCGTTGAGAAATTGGTACTAATTGTGGTTATTTTCGAGCTTGGAGTTGTGGGCTTATGTTGTTTTTAAGCATTTGTTGGATTTGTGGGTTATCTTGGGTGGAGGCCCAGTAATAAATTGTAAATTGTTCTCGGCGTAGATCCAGGGGGATTTCGCCTGTTGAAGTTTGCAGTGATGTGCGCGGTGTGCCCTGGGGTGTGCGCGTGATTAACCTTAGTGCTTGGTATAGATTGAGTTTAGTTTATCGTTTAATGTTGAGTTTAGGGTGTTGTATATTTGGCATCCATAGTCTATTTTGAATCTAATTAGTGATTTGTAAAGTGATAGTTGGGTCTCCTTGGAGGCCCCCCAGTTGGAACCTGTCAGGCAGCGTGGTGTGTTTAGGTCTTTAGTGCATCTATTTGTTAGGTTTTTAATGTGAGCACCCCAGGTGAGGTGTTCATCAAAGATTAGTCCTAGAAATCTAGTCTGGGTTTGGACATTTTCGGGATTATTGTTGAGTTTTAGTTTGGGGGTGTTTGCGCGCATATATTTTATTTGTGTTTGAATACTATCCCTGTAGTTCTTTCGGCATTCAGTGAGGTGCCCCATTTATTTGCCCATGTTTGTTTGTTTGTTTGTGTGTGTGTGTTTGTGTGTGTGTTTGTGTTTGTGTGTGTGTGTGTGTGTGTGTGTGTGGAATCACCTCTCCTTATATAGATCCCTTTCTTTTACAGAAGAAGAAGAAGAATTCCAAAGGATCCGAAGAATTCCCTTAAATCCGAATAGATTAGTCCTGTCGTCAACAACTGTCTGACAACTGGTACAAAAGAAAACAAAATTTATACAAATCAGTGTTTACTCTTGATTTATTATTGCTTTATACTTTGGAATATATTGCTCAGTTAAAGGAGTTCTACATTATATACATGAAGTATGATGTATAACACATACATAATATATAATGACCATCAATCATCATGAATATAGTAATATTTACTTCCATATCAAGGTCAGTGTGCTGTCAGTCATTTGATAATGAAATTCATCACATATGTCGGATAGTTTACAAAGTGGTCATTTTCTTTCGGTTAAAGTTATTTTCTCCATTCCCCAGTTTCAATAGGGGATTCAATCAACCAGGTCATCGAGTCTGACCCCTCTCACGACAAGCACGGGTTACTGGGCACTTAGTCCCCACGGGTTACTGCCGACAAGCTGAAGAACCGCCAATACATAAGTTTGCATGATCTAACCAGCTATATATACACATCCATATGAACAGTCGGGACTGAAAGTATTGTGCATGCCAGCCTTATGTCTTATAGCAGGCTGAAGGCGTGGGTGGGCAATTTAACGCCGCTTTGGGCAGTATTTCGGCTATATCACGACGCGTCAGCTTACTGTAGGAGGAAAGTGCTTTGTCGGTTTCATATGCCTCTACTTGTTTTGGACAGTATATGTCACAAAACGCCCCGGGTTAATTATAGTAGTTTGAACGCCTCACAGGTGCATACGCTATAAACATTACTAGAGTGACTCAAATCCACACTATACTACAACTACCAAATGACACTAGCAACTCTACTAAACCCCTTAAATAACTTACAAACCTATTAAGCACTAGGCATTTATCTAATGAAAACAGGCCTCCTCGACCGCATTATAAAAACCCCAACCAAAACACAACAACAACAAACTATCAATAAAACATAAGTCTATAAAACACACAACCTCACAAACTCCTTCACTTTCCCCGCCTTATTTGCATCGCATATTTCAAAATTCCTAATTCCGCCAAAATTAATTAAGCGACCATATCGCCCCTCCAGTTTGTCTTACCTTTCGGACATACGCTTCACTACCACATCACTAAATGGCCTGGCGGGCCCGTGCGCGAAATACATACATGTCAGAAAGCGCACGTTAAACCACGTGAGTGTATGGCCTGGTGTATTACCATTTGCAGTGGAGTCCTGCTAAATGCAGGAACTGGGCGTGAAGGATATTCCACATAGTTTAGAGTTCTGTATTTACAAACATGAACTTCATTTTTAAAAATATAATTTGATCCTTATGGCCATCCAGGACTGATTGCTGTTTGGAGCCTTATCATCTTCCCGAGGCAAGGGAGTTAACTGACTACAAAAGTCAAGTTTCCACCCCATTCGTCACCACTCGCCCCTTTCCGTAACCTGCAAGAAGACTCGTCCCCCTATCGATGAATGTTATGTGCGAAAATACGACAAACCAATCAGAATGCGCGTATGATTTCAAGTTCTTCGTCAAAGAATCCCTCAGAAATAATTTTTGATTTTACATATGTCTTGCATCTAAAATATACCCAAGACACAGTAAAAGGTGTTCAATCATACTGTATAATTTCGCATGTCCAGATGTGCTTTAAATTGCATTTGAAATATATATAATCTACGGGGAAATATATGTGAACCATAACACGAAGAGTTGACAATTGTTTTAGGTATGCCCGTTTGCGCTAAGACGGAACCCGGTCGCAAAAATGGCCATGAGAGCACAGGACCATGTAACAATAAAAATCAAAAAGTCGCAAAAAAATCAAAAGTCTGATTTTTTGGAGACTTTTTTTATTATTAAAGGCCTCGTCTATGTATTTTTGCGACTTTTTTATTTTTATTGTTACATGGTCCTGTGATGATAGGGACACGAGTCGCTATTCGGCTTGTCCCTGAATAACACAAGTTGGTCACGAATGTTTCCACCCTTGCCGAACTAGGCTGGTATTGTGGAGTTACATTTTGGCTGGACTAACGAGGCTATGCAAAATCGCGCCCCGAAATGGAAATCCGGTTCGTAAATTGTCATGCAGATTTCGGTCGATTGCAGGACTTGCAAAGCATGTGCACCACTTACTCGTTGTCAACAGATATTTTCTAATCTTTTCATGTTTTTAATCAAGGTGCTCACGTGATTTGATGCACTTTGCGATGTAAGACTCGTTTTATCACAATATATAGATCGTGATTATCGATCTATCGTCTTGACTGGGCGCCGCCATTTTGTTTGAAGCAAATGCAAGTGATACGAGAGGTGGAATCTGATTGGTCCATAGGAAAGGCATAGAAGGGAGTGAGTGAGTTGGGTTTTGACGCTGCTTTTAACAGTATTCCAGTTATATTGCGGCGTGTCAGCTTAATGTGGGAGGAAAGCCCGAAGTGATGCAGGTCT
Source organism: Haliotis rufescens (assembly GCF_023055435.1). Taxonomy (NCBI): domain Eukaryota; kingdom Metazoa; phylum Mollusca; class Gastropoda; order Lepetellida; family Haliotidae; genus Haliotis; species Haliotis rufescens. Next base: position 1,423,075 of record NW_025964013.1, on the reverse strand, counting down.
CAGACGTTTAACACTTCGGTGAAACCCACGAGCACGGGTATGGTGCTGACAAACCTAGAAACGTAATCAGGGATTCGAACAAACGATCATAGGTTTCTGGTGTGCCCAAGGGACGCAACTCTGTACACCGAATCGCGACGACTGGGCCACCCGTGCCCCCCATAGAAGGGACATAACTTGTAACAGCCACTGGTGGTGCTACGACCAGGCCCAGGAATTCTAGCCTAGTTTGGCAAGGGTGGAAACTGGATTTTTATAGTCAGTTAACTCGATAGCCTCGGGAAGATGGGGCCTTATGTGTAGGATAAAACACTTACCCTCGGATTCAGGTTTTAAATCGTATAAAAACCCGTATTTTATCTTACCTATAAACCAAAAAAAGACACTTAAACCAACCTTGTATGTTTCAAACATACTTTTCATGAACCCTAGGAAACAGGCGTTAAATATATGTTTCTTGCCTATGGGTGCTTGAAATTTAAAAAAAACAAGTATTTGTCACAGAGTGACGAAATATCCCCCGCCTGTACACCATAGTACCAAATATGAAGACAATCCAGCGATTAGTTCTTGAGATATCGCGGCAACACCGTTTTCTAACTCCAAAAGCAGATTTGCCTGCTGTGACCTTGACAATGGGGTCAAGGTCACCAAAACCGACTGGTGTCTGCGGTGTCTGTATATACACCATAGTTCCAAATATGAAGACAATCCAGCGATTAGTTCTTGAGATATCGCGGCAACACCGTTTTCTAACTCCAAAAGCAGATTTGCCTGCTGTGACCTTGACAATGGGGTCAAGGTCACCAAAACCGACTGGTGTCTGCGGTGTCTGTATATACACCATAGTTCCAAATATGAAGACAATCCAGTGTTTAGTTCTTGAGATATCGCGGCAACACCGTTTTCCAACTCCAAAAGCAGATTTGCCTGCTGTGACCTTGAAAATGGGATCAAGGTCACCAAAACCGACTGGTGTCTGCGGAGTCTGTATATACACCATAGTTCCAAATATGAAGACAATCCAGTGTTTAGTTCTTGAGATATCGCGGCAACACCGTTTTCCAACTCCAAAAGCAGATATGCCTGCTGTGACCTTGAAAATGGGATCAAGGTCACCAAAACCGACTGGTGTCTGCGGAGTCTGTATATACACCATAGTTCCAAATATGAAGACAATCCAGTGTTTAGTTCTTGAGATATCGCGGCAACAAACAGGTGGGACGTACGTACGGACGGTCGTGAATACTATATCCCCCGCTTCGCGCTTTCGCGCGGCGGGGGATAAAAAATCTTAAAACATTTGTCTTCAAATGCAAGATAATTTCTTGGGAGGACCATTCTACAATATAAACTGAAGTTGAATATTATAACATCCATTTTTTTCAGATTTAACCCGATATGAGAAGAATAGGATGACGCCACTGGACGTTTATTATCACAGTTTTGACCGAGATGGACTTTTCATTTAATTTTTTTTTTTGAAACCAAATATGAGATTTGGTTAATTCATAGACCCTCCTCCCCCTGAACAGTGTGTTGACTGCAGGTGCACACAAAAAGTACACACTTTCATGGTAGCCCCATCGTTCCAGCTATATGAAGGCGGCCTGTAAAGGATCTAGTCTGGACCAGACAACCCAGTGACTGATGTTGTGAGCAATGATCCACTGTGGGGTACAATGACACATGGTCAACCAGAGTCTGACCACCCGATCCATAAGTCGCCTCTTGTGACCACAGAATTGGTTGCAGTTACAACTGATTTGATCATACAGAAAAACTTTCCTCGATGAACGAAACAAACAAGCTAACTCAAGACATGGCAGTGAAATTTTCATATTTAATAAGCAGAGTCACCTCAAGTCTGTAAGATATCTGTACAAAAATATAACAGACATGTTCAGAATGATGGTTTATGTACATAATACAGTTTGTCAGCACTAAGTCAACCCAGGCTTGTAGTAGAACAATAGAAACAAAGTCATCAGCTTGTTGGCAGCCTATTATCAATGCATTTTCTTAAATTATTACAATTGATAAATATTTTAAATGTCTTGTTGACCAATCAGGTAACCACAAACTAACAGCCACCTAATTATGGCCTATCCATCTGGCATACTCAGTCATTACCTTCAGTGAATGCATAACTGGTGTTAAAATGTAAATAAATAGAGGTATATATTAAATAATTCCCAGGACTATATGGGACAACAGCTGAGATTTCATACAATGGCTAACCGTAGGTATGTGTATTTGAGATTTAAAGTGCATCAGAATATTTTGCGATGTACAAGGCCATATTGCAATACGTATCATGATATATTGTATCATTCTAAATTTTGACTTCAGAAGCAATCTGATACACTAAAGTATGAATTGACGTTCATAAATGGAACAAAACAAGATTCTTGTACAAAATGATGTTTACTCAGTCAGTAAATATGCAGCCATCTTGGTGCCCCGGATGCATGCTCCTGGCACCGAAGGCATTTGCCAAATATATAACAATAAACACACAATAAAAAATTGCTATTTGAAATCACCTGATATATCAAGCGTGACAACATGATATTATGATACGTATCGTGGAAAGAATGAACCTCAATTTACCAATATTTTGGTAATACCGCATACCCCTAGTTAACAGCAGACAGAAGCCTGCCACTGATGACTTAAGACCTTAAAGTCAATAGAGAAACGTCTCTAGTCATGTCAGACACAGTACTGGAATCATAATAGCACTTTTATGCATTGTGTTCACAGTGCAATCCACCCATCCTAATCTGCCTTAATAAATACAATCTATGTAGATTGTGGCTTACTTGTGTGTATGAAGGAGATACAGAGATTAGTTTAATGATTACACAAGACAAAGATCAAACATTACTTTGAAATATTGAATGAGAATGAAACCCAACCCAAAAGCCCTGTCAGCTGTTAACAAAGGACCTGTTCATATTTTGAAATATTTCTTAAAATCCTAACCAAAACAACACGTTACAGAATTCATTGAGGAAATGTAAGATATTGCTGGAGGTAAAATGGAGGTCATGCTTCAGGGTGTGAGCCGCTTCGGGTCACGTGGGAACAATGACGCCTTGCGGATATTGTCAAGCCCCAGGTATAACATGGTGACCCGCTCCATACCTGGAAGAAAGCAAGAGGCATGAACCAAAACCGCAAGTGTGAGAGATTTGGCCTCATTCATAAATACACGGATTGAGGTTGCCAAAATACGACGTGAAGTATTCTATTCCACTACATATCAATAAACTAAAATTTGATTACTTTTATTGGTAGAATTATCTATTACCATGGAAACGGTCTATTGGCTACAACCAATTGAGCTAATAATAAAAAACAAATGGCACCATGAGATCCTTTTGTTATATAAACACGATAAAGGTAAACAATGATTTGAATTTCGACAAAAGAATGAAACTTGGAATGGCAGATGATGAGACCATCTCATTAGCATACATCCTGCCGACATTGTGAAGAATAAAGAAAAGTGAATTCTCTCCGGGAGTGTAGCCGTCTATGTCCAACTCACCTATACCCCCTCCGGCATGCGGAGGCGCTCCGTACTTGAATGAGTCGATGTACGCCTTGATCTTCTCAATGTCTGTAGAGACAGAATACAAGTTATGCAATTACTGTTTTTTTTATACAGTTATTACACAGAAGTCAATCCAAACAAGCTCTGAAGCATGTTGTTGAAGGAAGTTGCCTCACCTACACATACTTTATGATCGGTTCAGTTGTAGAATTAGGGCACTAACCACACTGGTGACCCCAAGTGAGTAGAGGCTGTGTGCCCGCCCTTTCTGTTCGACATCTTGGGAGTCCACCTGTCTCAGTGACTCGGTTGATGACATGTTACCACAACCCATCTCCCCGAGGCTAGGGAGCTACCTGACTATTAAGTCCAGTTTCCACTGAACTAAGCTGGTATTATCGAGTTAGATTTTGGCTGGATTAACGAGTCTATGCCAGGTCCAATCAAAATCGTACAATGAAAGCGGAGTCTGGTTCATAAACTGTCATGCAGATTTCGGTGGATTGCAGGATTTGCAAAGCATGTGCACCACCAACTCGTTAACAACAGATATTTTCCAAATCTTTTCATTATATTTTAGTCAAGGTGCTCATGTAATTTGATACTTTGCGATGTAAGACAATATTTTTATCACAATATAGATCTTGGTTACCAATCAGATCTTCTTGACTGGGCACCGCCATTTTGTTTGAAGCAAATGCAAGTGATACGAGAGGTGGAATCATATTGGTCCATAGGAGAGGCATAGAAGGGACATAACTCATAATAGCCACTGGTGGCGCTACGATCAAACCCAGGAATTCCAGCCTAGTTCGCCAAGGGTGGAAACTGGACTTTTAAAGTCAGTTAACTCTCTTGCCTCGGAAAGATGCCATAACACAGCAGCAAGGGACACTGCACATGATATCAATCATTGGATTGTTTGGTTCAGGCGGCCGTCACACAGTTGGAGTGAGTGAGTATGGTTTTACGCCGCTTTTAGCAATATTTCAGCAATATCACGGCGGGGGACACCAGAAATGGGCTTCACACATTGTACCCATGTCGGGGGACACCAGAAATGGGCTTCACACATTGTACCCATGTCGGGAATCGAACCCAGGTCTTCAGCGTGACGAGCGAACGCTTTAACCACTAGGCTACCCGACCGCCCCTCACACAGTTGGAATATGGAACATTGGCTCAGTGAGCGTAAAACGAACAGCCCCAGCATCATCTGTTGTTGTTTCCGACTTAGTGCGCTTCCCTTACAAAACCCTGGCTCTGCCTCGGACTAGTACCACATGGGAACGTCTTGTACATGTCTAAATAATTGAAGACAAAAGAGCAACTGAAATACTGCCCTCATGGGTTGTTTGGTTGGAGCCCGAGATCCGAGACTTTTCTTCAGTTTAAGAACCTATGGGGTTTGAATCTAGGACATTATTTTTGAACACTCACTTATTTCATGTTCCTTCGCCCTCTCCAACAGGAAGTCGGGGTCGTGGATTCGCTGGGCTCCAGACAGGATCTCCTCCCCACGCATAAACATGTCGTACGAGTTGGACCATTTCTATAAAGGCAAGAGAAGTACTATTACAATGGAGTGTAGTCATTGGACAAAGGTCAAACTTAGCACTACATAGGTCAAGGGTATAACATTTCTGTCTTTTTGGAACAGGATCCAACAATATAAGGAGAGCATGCTATAACTTTGAACTGGTGACTGACGTTAGAGAAGTAACTATGGCTGATGAAAGGGAGGTAACTATGGCTGATGAAAGGGAGGTAACTATGGCTGATGGAAGGGAGGTAACTATGGCTGATGGAAGGGAGGTAACTATGGCTGATGAAAGGGAGGTAACTATGGCTGATGAAAGGGAGGTAACTATGGCTGATTTGGAGATGAGGCAGTTTCCATGCCAGAAAATTCCCAAGGGGTAAAGGGGAGGTATATCAAGTATAAAGACAACCATCTGTCACAGGACATAAATGAAATGAATTAGGTGGCTGCTTTCAGATTCGTTACAGTACAGAAGCGAGTCAGAATGTCTGGGGCAACGTCCTTGTCTCACTCACCGTGTCCTCGGGGTCCGGCATGGTGTAGAAGGGCCGCACCGCCAGAGGGAACTTGTCGAGGATGAAGAAGTCAGTGTCGTACTGAAACACATCATACGACTCATTCAGGGAGCACACCAGTTGTCCTTCAGTGTGCAATGGCAGTTATACCTCAGTGTACAATGGCAGTTATACCTCGGTGTACAATGGCAGTTATACCTCGGTGCACAATGTCAGTTATACCTCGGTGCACAATGGCAGTTATACCTTGGTGCACAATGGCAGTTAAACCTCGGTGCACAATGGCAGTTATACCTTGGTGCACAATGGCAATTATACCTCGGTGTACAATGTCAGTTATACCTCAGTGTACAATGGCAGTTATACCTTGGTGTACAATACCAGTTATACCTCGGTGTACAATGTCAGTTATACCTCGGTGCACAATGTCAGTTATACCTCGGTGCACAATGTCAGTTATACCTCGGTGTGCAATGTCAGTTATACCTTGGTGCACAATGGCAGTTATACCTTGGTGTACAATGTCAGTTATACCTCAGTGTACAATGGCAGTTATACCTTTGTGTACAATACCAGTTATACCTCGGTGTACAATGTCAGTTATACCTCGGTGCACAATGTCAGTTATACCTCGGTGTACAATGTCAGTTATACCTCGGTGTACAATGTCAGTTATACCTCGGCGCACAATGGCAGTTATACCTCGGTGTAAAAACGGCAGTTATACCTCGGCGCACAATGTCAGTTATACCTCGGCGCACAATGTCAGTTATACCTCGGTGCACAATGTCAGTTATACCTCGGTGAACAATGTCAGTTATACCTCGGTGCACAATGTCAGTTATACCTCGGTGCACAATGTCAGTTATACCTCGGTGAACAATGTCAGTTATACCTCGGTGCACAATGTCAGTTATACCTCGGTGTACAATGTCAGTTATACCTCGGTGCACAATGTCAGTTATACCTCGGCGCACAATGGCAGTTATACCTCGGCGCACAATGTCAGTTATACCTCGGCGCACAATGGCAGTTATACCTCGGTGCACAATGTCAGTTATACCTCGGTGTACAATGTCAGTTATACCTCGGTGCACAATGTCAGTTATACCTTGGTGCACAATGTCAGTTATACCTCGGTGTACAATGTCAGTTATACCTCGGTGCACAATGTCAGTTATACCTCGGTGTACAATGTCAGTTATACCTCGGCGCACAATGTCAGTTATACCTCGGCGCACAATGGCAGTTATACCTCGGTGTACAATGGCAGTTATACCTCTGCGCACAATGGCAGTTATACCTCGGCGCACAATGGCAGTCATACCTTGGCGCACAATGGCAGTTATACCTCGGTGTACAATGGCAGTTATACCTCGGTGTACAATGGCAGTTATACCTCGGTGAACAATGGCAGTAAAACCTTGGCACCCAATGGCAGTTATACCTCAGAACAAATGGCAGTTATACCTCGGTGTTCAATGGCAGTTATACCTCGGTGTACAATGGCAGTTATACCTCGGTGTACAATGGCAGTAATACCTCGGCACACAATGGCAGTTATACCTCAGAACAAATGGCAGTTGTACCGCGGTGTACAATGGCAGTTATACCTCGGTGTACAATGGCAGTTATACCTTGGCGCACAATAGCAGTTATACCTTGGTGTACAATGGCAGTTATACCTCAGTACAAATGGCAGTTATATCTCAGTGCACAATGGCAGTTATACCTTGGTGTACAATGTCAGTTATACCTCGGTGTACAATGGCAGTTATACCTCAGTGTACAATGGCAGTTATACGTCGTTGCACACTGGCAGTTATACATCGTTGCACAATGGCAGTTATACCTCGGTGCACAATGGCAGTTATACCTCAGTGCACAATGGCAGTTATATGTCGTTGCACAATGGCAGTTATACCTTGGCTTTCACCAGCTTCCCTAGTAACTTCTCATTCGGTGTGCTGAGGTCATCGCCTTCTTCCATGTCCACTCCGACCTCCCGCAACATCTGCACGCCTTCACGGTAGTCGAGGCGTAAACTGGAAAACATGCAAAATTACCATGTTAATCTCAAATCAACATGAGGTACTATCTAACAGGCAAAGTTTTCAGTTGACAAAGAAACTGATCGCCAAATATTTACTTTTGCAGTTTCCTTCTTAAATGTCATCAATGTACATAATAACAATGTATAGGATTTCCAATATCAACAGACGTGACTACAGTGTCACTCCTTCTTACCTCGGCTCCAAAAACTTGAAAGGCTCGGCAGGAAACTGTTTATGGACAATTTCGATTTCCTCTGCAAAACTACAAGAAATCAAATAGATTAGTTTCTTCCAAACAATGTTACATTATCTGAAGTGTGGGGCAGTCAATCTTTCGCTGTCTTCTTTGGGGAGGGGGATGAGTAGGATTGATGTGGTACAAGGGAGGTAACTCTGACAGCCAGACAAAGACTTCCAATGATCTGTTTACCTAAATATTATTTCAGTTGATACAAGAATTTGTCTGAATACTTCTGTCTCATTTCGATTCCTGCTTGGTTAGCTCAGACTTATGTCAGTCTTCATCTCCCTCTTTTGAAATTATTTTATTCAATGAACGTTTCTAAACACTTGGACCTACTTCTGTTGTAGACCTTTGAATATTGCCACAAACAAATTTCCGATAACATCAAGAACTTCATGGTAGTGGTAGCTGAACGCCATTTCCAGATCCAGACCGACAAACTCAGTCAAGTGGCGATGTGTGTTGGAGTCTTCTGCCCTGAACACTGCAAGACAAAGAACTTAAACTGAAAACATTGCTCTGAAAACAACATCAGTTGAACCTCACCGCGTTGAACTCTGCTGGACAACTCTGCTGGTTTAACTCTACTGGTTCAAGCTCAAGTGGTTTAACTCTACTGGTTCAAGCTCAAGTGGTTGAACTCTACTTGTTCAAGCTCAAGTGGTTTAAATCTACTGGTTTAACTCTGCTGGTTTAAATCTACTGGTTCAAGCTCAAGTGGTTTATCTCTACTGGTTCAAGCTCAAGTGGTTTAAATCTACTGGTTTAACTCTGCTGGTTTAAATCTACTGGTTCAAGCTAAAGTGGTTTATCTCTACTGGTTCAAGCTCAAGTGGTTTAAATCTACTGGTTTAACTCTGCTGGTTTAAATCTACTGGTTCAAGCTAAAGTGGTTTATCTCTACTGGTTCAAGCTCAAGTGGTTTAAATCTACTGGTTTAAGCTCAAGTGGTTTAACTCAGCTGTACACATTAAAATCGTCATGAATACATCTATCTTCTTACTTCATACATGTCCCTACATATGTCTGCCTTTCATGTGACACCCACCTACTCCGACAGTGAACACCATGTCCATATATGGCTATTTATAGTCATGTGACACCCACCTGCTCCGACAGTGAACACCATGTCCATATATGGCTATTTATAGTCATGTGACACCCACCTGCTCCGACAGTGAACACCATGTCCATATATGTCTATTTATAGTCATGTGACACCCACCTGCTCCGACAGTGAACACCATGTCCATATATGGCTATTTATAGTCATGTGACACCCACCTGCTCCGACAGTGAACACCATGTCTATATATGGCTATATGTAGTCATGTGACACCCACCTGCTCCGACAGTGAACACCATGTCTATATATGGCTATTTGTAGTCATGTGACACCCACCTGCTCCGACAGTGAACACCTTATCCATGTCTCCACATATGGCCATCTGCTTGTAGAGTTGCGGGGACTGGGCCAGGTATGCCTTGGTTTTGAAGTAGGTCACCTCAAACACATTGGCCCCACCTTCTGATGCAGCTGTCAATCAAAGTATAAGTTATTAGTGACAAGTCATTGCTACACATCACAGCACATGACAACAGTATTGCCAGTGAAGACTCATAGATTACAATTATTGCTGGATCAACAAAATATAAATATCACAGATATATAGACCACTAGTTTACTACCAGATCATTGTAACACAAACTAGCCGCCCCACCAGTTGTATCGTAACACAAACTAGGCCACCCCACCAGTTGTGCCGTAACACAAACTAGGCCACCCCATCAGTTGTGTCGTAACACAAACTAGGCCACCCCATCAGTTGTGTCGTAACACAAACTAGGCCACCCCACCAGTTGTATCGTAACACAAACTAGGCCACCCCATCAGTTGTGTCGTAACACAAACTAGGCCGCCCCATCAGTTGTGTCGTAACACAAACTAGGCCACCCCATCAGTTGTGTCATAACACAAACTAGGCCACCCCATCACTTGTGTCGTAACACAAACTAGGCCACCCCATCAGTTGTGCCGTAACACAAACTAGGCCGCCCCATCACTTGTGTCGTAACACAAACTAGGCCACCCCATCACTTGTGTCGTAACACAAACTAGGCCGCCCCATCAGTTGTGTCGTAACACAAACTAGGCCACCCCATCACTTGTGTCGTAACACAAACTAGGCCGCCCCATCACTTGTGTCGTAACACAAACTAGGCCGCCCCATCACTTGTGTCGTAACACAAACTAGGCCACCCCACCAGTTGTATCGTAACACAAACTAGGTCGCCCCATCAGTTGTGTCGTAACACAAACTAGGCCACCCCATCAGTTGTGTCGTAACACAAACTAGGCCACCCCATCAGTTGTGTCGTAACACAAACTAGGCCACCCCATCAGTTGTGTCGTAACACAAACTAGGCCGCCCCATCAGTTGTGTCGTAACACAAACTAGGCCACCCCATCACTTGTGTCGTAACACAAATTAGGTCGCCCCATCAGTTGTGTCGTAACACAAACTAGGCCACCCCATCACTTGTGTCGTAACACAAACTAGGCCACACCAACACTTGTGTCGTAACACAAACTAGGCCACCCCATCAGTTGTGTCGTAACACAAACTAGGCCACCCCATCAGTTGTGTCGTAACACAAACTAGGCCGCCCCATCAGTTGTGTCGTAACACAAACTAGGCCACCCCATCAGTTGTGTCGTAACACAAACTAGGCCACCCCATCAGTTGTGTCGTAACACAAACTAGGCCGCCCCATCAGTTGTGTCGTAACACAAACTAGGCCGCCCCATCAGTTGTGTCGTAACACAAATTAGGTCGCCCGATCAGTTGTGTCGTAACACAAACTAGGCCACCCCATCACTTGTGTCGTAACACAAACTAGGCCACACCAACACTTGTGTCGTAACACAAACTAGGCCACCCCATCACTTGTGTCGTAACACAAACTAGGCCGCCCCATCAGTTGTGTCGTAACACAAATTAGGTCGCCCCACCAGTTGTGTCGTAACACAAACTAGGTCGCCCCACCAGTTGTGTCGTAACACAAACTAGGATGCCCCATCAGTTCTATCGTAACACAAACTAGGCCACCCCATCAGTTGTGTCGCAACACAAACTAGGCCGCCCCATCAGTTGTGTCGTAACACAAACTAGCCACCCCATCAGTTGTGTCGTAACACAAACTAGGCTGCCCAATCAGTTGTGTCACAATCCAGGTGGACCAATGGTGTCATTTAATGTGTGAAGTTCAGCTGTTTATTTTTCAGTGAATATTGGCAGTACCTGAAATTATTTTAGGTGTGTGAATCTCTACAAAGCCGCTCTGCTCCAGATGTTGCCGGAAGTGTCTACACACGCCCATCTCAACACGGAACAGGGCTTGGTTGGTCTGTGTCCGGAGGTCGATGATGCGGTTGTCGAGACGAGTGTCCTGATTTACACGGGCCAAGTCCTGACGTAACATAGAGTGAGTGAGTGAGTGACACAATGGAAGTTGAAGAAGTTCAGAAAAGACATCAGACACGCCATAAATTTCAAAAGACATCAGTTTGAATCAATATTTTAAAACATACCAGTAAAGTTGAACATTTTAGCTTTTCTGACTTCTGTTCACTGATATTAACGACTAATATCGGCAATAACAATTACAACTTTTCAAGATAATGACGAAGAATAACCAATACAGGCCATGAGAAGTTAAGCATGTGCTCATTCCGTCTGTCTGCTGACAACTGTTGCTAGGGGCTGTCAAGTGTCAGGATGACCTACCCCTTCTGTGTCGGGTCGTGACGCATCCTCTATGAGCAGGGGAAGTCTTGGTGCAGCTGAACTTATAACCCACACCTGTGCACAGACAACAGTTTATGGTCAAATACCTGGATCACACACCGACCATAAATACAGGCGTTTAACGTTATTTGTATTCCAATACAGGAAGTGTTGAGGCAAATAAATAAACTTGTTCATGGCTACATGCCACTAGACCTGTGAAGATCCGGGTTAGAATAGGCCTTCAACAACCCATGCTTGCCGTAAGAGGTGATTAATGGGATCAGGTGGTCAAATTCGCTGACTTGGTTGATGCATGTGATTGTATCCCAAATGCGTGGATCGATGCTCACGACATCAATCAATGCATTATCTGGTACAGACCACTGTCATATAGCTGGAATATTGCTGAATGTGGCCTTAAACAACAAACATACAAACATGTCACGGTGGTAAAGGGACACAACACCTCTGGTAATTACCCATCATGCCACACTAAGTTTGACCACCTGAGGGAAGCAACGAGGGAAACAATTCAGCCGCGGCAGATCTAGAATGTGCTTTACATGTGTGCTTGAGTACAATCAAACCCACGGCAGATCTAGAATGTGCTTTACATGTGTGCTTGAGTACAGTCAAACTGATGGCAGATCTAGAATGTGCTTTACATGTGTGCTTGAGTACAATCAAACTGATGGCAGATCTAGAATGTGCTTTACATGTGTGCTTGAGTACAATCAAACCCACGGCAGATCTAGAATGTGCTTTACATGTGTGCTTGAGTACAATCAAACCCACGGCAGATCTAGAATGTGCTTTACATGTGTGCTTGAGTACAATCAAACTGATGGCAGATCTAGAATGTGCTTTACATGTGTGCTTGAGTACAATCAAACTGATGGCAGATCTAGAATGTGCTTTACATGTGTGCTTGAGTACAACCAAACCCACGGCAGATCTAGAATGTGCTTTACATGTGTGCTTGAGTACAATCAAACTGATGGCAGATCTAGAATGTGCTTTACATGTGTGCTTGAGTACAACCAAACCCACGGCAGATCTAGAATGTGCTTTTACTTGTGTCCTTGAGTACAATCAAACCCGGCCTTCCTCCCTGATAAGAGGATGCACCACCTACTGTGCTAACCCTTGTTCTTGTTGAGAAAAGAAATATTTTGTTTTACAGACGTACCTGTTCTGCGTGAAGTTCGACATCTTGTTGTGAGCAGGATTCAATCTTCTGTGGGACTGTCCTCACATACCCCTCCACATCGATAATGGATTCCTTGTTGATACTGCAACAGTAGTTTGGTGCCACTGAGATGTGGGATTACTGAATACAAACTGGTAAATAACGAAAGTTGCAACTGAGCTGGCACAGAAACAACCGAATGATGTTTTACATCTCTGAACACTATTTCTTCTTGTATGCTTAGTGTTTAATGCCACACTCCAGCGACATGTTGACTGGTTCTCACAATGTCAACAGATGCTATCATGATTCACTGCAGGCGACTAGGTTCCGTCTTTTGGTACATAAGAGCAGTATCATGTTCACTGGTTCTCACTATGGACCTGTGAAGATCCAGGGTAGAATAGGTCTTCAGCAACCCATGCTTGCCGTAAAAGGCGACTTTGCTTGTCGTAAGAGGCGGGATCGGGTGGTCAGGCTCGCTGACTTGGTTGATGGATCCCAATTGCATGGGTCGATGCTCATGATATCAATCACTGGATTGTCTGGTCCAGACTCGATTATTTACAGACCGCCGTCATATAGCTGGAATATTGCTGAGTGCGATGTAAAACAACAAACCAACCAACCTATCACCATTCACAACAGGCAACTAGGTTCCGTCTCTTAAAGCACATGAGTATAGCGACACTTTGACTGGTTCTCACTTTGCGATATACTTGACCATCTGTTTGCTGACCTTCTCCCCGACCGACACCAGCGCTTGGACCGTCCACTTCTGTTGTCTGATCACGAAGAAACACGATTTTCCTGAAAAACAGTATTTAGGCAAGATTTTTATTTTCCCGGTTCACAGCAGTCTTAAAAACAAAAAACAGCATTATCACTATCCCCTGCCATGGGACACATTAGAATTTTATTTGTCCATATAGAATTTTATTTGTTCATATAGTATTTTATTTGTTCATATAGTAGTTTATTTGTTCATATAGCAGTTTATTTGTTCATATAGTAGTTTATTTGTTCATATAGCAGTTTATTTGTTCATATAGTAGTTTATTTGTTCATATAGTAGTTTATTTGTTCATATAGCAGTTTATTTGTTCATATAGTAGTTTATTTGTTCATATAGCAGTTTATTTGTTCATATAGTATTTTATTTGTTCATATACTATTTTATTTGTTCATATAGTAGTTTATTTGTTCATATAGCAGTTTATTTGTTCATATAGTAGTTTATTTGTTCATATAGTAGTTTATTTGTTCATACAGTAGTTTATATGTTCATATAGTAGTGAACAACATGGAAGTTAATGTCCACTACAAAAAGGAAGAGCCGTATAAAGCCTTGAGAGGATGTAGGCACTAGGGTCCCTTGTCATCATAAATATAAATAAATGATTAAATGTGAAATAAAACACACACAAATGGCCCCTTCTCTGGAAAAAAAGTAATTCATGGCACCAATTCTCAAACTCAATCTTGATAAGTATCTCTCAGATAAGCTTGCAAACTTTCATTCATGTAACTCAAGTTCTTTTTTATAAAACTTGTCCCCATTTCACACAGTAGGCAGTGCTAGGCACTAAGTTGGAAAACAAGGAGCAAGGGCCATAACTCTGTAAAAAAGAAATTAAGACACCAATTTGTCAACTTATTTCAAATCGTGACAAGTAACATCAGTGTGTAAAATTAATTTCTCAGCTTACATGGCTTTTGAGAAGATTTGTCCCCATTGAGAGTTGGATGGACGGACAAGCTCCATTCCTATATCCCCCTACCGCCCCACTTTGTGAGAGGGGATAAGAATCATCCGCAATTATTATTCTGTTCTTAATGTATCCATGTCATGTATGTGTTGCCTGTGTGCAGTGCTAGCTACATGTGTCTCGTAGTCTATTGTGTTCATGTATGTGTTGCCTGTGTGCAGTGCTAGCTACATGTGTCTCGTAGTCTATTGTGTTCATGTATGTGTTGCCTGTGTGCAGTGCTAGCTACATGTGTCTCGTAGTCTATTGTGTTCATGTATGTGTTGCCTGTGTGCAGTGCTAGCTACATGTGTCTCGTAGTCTATTGTGTTCATGTATGTGTTGCCTGTGTGCAGTGCTAGCTACATGTGTCTCGTAGTCTATTGTGTTCATGTATGTGTTGCCTGTGTGCAGTGCTAGCTACATGTGTCTCGTAGTCTATTGTGTTCATGTATGTGTTGCCTGTGTGCAGTGCTAGCTACATGTGTCTCGTAGTCTATTGTGTTCATGTATGTGTTGCCTGTGTGCAGTGCTAGCTACATGTGTCTCGTAGTCTATTGTGTTCATGTATGTGTTGCCTGTGTGCAGTGCTAGCTACATGTGTCTCGTAGTCTATTGTGTTCATGTATGTGTTGCCTGTGTGCAGTGCTAGCTACATGTGTCTCGTAGTCTATTGTGTTCATGTATGTGTTGCCTGTGTGCAGTGCTAGCTACATGTGTCTCGTAGTCTATTGTGTTCATGTATGTGTTGCCTGTGTGCAGTGCTAGCTACATGTGTCTCGTAGTCTATTGTGTTCATGTATGTGTTGCTGTGTGCAGTGCTAGCTACATGTGTCTCGTAGTCTATTGTGTTCATGTATGTGTTGCCTGTGTGCAGTGCTAGCTACATGTGTCTTGAAATCTATCTATTCATATATGTTTGTTTGTTTTTTTCTTCCAGTTTTCTTTTTTGTATAAAAGAAAAAAGTTTTCTCTTCGCATATTGAACCAAATAATATCCTGACATTTCCTTGAATTTAGTTGAATCAGAAAAATAACTGAGAATGCATTTAGCTACGTCACGCCCACACAATTCTTCAGTGATCAGTACAGACATATTGATTAGATTCTAGCTGCATGTATCAATTATTTATCAACCCTCACCAGCTGTACAGACAGGTACCCTGCTTAACCAACTGGCTGTTTGACAAAATCATAACTTTGAAGGAGAATATCAATTAAATAAAATACTTTCAAAACAGCTTAAAAACCATTCTTCTTCTTGTCAATGTGAGTGTGTGAGTGAGTGTGTGAGTGAGTGTGTGAGTGAGTGAGTGAGTGAGTGAGTGAGTGTGTGAGTGAGTGAGTGAGTGAGTGAGTGAGTGAGTGAGTGAGTGAGTGAGTGAGTGAGTGAGTATGGTTTTACGCCGCTTTAAGCAATATTCCAGTAATATCACAGCGGTGGACACCAGAAGTGGGCTTCACATATTTTACCCAGGAATTGAAATATGTGCCCACCTGGAGAAGGTGCTTGGCATACCACAAGGAAACACGTTCTCACTACCTGCAATATTCCATGTACTACTTCCATGTACCTGCAACTGTTTCTTACCTTTACTTCTACTGGTGTACAGTCGTCCTCTCAACCACACCTTCTGGTCGGCCAGGCCTGGGGTCAACTCACACACTTTCAGTAGCGTCCTGTCTGGTTTGTCACGAGACTGGATCATGCGGACCTGTCCGTACAGGTCCTTGGCATAGTCCTCCTTCTCCTGCTCCACGGCCTGAGGCTGCCGAATAGAGCACAACAATATTCTATTGTGGATAATCATGCGACAAATAGGGCAACTTTCCGGGGCATAAAAATGTTGAGGAAATTGTTATGTTTTACAGGGTTAACAGCACATTTTAAATATACTCACCGCCAAAAGAAACGCGAAACCGTAGAAACATTTTGAGAAGTATGTCCGTTAAGAAGAGAAGTTTCCAATGCAATTGAGGACAAAACTAACTATCTAACTAACTATCAGTCAAGGGTTACCGCAGCGTGTCTTTATTCTTATCACAATATGTTGCATGTGATTTCCAAACTTTACACACCAATCCTGCATGGGACAAAGAGTGCATCTCTAGTCCTGGATCTATGATGTCACATGTGATGTGTTCTTGAGCGTCAGTCAGTTCACACAACATACCCGTACATTCGTTTGTGTATTGAACTAATATAATATCCATTGAATATATATTGAACAACAAAAGTTCCTGTGACATTGAATAAGATTTAATGCAAAGTTATGTTTTTTACCAAATATGAAACAATTTCGGTTTGCAACAGACAAAAGACTCCTGTAAGTGTTCAAATGGTTTAATTTGCCATACTGACTTCAGAAAATGCATGATTTCATAAAAAAAACCTTGAACATGCCAAAATCTCAATTTACAAATCAATAGCGTCTGTGTCCACCTCTGGTTGCGATGCAAGCAACACATCTTCGTCTCATGGAATGGACCAGGCGTCGCACTAAGTCCTGTGGGATATCCGTCCATATCTGCTGGAGCATGTTTTGAAGTTCCTGGAGCGTCTGTGGAACACGTGGTTGACATTGAAGGCGCCGATCCATCTCATCCCACATGATTGGTGAGAGATCAGTGGGGCGAGCCGTGGATGACATTCACATTGTTTTGTTGAAGAGAATCCTGAATAAGTCAGGCAATATGAGGTCGGGTGTTATCATGTTGAAAGGTAATGCCTGGGCCATGACGACGCAAAAACGGTAGCACAACAGGGCCGATGATCTCGTCTCGGTAGCGCTGTCCATTGAGATTTCCCTCTACCAGATTCAAACGGGTTCTCTGTCTTGCTGTAATCCTACCCAATACCATAACGCTGACACCCCCGAAACGATCTTCTTCCATGACACAATGATTGACGTAACGTTCACCTCGACGTCGGTACACTCGAATCCGTCCATCGCTGTGGTGAAAATGAGACTCGTCAGTGAATAGAACTTGTCCCCACCGCATGGCCGTCCAGCGTAGATGCTGTCTGCACCACTGTAGATGTGCTTGGCGGTGGTTTCCTGTCAAAATGGGACGTCTGGCAGGTCTTCTTGCGACAATCCCTGCACATCTGAGGCGATGACATGCGGTTTGTGAAGATATCCCTCGAAGGCCAGGGATGCTTCTTGCAGTCACTGTTGCTGGCTGGAATCGATTTCGTAGGTGTGTTGTTCGAATCCAGTTGTCTTGTCAAATATTGGTTACGCGTGGCCTACCACTCCGAGGATGGTCTCTTAATGTTGAATAATTCGTAATTTTGTTGTTTTTCTAAGTGGTTGTTGTCAGCACGATGCTTAACAATGCATATGGAAGCTCGTTAAGGCTCATGTTTTTATACCAATTCTTGGGTAGTGAAATGCATGGGGCTTGCATAAGAGTCAACTTTTGCATGCAATGCATGCTTTTCTGTAGCAGTTGCATTTTTGTGGCTTGATTCCATACATGTTGTTTGAAAAATACACTTTTGTTGCTGAGTCTATATTAACCAACATATATGGTATTCACATTTCTTTTGTCGGTCAGTACATATGTCAATATGAATGTCCAAGAATGCACTCAACAAATCAAATAATACAGTTTTAATCAAACAACCCCAACTGCCCCTCTCCTCAAAACCAACAACCAAACTATACTGAGTGAGTGAGTGAGTGAGTGAGTGAGTGAGTGACTGAGTGAGTGAGTGACTGAGTGAGTGAATGTGGTTTTACACCCACTTTAGCAATATTTCAGCAATACCACAGCGGGGGACACCAGAAATGGTCTTCACACACTGTAACCATGCGCGAAATTGAACTCTGGTCTTCAGCACGACAAGCGATAGTTTTAACCATGAGGCTATCCCATCGTCCCAAACCATTGTCCTGCATTAAATGTAAGTGGGCCAGGACTCACGTTCTGCGTCTGCTCCTGCTGTCTATGGGCGGCCTTCTTGACGGCCTTTTCGGCATCCTTCTGCTGCTTCTTTAGGGCCTTCTTCGACAGGGGCTTGCCATCGGGGCTGCGGATAACACAAGGCAGTCATCATTACTAGGAGCTCTGGTCTACCTCTCAAGAAGAAGTGATGAGTTTCTGACATAACTGATGCACAAATGAAAGATAACTTGTAATACTATACTGACCACCTGATCCTGTAAGTTGCCTCTTACGACAAACATAGTCGCCTTTAACTGCAAACATTGGTTGCTGGAGAGCTATTCTACCCCAGATCTTCACTGGTCGAACTCTCAAGAAGAGTTTCTGACGTAACTGATGCACAAATGAAAGATTAATTGTGATGCTAAGTTGGTTAGCTGTTATGTGAATATGGAGAAGTGCTTTCTTCTCCTTCGGCAAGTAGGGAGTTCCTTGTCGTGAGTTGAAGGACACTGACAGGAAGTGAGCTGGCTGGCAGAGTGAATTTCAGAGACTTTTCCTTTCCTAAACTGGTTAATTCATAAAGATTTTTGTAGACCTTTTACGTATCCATGATAACCAGTTCATAAATGGTACCATACACATTAAAAGAAAGAAAAAAAAGACTGTTGCCATGGTTACATTGAAATGAGTTCACGTTTTACTGCATATATTTCAGAAATATCATTGGTGCCAAATTGAAATCAAGTAAACCTAGTGGTTGACAGAATGAGCAACACGCCAGGCCACTTTGGATCCCAGACACAAAGTCTGCCTGGTAACCATGGTAACACTTTATACCATCTAAGCCTATTCACAGTTGTATCTAATACAATCAGCAAGGGTGGTTGGAACCAATCGGCCCTGTAACCATGGTAACACTTTATACCACCTGAGCCATATCCTAGTTGTAGGTAAATTAGTTGGAACTAATCTCTCCCACAAAGATCAGTGTGACATCCAGGAACCACTGGCAGTGCATGATGGCAACACGGTGAACAAGTATGAACAAGTATGAACTTGTCAAATACTTCCAAAACAGTGCATGGAAACTACAGTGATTTCGTTACTTATCATTGGACGACTAAACCATAATGGTGAACTGCAGCAATACCTGCATCCTTGTCAGTAGGTGTAACTTACTGAGTTAAATGCAGCCATACCTTACCTGGACACGAGGTTATCACTAGGGCTGGGACGATACACCAACGGTGCAATCCGATAAGTATCACAATACCTTGCTCAAGATCCGAAACTTATCGCGATACTTGCGTGTGCACTTATCTGTAGTGTGTAAGCCATCTTTTTCAAGGCCAGGATTGCCAAATACCTGGCACACTCATGATCAACAGTTAGCAATGTCAGGTATGGTGCACTTATCTGTGGTGCATAAGCCATCTTTTTCAAGGCCAGGATTGCCAAATACCTGGCACACTCATGATTAACAGGTAGCAGTGTCAAGTATGGTGCAATGGCTGAAAATATTTACATTTTCACTCCTCATTTTCACTAGTAATTAGTGTTTGGTGTAACACTTATTCAAGAAAACATTTAAGGTAAGAATCGATACTTTTTACTTGGTGTGAGACTGATCGATACTTGTTTTCAGAAGTAAAAAATTGCGATCCACCGATGCATCGTCCCACCAGTAGATACAGGGGTAGAAACTAACATAGTAGGTCCACTAGTCCTTATAGTTATAACGTATAGGAAAAGCCTTAAAAATGGCAAATTTCTACTAGTCCTTATGATACCTTAACTATTGAGCAGTTTGGCAAGAACTACAGGACTAGTGCCAATTTCTAACGCTGAGTTACCACTATTGCAGTCTAGAATCTAACCTCACTCAGAGACTGTATAAATAACATACCGGTACTTTGACTTGTAAATGTAATTTTTGTTGTTGATTGACCATTGTATGTCAATGTAATGTTTTTGCTTTAAAAATTGGAAAAACTGCTTTCACGTTGCCATCGATGATTGGTTGATCTCTGACAGTGACTCCTCCTCAAGTGCGGCTCTTAATTCTCGACTAATATAATGTTGTTTTTCTTCCTGAACCAACCTGATGGACCATGTAATGGAGAAATCATGAGAAACTGTGGATTCTACTCCCAGAAGCAACAGATTTGAGTTATTTATCTGATCTAAACAAGGGTATGGTTGATATGAAATTTCTCTTAATTTGCATCAATTTTGTAGTGTCATTTTATTAGCACAAATGCCCTTTCAGAATCATCAGTGTGCTCAGAATCAACTGCAACAAGAGCAAGACATTATCAGAAAAGTTTAATGGAATAGAGAATCTCACCCTCGTGACTTTTAATATCAAATATATCAACAATCGTTGATAAAAGTCGAAAAACTCTTGAGGCTTGTCAATGGAACGTCTTATCTTATTTATCATCCAACATCATTCTTCCGACTTTTTCAGTTTGTAGACAGTAATAAGCAGGATCTTACGTGTAAAAAGTACTGCTAACAGCTTCAGTAGCAGAGCCATTAGTGATGTCATTTGATTGATTTGTCATGGTTACCAATGACGTCGCAATGTTCTGCATTGCTAATCATTGACCATCGCATCCACCGTGTCACACTGTTTACACATACAATCTATAGAGCTTTACGATGACGTCATAATTGTGCCGTGTACTTTTGAACCAAACCTCACAGTGCTTGCTTCATTTTCTCTAAGGATGTCAGTTTGATATATCTGCCAAAGTAATTTATAGTATCTCAGGAAAATGGTTCAAGTATTAGAGTGAAAATTAGTATGTGATTGAGAATACTTTTAGGCCACTTTTCGCAATATTCCAGCAATATCACGGTGGGCTACACCAGAAATGGCTTCACACATTGTACCCATGTTGGGAATCGAACCCGGGGCTTGGCATGAGGGGTGAATGCTCTAACCACAAGGCTGCCTCCAGTGAAAATTATAGTTGGGGTGAATAAAGCAAACATATGCAGCTGAAACACGATGTTCACCAATTACTGGATTCTCCCTATCAAATGAAGCTACATCACTAATTACTTCCGCTATGACAAAAGAGGTCCCGTTTGTTTTGACATTGACAAAGTCGACACAATTTATGGATAACAGCTTCTTTATATACGTTTCGGTATAAATCCTTATACAGTTGTCAAGCAAGGCTTGGCAACGGGATAAGGATCTATACTGAAACGTCGCCCTTACTGTAAATAAAGACGTTGTTGTCCATAACTTGTGTCTACTTTGTCATCCGTCAACTTCTATGTCATGCCTATCAAACAATTCATTTGTTTTGTCATTGTGTCATGGTAATATGGAGATAAACCAACTCCATCAATAAAGACGTTTTCAACTTTGTGACACCTATAACTTTTTCAAATTGAAAACTTCACGCTATCACGATTACCAGTGTGCAGATTGCCGTTGATGAGTTGGGTGGATGTTGTGGTTTGCTGCCTGTTGCATTAGTTCAGCAGATATCTGGGTTTGATCACAATGATCCTTGAATCAAACTGTTTTACATTTCTGGTATGTCCATATTGTGGCTGGGATGCCTTTGTGATATCTCTGTTTTAGATATATTGCAGGGCTTGATTTAAGGAACTTGATTTAACTAGCACCAGGTGCACGTCAACATAAACCGCTAGGTGCATCTGACATAATCAGGTGGCACCGGTCCCATAACTTTATCAAAGTTGAAATATTGATGTATGAACTAGTCTAAATAAGTACTATCCCAGATCTCTGACCACTGTGTCATGAATTACACAACACAGCCATTAGTGGTGTAGCAGGGTCAATAGAGCTTGATGAGTGAGTATGGTTTTACGCCGCTTTTAGCAATATTCCAGCAGTATCACAGCGGGGGACACCAGAAATGGGCTTCACAAATTGTACCCATGTCGGGAATTGAACCCCGGTCTTCGGCGTGGCGAGCGAACGCTTTAACCACTAGGCTACCCGACCGCCCCTAGAGCTTAATGAAGGTACTGAGTGTGTTTAAATATATTTCTTGTGTGGACAAGTAAGGGTTAGTCAGACACAAATAATGAAATTTATTTACATGCTTTGTTTGTTGTTGAATGCCACATTCAGCTATTTTCCAGCAAAATGATGGCTGTCCGTAAATAATCAAGTCTGGATCAGACAATCCAGTGATTGACATCATGAGCATCGATCTACACAATTGGGATACGATGACATGCATCAACCAAGTCAGCGAGCCTGACAACCCGATACTGTTAGTTGCCTCTTACGACAAGCATAGTCGCCACTAGCGGCAAGCATGGGTTGCTGAAGACCTATTATCTACGCAGATCTTCATGGGGGACAAGCATGGGTTGCTGAAGAAGTATACTCTACCCAGAACTTCAAAGGTATTTTACATGCACTTAGCACATCTAAAAATAAATAGTTGGTTGCATTTATCAATAATCGGTTGCACTAATTCATGTTTTATACAGATCTAAGCCCTGTATTGTACGGGCCTGATTGAGCCTTTTCTGTTTGATGAGCGTTATGCAACATGTTTGTTTACATTTTAGGCTTCCCTAGCCACGCCCCTGAAGGTAGCACAATTTACAATGTCTGGATCCAGACTAGAATTAGAAATATCCACCAGAGCATGGTGCACAGTTCCCCTTTAAGTTTGGTTAAATATTTACAAGCTGAGAAAGATAAGTCATTCTGTGAGGCATGCATCAATTCTACTGAAACAGTATAAATATTACTACTTTACAAATTTGTTCGAACAACTCATCAGTCAAGCATGACCACATGAAGATGTAAAACCTATCTAACAATGTTTTGAAGCACATATGAAACACGTACATAGACCTGTGTGCTTGCTTCATCACTTTCCAGAAGACACAAAACATTGAATCATGGTTAAATCCCTGGTTGCGACATTGATCAACCTCAAATCAATGTAACCAATTCTACCTGTGAAAACATGTTTAACCTACATTGTTTCAGCATCGAGTGTTGATGTTATTTCGACCTGAATTATCAGTTGTCAATTAACATGATTAAGACTAACTTTGATTTAGTTATGTATGTAATGATTTGTTTGTTTAATACCACACTCAGCAATATTCCACCAATATGACGGCGGTCTGTAAATAATCAAGTCTGGACCAGACAATCCAGTGATTGACATCATGAGCATTGACCCAAGCAATTGGGATACGATGACATGCATCAACGAAGTCAGCGAGCCTAACCACCCGATTCCCGTTAGTCACCTCTTACGACAAGCATAGTCACCTTTTACGACAAGCACGGGTTGCTGAAGACCTGTTCTACCCCAGATCTTCACGGGTCGTATGTAATGTAACCAAGTGTTCATTTACATCTTGGTTAGTGAAATTACACAAAAATATGCTATAAAAAGAAGGACACAAATAATATGATTAACAGTTGTAATTTAGTTTTGAAGTTAAACTTTATACATATCTAAATTATTTGGTTGACAATGTTTGTGTTCTTACCTAGACATGGTACACAATACAAGGTGCCACTGTTCTATACACTCTTCTGTAATGAAATGAACTTCCTGTGGTGTGTAATGTTTTATTTATGATGGCTTTCACATCATTGCATCATGTCCTCATCAAACTTATACATTTGTGATTAGATGATGAAAGTATATCCAGAGCAGTGTAACAAGGTATAGCCTCACTCAATCACTGTGAGGGCACTCCTCTTGAGCCTCATATATACTGCGATAAACATGACTAGTCAAGCAATAGAGTAGAACAAATGACAAAACATTGCATCAGATTTTCTTTCAAATGCTTTTATCAACTTCAATTATTAAGCTGTTATGCCGATAAATTGAAGGAAAAAATAAATGAAAAAAAGAATTTCTCATGCAACGAAAACAATGGAAATCACAACTATTATAATTAGCCTACATGTCTTGCCATAAAAAAACCCCCAAGAACATTTTGTCAACAGGTCCCAATATTAAAGACGTTGTCATCAACTTGGTGATTTGGCATTAACATGTTAAGGTGCTCCCTGGAACCTAAGTCACGAGGGTCCTTGTCCAAATTCGCAGTCAATCAGTCATGATGACAAAAATCAATAAAATACAACAACCCATATACACATCCTTCCCGATTTACGTCAGCACGTGGAGCCGACCGTGGACCCACACCGGTAAACATTGCCAATGGTGGCGAATATACCCTGTCATGTAAATCCAGGTCACAGCATATGTTACCCACCTCGACACTGGACGTATTGTTGCACGTTGATTGCATTTTCTTTCACGTTCAACGACAAACATAAATCTAACATACCCTAAAATATCCTCGGTTGGTCTGTCGCTCATTTCGTCTTTCCTCGTCCACGCACTGACTGCGAGCTCTCTGCTATTGACACGATGTCAGTTTCCTCTTTGCACGTTCTCACGCAAAGCGAACTCACCTCGCGCACACAGCACGTGCCTATCCCAGCATTCAGCGCTCAACATGGAGGGAGAAGGAACGGGAAGTCTGGGGCCTCACACATTTCAATGTTTATGCTCCGGAAAACGGTTTTGTTTACAAACAACATTGATGCAGTACTAAAGCTGATATGTCTAAGATGTCGAGGAGAAAACAATCGAAGCCTCAACACATCTCAAGTAAGTGTATTTTGTGTTTATTTATGTCAACCACCGACTTAACCAGTTGGGCGTGAACTATTTTAGCATGCATGCACTCCATTACGCGTGCGCGCGTGACGTGATGGCAGCGTGACACATTCCAGGGATATATGCGTGACTTTGTGAATACCTCAGAGACTAATGACTGCATAAGTAAGCAGTTTTCTTGCCGCTGCATTTCTCTAAAACCTGTCTATTTTGAGCTCAGCGCGAATCGACTCACGTCGAGAGCACGTAGCATGTGCAAGCACGGCTCGCGAGCGGCTGGAAGTGCAAGGCACGTTATCTAGGCTAGCCTGTTCGGGCAGATTTCAGATCATGGCTCGATGCGTGCATTAAACGAAACGTGCTTTCGAGGTCGGGTCGTGGATTGCCGACAGACCTGAGAATTCTGCTCAGCCTGGTTGTATTGGCGACACATTGAGAGTTGACATCTCAGAGAGTAGACCGACTTGGAATTACCGCCTCTGTCGCTGGCTCACTGAGGACTACTGACTGTACAGTAAGTCTTGAAATCTGCCCCTCCCACTCTGTCAGCTGGCGCATTATGTACACACCGGTTTAGTACTGGGCTCTTATATTAATTGATATCAGTGAGGAGAAGCAATACTTTTAGTAAAAAATATTAGTGTAGTTTAGGTCTATCAAGGAAGGGAATTGCCTTAATCAAATTTGATTGATCAAATAAACCACTGGAACATTTATTAAATAGCAGAAGTAGAAATAATCAATATTGTGGTTGTGGATGAACTACTTAGCTGCCAAGTTGACATTATTTATTATAATAATTTGAATACCTGTTCACTGTTTGGGTACATGCACTCAGTTTGGGCTTCTATTGGTAAAACTTGAATAGGAATATCAGTGAAGAAAGTGTTATACTGTGTTTTACCAGACTGTTGATTATTCATATTGACAAATAATGATCAATATATGATGCAGCAGGCATTGAGCCAGTGAATATTAAATCAGGAATTTATTGAAATAGTATTACATCACAAGTTAATTTCATGAAAATTGCTTTTTGTGTTTTGTCTCTCAAACTGGTAGCATGACTTTCATTTGGTACATCATTGATCTTAGGTAGATTCACATGCTGTCTAAAAATAGATACAGCCTAAGTAAACGTGATATGCCTAAGGCAGTGTCTGGCAGGGTACATTTATTATTTGCACAAGAAAGACAATGAATGGGCAACTCCAGATCCCAATACCTTTAGACAAATGTAGCGGTCCAATGACCAAGCAGGCCCAGTTAGCTGTGTAATAAATACCCATGACATGCAATGCACATGAAAGCTTGGGGTTAATAGGTATATAACGTAACAATTGTTAAAGAAACAGGAAACAACATTGCTCGGTTGGTTGAACAGTAGGCTGTATTGTTCTGTAGGCCCGATACAGTGAGTTGGGAACTGCATGAAGTTACATGTTTTGAAATTTCAAAAAGAAAATATGGTCATTATTGAATATTACCTACTTGAGTCTGTGATTTTTCACCGCAGAGCAACTGGTTATGTTTTCTGAAAAATGCCTAAATTCATTAAGTATTATTGGTAATTTAAAAAATGAGTCGAGATTGTTGCTAGAGTTTTGGATCAGTAGGCTGAATCTGCCACCTGTTGAATAAGAACAGGTTTCTGTTGAATGTCTAAGGCCTCGTAATTCGCTGTGCAGAGGTGCGTCCCTATGGCATACCAGCAGCCTATAATTGTGGGTTCGAATCCTCCTTCATCCCGATTATGTTTCTAGGTTTGTCAGCACCGTACCCAGGATGATGAGTTTCACCGAAGTGGTAAACGTCTGAGACCTTCATCACTTCGGGCTTTCTTCCCACATTAAGCTGACACCGTGATATAACTGGATTACTGTTTAAAGCAGTGTTAAACCAAACTTGCTCACAACTTGGGATAAATTAGCATTAAACATAATTTCCCTTTTAATACATAATCTTTCTAAAACAGGATTTGAAACTGCAGTTATGTTTAAATTCCTTGAGTTTATCTAAAGGTATTGCAACTTGTTGAAGGGTGTTCATTCAAGGGATATGATGTTGATGTCATTTCAACTAAACATTGATGAAGATATTTAAACAATTTTGATGACATGTAATAAGTTGATGAGATAACTCAACACCTTTGAGTACTTGTATGGAATACTGTTCTTGATTTCCTCCCCAGTGTAGGATTTTACCATGACTTACAAGAGTGGGGTTCTCCACATTTGTGTGTCGCGTAAACTCCTGCCAGTGTTTTGTGTCTCGGCTATTTCTGACTCTTTGGCTGTTAATACTCACCTGGTAACAATTAGGGAGCATGTCAAAAGTTTATTATTATATTAAAGGCTTAGTTTCTTAAATTCTTAGACATACTTCCGTCGATGTGGTTGAAGAAACAAACAGAAATTATGGTACTGTTTCACAAAGCTGATTTTCATCTGACAATATGGATATCAATGCATTTAACCATTGTTAACTTCTTTGCTAACTGAATTCAATCTCTAATATAAGACTTAAATATGTAGAAATAAAAGTTGCTAATTGTTTAGCATGTTAAGTTTACATTTCAAGTTGAAGCATATACAATCTTAGTCACTGCAAAAGAATGCCAAACTTGTTTACATTGGGGGAAATTTAAAAAAAAAAGTTAAGTAGAAAAACATTTGACGCTCTCATAAACCCTCATTACTGAAGTTTCAGTTATATGCTTGATGTATGGGGTGATCACAGGTTGCCTCCCTGGTTTGATAAAAGAATGTCATACTGATAATTTATTGGGATGTGTTTCATAAATTCTTATACTACTCAAAAGAAGTTAAGGACCACCTAATTGCCATAACAGATTAACTATAGTGATATGAAAGAATCAGGTGGTACTTATTTTCATTTGGAAAGTATATAATGTAATTGGTCGCTGACAGGGTTTCAGATTGGTTCATTCTCTTTGACATTTTCATCCAAGACCTACTTAATATTTTGTACAAGTTTTGTAAATGTGATGATATAGAAGCATCATGAAATGCCCTAATGCAATTTGTCCCTTGCAAAATCACTGCTGACTATACTATTGTGAAATAATTTAGTGCTTTTGAAAAGTGTAACTATTAAGGGATCTAGTTTATTTCTTAGACAAGAACTGTAATGTGGTGAAACGACTCGAGTGTGTGTGTGTGTGTGTGTGTCTAATGCCTATTTTCAGGATGTGAGGATGGTTGATACTGAGAGAAGAACTAAGTAGCTGACGAGGGCCCGTGTTCTGTAGTGAAGCTGTGTTCCTGTCATTCCTAAATGTAACAGCCAATTGAAAAATATTTTGAAGGAAAGGGGCCGACCATTTGGGGGAGGGCGAGGGGCTAGGAGTTTACCCAAAATATTTATTCTTCATATTGTTGGGGGGGGGGGGGGGGGGGGGGATAAAATTGTCTGCCACAGAAATTACATTGTTACTATGTGTTCTAAAAATGAAAAAAATAAATTATTCATAGTTTTAATTGAAATATATATTTGGTTTTGATCCTAAAACCAAGCGGTTGTTTAGTGTTAATTTTTCACATGGGGTAACCATGGTAACTGAGTGGTTAAATCATTGGTATGTGAAGTCCATGAAAGCAGTGTAGAACCAAACTCACTCTCAGGAAGTGAAGACATGACAGGTACTGATCACAATGCTTTCATGGAGAATGCCTTTCGGTTGCCTAGAACCTGTACTTTAACTTGTCATGTGACTCTCACGAGATGTCTTTTTCCTCAGCTTCATTCATCCTCATTCCGGTGAAGGTGGTTGGGTAGGGTAGCAGTTACTGGTTTTCTTGTCACACCCATGACCTGGATTCAGTTCCCCCAATGGGTGCAATGTGTGTTGTTTAACGCCACACTCAGCAATATTCCAGCAATATGACGGCAGTCTGTAAATAACCGAGTCTTGACCAGACAATACAGTGATTACCATCATGAGCATCGATCCACGCAATTGGGATCCGAAGACATGCATCAACCAAGTTAGAGAGGGTCACCACTGATCCCGTTAGTCACCTCTTACGACAAGCATAGTCACCTTTTTACGGCAAGCATGGGTGTCTGAAGACCTATTCTAACCTGGATCTTCATGGGTACGAAACCTATTACCTGTGTCCACTGTTACGTGATGTTGCTCAAGTAGAGAGCACCAAGGTGTAAAACTCCATTCACTCACTCACTCCACTCCACTCCACTCCACTCGTGTTTTGAACTGCCTCCGTGGTCTAGTGGTAGAGCGTCCGCCCGGAGAGCGGAAGGTCCGGGGTTCGATCCCCAACCGCGTCATACCAAAAGACGTTAAAAGATGATACTTGTTGTTACCCTGTCTGGCGCTCGGCATTAAGGGGCTAAAACAAGGACTGGTCGGCTCGGAGTCAGTATACTGTGTCTGAGTGGGGTATTCATGTTAAACTGCGTCATGGTATCTCAGTGATCTAGCACTATAAATCGGCATCAGTCCGGACTAGTATAAGCAGCCACACAAACACACACACGTACATGCACGTCGCTATATAAGTGCAATAATCTTGGACGCGACGTTAAACCCCATTTCACCTCACCTCACCTTGTTTTGAGCACGTCATCGATCCCATTTGCATGGTACGATGCTCATGATATCAATCACTGGATTGTCTGGTCCAGACTCGATTATTTACAGACCACCGTCATATAGCTGGAATATTGCTGAGTGCGGTGTAAAACAACAAACCAACCAACCAACCTTGTTTGGAATGATCTAGTAGTTATTATTGGTCAGTGATGTCAAACTGTTCATGTTTTGACTTTATTAGGTTACGTAAACTTCCATTTTCTGGTGTCCCTCAGCTGTGATGTTGCTGGAATATTGCTAAAAGGGGCATAAACATACTCACTCACTCACCACTTAAACTTTGTGTATTGGGGTGACCTAGTGATTGAAGTGAACACCCATCACGCCGAGCTCCGAGCCCAAGATTTTGCTCTCATAGATACAATTCGTGAAGCCCGTTTCTGGTTCCCCCAGCCATGATATTGCTTGAATTGCTAAAAGCGGCATAAAACTCTACTCCTCCCAAGTGGAAAGTGTCATGATTTTGGATCAATGGTTGATTGATGGTAGCAGCTACTGAATCGCACAAACCAAATAAAGTGAGCTGAGTTGGACCAAAATATGCTTCATCTATCATCATAAGGCAATCATAGACCCTTGGTCTATATCAGATTGATCAACATTTTACAGCTGATGTCAGACACAACACTGTTGCAGATATTCAATATTTCCATTCATCATTACACACCTATGTCAAGAGTTTGATAGCATTGAATACTGACCTCCTGAAATGCAACAGTATAAAAACCCTATGTGACATTCACATGATAAATGGTGGTTTATTTTCAACTTGTTGACTGATACGGAGACATGGCAGTTTTAGCTTCTGCTGTCAACCTGGTCAGTGTGGGTATCAGTTTCAATTTAACCAGGAATGGAAAGTATGATTACGTTATGTTTTTAGTTGTTTGATGGCCCATTCATTCCAAGGCGTGTCAAGTGGAATTTGTACGTCATCTCATTGTACTGATTTACAAATATAAATATACAGGGGGCAGAGCTACAGATCAGCTGCATACTTGCGTAAAATACTACCCCCCCCCCTTATTCAAAACCCAATTACTTTCAATTAACATGCATACAGAAACGCATACATTAAATGAATAAAAATAGCATCGTAAATAACCAATGAAGCTTTTGTCGGCATGTGTACCAATGGGGCTAATTTCCAAAACATGTTTTACAAGCTAATTTACTCCGAGTCAAGCCTAAATATTTAGAACAGTTTAATTTCATTTTTAAAAAAAAATCTTTAAATGTTCACCAACTTTGGGAAAAGACCAATAGAATGATGAATAGATGAGTGAAAAAATATTGGTTACCCAATCAAAAATGTAATAGCCTAAGTCAAAAAGAAACCCTAGAGTAAAAACTCAATTGCTCAAACAGTTATCTGCAATATTCCAGCTATATGATGGTGGACTGTAAATAATAGAGTCTGGACCAGACAATCCAGTGATTGATATCATGAGAATCGATCCAAGCAATTGGGATCGATGGTGTGCATCAGCCAAGTCAGCGAACCTGACCACCCGATGCCGTTAGTTGCCTTTTATGACCTATACATGAAACAGTATCCGTTCAGAACATGTGACTTTAGCCTCTCGTCAAGAGACTCGACAGAATGTTTCATCACTCCAAAGGACAGATAGAGAAATGTTCTGATCTGTCTGATCTCGGCCTTCATCAAAAAGTGCTGATAATGATTAATATTCCTTCATTCTTATTCCGTAAGATCCATGTTCCTGCCCAGCATTCAGTTCATTCCACTTGCATTTGATAACACTGTACGCTGGATCCCGTGGAGGATCAGCGTTAAACACTGTTAGTCTGAAGCCTGAGTCTAGTAACACTTCTGTTAGTCTAGCATGTCTTGGAAGCTTAGCTTATAATCTATATCTGTATTCGAAGTTCAGCTTGAAAATCCAGGGGTCCTTGTCATAACCCTGTTTAAGTTGAAGATTTGGGGGTCCTTGGAGTCACATGCCGTAATATGTTTGAGGACCCCGGCCCCTTTGATTTGGAACACTGCATGGGTCACGCTGACTCAATGCCAAAATAGAGGCTCAGAATAGTAGACTCAGAAGTATTTGGCACAGATTGAGCTTGCTCCCTAAACTCCCTATCATCTCCCCTAGCAACATCCCTAGCAATGCCCCTAGTAACATCCCTAGCAACACACTGAACCCAGGAAATGGTTCTTCATCATAAAGTAGAAAAAAGGAAGAGAAATCGGCTGTAAGGTTTCATACTGCTGCAGTACTTTCTTTCTTTGTTGTATGCCACTCTCTCAGCAATATTCCAGCTATATGACGGCCGTCTGTAAATAATCAAGTCTGGACCAGACAATCCAGTGAATGACATCATGAGCATTGATCCATGCAATTGGGATCCATCAACCAAGTCAGGGAGCCTAACCACCCGATCCCATTAGTCACCTCTTAAGACAAGTAAAGTCGCTTTTTACGGCAAGTATGGGTTGCTGTGCTCGGTACTGTTGGATGATGGTACAACTTAGAATTGCAATGAATATCACAGCCGTGCTTTTAACTTCACTAGTAAGTTATCCCCACGAGACCACCACAAGGCATCACTTATCTTGTGTAGTAAGTTACATCTACACTGTCAACCATATGATTAGCTTGTTGATTGCTGAAACCAGCCTACATTGATGACCAAGGTGAAACAGGCAGTAACAGTGTTTGGCTAGTGTTGAATGAGGTACATCTAACATCGCTGGAAGTGGAGAAATGCCTGCCCTAAGTCAACATGACGCTGCAGGCACTTGGTACATCGCAAGTGGTCGCACACAGGAATGGCAGCCAGTCCACACAGACTCTAGAAAACAATTTACAGTAAAAATCAATAGATTGCCCGAATCTGGGGCTGGTGCCTTCACTGCCGTCGTCGCTCGTTTCATGAATGCTCATGCATTCTTAGACCCGCAGACATTCTTAGCACCCAAGTAATGCACTTCTCAGTCCGAGCTGTGTCCTCCATTGCTCAGTCAGCAGGGACGATGGCGGCCCCGTTAATAATAATTCTGCTATCAATAGATATGCCTTGATTAATAGATGAATTTACTAGGTAATAAAGCATGGCTCCCATCAGTGTACTTGTAACATTAACAGACTTGTATGTGATTATATCACATGAAGGTTGTGACGTTAGGGCTAAAATACTGTCAGCCTGGTTGTAATTTTTAACTTGCTAGCACATGAAGGGTTATATTAATTTTGAATGACTTACTTGGACAAAATGATTTCGTTGGCATATGTACAGCTGAAAATGAATTCTTCAGATTTACATGCATTATGTCCGGCTATTTTATACTATTGTATTGCAGAAGTAATTGAGAAGTTTCCAACTGAGAGGTGAAGTGGAGGTTAAACATGGTGGGTTGCAGAGGGTGGTCGTGTAGGTGAGGTTTATTACGAAATAGGGGGTTAAACAGAGGGTGGTCGTGTAGGTGAGGTTTATTACGAAATAGGGGTTGCAGAGGGTGGTTATGTAGGTGAAGTTTATTACGAAATAGGGGTTGCAGAGGGTGGTTATGTAGGTGAAGTTTATTATGAAATAGGGGGTTAAACAGAGGGTGGTCGTGTAGGTGAGGTTTATTACGAAATAGGGGGTTGCAGAGGGTGGTCGTGTAGGTGAGGTTTATTACGAAATAGGGGGTTGCAGAGGGTGGTTATGTAGGTGAGGTTTATTACGAAATAGGGGTTGCAGAGGGTGGTTATGTAGGTGAAGTTTATTATGAAATAGGGGGTTAAACAGAGGGTGGTCGTGTAGGTGAGGTTTATTACGAAATAGGGGGTTGCAGAGGGTGGTCGTGTAGGTGAGGTTTATTACGAAATAGGGGGTTGCAGAGGGTGGTCGTGTAGGTGAGGTTTATTACAAAATAGGGGGTTGCAGAGGGTTGTCGTGTAGGTGAGGTTTATTATGAAATAGGGGGTTAAACAGAGGGTTGTTGTGTAGGTGAGGTTTATTACAAAATAGGGGGTTGCAGAGGGTGGTCGTGTAGGTGAGGTTTATTACGAAATAGGGGGTTGCAGAGGGTTGTCATGTAGGTGAGGTTTATTATGAAATAGGGGGTTAAACAGAAGGTGGTCGTGTAGGTGAGATGAATTATGAAATAGGGGGTTAAACAGAGGGTGGTTATGTAGGTGAGGTTTATTATGAAATAGGGGGTTGAAGAGAGGGTGGTTATGAAAGTGGGGTTTATTGTGAAATAAATGATGAATGTGTGTAAAACACTGCAGGGAGAATAAACCATGAGGCGGATGAACAACAACCACGAGTCCGTTATTCCTTATCTGAGACATCAACGTCATGTACCATGTGTACTGCCTCTTTAAGGATGTTGATAAGATGTACAAGCTTTAAAAATATTTACCAAAATTTAAATATTGATGACTCTCTGAATAGAATCCAACCTCGGAAATGTCGGACAAGTCCATTTTACAAACAGATGGTTTAAGTTTGGTATTTCCCGCATATTCTCACAATCCACATGTTGATCATCTGTACCCTTTCTCCTAATACTGATTATCATAAATCTCCCACTTTTGGATGCGATCGTTCGGCTACTGCGTTTATCTGCCCAGCAACATCTATGGGGACTAACATTCTAGACACTTCCCTCTAAAAAATAACATCATCTAATATATGGTGTCAAGTTGCGAGGGCATATTCAAATCTGCAGAATGATGTGATGATGGAACAATGTTTTCTTGTGAAATATGCCACGCTTCGTATTTCATTGTTCTTTACGATTTATCGCATAGCTCTCTTATGTTATGAAATATATTATGAAATAAGGGGTTAAGGGGTGTCATGAGACACTTCTCAAGGTGTACTTACATCTCATTACAGTTTCCACTTTCTACAACCAAATGTGTTCATGATAAGCAAGGTTATGTACGTGTTACTTTCTCAGCCTGTTCTTTCATCAGTTTGAGGGCATGTTGTGATACACTTGCAGTGATTGTGCTACGCCTCTGATGCATCTGCTGTTAATTTCGTGCATTGATCCGCAGAAATACTATCAGATCAATCACTCTGATTTGTGTCTGGTGAGATAATGAACGTTTCAGTCAACTTGAACCGAAGTCACATTGTTGTGAACGTTGCGACGGCTGTACGCGTGACAATAATGGCGTGACAAGATTAAGGCATAACTCCACAACAGTCTAGAGCAGGCTGACCATGAGCGATTCATCAGGTTGCCACTTGTTGCTTCAGGAGAGGGGAAGCAGTAATGAAAAGACTTGCTGGTTTATTGATCAGGTATATCTACAGACACCATGGTGGGGGAGGGCTGGGGTTGTGGCATCCTTCATACATAACTAAATGTGCTCCATCCAGTGTTAATCTATAGTTATACCAAGCGGTATTAGATTTGCAATTAATTCTTTATTCTATAGCGGTTCAGTTTGAAAAAAGGAACTTGGTAGCTAACAAATTTGGCCAGTGCAGAATAAAAATGGCGTTACAAAGTCAAGTTTCGCTTTGACTTATCTTGATTACTTTTTCAGTACTAATTTTCATAACCTTACATGTTTGTTAGTTTGATAATATGAGAAATTGACGTATTTGTCACACTTGAATATTTCAGCAAAAATTTGCATTTGTTATGCTGGGTAAACATAGAATAATTAAGAGGAACAAAAAAATGTCCTGATTGTTGGTGTGAGATTATTGAAAACAGTTTCGTATGTACAAGGCCCAAATGATTGGGTTAGCTGTAAGAAAGCAGTGCATTTGATAGGTTGTATAGCATTAAGACCGTCTATTATGTCAACACCACCGGTGTATAAAAAGATCTCAATGTGTGCGCTAGAGAAGTCCAAGCTTCCTCTGAACGATGTTGACTTGCGTCTACATAGAATGTCTCCAACGAGGACAGTGCGCGTCCATCCGCTCACACGCCCCACTAGCAATTTGTCCTTCTCCCCGACATGTACGAGCATTTGCGATCACACACAAACCAAACATTAGGGTTAAACAACACGGCATGTTTGAACATTGCATTCCTTCCCTTGTCTCGCGGCCTCCATGTCGTCGCTCAGACCCTGATGTGCGGTGTTGGTATGCCACTGGACTCAACTCAAAATACTTCACTGTGTTGTCTCGGCCATTACACAGCTTGAGGTATATTTCAGGTGTGACACTGTCCTTACCTCTATTGTAATGGAATTTCCTACCTTCAAGTGTGTGGTTGTGCTCAGGTAAGAACATTGTATAACTTTGTTATCACATCCCACCAAACAGGGAATATGGAAATCGTATTGACCGGGGAGAAAATTTTATACAAATTCCACTCATTACGATATTTGCGGTGTTGGAAGTGATGGTTTCGACATGTGTAAAACCCAGCGGTGGGAATGTTTGTGTTCATCAAGATTAAGAGGAATTTGTATTGGGACTTTTTGATTGATTGCAATCTGTCGTTGTTTGAATATCATCATTCCCCTCCCCTCCCCGGAAGCCCCGGGTTGCTCCAAGTTGACTGGTGGTGACTTAATGAGGACATGTACTGGTGATCAACGGGGACGGGATGTCATTAAACGTCAGATAATGCTATGACACTTCTTGTGAAACAAGTCATGGCTGTGCATTTTCCAAGGAGGTAGATGATGGTTGTGTTTGTCCTCGGCAGGATATGGTTTCAAGTTTGAAAAAAATTGCTCAGGATTAGAACAATTGTTTGGTATTTGTCATCACTTGTAAAATGGAATTTGATGATGAACAGTCTGAAGTACTTACATGTGAATCTTCATGATATTGCATCTTAGAAAAACTATTTCTTTATGACATTATGTTGCAATTACAACAGAACTGTCTCAATGTGATCAGGGTTTCAGATCAGTTCATTTTCTAGGACATTTACTGATTGTTAGTCAAAATGTCCCATTATTTTTTAAAATTTTGATGACGGTATAGAAGAATGTAGTATGTAAATTGGCTATGATAATAAAATGTGCCTAATGATGTTGGTCTCGGGCAGAATCACTGGTGCTACATTCTGAGGTAGGTATTCTGAACTGCTTGATTAGACTGTTGACTGAATTCTGTACCAGCCTTGTCTCAGTACTTATACAAACAGTGAAACCCTGTTAGTCAGGACCCTGTTGGTCTGGACACCATTAGTCAGGACCCTGCTTGTCAGGACCTTGATAATCAGGACATTGTTAGTCTGGGCACTGCGGACTCTGTTAGTCAGGACCCTGTTGGTCTGGACACCATTAGTCAGGACCCTGCTTGTCAGGACCTTGATAATCAGGACATTGTTAGTCTGGGCACTGCGGACGCTGTTAGTCAGGACACTGTTAGTCTGGACAATGTTAGCCTGGATAATGTTAGTCTGGACCCTGTAAGTTAGGACCCTGTCAGTTTTGACACTGTTAGTTTGGTCACTGTTACTCAGGACACTGTTAATCAGGACACTGTCTGGACCCTGTTAGTCAGGACACTGGACCCTGTTAGTATGGACACTGTTAGTCAGGACCCTGTTAGTTTGGACCCTGTTAGTTTGGACACAGTTAATTTGGACTCTGTTAGTCAGGACCCTGTCAGTCAGGACCCAGTTAGTCAGGACCAAGTTAGTTTGGACACTGTTAGTCAGGACACTGTTAGTCAGGACCCTGTTAGTCTGGACCCTGTTAGTCTGGACCCTGTTAGTCAGGACACTGTTAGTCAGGACACTGTTAAACAACACACTGTTAGTCAGGACACTGTTTGTCTGGACCCTGTTAGTTTGGACACTGTTAGTCAGGACACTGTTAAACAACACACTGTTAGTCAGGACACTGTTTGTCTGGACCCTGTTAGTTAGGACACTGTTAAACAACACACTGTTAGTCAGGACACTGTTTGTCTGGACCCTGTTAGTTTGGACACTGTTAGTCAGGACACTGTTAAACAACACACTGTTAGTCAGGACACTGTTTGTCTGGACCCTGTTAGTTTGGACACTGTTAGTCAGGACACTGTTAAACAACACACTGTTAGTCAGGACACTGTTTGTCTGGACCCTGTTAGTTTGGACACTGTTAGTCAGGACACTGTTAAACAACACACTGTTAGTCAGGACACTGTTTGTCTGGACCCTGTTAGTTTGGACACTGTTAAACAACACACTGTTAGTCAGGACACTGTTTGTCTGGACCCTGTAAGTTTGGACACTGTTAGTCAGGACACTGTTAAACAACACACTGTTTGTCAGGACACTGTTAGTTTGGACCCTGTTAGTTTGGACACTGTTAGTCAGGACACTGTTAAACAACACACTGTTTGTCAGGACACTGTTAGTTTGGACCCTGTTAGTTTGGACACTGTTAGTCAGGACACTGTTAAACAACACACTGTTTGTCAGGACACTGTTAGTTTGGACCCTGTTAGTTTGGACACTGTTAGTCAGGACACTGTTAAACAACACACTGTTTGTCAGGACACTGTTAGTTTGGACACTGTTAGTCAGGACACTGTTAAACAACACACTGTTTGTCAGGACACTGTTAGTTTGGACACTGTTAGTCAGGACAATGTTAATCAATACACTGTTAGTCAGGACCCTGTTAGTCAGGACACTGTTTGTCTGGACCCTGTTAGTTTGGACACTGTTAGTCAGGACACTGTTAAACAACACACTGTTTGTCAGGACACTGTTAGTTTGGACCCTGTTAGTTTGGACACTGTTAGTCAGGACACTGTTAAACAACACACTGTTTGTCAGGACACTGTTAGTTTGGACCCTGTTAGTTTGGACACTGTTAGTCAGGACACTGTTAAACAACACACTGTTTGTCAGGACACTGTTAGTTTGGACCCTGTTAGTTTGGACACTGTTAGTCAGGACACTGTTAAACAACACACTGTTTGTCAGGACACTGTTAGTTTGGACACTGTTAGTCAGGACACTGTTAAACAACACACTGTTTGTCAGGACACTGTTAGTTTGGACACTGTTAGTCAGGACAATGTTAATCAATACACTGTTTGTCTGGACCCTATTAGTCAGGAGACTGTTAGTTTTGACCTTGTTAGCCTGGACCCTGTTAGTCAGGACCCTGCTAGGCTCCACCCTGTTAGTCAGGACCTGGCTAGGCCCCACCCTGTTAGTCAGGACCCGGCTAGGCCCCACCCTGTTAGTCAGGACTCTGCTAGGCTGCACCCTGTTAGTCAGGACCCTGCTAGGCTCCACCCTGTTAGTCAGGACCCTGCTGGGCTCTACCCTGTTAGTCAGGACCCTGCTAGGCTCTACCCTGTTAGTCAGGACCCTGCTAGGCTCTGCCCTGTTAGTCAGGACCCTGCTGGGCTCTACCCTGTTAGTCAGGACCCTGCTGGGCTCTACCCTGTTAGTCAGGACCCTGCTAGGCTCCACCCTGTTAGTCAGGACCCTGCTAGGCTCCACCCTGTTAGTCAGGACCCTGCTAGGCTCCGCCCTGTTAGTCAGGACCCTGCTAGGCTCCGCCCTGTTAGTCAGGACCCTGCTAGGCTCCGCCCTGTTAGTCAGGACCCTGTTTGATCTAAGTAAGTCCGGTCACCATTATTCTGCACCATGACAGGTAGGATTCCATTTTCCAGACGGTTACCATGGTAACAGTTGATATTGTCTTCAATACAGTTCACATAATGAATGAAACATTACTGCTTCCCGTGATTCCTTATTCTGGAAATCTTTTAGCCCAAAATGATTTTAAATTGAGTTAAAGTATCAAAGTCCAGATTAAGAGGTGCACACTGTATATTGTGCATCGGTGGCATTGTGGTCTCGGGATTAGCAAGGCTTCTCTGTATGTCTGGGTGAGAATGTATTTATTTCCACTTGCTCGCATAAAGGATCTGCGACAGAGTTGCCATCTAATTAGTAGGGGCAAATGTGGTCGTCCACAAGGTAATATCTCTAGTTTTCCCTGGACCCATGAAGATCCGGGGAAGAATAGGTCTTCAGCAACCCATGATTGTTGTAAAAGGCGACTGCTTGTCGTAAGAGGCGACTAACGGGATCGGGTGGTCAGGCTCGCTGACTTGGTTGATGCATGTCATCGTATCCCAATTGTGTGGATCGATGATGTCAATCATTGGATTGGCTGGTCCAGACTCGATTATTTACAGACCATTGTCATATAGCTGGAATATTGCTGAGTGCGGCGTTAAACAACAAACAAACATTACTAGTTTCAGACAAGCGGACTTAAGTGAATTTCGAGCCATGCAGTCTGACGCCCACTGTTCTAAGGAATGATTATTTGCAGGATGCGTGATCTGCCTGGAAGAGTGCTAAAAACATGATACAACATTCACTCTGTACCAACTTCAATGCAATATTGCTATGGGTTATTCAGATTCCTCAATGTTTTCTGTCAACTCTGGACAAGTTCTCTCCACCACGCCACTGTGATAGCAGGTCTCTAGCCCATACTAAACATAACAGCTGTAGAAACTACAATTTTTAGTCCACTAGTCCTTATAATGATTCCATGTAGCAAAACCCTTTAAGGGGCCAATTTCTCCTAGATACCTTAGTCAGTTTGACAAGGACTACGACTACAGGACAATCTTATTTTTGGATAATGTTGTGTATTTTCAGATGGCTCCGATGAAGAAGATTCTCCTAGTACTGCACCGAACTTGAAGGATGAGCATAAGGACCCCAACAGTGGTAAACCAGATTCAAAGTCTGCTGACCCAGTCGTCAAGTTCGTCAGAGTAACACGAAAACAGGCCCAGCTCCTTAAAGCCAAAGAGGGGGATGATACTGTGACCGACCTTGAGGACCACAAGGTGAAGGCCACGAAGGAAACTAACAACAACGACAAGACTTTAAGTGAGACCGAAGCTGAAGAGAGTGAACAAGAAGACACCGCCACGGAACTCCCCGAACAAGAACCATCAGCACTGACTCCCAAGACGACCAACCATCAGCCAATGACAACAGACCACCCAAGACTACGGGACCGGACCTGTGAATACTGTGGCGCCGTCAAACCAACTCCCGCTGCTCTTGCCAGACATCTACGGAAACACACGGGAGAAAGACCGTTTGTGTGCCAGGTTCGTGTTTCAGAGCAGTAACAATACTTTCTTGGCTCCAGGCTTGATTCTGTACACGGTTATTGTAGGTGAATCTCCCTTCAGTGTCTGCTGTCATGGATGTCAAAGCCATACTCATAGGTTATAAACAGTCCTGCATCCTTTCAATCTTTCCGCACACATGATATGACTGAAATAATCTTCAAGGCAGAAAATAAACTCCTACGCTCTTAACAGCCATGGAGATTCTTGGTTAGAATAAGTCGTCAGTAACCATGGTAACTTATCATGCTTATGTTTGAAACAAATGGATCAGATAGTCAGGATTCATTGTATCCAAATAATGTAGGAGATTGTTCATTGTATCAATAGCTTTCTGGCCGACTGCGATGTAGCTGAACTACTGCGGACAGCAACGTTCTACAAAGGATTTGTCTTGCCCTGCAAAGAGGCCGAAATTTGGCATCAAGTCTGGATCAAATGTCACTAAAAGTTCCCAAATTTATGAAAGATGTCCCAGTTGATTTTGTTATAGATATGACTAGTGTTATGACTTGTATTCCACAGGATATAGATAGGACTAGTATTATGACTTGTATTCCACTGGATATAGATACGACTAGTGTTATGACTTGTATTCCACAGGATATAGATATGACTAGTGTTATGACTTGTATTCCA
Source organism: Haliotis rufescens (assembly GCF_023055435.1). Classification (NCBI taxonomy): domain Eukaryota; kingdom Metazoa; phylum Mollusca; class Gastropoda; order Lepetellida; family Haliotidae; genus Haliotis; species Haliotis rufescens. The sequence goes on along the minus strand of NW_025964013.1, from coordinate 1,381,534 downwards.
CTGGATATAGATACGACTAGTGTTATGACTTGTATTCCACAGGATATAGATAGGACTAGTGTTATGACTTGTATTCCACTGGATATAGATATGACTAGTGTTATGACTTGTATTCCACAGGATATAGGTAGGACTTGTATTATGACTTGTATTCCACAGGATATAGATATGACTAGTGTTATGACTTGTATTCCACAGGATATAGATAAGACTAGTGTTATGACTTGTATTTCACAGGAAAAAAGAGAAGAGTCTTTACTGTTCAGTTGGACATTACTGCAATGTTAATATAACTCAGTATTTAAGAATATAAACTATCAGTTTTTGACAAACTAATATTTTCCTAACTTGCCTGTCAAGAGCATTTAGTTTGGAATCCTAAATAATTCCCTGTAGACAAGGAGACCAAACCTGAGACCCAACATTATACTGCATGTTTCAAAGCCTACATGGCCAAACCAAACCTAAGACTATACTGTCTGTTTCAGGGGTGCAACAAAGCCTACAAGGCCAAACGAAGCCTCCAGCTCCACCAACTGACGTACCACCCCGAGCTGGTGAACAAGCCGCCGCCCCACCAGCCTGGCGCGGGGGTCTCCCTCTGCACGTCGTCTCTGTTGCGGGAAGCCCTAGAGAGCCGCATCAAGCAAGACCTCACAAACTACTCAGGACCGCACCTGGATGAGACAACAGGGGAGTTCATCGAGGACGCCGACGGACAGGAAGTGAACCACGTCGCAGAGCCCCCTGAGAAAGACCGGGAGAAAGAACCTGTCTCCATGATCGGAGCACTGCTGTCCAAAACGGTCGACATGCCCACGGTTCACAAGATTGCGTATGCAGCGGAGGGGCAGAAGTACGATGAAGAAGAAAGCGCTGAGAAGCTGAGCAACCGAACCTGTAACATCTGTGGGAAAGTGTGCTCCAAGCCATGTGACCTCAAGCGGCACATCCTCATGCACACTGGGGAACGCCCATACAAGTGTGAGGTAGGAACAGTGTCCAATGACATGCCTCCACCAGGAATGATTTTTGCCAAGAAACTAATAGATATTGACAAAGTTGATTTTAGTTCAATACAAACCCCCTATAGGATCGACCAAACTTTGACATGTTTCTCCTACAGATAATATATATTCATATATTACAACATGTAGGGTATAGTCATCAGATTTTCCCTCTCCACCTCACATATATTTAAGATTTGTGGCCTAGTAGTTGTAATTTCCTTGATTGTCTTCAAACGGATCTGTTCAAATCTAGAATCATTCCAGAGATTGATATCCGATTGCCTTTATCCATAGCTGGTTAGTATTAATTCAAGTCTTGTTGATATCTGTGCATGTTGGATTCTGTGTTTATTAGAAATAGGTAACGAGTGTGTGTGGGAAATGTTGCTAGGTAACGAGCTAATGTGAGTTTGATCTGTGACAGGTGTGTGGGAAATGTTGCTAGGTAACGAGCTTATGTGAGTTTGATCTGTGACAGGTATGTGGGAAATGTTGCTAGGTAACGAGCTAATGTGAGTTTGATCTGTGACAGGTATGTGGGAAATGTTGCTAGGTAACGAGCTAATGTGAGTTTGATCTGTGACAGGTATGTGGGAAATGTTGCTAGGTAACGAGCTAATGTGAGTTTGATCTGTGACAGGTATGTGGGAAATGTTGCCAGGTAACGAGCTAATGTGAGTTTGATCTGTGACAGGTGTGTGGGAAATGTTGCCAGGTAACAAGCTAATGTGAGTTTGATCTGTGGCAGCTGTGTGGGAAATATTGCTAGGTAACGAGCTAACGTGAGTTTGATCTGTGACGTGTGTGGGAAATGTTGCTAGGTAACGACCTAACCTGAGTTTGATCTGTGACAGGTGTGTGGGGAAATGTTGCTAGGTAACAAGCTAATGTGAATTTCATCTGCGACAGGTGTATGGTAAATTTTGCTAGGTAATGAGCTAATGTGAGTTTGATCTGTGACATGTGTGGAAAATTTTGCTAGGTAATGAGCTAATGTGAGTTTGATCTGTGGCAGGTGTGTGGGAAATGTGGCTAGGTAACGCCCTAACGTGAGTTTGATCTGTGACAGGTGTGTGGAAAATGCTTCAAGGCCAAAGCCAGTATGCTCTATCATCAACGAGCAGCACACAACATGGCTGTCGAGTTGAGCCAGGGACTGGAGGAACGGTATTTACGACTGAAGAATCGTGCTCTCATGAAGTCGCTCCACGTACAAGACCAGATTCTGGAGCGGGAGCGAGCGCTGCTGGCTGCTGGGAGTGGGGGTCAGGACGTGGAGGAGCTGGACGATATGGAGGAAATAGATTCAGAATTGGCGGAAGTTAATTCTAGTTCATCCTGTAACACTGATAAGTGGATAAAATACAACGATGATTTCACCCAGAATATTAACCGACAGATTTCTAATACAAGTGAAGGTTCAGTGATAGATGAGGACAGTTTGTTAAATGACTCTTTAGAAAATGGTCACGAGGGAACTATTGTGGACGATGGTGAATTTACGTGTAGTAAGTTACGTATACGCAACGAGACTGTAATTGTAACCAGACTAGATGGCGTTAACTCTGTGACAGGGAAGGAGGTCACCATGTTTAAATGCTATATATGTGGGCGAATGTTTAGCTCGCTGAGTCGCGTTCAGTGCCACCTGTCGATGCACTTTGAGCTGGAGATCACGACCTACCAGTGCAAGTACTGTGATGCGACCTTTAAACACAAGTCACTCATGGTGCAGCATGTTCTCAAACACAAGATTAAGGGGGAGAATGTGGACGGGACTGACAATGCTATGTCGGATGAAGAAGACTATCACGTAAAGGATGAACCTACTGATACTCAGAATGAAAATTCGGGCATTAGCCCATCGTCAGAGTCTGACAATACGAAAGTGAGAAGTGACGGATCAGAAACCTCCCCAGATTTAAACCAAATGAAGCCAAACAGGTTTAATGGTGTACATGAATGTAAATTTTGTCGTAAAACATTTTCCCGTCAGTTTCTGCTGCAACGACATGAGCGAATCCACACAGGGCAGAAAGCGTTCTACTGCAAGGAGTGTGGGAAGGGATTCAGTGAGTCGGTGAATCTGTCACAGCACATGAGTCTCTTCCATGCTGACTCCACCCTGAGTAAACAAGGGACCAGAGGTTTTAATAGGGCCAAACATCGATCTTTGCTCAGAATCGCCTACTGGGACAAGTTCCCGGGTCGGGCCCCTGATCAGGAGGGGGAGGGGGACGACACAGAACCAGCCCCTCCAGCTACTCTACCAAAGCGTCCCGAAGAAGAACAGAACCAAAAGGACATGGAACAAGCCAAAGAGATGCTGGAGAAGGATGGAATCAAGGAAGAGGTAACCGTGGTGATGCCGTCTGCTCCACCAACAAACACCAGCGATCCACCACCCACTAACCAAACCACTGAGCCTCCATCCGAGACCAAAGCTGAAGAGAAAGATCCGGAAGAGAATTCAAATTCGGAGATTATGACGGCACCAAAGCGATCACTCATCTCATTTTGCAAAGATGGTCCACCAGTGAAATCCAGAAGAAAGTCTGCTGCTCCAACAAAACTGGGGAACTTGAGTCCAGGCTCCAACACTGCTTCCACTGCAAAGAGTTCCTCTCCTGATCTTGACTTGAAGATCAAACAGGAGATCTTGGAGGAGAGTGAAGGTGAAGCATCAGTTCCTCCCCCTCCTCACTCGGTGTCCAGCGGCGACGAGATGACTGTCGCCTACTCCACAGCCTCCATGATAGCTTCCATGAACCCACTGCTTCTTGCCAACCATGCGGCTGGGCCGTGTCTCCTCGGGGCAGGGCTCCTTCCCCGGCTCCCCTCTGCGTCTAATCTCAGTGTTAGTGCTATGATGAACCTGCCAATCTCTGTCCAGGTCCCCAATGAGCCTCCCACCACCAAGAGCCCCTCCCCAACTCAATCCTGCTCCTCCAACTCCCAAGCGTCACCAGCCGATCCGGACATGCTTGTCGGATGTCCCAGGGTGCAGTGGAATGCTTCGTCGGGGGCGGACTCGCCGCCTCTGTCATACGGCAGGGATTCTTCAGATCGGAAACCTCTTCCCGACTGGCATCCGTTGTCCAAGCTGGCGCTGAATCAGATCGTCACCCACGATGGTCGTAAGGTCACTTCTCTGTCACGCACACATTCCAGGTAGGTCCCGAGTCATTCTTGCATGGACTGTGCATGTATTTTGTTCAAGTTTATTGTGCAGCCAGTCATGTGGTATTGTGAAATTTAAAAGGAATGAAATGTGTTAATTTCCCTACAGTAATTGACTAATGCTAATGGATGGTCTGATTTTGCTCTCAAATAATGTGGTAAATACTAAAAAATATATATTGTGAAAGGTGAAAAGATTGATTTGGACATATTGGAAGACTGTGAAAAGACAGTAGCATGTGAATTGTTATTTTGCTCAGAAAACTATGTATGCATTTTTAACTCAAGTAATCATGTTGTCATTACAATGTTACTTCTACAGATTCATTATTATTATGATATTAATAAGGGCACCATTTCACAAAGCCATCATTGCTCTGCAGCTGTTGTATGTCCATTTATGACTTCAGACAGCCTTAGCACAAAGATGGATTTGTTATACAGGGCCCAGGTCTTCCACAAAACCATTTTAGAGATACTGTACAACTAAGGGTGTGATGGGGGTAGCCTAGTGGTTACATTATTCATTTGTTGCACTGAAGGCCAAGAATACAGCGTGAAGCCTATTTCAGGTCTTCTTGTCGTGATATTGCTGGAATAGTGGTAAAAGTGGCGTTAAACCCAACTGACTCCCTACGACAGTCTGCATTGTCTAAGTGAATTCATTCTTTGTGAAATGAAACAGTTATCAAAATCAGTCTTTTCACCTGACATGTCTGTTTTCTCGTTTACTTTCTACCTGTATCTCCTCTTTATTTGTAGATAATTGCGTTCTGCTGTCATTGTTGTGCTTGTAGAAAAATATCTACTGATGGTTGACCCAGAGTTGTGCATCATTCATAAACTAATAAATGCATTTGCAGCAAAAAGGTAAAATGCAACAGCTGTGAAAGGAAAAAACTGTTCAAGCTGTCGGCATTTTAGACTCTCCTCCACGTGAAGTGTGTGTGGTCTGTGTTGGATGTTGTGTCTACTGCATGTCTCATGGTTGACCAGGTCTGTCTAGCTACCAGCCACGGTATTGTGTTACCATGGTTACAACTAACCAAACTTGTTTTGGAGTCGAAAATGTCTGACGAGTCTTAACCCATATTGGAGTGTTTCTGCATTCTGCAGTAGTAAAAATGTTCGCTAAGAGCCTGGGGCAGACTTCCAAACACTACAGGCCCATTGTCACCTGTAGTCATAGTGACTGATCATTGCTCATCATTGAACCTCTGTCGCTCACTCACTCACCATTACTAAACTGGTAATTTAGTTAGGAAAAAAGCACCAGCATGCTATCATTTATATATATTTAAATATATTATTTTTCGTAATGAAAATAGTGAAGCTATTGGAAATATCCTGCAGCCATTTACATGATTGGCCCTTAGCAAAATTGTTGATATTTTCTCAGGCCTTTTGTGATTAAGTGATCAAGTATAAAATCTATCATGGCATCCGGCTATGTGTAGATAATGTTGAAGAGATGCTGATTGGACTGTGGAACCATCTGTTAGTGTAACTGGCCTTTGGACGGACACTGTCGAATATGTCTAGTGGACAGCGTCCGTGTCTCAAACACATTTCTTTATATCGGCTCATGGTGACAGGTTGTAGATAGTAGTCACATTTGTGTTCTACTTGTAAGCAGGGCAGAAATATTTTGTCTTTCTCAACTTCAAGATAAAGCTACTTGGTTAAAAAATTGAAAACAGGAGTCGTACAACTCCCTACCTTGACATAACCTAATCTGTGAGTAATGTGGTGATAACTCTAAATGGTGTCTATGTCGTAGGAATTAAAAAATATTTTTCGTAATTCAAGATGCAATAATTAAATCTCAACAAAACAATTCAATAAGTATTAAAGTACTGTCATACAAAATATCTGCTGGTTAACTCACCAAAATCAACTAGTACTAAACAGTTAAGAGATTCAATTAATCATGTGTGTAGCATGTGTTTAGAACAATGTTATTTTTGTGAACATAATTATTAGGATGTGTTCAGATGAGGGGAGACAACTCTTGATCAGATTGCAGTTTTGGTCAAGACATAACAATTTTGTGGCATGATGTGATAGTGTGTGTGGCATGATGCTGGCCTCCTGTGCAGTTTCTTCGTCAATTCTCATGTTTTTCCAAACAAATTTCGTTCATAAATGTTCATATATCTTTATCAATTCGAGATATTTTTTCGATTTTGCATTGTTACTTCTAGGGAAATGTTCTTAACATGCGAAGTAGCATGAATAAAAAAAAAAAAATACCTGTAACATTTAAAAACTCTCGTATCTGAAGTGAATTATCATATTTCAGTAACATGTCATAAATGTACTCTTGATATGAATGTATCATAAAATTAATGTCCCTAAAATTCAGAAGTTTATGTTGATACATGATTTATCCGAAAATAATTTGTATTTTTATTTGAAATTAATATTACTTTTCTCTGTTGCAACAAACACCAACATGAAGCCATTGTTTTACTGCTGCTGTCATCATCATCATCATCATCACTCTGGGTCACAACTTATCAGTAGATTAATTTTTCTTTTATTTTTAATTCAAGAAAATTTTCTGCCAGGTTGCATGTAGTCAACCAACCAGTTGATAGGGAACAGGTTTGCAAACCCACCATCCTGGCTGATGGACGCACCGTCTACCGATGTGTTTTCTGCTCCAAGGACTTCCTGTCATTCTCCGATATCAACCGACACATGGACTTCCACGAGGGTAGGAGCTCTTCTCTTAGTAGCATCCCATAGGGTTTTCAACATTTAGATATCTCCGATATCAACCGACACATGGACTTCCACGAGGGTAGGAGCTCTTCTCGTAGTAGCATCCCATAGGGTTTTCAACATTTAGATATCTCCGATATCAACCGACACATGGACTTCCACGAGGGTAGGAGCTCTTCTCGTAGTAGCATCCCATAGGGTTTTCCACAATAAGAGGGGGCAAGTGTGGCCCAAGGCACCGCGATTCGCTGTGCAGAGTTGCATCTCTTGGACACGCCAGAAACCTATGATCGTGGGTTTGAATCTTGATTTGCCCAAATTACGTTTCTAGGTTTGTCAGCACCATACCCGTGCTCGTGGGTTTCACCGAAGTGGAAAACGTCTGAAACCTGCATCACTTGGGCTTTCCTCCCACATAAAACTGACATGCCGTAATATAACTGGAATACTGTTAAACGGCGTTAAACCCACCTCACTCACTCACTATATGAAGATATAGAAACCTTTCTCTCAGTAGCATACCATAGCTTTTTCAATATTGTGATTTAGGAACTGTTCTCTTAGCAGCCTTCCATAGGGTTTCAACACTAAGATATACAGTAAACTACGTTTATAACGAACACGCTTGTTACAAACTGACCAATATAACAAACTTATTATTTAGTTGTATAAATGCTGTATATATGCTTATAACGAACTATGGTTATTACAAACGAAAATTAATGGTCCCTTCGAGTTCGTTATAACCGTAGTTTACTGTAGGAACTGTTCTCTCACAAGCCTTCCATATGGTTTTCAACATTACGACATCGAAGCTGTTCTCTAGGTAGCCTTCCATAGGGATTTCAACATTACGACATAGAAGCTGTTCTCTAGGTAGCCTTCCATAGGGATTTCAACATTACGACATAGAAGCTGTTCTCTAGGTAGCCTTCCATAGGGATTTCAACATTACAATATAGAAGCTGTTCTCTCGGTAGCATTCCATAGGGTTTTCTACTTCAAGATATAGAAGCTGTTCTCTCGGTAGCATTCCATAGGGTTTTCTACTTCAAGATATAGAAGTTGTTCTCTCGGTAGCCTTCCATAGGGTTTTCTACTTCAAGATATAGAAGTTGTTCTCTCGGTAGCCTTCCATAGGGTTTTCTACTTCAAGATATAGAAGTTGTTCTCTCGGTAGCATTCCATAGGGTTTTCTACTTCAAGATATAGAAGTTGTTCTCTCGGTAGCCTTCCATAGGGTTTTCTACTTCAAGATATAGAAGTTGTTCTCTCGGTAGCCTTCCATAGGGAACACATTGATCCCTGTGGGTATGGGGGACAACGTTAGAGGGTGTTGAGTAGAGGCAGGTAGGGGTAAATGTGTACATGTAACTGGTGTGGCCTCATGGTGCTGTTCCTTCTGTGTCTAGCACAAAGAAAAAGTTTGCCCAGAAAATCCTTTTTGACAGTATTAGTGTTTTCATAGTACATTGATGATGTTGATGTTAAAAGCGTTGGTATGGGTACTTTCAAAGTAGACACAATGTATGGATAACAGCTTTATTTACTGTAAAGGCCACTGTTATCCAAGTTGTTATCCATAAATTGTGTCTACTTTGTCATCTGCCAACTGCTTAGTAATGCCTATGAAACAATTTCTTGATACTTTGTCTTACCACACTATGCAGTCTGTGTATTCCAGATAGCCTTGTGGAATTGTTGTAATATTATCATGTGACATTGTAACCATGGTTACAGATATCCGGCCATACAAGTGTCAGTACTGTGACTACTATGCGCGAACCAACAGCCAGCTGAAAGTCCACATGATGCGACACCAGGGTGAGTCCTCCTCCACATTCAGCTGCCGACTGGCTTCCTTCCCACTGTTTGAACTTAGTATTATTGTTGGGGACCTTGGAGATGTGGTTTCTTGTGTCAGTAGCTATACCAATTTTAAAGTTTTAAAGTTTTTTAGAGTTATCAGCCCTTGCTTTCACATGATTTCTGCAGCAACTTACTTAGTTATCTGCCCTTGATCCAGGGGTATTATTTAACAACTTACATAGAGTTATCTTCCCTTGTTCTTTGAGCATTATTTAACAAATAGTTATCTGCCCTTGATTGAGGAGAGTACTGCAACAAGTTATGTAGCTATCTGCCCTTGATCTAGGAGCATTATTTAACAACATACATAGAGTTCTCCTTCCTTGGTCCAGGAGTGTTATGCAACAAGTCTTCAGCGTTAGAAAGTAACTGTTTTGTCCACGAGTCCTTATAATGATAACATATAGAATAATCCATAACAATGGCAAATTTCTACCAGACCTTATGATACCTTAACTATTGGGCAGTTTGGCAAGGGCTACAGGATTGGTGGTAATTTCTAATGCTGGTCTTTAGTGTAGAACCCTGTTTAGGAGAGTTCTTTGACAAGTTACGTAGAGTTATCTGTCCTTGTCCCAGGTATCCGCGAGTTCTGCTGCAAGCTGTGCAACTACAAGGGTGTGACCCAGTCGGACCTGAACCGGCACATGAAATCTCAGATACATATGCTCAAGTCTCGCAACGAGTGCCAGCGCTGTGGTGAAGGCTTCGTCACGCCCAAGAACCTGGAAAAGCATCTAGAGGGCAACTGCCTGACCAAGGTCCACAAGTCCGAGAGTTTGGACAGCGGGGAATATAACGACTCTGTCTGATCTGTCCCGCCGCCACCTACCAGGAGCTCCACAACTGCGTACAATGTTTCCTCCTAGCATTTCGTTGCATCTTTTAGTACGTTTTACAAAGTTTATTTCCAGAGTCTTTCAGTTCACAAGCCTCATCTATTTTCATCGTGTTAGCATCAAGAAATCACAGTGAATTTTTAACAGCATGTGTCCTTTTATGACATACTTTTTCATACATTATCATCACGAGCAGATAGGAGTTATTGCCCTTTGTTTAGAAGTGATTGTATTGTGTGTAATCAAGCCAATTTTGGATAACTTCCTCATAGTAGCAATCTCACAATTAGCCATCTCAAGTAGCTAAGAATGGTAGTACTTGTTATGTTAAGGTACATATGGATTCAGCCGGAGAGTAATATTCACCTCACGATTCATCGTTCCACATCATATCAGTACACCATATGGAGGAAGCATTGTACTCGTTAGTTCCTGGGCTGATGTTGTTTATAAATCGCAGTATTGGTAGAGACGTTAGATCTTTGTGAATTACAGGCAGGTAGAATTTATCATTTTTCTACAGCAATAATGTTATCAAATCAAAATGATGTATATTCTGTTATATTGCTGCAATGTGTATGATATGTTATATCGCTGCGATGTATATAATGGCCAGTTTCCTTGTTACATTCACCCATCAATCATTGTTATCAATATCACATGAGAGTTACCTCCCTTTAGTTACATCTGCCTGTGTGTATCTGAAGGGACATTCTCCCTCAAGTGCTGTAAGTGCTGTACATGTGAAGTGTTTCAGAGTTGTACAGATGGTAGGCACTGTTATTGCTTGAATTGAGGTGTTGTAAACTACTGCCTCAAGCTGTTGTAAACTACTGCCTCAGGCTGTTGTAAACTACTGCCTCAGGGTGGTGCAATGCAACTACAGGGAGGTAACTCTTGCAAGACTATCATGTTGAAATGTGTATATCTGCTCCGTTGTTGAGAAGTTGTTTGTACAGAACCAGTTTGAGGAAAATGATTACAGACCAGAAAATCCAATTGTGTACTTGGACCTCATTGATATTTTATTAAATATTTTTAAATTATTTACACAATTAAATTTGTTTGGAAAAAACATTAAGATGATTGATACACCGTATGAGATGGTGCTCTAGCACAGTGGGTGGTGCGATCTCTCATCACCTAGGTCCTAGGTTCTACTCCCTACAAGTCGATTCTCGTTAGGTAGTCTTTCCACCACTAGGAAACAACTGGATTCTTTCTTTTGGTCCTACACAAGCTCTTAATATCAGATTTTATTACTCACAAGAAGTTAAAGAGCATCCAATTCTTTCATCGTACTATACATAATCTGTCACGGTTTAACCAGACACGAAATAGTTGCATAAGCAAATCAGGCCCAAAAAATGCTTACTGCTTACTTTTAAAAATTGTGAACTAGGATTTATCCTAAATCTTAATTTAATTTTAAAATGTTATTGTAATGTCATTCGTTTGAAATGTTGAATTTTTCTGAGTTAATTGAATTTTGAAGAAAACACTTGTGATTTCCACTTAACGAGGGTCGACTGTCGGAACCGTCTTCCACTGTTTGAAAAGTCACTGGGTGTTTCCGTGAATCCTTCAAACCAGTCTCTGACTCACCCATCCTCCTTCCTGAACATCACTGCAACAAGCATGAGGCCATGACTTGGGGGAATTATTCCTTCCACAAGACAATCTTGAGGTTGTATATCTGAATCCCCGTGGCCATGACATAAACAGGAGAGACAATGTTGCCAGTGGGAGGGCTTGAGGGGGAGTCGGGAGATCTCCAGGTACAACATAGCCTTGGTCTGCTGAAGGTCAGGAGACGACGGTGTTTAGCAACACCATCGTTTGTTACGTCAAAGATGATATGTGATGGTTACCGTGGCAACAGTTTATGATAAGATATAGTATAGATCATTTGAATGTGACACTGTTTGTATTGAAGGTTGTTACCCAAAATGTTATCTTCATTTTGATTGGCTAGCAAAATGTTATCCTCATTTTGATTGGCTGGCAAATGCATGTTGTTATTCTGTTGCCATGGTGAATGATGATAGATGAATGAAAAAGTATTCTAGGTATCGCAGTGACATATTGTTCAGTTGTGAATCGAGAGAAAATGATTCCATTATTGATGTTTGTTTACAGAGTATAGTTTTAGAGTTGTTTTACCTTCAATGATTGTGATAGATCATTTCAAAAGTTTTACTGGGGTGGCTCCTGTCATGTCGGCCAAGTGGATGTTGCCATGGATACGAATCATAGCAACCATTGAGACAAATGAAAGTAATTATGGAGACACCATTGCAACCAATGTTGACAGACAAAGCATTTGTATGTTAAAAATATAAGTGGTTAGGTTTCATTTGTATGTTAAAAATATAAGTGATTAGGTTTGAAGTGTTGTGTTCTAGTCAGTCGCCTGTTTCTCATTGTGACATAAGTCAACTGTAGCAAATATGTTAGAGAATCTTGCTTCTGAACATTTGATGCTTTTGGCAAAGGCTTGACTAGATTGTTGGTAAATTGGAAGATATCCTGTTTCATGAATCTAGATGAAATATAGAGATTTTTTGTGTCGAAAACCTTGCTGACGATAGCTTTTGTGGTACATGGACTGGCCGGACACCATGGTAGGAGCCGCTGGGTTTTTACTGCCTGATATTTTTCCACATTTTGTGATAGCTGATGACGAGTTTGGAAGCATCAAGTGTCTGTGAATATGGAATTTGAGTGTGACCCACACTGGGTGGCCCAGTGGATGGGGTGTTTGCTCATGTTGACAACCTTCGTTTGATTCCCTGAATACACCTTATTATGTCAGCATTAAAGTAGATATTGGATGAATATTTGAAACACAAGGTTGATTTTCTCAAATTAATCACAGATATTGGGTTTGTGTTAATTTGTCTTTTGTTTGCATTATTTGGAAAAGAAAACTGGTAACCTTTTCAAATGGTATAATTTCTGAGGATGGAAACACAATTCCCACTCAGTAATTGCCAAAGGGACAAACTAATGATATTCGAGAACAGTTTTGCTGCTCAATTATTCACAGAGACTTGATGACCTGAAGTGGACTTTCATTTAACTGTGGATTGTGGGGACTGTTGTGATCGGAGGCTGACATGGCGGGCTCCACTGTGGGCGTGGTGGACATGTTGTAACAGCCTAGAGTTATAGTGGAAATCCATGTTGAGTTGTACAGAAGTATGTAAATGAGATTTAATCCTGTTATTGTTTAGATAGATCTATGTTCCGTGTGGTGGGCATATGGATGTACATGAATGTCAGTGACTGCTATTACATGTATATTTTGGAACAGCAGTTATATTGGAGACTAAGTTTTACAAGCCAGACTTGATGTAAACCTGTTTTAGTACTTATGTAGAGTTCTGTTTAACAGACTGAAGATTCTTGAGCCTGTCCTCACGTTTACCCTGTCCTGCTCTCCTCTCTCCTGTGTTGTCAGTTGTCTCCCCTTCATCTGTAGGTCTGTCTGTGTGTCCGTCCTGTTGTTAACAGGCACAAGTTATCTCCCTTTCATGATGAAGTTGTTTGAACTGAAAATTTCAGATCTCTTTGGCAGGCTTACTTTTACTACGCCATAAACAAAGTTGATCAAGAGAAAAAGCAAGTGACATGAAGATGTCAGTTTTCATGCTTTTTTTAAATTTAATAACTGCAAATTGATCTTTACATTTTGGTATGGGCACCATTCAAAAGGGAAGTAGCATTCTGCCTGTATGTGTCTTGACTTTGACTGATAATTCTTCCTACTCACAACTTGTTGAAACGTAATTGTATATATTGAGAATTTGTTAAGAATTATCTAGTTCGGGGATATTTAGTGATGATTTGTTGATGTTTCTCAAATTTTACTGTCTGTTATGTGTACTGTAGAATGTATGACCAGGTCTTTTGCAAAGGTGACACATCTATTAATTCACTGTTACCATGGTTACAAGAGGTAGAATTTTCAGCTGTCAGCTGTTGTGGATACCTGTTTCTGTAGAGAGGTACTTAGTGTATGTAGGTAGATAGAACTGATTGTGAAAACAATGAAATAATCAAATTCTGTAATTCCTTGTTGGTGTATAGGTTTAGAGGCGTTTCAGACATTAACAAACCTAGAACTGATGATGCATTTACAAAATAGGACTCTTTAAGTCATGTAGTCAACAAACTGTATCTGTGTTGGTAAATACGACCTCGCTCGCTGTTATGAGCACTTGTAGGGCAATCATTGTGTGTCAGTCACATTTAGAACTATTTTCAGCAGATTGTCCTGTTGTATTCTGTAACACACATGTGATATTGTGGATGCATGATAGACTTGTTATGCTGCATTCACCCACCTTCCATTTGGGGGCCAAGCTTGTGTAAGAGTAACTTTATATGGTTGTATTTGATGCTTTGTTTTGGCACATATATATTTCCTTTAGTTTAACCAGATTGTATTTGTCCGAATGTATGTATGTATGTAAGTCTGTGTCTTCTTTTCATCCAAGGTGTGAGAGCAGTGTAGATTTTGAATTTTTATTACAATTTTAGCATTTTTATTATTCATATACATAGTGTACATTGGGGCAGGGAATCGGAACTGTGTATTTGCGTATATCAAACTCAATGAAGTATTATTGGGTCCCAAGATGCTTCCTGAAATTTCTAATTCTATTTTGATTTCGTTTGTGTGTGAATTAATGTATGCAGAAGTTGGCTAACAAGATTTTCTTAGATGCTCTGTTAAAAATATGACCTCTACTTTTGATGGCACTGTTGACAGTGAAATAGCGTGGTGGTCGTTTGTTACACCTAAGACCTAAGTTAGATTTCCCAATTAGGTGCTGTGCCAGTACTTCTTGTCCCCTGCAGAGACATGGCTGGAATATTGCTAGAATGGACATTAAACCATACTCAGCATCTCCAGGGGGGAGGAAGAAGCATTGCTGGCCCGTGTTCTGAGGCACCATCTGCCTCCCCATGACCCAGCTGTTCAGGGGTTCAAGGCCAGAGTTGCCCCCCTTTGGACCCAGCTGTTCAGGGGTTCAAGGCCAGAGTTGCCTCCCCTTTGGACCCAGCTGTTCAGGGGTTCAAGGCCAGAGTTGCCTCCCCTTGGACCCAGCTGTTCAGGGGTTCAAGGCCACGTTGCCCCCCTTTGGACCCAGCTGTTCAGGGGTTCAAGGCCAGAGTTGCCCCCCTTTGGACCCAGCTGTTCAGGGGTTCAGGGCCAGAGTTGCCCCCCTTTGGACCCAGCTGTTCAGGGGTTCAAGGCCAGAGTTGCCTCCCCTTGGACCCAGCTGTTCAGGGGTTCAAGGCCAGAGTTGCCTCCCCTTGGACCCAGCTGTTCAGGGGTTCAAGGCCAGAGTTGCCCCCCTTTGGACCCAGCTGTTCAGGGGTTCAGGGCCAGAGTTGCCCCCCTTTGGACCCAGCTGTTCAGGGGTTCAAGGCCAGAGTTGCCTCCCCTTGACCCAGCTGTTCAGGGGTTCAAGGTCAGAGTTGCCCCCCTTTGGACCAAGCTGTTCAGGGGTTCAAGGCCAGAGTTGCCTCCCCTTGGACCCAGCTGTTCAGGGGTTCAAGGCCAGAGTTGCCTCCCCTTGGACCCAGCTGTCCTGGGGTTCAAGGCCAGAGTTACCTCCCCTTGAACCAAGCTGTTCAGGGGTTCAAGGCCAGAGTTGCCTCCCCTTGGACCCAGCCTGGACCCAGCCTGGAACAAAGATGTCATACACACAAAACACATCCATTCTACTCACTGCTGCAGTGCTGAATCGGCCTCTTGGCTGTGCATGTCTTTAAGTCTAGCCATGTCCCGGTAACAGTCAGTCTTGTCCCAGCTGTTCTCCTCAATTAGGTCAAGTAACTATGTAACACTAGTAACACTCCCTACAGCTGCTATGCATGCTTATTAATCATCTGCTAGTGGTGGAAGTGGGGACGTGATGGTGTGAGACTGTACTGCTAGTGGTATGTGATGGTGTGAGACTACTGCTAGTGGTTGAAGTGGTATGTGATGGTGTGAGACGACTGCTAGTGGTGGTAGTGGGGCGTGATGGTGTGAGACTACTGCTAGTGGTGGAAGTGGGGCGTGATGGTGTGAGACTACTGCTAGTGGTGGAAGTGGGATGTGATGGTGTGAGACTACTGCTAGTGGTGGAAGTGGGATGTGATGGTAGGGGACTGTCCTGCCCCCTGCGCCATCATCAAACACAGTAGACACAAACTACAGCTATATCCTACATGTTTCATTTGACTGCTTGTTGATCAGGAGTTTGTTCCACAGTTATTCCATGTTTCAATGCCAAGCTACTTTAATTGACAAAATTGACATATAATGAAATTTCTCTACCACTTTGTTAAACTATATAACACTGTTACCACTGACAAATATTATTGGTTTGTATATTTTGCAAATGTTCCAACAGTTAATTGTTATTGAGAACTAATTAGTTAAATCTTGCATATATTAGTTGCCATGGCTATATGATGGAACACACTGATGACCAGGAAGATAGTATCTTGTCAGCACCCACAACAGAGAATAGTCTTAAGATTACAATAGGCATTTTGTGTTGATGGTCGACCGAGACAACGTGTACCTCGTTCTTACTTACGTATTATTATTATTATTATTATTACATTGTTTTATAATGACTACCTCTATGTAAAGGCTCCAGCCGACTACGCTTTACATACTAATATGGAATAAAACATTTCATGGTTAATGCCCCTGCTGTTGTTCCTCTGTACACACGACCGCCTCCGTCGTCAAGTGGTAGAGTGTCTGCCCGGAGAGCGGAAGGTCCAGGTTAGATCCCCTGCTGCGTCATACAAAAAGACGTTGAAAGATGTACTTGTTGTTACCCTGTCTGATGTTTGGACGGCTAGGTGTCAGTTTACTGTGTCTGAATGGGGTATTCATGTTCAACTGTGGCATGGTATCTTGTGGCCTTGTACTATAAACTCGGCATTTGTCTGGACAAGTACCAGCCGCCACACCACACACACATGCATGCATGTTGCTATATAAGTGCAATAATCTTGGATATGACGTTAAACCCCATTTCACCTCACCTCCTTGTTAAACTATGAATGTGAGGTGATTGCAGTCGTATTGATGGTTGAAATGGTAACGTTATGTGAGGGTTGGTTTATGCGGTCAGGTCCCTGTGGGATCTCTAAGATACAATTGGTTTTGTTTTTTGTTGCTTAACGTCACATTCCAGCTATATGATGGTCTGTAAATAATCAAGAATAGACTACCCAATGACTGACATGAGCATCGATCTATGCAATTGGGATACGATGACACGCATCAGCCTAGTCAGCGAGCCCTACCACCCGATCCCATTTGTTGGCTCTTATGACAAGCACAGTTGCCTATTTAGGCAAGCATTGGGTTGCTGAAGACCCGGGGGTTATTGTACAAAGCGAACTTATGTCTAAGGTGATCGTAACTCCCATACCTTAACATAGACTTATGACTGTTTTACTGCTAAGGTTGTCTTTTACAACAGCACCAAGTTCTGAAACTAAATATTCACAGGAAGATACAATTTGTCCTAAGGAACCTACTCTGTTGTAGGAAGTCACTGAAATGGATCCATGGTTACTTGGTTTATAACGTGTTATTATACCCTGATATCTTGACTCGTAACAACCACTGGGTAAGGTGATATAGCTTGGACATTGCTGATTAAGTCGTAAAACAACATTACTGACTATGGGTAGGGTAGTCTCCATGGTGTGTGTGAATGTTGTTTAAAGTCTAGACGTTTGTTATGGCCAGGTTGTGCTCTTTATGGTCCAGGAGTGGTCTGCTGGGGGAGTGGTTTCTATGCACAGGGAGTGGTTTCTATGGACAGGGTGTGGTCTCTATGGTGAGGGAGTGGTCTCTTTGGTGAGGGAGTGGTCTCTTTGGTGAGGGAGTGATCTCTATGGACTAGGAGTGGTTTCTATGGTCAGGGAGTTATCTCTGGACAGGGTGTGGTCTCTATGGTGAGGGAGTGGTCTCTTTGGTGAGGGAGTGATCTCTATGGACTAGGAGTGGTTTCTATGGTCAGGGAGTGGTCTCTTTGGTGAGGGAGTGGTCTCTATGGTCAGGGAGTTATCTCTATGGACAGGGTGTGGTCTCTATGGTGAGGGAGTGGTCTTTATGGTCCGGGAGTTATCTCTATGGACAGGGAGTGGTTTCTATGGACTGGGAGTGGTCTCTATGGACTGGGAGTGGTTTCTATGGTCCGGGAGTTATCTCTATGGACAGGGTGTGGTCTCTATGGACAGGGAGTGGTTTCTAAGGACTGGGAGTGGTCTCTATGGACTGGGAGTGGTTTCTATGGTCCGGGAGTTATCTCTATGGACAGGGTGTGGTCTCTATGGTGAGGGAGTGGTCTCTATGGTGCGGGAGTTATCTCTATGGACTGGGAGTGGTTTCTATGGTCCGGGAGTTATCTCTATGGACAGGGTGTGGTCTCTATGGTGAGGGAGTGGTCTCTATGGTCCGGGAGTTATCTCTATGGACTGGGAGTGGTTTCTATGGTCAGGGAGTTATCTCTATGGACAGGGTGTGGTTTCTATGGTGAGGGAGTGGTCTCTATGGTCCGGGAGTTATCTCTATGGACTAGGAGTGATTTCTATGGTCAGGGAGTTGTCCCTTTGGTGAGGGAGTGGTCTCTATGGTCCGGGAGTTATCTCTATGGACAGGGAGTGGTTGCTATGGTCCGTGAGTTATCTCTATGGACAGGGTGTGGTCTCTATGGTCCGAGAGTTATCTCTATGGACAGGGGGTGGTTGCTATGGTCCGGGAGTTATCTCTATGGACAGGGTGTGGTCTCTATGGTGAGGGAGTGGTCTCTTTGGTGAGGGAGTGATCTCTATGGTCTGGGGGTGGTTTCTATGGTCAGGGGGTGGTCTCATTGGTGAGGGAGTGATCTCTATGTTCTGGGAGTGGTCTCTATGGACAGGGTGTCGCCTCTATGGTGAGGGAGTGGTCTCTATGGATGGGGAGTGGTTTCTATGGTCCGGGCGTGATCTCTATGGACAGGGAGTGGTTTCTATAGACTGTGGGGGTGGTTGTTTCTATGGACAGGGAATGGTCTGTATGGTGGTGGAGCGGTCTGTGTGGTGGGAAAGTAGTCTGGACAGGGAGTGGTTTCTATGGACTGGGAGTGGTCTCTGTGGTTGGGGAGCGGTCTCTATGGTAGGGGAGTAGTCTCTATGGTCAAGATGTGGTCTCTGTGGTTCAGGGTCGGTCTCCATAGGTGAGTGATCTATTGTCTCACGGTGGTATCGGGAGTGTTCTATGATCAGGGAGTGGTCTATGGTCAGGGAGTGGTCTATGATCAGGGAGTGGTCTATGATCAGGGAGTGGTCTATGGGATGAGGGAGTGGTCTCTATGATCAGGGAGTGTTCTATGATCAGGGAATGGTCTATGATCAGGGAGTGGTCTATGATTAGGGAGTGTTCTATGATCAGGGAGTGGTCTATGGGATCAGGGAGTGTTCTATGATCAGGGAGTGGTCTATGATCAGGGAGTGGTCTATGATTAGGGAGTGTTCTATGATCAGGGAGTGGTCTATGGGCTCAGGGGACGTTCAATGATCAGGGTGTGGTCTATGATCAGGGAGTGTTCTATGATCAGGGAGTGGTCTATGGGCTCAGGGGACGTTCAATGATCAGGGAGTGGTCTATGATTAGGGAGTGTTCTATGATCAGGGAGTGGTCTAAGGGCTCAGGGTGTGTTCTATGATCAGGGAGTGTTCTATGATCAGGGAGTGGTCTATGATTAGGGAGTGTTCTATGATCAGGGAGTGGTCTATGATTAGGGAGTGTTCTATGATCAGGGAGTGGTCTATGGGCTCAGGGGACGTTCAATGATCAGGGAGTGGTCTATGGGCTCAGGGTGTGTTCTATGATCAGGGAGTGTTCTATGATCAGGGAGTGTTCTATGATCAGGGAGTGGTCTATGATTAGGGAGTGGTCTATGATTAGGGAGTGGTCTATGATTAGAGAGTGGTCTATGGGCTCAGGGAGTGTTCTATGATCAGGGAGTGTTCTATGATCAGGGAGTGGTCTATGATCAGGGAGTGGTCTATGATTAGGGAGTGTTCTATCATCAGGGAGTGGTCTATGGGCTCAGGGGACGTTCAATGATCAGGGAGTGGTCTATGATTAGGGAGTGTTCTATGATCAGGGAGTGGTCTATGGGCTCAGGGGACGTTCAATAATCAGGGAGCGTTCTATGATCAGGGAGTGTTCTATGATCAGGGAGTGGTCTATGATCAGGGAGTGTTCTATGATTAGGGAGAGGTCTATGATTAGGGAGTGGTCTATGATTAGGGAGTGGTCTATGATTAGAGAGTGGTCTATGGGCTCAGGGAGTGTTCTATGATCAGGGAGTGTTCTATGATCAGGGTGTGGTCTATGATCAGGGAGTGGTCTAAGGGCTCAGGGTGTGTTCTATGATCAGGGAGTGTTCTATGATCAGGGAGTGGTCTATGATTAGGGAGTGGTCTATGATTAGGGAGTGGTCTATGATTAGAGAGTGGTCTATGGGCTCAGGGAGTGTTCTATGATCAGGGAGTGTTCTATGATCAGGGAGTGGTCTATGATCAGGGAGTGGTCTATGATTAGGGAGTGGTCTATGATTAGAGAGTGGTCTATGGGCTCAGGGAGTGTTCTATGATCAGGGAGTGGTCTATGATCAGGGTGTGGTCTATGATCAGGGAGTGGTCTAAGGGCTCAGGGTGTGTTCTATGATCAGGGAGTGTTCTATGATAATGGAGTGTTCTATGATCAGGGAGTGGTCTATGATTAGGGAGTGGTCTATGTTTAGTGAGTGGTCTATGATTAGAGAGTGGTCTATGGGCTCAGGGAGTGTTCTATGATCAGGGAGAGTTCTATGATCAGGGAGTGGTCTATGATCAGGGTGTGGTCTATGATTAGGGAGTGGTCTATGATCAGGGAGTGTTCTATGATTAGGGAGTGTTCTATGATCAGGGACTGATCTAGGGGCTCGGGGAGTGGTCTATGATCAGGGAGTGGTCTATGGGCTCAGGGAGTGTTCTATGATCAGGGAGTGATCTAGGGGCTCAGGGAGTGTTCTATGATCAGGGAGTGATCTAGGGGCTCTGGGAGTGGTCTATGATTAGGGAGTGGTCTAGGGGCTCAGGGAGTGGTCTATGATCAGGGAGTGGTCTATGATTAGGGAGTGGGCTATGATCAGGGACTGATCTAGGGGCTCGGGGAGTGGTATATGATCAGGGAGTGGTCTATGGTATCAGGGAGTGGTCTATGATTAGAGAGTGGTCTATGGGCTCAGGGAGTGTTCTATGATCAGGGAGTGTTCTATGATCAGGAGTGGTCTATGATCAGGGAGTGGTCTATGATTAGGGAGTGGTCTATGATTAGGGAGTGTTCTATGAGGTGAGGTGAAATGGGGTTAAACGTCGCGTCCAAGATTATTGCACTTATATAGCGACGTGCATGCACGTTTGTGTGTGTGGCTGCATGTACTAGTTCGGACTGATGCCGATTTATAGTGCTAGCACACTGAGATACCATGCCGCAGTTTAACATGAATACCCCACTCAGACACAGTATACTGACTCCGAGCCGACCAGTCCTTGTTTTAGCCCTTTAATGCCGATCGTTCTATGATCAGGAGTGGTCTATGATTAGGGAGTGGTCTATGGTTAGGGAGTGGTCTATGATTAGGGAGTGGTCTATGGTTAGGGAGTGTTCTATGATCAGGAGTGGTCTATGATCAGGGAGTGGTCTATGGGCTCAGGGTGTGGTCTATGATCAGGGAGTGGTCTATGATCAGGGTGTGGTCTATGGTTAGGGAGTGGTCTATGATCAGGGAGTGTTCTATGATCAGGGAGTGTTCTATGATCAGGGAGTGTTCTATGATCAGGGAGTGGTCTATGGGCTCAGGGTGTGGTCTATGATCAGGGAGTGGTCTATGATCAGGGTGTGGTCTATGATCAGGGAGTGTTCTATGATCAGGGTGTGTTCTATGATCAGGGTGTGGTCTATGGGCTCAGGGTGTGGTCTATGATCAGGGCGTGGTCTATGATCAGGGAGTGGTTTATGATCAGGGAGTGTTCTATGATCAGGGAGTGTTCTATGATCAGGGAGTGGTCTATGATCAGGGTGTGGTCTATGATCAGGGAGTGGTCTATGATCAGGGAGTGGTCTATGATCAGGGAGTGGTCTATGATCAGGGTGTGTTCTATGATCAGGGAGTGGTCTAAGGGCTCAGGGTGTGGTCTATGATCAGGGAGTGGTCTATGATCAGGGAGTGGTCTATGATCAGGGTGTGTTCTATGATCAGGGAGTGGTCTATGGGCTCAGGGTGTGGTCTATGATCAGGGTGTGTTCTATGATCAGGGAGTGGTCTATGATCAGGGAGTGGTCTATGGGCTCAGGGTGTGGTCTATGATCAGGGTGTGGTCTATGATCAGGGTGTGTTCTATGATCAGGGTGTGGTCTATGATCAGGGTGTGGTCTATGATCAGGGAGTGGTCTATGGGCTCAGGGTGTGGTCTATGATCAGGGAGTGTTCTATGATCAGGGAGTGTTCTATGATCAGGGTGTGTTCTATGATCAGGGAGTGGTCTATTGGCTCAGGGTGTGGTCTATGATCAGGGTGTGTTCTATGATCAGGGAGTGTTCTATGATCAGGGAGTGGTCTATGGGCTCAGGGTGTGGTCTATGATCAGGGAGTGGTCTATGGGCTCAGGGTGTGGTCTATGATCAGGGTGTGTTCTATGATCAGGGTGTGGTCTATGATCAGGGTGTGGTCTATGATCAGGGTGTGGTCTATGATCAGGGAGTGGTCTATGGGCTCAGGGTGTGGTCTATGATCAGGGAGTGTTCTATGATCAGGGAGTGTTCTATGATCAGGGAGCGGTCTATGATCAGGGTGTGTTCTATGATCAGGGAGTGTTCTATAATCAGGGTGTGTTCTATGATCAGGGAGTGGTCTATGATCAGGGTGTGGTCTGTGATCAGGGTGTGTTCTATGATCAGGGAGTGTTCTATGATCAGGGAGTGGTCTATGGGCACAGGGAGTGGTCTATGATGAGGGTGTGGTCTATGATCAGGGAGTGGTCTATGATCAAGGAGTGTTCTATGATCAGGGAGTGGTCTATGGGCTCAGGGAGTGGTCTATGATCAGGGTGTGGTCTATGATCAGGGAGTGGTCTATGATCAGGGAGTGGTCTATGATCAGGGAGTGGTCTATGATCAGGGAGTGTTCTATGATGAGGGAGTGTTCTATGATGAGGGAGTGTTCTATGATCAGGGAGTGTTCTATGATCAGGGAGTGGTCTATGATCAGGGAGTGTTCTATGATCAGGGAGTGGTCTATGGGCTCAGGGTGTGGTCTATCATCAGGGTGTGGTCTATGGGCTCAGGGTGTGGTCTATCATCAGGGTGTGGTCTATGATCAGGGAGTGTTGTATGGGCTCAGGGTGGTCTTGATATGTGGACTTTATGGTCAGACGGTTGTCTCTATGATCGGGGTTGCGATCAGTGGTTAGTTTCTATGAATGGGACGTGTGTGTGGCCTGGTGGCTGACATCGTTAGGCGGGACTTTAATAACGTCGTCGTGAGTTGGCTAGTGTACTACTGGCTGCTGCGATACTCAGCCTTTACACTGACAGCATTATTCCTGACATGGCCGTCCACAATTTGTCTTGACATTCAAACTCACCCTGCAACAGCACTGATCAACTGCATATCGATTGTATTGATTAGGGTCTCGTGACACTGTTGCTTTGAATGGTTTCAGGCAATAGGTGAAATATATATATACAGCCATACACATCTCCATGGCAACTAATGTGAACTGTTCCGAGGCCACCTGGGGAAGGACAGGTGTCGGTATTTATTGACATGCTGATTGTCTGACGGACGCGCTGCATTCTTGGCTGCTTCAAATCTATACGAGGTGAAATGGGAGTCAATGTAATAATTATGAGGTGAGGTGAAATGGGGTTTAACATCGCGTCCAAGATTATTGCACTTATATAGCGACGTGCATGCACGTGTGTGTATGGCTGATACTAGTTCGGACTGATGCCGATTTATAGTGCTAGCCCACTGAGATACCATCCCGCAGTTTAACATGAATACCCCACTCAGACACAGTATACTGACTCCGAGACGACCAGGGCCCACTTGCACAGAACAATCTTAGTTACAATCGATCTTAGGCGGCTAAAATCAACTTTACAATCACCATACAATTGTCCTATTCCACTTGCACAAACCGATCTTAGCGCGATTGTAAGACGGCTTGGAGTTAAGATCGCGATCTTAGCTAAGATTGAAATCTTCAACTGTGGAGGTACGAATATTTTAAACTCGACTCCTGTCTATAGTTGTCTGCAAACGGGCATAGTTTGCTGCGCATACAATAAGTGGAACCGGTAACGACACGCAACACGTACCTCCCTCAATCGCACTTTTCCCAATTATTTGAAGGCAACGATTACTAGAATGAAGGCATATATTCTTGTCGGCATTAATACTGTCGTGATTTAGGAATTGTTTTCTATTTCAACAAGAGAAATACCTACTCATGTTTTTATTCAAAGTATTGAAATGCGAATAAATACATTATTTAGTAACACAATTATTATGAAAATTAAAATAAATAATAATAATATTTCCTAAAACCCAACGTGTAAATGCATGATCGTCATCTATTTGGGGGAGTTTTTCGTAAAATCCTATATATATCCTTCATGTTTTCGTTTCGTTGCTACAACAAAGGATGTAATGACTACCATTTCAAAACACAGAAAGACGGGAACTTTCAAAAACGCATAGACGGGAAATAAGAACAATGAGTAATGTTTCGAGAAAGAAATTGTTAATATATATTCCCTAGGTATTAATTTAAAAAAAAAATAAATTTTAAAATGTTAATTTTATTTTTGCTATTTATGGGATCTTTTGCAAAAAAAATCAAATGTTTCATCATGTATATTTGCTTGTTTGATGAATACTTGTATTTTTTTCTTTTAAACTGTGATTAACCGCTCGTCCCCGTCCCATTTGATTTTTAGATTTAAACATGTATGATTTGCTATTCAGCTTGTATTTATTTGTAGATTAATTTCATGATAAACTAAAGACAAAATAACTTACACGAATATGACCCCAAAAATATATTGGGGAAGCTCAGCGATTCAACAACATTGATACACTGGGTAAGGTAGATTGTACTCTACGGGCTTATACAAAGGGAAACCACTCCCATCTAGAGTATAAACTAAGATTAGCTGCCCTTGATTTATCGAAAAGGTCACGGACGTTGCAAATCGCTTTCGGGACGACTTAGGTTTTTATCCTTCCCTTGTTTAGCGAAAAGGTATGTTGTTTCACATTTCTTTCAGTATTGAGTCGGATGGGAATATTCCTTTTAGCTATCGACTCGATAGTTACGTATTTAACTATGGTAATTAACGATATTTCTGACGTTAAATCTGTGGTGCGTTCTTCATGTTGTTAAAGTGTCGATTCGAATGATAAAGTTTAGAAAAAAAGAGAGGCAATGTTTGAACGTAAAGCAGATTATTTATGTGAAACAGACTAAGCCTTGCACGCCATTTTGTCAAGTTTATTCAGGGACTACAACAATTGTAAGTTTCGATTGTAGCTTACAATGATCTTAGCCTACAATCGCTTTGTGCAAGTGGATGACGATTGTAGCCGAAGCCTAAGATCGCGATCTTAAGGATTTACAATAACTGTAGCGCTAAGATCGCTTTGTGCAAGTGGACCCAGTCCTTGTTTTAGCCCCTAAATGCCGAGCGTCAGACAGGATAACAACAAATACCATCTTTTAACGTCTTTTTGGTATGACGCGGCCGGGGATCGAACCCCGGGTGAACGCTCTACCACTAGACCACGGAGGCGGCCCTGGGCCCACTTGCACAGAACAATCTTAGTTACAATCGATCTTAGGCGGCTACAACCAACTTTACAATCACCCTACAATTGTCCTATTCCACTTGCACAAACCGATCTTAACGCGATTGTAAGACGGCTTGGATTTAAGATCGCGATCTTAACTAAGATTGAAATCTTCAATGGTGGAGGTACAAATATCTTAAACTAGACTCCTGTCTATGGTTGTCTGCAAACGCGCAAATCTTGCTGCGCATACAACGTGTGGAACCGGTTACAACATACAACACGTACCTCCCTCCACGCACCTTGCACAGTTGAAAGGTCTCAACTATTTGAAGGAAACTATAATTAGAATGTTGGCATATAGATTTAGTGACATTCTTATTATGAAAGTAAAAAATGAAAATAATAATAGATTTCTATGTCCAATTAACATAACAGGTAAATGTATGATCGTCATCTATTTGGGGGAGCTTTCCGTAAAATCCTAAATACAACTGTACATGTATATCCTTCATGTTTTAGTTTTGCCGCTATTACAAAGGATGTTATGACAACCTTTTCAAAACATAGTAAGACGGGAGATTTCAAGAATGCATGTACGGGAAATAAGAATAATGTTTCAAGAAAGAAGTTGTTTAATATATATTCATTTGGTATTAATTATATTTTTTAAAAAGTGTGAATTTTACTTTTGCTATTTATGGGATATTTTACACAAATTTCAAATGTCTCATCATGTGTATTTGCTTGTTTGATGAATATTTGCATTAGTTTCTTATAAATTCAGATATTACAACCGCTCGTGACTGTCCCACGCGATTTTAGATATAAACGTATGATTTTGCACTTCAACTTGTGTTTACTTGTAGATTAATTTAATGATAAACTAAAGACAAAATAACTGACACGAATGTGACCCAAAAGAGATACAAGGGGAGCTCGGCGGTTCTACAACATTAATACACTGGGCAAGGTAGATTCTACGATACTTATACAAAGGGAAACGACTCCCATCTAGAATATAAACTATGATTAGCTGCCCTTGATTTATCTTAAAGGTCACGGACGTTACAAATCGCTTGCAGACGACTTAGGTTTTATCCTTCCCTTGATAAGGTATGTTGTTTTAGACTTCTTTCAGCATTGACACGGGTGGGAATAGTACTTTTAACTATCGACTCGATAGTTATGTGGTTCACTATCGCAATTAACGATATATTTTACGTTAAATCTGTGGTGCGGTCTTCGTGTTGTTGAAGTGTCGATTCGAATCATAAAATCTAACAAAATAAAGAGGCAGTGTTTGATCGTAAAGCAGATTATTAATGTGAAACTGGCCCTGTCTTGCACGCCATTTTGTCAGGGACTACAACGATCTTAGCTACTTAAGATTGGTCCGGACCAATTGTAAGTTTCGATTGTAGCTTTCAATGATCTTAACCTACAATCGCTTTGTGCAAGTGGATGACGATTGTAGCGTAAGCCTAAGATCGTGATCTTAAGGATTTACAATAATTGTAGCGCTAAGATCGCTTTGTGCAAGAGGACCCAGGTAATAATTATGGCAGGTAGACATACTTCGTGAGAACGCCCCGTGAGTCACATGCTGGCCGATGTCATGTAACGCAGTCTGTACTACTAAACACAAGTCTAGACGTAAACAATCCGTTTTTGACCGTACATGCTTGGAATACACCATTTTTCAATACATTTCGTCAAGGTGAGGTGAGGTTAAATGGGGTTTAACGTAAGAATTTTGGACTTATAGAACGACGCTAAGCACGTGTGTGTGTTTTTTTGTTGTATCATCCCCTTTGTGCTAGGGGTTCCAGGGAGGGTGACAACAATTCCATCTTTTGACGTCTTTTGGTCTGACGCAGCTGGGGATTGATCCCCCGATCCTCCGCTCGGACGGACAGACGCTCCAGCCACTACACCACGGAGGCGGGTTCACATTCCAAGTATACTTCCCAATAAAGAAGGTGATATTGGTATACAAATATAAGTGTTTGTTGTTTAACGCCGCACGGGGCACTATTCCAGCCAAATTAATCGAGTCTGGATCAGACAATACAGTGATTGATATCATGAGCATTGCCAACGCAATTAAGATTGAGATTGAGATACAAACTTTGAACCTCGTCCCACCAAGACACGAGTCGGACGTACTATGCGAGCGAAGGAAGGAGCCCTCTTGGTTCGAGAACTCTGGAGGTCTCAACATGGTCATAGACCGCCTCCGTGGTCTTGTGGATCGAGTGTCTGACCGGAGAGAGAAAGGTCGGGGTTCGATCCCATAGTCGCGTCATACCAAAAAGACGTTGAAAGGGGATACTTGTTGTTACCCTGCCTGGTGTTCTGCATTAAGAGGATAAAACATGGACTGGTTGGCTCGGAGTCAGTACACTGTGTCTAAGTTAGGTATCCATGTTACACTGCCGCATGGTATCTGAGTGGGCTACCACTGTATGGTCGGCATCAGTCCCGACAAGTACAAGCAGCCACACACACACGTGCATGCACGTCGCTATGTGAGAGCAACCATCTTGACATTTCACCTGCACATGTTTTCATTAAAGCAAAGACGTACATAGGATATGTACGACCGTGATTTAAGGCGCCATATTTCATGGTGGTTCGGCCAAACCTCCGCATGGCGTCTTGTGTTCATTGTTCCTGTAATTACAGTCCGTTTGATTCCAACTGAGACCGATGAACTGCTCACTCACTCAAAATCACGTATGTTACTGCAGGTTGAATCAGTACATAGTTTTTAACTTCCCTTCTGTTATCCCATCGTAAACGATACTTTTTTCAAAGCATATTGTGGTCTACCTCTTTCACATTCTTTTAAAAATATTTTAAAGACGTTGCAAATAATTAACTTCGCGTCGAGTGATGTTATTGTTTCAGGTATAGCAATCACGCATCGATGGTTTGCTCAGCAAGCCTTACGTCACTTTCGCACATGAAACTCGCCCACCTGGCTGTTCTATGAGCGACTGGTCCTCCCTGGTATGGGATGGCGAAAAATGTCAACAATATGATGATTGTTTGTTAAACAATTTTTTTATTCGGGGGTCCAAAATTATGAGACAAACCATCAGAGTTGGTCTGTCAATTCATTTCGCTGTGCACATTTTGGTTTTGTTGCAATTATTAGATTTTGAGTTAGTGAGCAATTCATCGGTCTCAGATGGAATCAAACGGACCCTTGACCCTTGACCCTTGACCTCCTGTGCAACAATACTGGTAAACATTGTATATCAAACAATAGCGTTTCGGAGAGGCATTTTCTGAGCGCTGCCTCGTTATAACGCGTAACCAGGTCAGTCTGGTGGACAGAAAACTGACCACTGAATCTGGAATCGTGCATTCATATCACTGAGGCTAAACTGCAAAACTGGCTTTGATGACCGATGGATGAAAGCCTCTTTGAAAAGGGTTTCTGAGATATCTCGGCCTGTATACTTGTAAGCTTGACGTGTGAGGAGTGAGTGAGTATGGTTTTACGCCGCTTTTATCAATATTCCAGCAATATCACGGCAGGGGACATCTGAAATGGGCTTCACACATTGTACCCATGTCGGGAATCGAACCCGGGTCTTCGGTGCTACGAGCGAACGCATTAACCACTAGGCTACCCGACCTCCCTGATGTGGGAGGAACGTGATGCAGGTGTTAGACCTTTTACCACTGTGACTGAGCAAGCCCATGGTCACAGGTATGTGGTTTTGACCAAGGGTTTAACAAGGTTTCGAACTCACGATCTACGGATTGTAGCACGTCTAAGGGACGCAACTCGAAGCACTCTTGCCTAATGAACCGCCCGTGCCCTCACAAATACAAGTGAGTGAGTGCGTGAGTGAGTGGGGTTTTAGGCCGACTGTAGGATTAACATGACGGCGGCTTCACACATTGTACCCATGCGGGGAATCAAACGACGAGCGAACGCTGTACCCACTGGGCTACCACATCGCTCCTGTCTCCTCTAGTAAACCCCTTCCGTTTGTAATTCAGATTTATACAAAACTTTGCTGTTACATTGGCTGCCCAGCGTTCATCAACTATTCCGTATAAAGTCTCACTTCCCGTTTTCGACTGACTGGCATGCACTGTTTAAGCTAACAAGGGGACCATGTCTCTTCTCTTCCGCTTTCAGTTTCCTGTTTCCACAAAGTATAAATAATAAAATGAACGGAGCCGTGAATTAATATGACACATTCGACTCACATGAAGGCAATTCAGGGGATCGACTTATCCGGATTTCTGCTGATCACACTCCATGCTCCCCCTTACAAACAACATGCTACACAAAACAGGAGACAAGTCTTTGAAAGGCATTTAGAAGTGATGCACATAGGGAAATGAATTTATGGATGTCAACTTCTTTATTATGAGGAGCATAACGTTATTGTAATTTCTGTTCTTTTACCTATCAATGCTAATTACCCCCGGCCACCCGTCGGCCATTGTCCATTGCCAATTACCAGTTACCAATCAGGGATAATTTAGTCCTTGCTTCCAGTTGTCCATACTATCAGCGCTAACTACTGTGAAGTGTTGGCTTCCACGGTCTATTGCTAATCACCTATCAGCGCCAATTATCTGCTGGCTTCCCGGGTTAAGTTTCCACCTTTTGTTTTGTTAACTTTTGTTCTTCTTACATGTACATATACATACTCTCAGGCTCATAGCATTCATTCACCTGATGAAGGAAAAAGCATATACTCCGAAACGTTGTGTTCCTCATAATAAAGAAGTTGAGATCTATAAATTCTCTTCTTTAGATACAAGAGACTCAGAAGACAAGAAGAGGTCACGAGACTAATGTATGGTGAAAATACTGTTGAGTCTGGCATATAAACTACGTATTCCGTTTTGTCATATCGACAACACGAGCGAATGAAAACCTTTTTTGACATCATATTGGCAGTTTGGTTCAGAACACACCTCATTCCACTCTGAGATACAATGAAATAAAGGGACGATTGACATACAACCTTTCACTGCAATGAACTCTGCATGACACATACAGACACACAGGGAATACATATTCCAACTTGACAAAATGTGAAACACACAAACATATCACTTGTGTCTCACACATCATTTCACTAACTGTCTCCATAACACGTATACCTGCAATTAAAATAAAACAACTCGTAAAGCGACTGAGTGTTTTGCGTACGGAAACAGAAAATATACCGACGTTCAATATATATTAACTAAAAAACTGTACCAGCGTTCAATATATACCAACAAACACAACTGTACCAGCGTTAAATGTATACTAACGAACAAGACTGTACCAGTGTTCAGTATATGCAAACAAAACTGCACCAGTGCTCATTATACATAAACAAGATTGTACCAGTGTTCAGTATGCACAGACAAGAATGTGCCAGTGTTCAGTATACACAGACAAGACTGTATCAGTGTTCAGTATACACAAACAAGACTGTACCAGTGTTCAGTATACACAAACAAGACTGTACCAGTGTTCAGTATACACAAACAAGACTGTACCAGTGTTCAGTATACACAGACAATACTGTACCAGTGTTCATTATACACAAACAAGATTGTACCAGTGTTCAGTATGCACAGACAAAACTGTACCAGTGTTCATTATACACAAACAAGATTGTACCAGTGTTCAGTATACACAGACAAGACTGTACCAGTGTTCAGTATACACAAACAAGATTGTACCAGTGTTCAGTATACACAGACAATACTGTACCAGTGTTCAGTATACACAGACAAGACTGCACCAGTGTTCAGTATACACAGACAATACTGTACCAGTGTTCAGTATACACAGACAAGACTGTACCATTGTTCAGTATACACAGACAAGACTGTACCAGTGTTCAGTATACACAAACAAAACTGTACCAGTGTTCAGTATACACAAACAAAACTGTGCCAGTGTTCAGTATACACAAACAAGACTGCACCAGTGTTCAGTATACACAAACAAGACTGTACCAGTGTTCAGTATACACAGACAAGACTGTACCAGTGTTCAGTATACACAAACAAGACTGTACCAGTGTTCAGTATACACAGACAAAACTGTACCAGTGTTCAGTATACACAAACAAGACTGTACCAGTGTTCAGTATACACAAACAAGACTGTACCAGTGTTCAGTATACACAAACAAGACTGTACCAGTGTTCAGTATACACAGACAAGACTGTACCTGTGTTCAGTATACACAAACAAGACTGTACCAGTGTTCATTATACACAAACAAGACTGTACCAGTGTTCAGTATACACAAACAAGACTGTACCAGTGTTCAGTATACACAAACAAGACTGTACCAGTGTTCAGTATGCACAAACAAGACTGCACCAGTGTTCAGTATACACAGACAAGACTGTACCAGTGTTCAGTATACACAGACAAGACTGTACATGTGTTCAGTATACACAAACAAGACTGTACCAGTGTTCAGTATACACAAACAAGATTGTACCAGTGTTCAGTATACACAGACAAGACTGTATCAGTGTTCAGTATACACAGACAAAACTGTACCAGTGTTCAGTATACACAGACAAGACTGTACCAGTGTTCAGTATACACAGACAAGACTGCACCAGTGTTCAGTATACACAAACAAGACTGTACCAGTGTTCAGTATACACAGACAAAACTGTACCAGTGTTCAGTATACACAGACAAGACTGTACCAGTGTTCAGTATACACAAACAAGACTGTACCAGTGTTCAGTATACACAAACAAGACTGTACCAGTGTTCAGTATACACAAACAAGACTTTACCAGTGTTCAGTATACACAAACAAGACTGTACCAGTGTTCAGTATACACAAACAAGACTGTACCAGTGTTCAGTATACACAGACAAAACTGTACCAGTGTTCAGTATACACAGACAAGACTGTACCAGTGTTCAGTATACACAAACAAAACTGTACCAGTGTTCAGTATACACAGACAAGACTGTACCAGTGTTCAGTATACACAGACAAGACTGTGCCAGTGTTCAGTATACACAGACAAGACTGTACCAGTGTTCAGTATACACAAACAAGACTGTACCAGTGTTCAGTATACACAGACAAGACTGTACCAGTGTTCAGTATACACAAACAAGACTGTACCAGTGTTCAGTATACACAGACAATACTGTACCAGTGTTCAGTATACACAAACAAGACCGTACCAGTGTTCAGTATACACAAACAAGACTGTACCAGTGTTCAGTATACACAGACAAGACTGTACCAGTGTTCAGTATACACAGACAAGACTGCACCAGTGTTCAGTATACACAAACAAGACTGTACCAGTGTTCAGTATACACAGACAAGACTGCACCAGTGTTCAGTATACACAGACAATACTGTACCAGTGTTCAGTATACACAAACAAGACTGTACCAGTGTTCAGTATACAGAGACAAGACTGCACCAGTGTTCAGTATACACAAACAAGACTTTACCAGTGTTCAGTATACACAAACAAGACTGTACCAGTGTTCAGTATACACAGACAATACTGTACCAGTGTTCAGTATACACAAACAAGACCGTACCAGTGTTCAGTATACACAAACAAGACTGTACCAGTGTTCAGTATACACAGACAAGATTGTACCAGTGTTCAGTATACACAGACAAAACTGTACCAGTGTTCAGTATACACAAACAAGAAAAGAAAGAAATTCAAAATGAATCATCTCACAATTGTGAAATTAAATAGGGTGTATCCAGACAGATGTATATCATACATCTGTTGTCTGATCATAATTGTCATGCAATCATGGTAACTGGTGATCAATTACCAGACTTTTTTAGACACCAACCATATTACAACTACCGACATGGAATTTAATTAATTCAAACTTGTTCATAGCGAACAATGAATTTTGAATATGACTACATTTCATGTGAAAAAGATAGTCACACGTCAAGGACAGCACTAAAATATCGATTGTAAAATGTGGAACACTGATCTAGCGATCTTAGTGCAACCTTGATAGTGAACCTATGATAAAGTATGGGCGCTACGACCAACTTAGCACTGAGATCGCTTTGTGGAACCCGTTCCTGGAGGAACTATCTGCAGATTCCACTGTAGTCTGTATCGCTCTGGATGCCACACAGTGTTTTTACTGTTACAGTACTGACCAGTTGCTGTGATCCTTGATGTAGTACCCGTGAAGATCCGGGGTAGAATAGGTCTTCAGCAACCCATGCTTGCCGTAAAAGGTGACTGCTTGTCGCAAGAGGCGACTAACGATATCTGGTGGTCAGGCTCACTGACTTGTTTGATGCATGTCATCGTATCCCAATTGCGTAGATCGATGCTCATGATATCAATCACTGGATTGTTTGGTCCAGACTCGATTATTTACAGACCGCTCTCATATAGCTGGAATATTGCTGAGTGCGGCGTTAAACAACAAACAGACAAACAAACAAACAAAAAACAGTTTAACGGAACATATATTTCAGAACATGACACTTGATATAACGGAAAATCAGTCAATAAGATATACTTTCCACATACCGGCGTGAACCGTCTATAAGTGTAACGGAGAATTTAGCCGTATTCACACGGTTCAGAATAGTTTTTTTCTTGGTGTGGATCTCAAAACTC
Source organism: Haliotis rufescens (assembly GCF_023055435.1). Classification (NCBI taxonomy): domain Eukaryota; kingdom Metazoa; phylum Mollusca; class Gastropoda; order Lepetellida; family Haliotidae; genus Haliotis; species Haliotis rufescens. The sequence continues at coordinate 1,347,350 of NW_025964013.1, read as the reverse complement.
CAAATGTATCTGTACGAGTCGAGATGTGGTTCTATTGCCCATCGGGGCGATCGGGTAGACTTGTGGTTAAAGCGTTCGCTCGTCACCTCGACATTCCCGACATGGATGCAATGTGTGAAGCCTTTTTCTGGCGTCCCCCGCCGTGACACCAGAATATTGCTCGAAGCGGCGTAAAACCATACTCACCCACTCACTCACTCAGTCACTATTGCCCATCTCATGCAGAGATATCGTCGTTTCTGGATAAAGTTAAACAAGGCGTCTCCAAATCGATTAATGCGTGCAATTAAGTCATGTTCCTCTAAATTCAGAAAGTCTTGGGATAACCAGAAACCATATTCTATGTATGTTCTCTGGGATGACACTGTGTTAGAACTGCTTGAGAGGTAGCAGTTACCTGTTCACATCATATCATGTTTCTTCCAGAGACATTTCCAGGGGATCATGGAAATATTCTTGGCAATCTAATTGTAACAAACTGAGAGTATAGAGTAAGTGAGTATAGTTTGACGCCGCTTTAAGCAATATTCAAGCAATATCACGGCGGGGAACACCAGAAATCGGCTTCACACATTGCACCCATGTCGGGAATCGAACCCGGGTCATCGGCGTGACGAGCGAACGCTTTAACCACTAGGCTACCCGACCGGCCCTTACAATCTAAGAGCAAATCGGTTGTTGAAATACAACTTCTGTACATAATACTGTACATGCCAATATTTGGAATCGGTCTGTCCGTGGAACTCCAGCGAAACTTCGTTGTGGTACGCCTCTTTCTGAATGTGTTTGTATGTTTGTGTTACCTGTGAATACTATTCTAATTTAAGAGAATGTTTCACCAAGCCTCTCAATTAATTCCAGGGCGGTGGTGTAGCCTAGTGGTTATAGTGTTCGCTCGTCACGCTGAAGACCCGGGTTCGATTCCCCACATGGGTACAATGTATGGAGCCCGTTTCTGGTGTCTCCCGCCGTGATATTGCTGGAATATTAATTAGAGCATGAAAAGCGGCGTAAAGAATGCTCACTCACATGCAGTGAGAAAAGCTGTCGTTAGTCTTTGCCGCTGTCGTGAATATTATGTTGAATTGTAGGAAATGTAAATATATACACTCTGAATGCACTTTAATTCATAACTTAGTTCAACTGAATTAATACGTTTTTAAAAAAAAAAAAAAATTTTTTTTTTCAATATCTGCAAATATTTTAACCTTTATCTTTAACATGTATTGATATATCAGCACGTTGAGTGCTTTTACTGTGTTATCATTGATACAATTGTGTCTCATAGTCATATTGGCGGGATGGTGTATAATACGTCTGGTTGGAACATTGTATAACTTTCAGGATAACATATGCCGTGTAATACAGTAATACAATAGTTTATCTCTTATCTTACCTATATCTAACAACGCCATTATATTTATGACAAGGGATATTCAGAGCGGCGTTAACCCACCTCACTCTCAGCTATACCAGGCAGGGTATATGAGACTGGTGTATCGACTCGCTGGCCGCGGGGAAGAAACGTTCTGATTGTCGCGCGTTCACAACGTCACGTAACAAACTGACACTCACTCAGAAATGCAAATACGTTTAACATCCGTGTATTGAATTACGTTTAATGCTGCCCTTAAGTCTGTCGTAAGCTAACTGAATATTGAAATAAACAGGATGTGCATACCTAAAATTTGCCATCGCCGTGTCGCAGTTTCTGGCTGGTGAGTGCACGACGTCAGGTACACGCGTGATATGTGCTATGTAGATGGTCAATAAACCACTTATACCACGACGGCATGCCTCAATAAAGAACTACATGTGCCTATATTTTGAACATATTTAGCCCCAAAAGTGGGTTCAAGTTTGTTAAATCGATAATATACTCAACAACAAAAGTTCCTGTGACACCAATATTTTAGTGTATTTTTCAAACAAGTAAAGTTTGGTTTTCAATATAGTAGTACATGTATGGAATCAAGTCACAAAAACGCAACTGCTACAGAAAAGCATGCATTCCATACAAAAGTTGACTTTTATGCAAGCCCCATGCATTTCACTACCCAAGAAAAGGTATAAAAACATGTGCGTTAACGGGATTCCATATGCATTGTTTAGCATCGTGCTGACAACAACCACTGAGAAAAACAACAAAATTACGCAATCATTCAACATTACGAAATGCCACTATTGTCCGAAAATGAGCGTCTGCGAGCCATTGGTATGCTTGAAGCAGGATTGAGTCAACGTGATGTTGCAAGACAATTTAACGTCCACAGAAACACCATTTGGTCTACATCTTGCATGGCAATGATCGATTCACTTCAGTCTGATTAACATCAGATTTCTCACTCCG